>NC_143391.1:22468383-23098383 GCF_980474605.1 Leiobunum rupestre
AGATCTTTTAAAGAACCCTGCCTTTGGCCCATGCTTTTCATTTGGCTGGCAACGAAAGTTACGCCATCGGCGTCGCACTGGTGAACGAACACTATTTCGCCTAAGATTAAATGGCCGACTTTAGCTCGCCACTAACGCGGTTTTTTGACATCTTTAAAGCGACTTATGTTTAATTAAAGTTGAAGAATGGCTCAAAATTGCGTAATTAAATCGTGTAAGAGTAAATACACAAAAGAAAACATCTTTTCACAGGTTAGTGATAGAAATAGTTTTCTTTTTACCATAATTTCCAATCGCTAAGAACGCACTATAAAACGCGTTTCTTTCAAATCATAAAAAGCTAGTTTTTAGTTCCACATCGATATATATATATCGAAGTGGGACTATTGCTATGGATGGAATGTCGTTAAGTGTTATAGTTGGTTTGTTTGGCGTGGAAAAGCGACGACACGGAGCTGCGAAATTTTTTTTTATAAATTATATTATTGGCGACACCGGGATTTGAACTCAGATAGCTGCTGGCCATGTAATTTCCAAAATCCGACGCCTTTACCAAGCGAGCCACGGCGTTCTCTTCAATCTGTACTCGGAACTTCTAGTCGTTTTTAGCGACGCGGGGGGACTTGGCTGTTAAGTTGTCGCAATTGCAGTTCCTTTTTCCGCGTTATTTTACGTATATTTACGGCGTTTAAGGTCAAGTGAACCTCAAACTTCGCCTCCCTCCCTCACAACCCAGTGGATTTCCACGAAGGGTGACACGGGCGTGGCGGGAAGTTTGAATTACAGTGTGAGGCTACACAACTTCTGTAAAATTACATTCATGGGTATTTTTTTTATGCATTTCCGAATTTACATGATTTTTGGTGCCTAAACTACCCAAATGTTTGATATAAATTTCCTAAAATAAAACACATTTGAATCCCAGTTTAAGAATTTCTTTAAATCATATTTCCACTAATTTCAATAATTTAAAAGAATTATGTTTGTCGTGTTTTGCTTACCTATTTCACCTTTGATACTTTCCATCTATCTAACGATAGGAAATCAAATGGCCTCAACAGCTTTTGTATTGGTTTTCCCACCCGGGTATCCTGAGGGTGGGCGGTGGCCACTCTTTAACATAGGATGGTGAATTATATATCAAACAATAGGAAATCACAAGGCCTCAACAGCTTTTATATTAGTTTGTCCATCCGGGTCTCCTGATGGTGGGCGGCATCCACTCTTTAACTTAGGATGGCAATTTATATATCAAACGTTAGGAAATAGGCCGATAACTATATTGAGTATAGGTCGATAACTATATTGAGTAATTTATCTAAAATTATTGAAAAAATTATTAAAAAACAATTGATAAAATTTCTAGATAATATTAACTTTTTTTCAAAAAAACAATATGGCTTTAGGAAAAATTTAAACGCAAATGATTCAATGTTACAAGTTACAAGATATTTATATAATTCACTAGATAAAAGTAAGAAAGCTATTGGGATTTTTTTAGACTTGAAGAAGGCATTTGATACGGTTAGTCACCCTATATTATTACAAAAATTAGAGAAAGCTGGTGTGAGGGGTATTCCTTTGAAATGGTTTGAAACTTATTTAAGGAATAGATAAATGGTTGTTAAGGTATCTAACACTTTAAGTGGCCCTAGTTTATTAACCTACGGAATTCCTAAAGGAACTGTACTTGGTCCTATACTATTTCTGGTATATATGAACGACGTATGTAACATAGATCTCCAGGCCTTGTTGATATCTTTCGCTGACGATACAACTATACTGTGTGAATGCAATTCCTGGACTAAGGTATTTACCAAAGCCCAAAATAGTATATCAATTATACATAAAATATAGAATACAAACTTGTTGACACTAAACATAAATAAACCGAAATATATTTGTTTCGCAAGTACCACTGTAAATTATGTAAATTGCGAGATTTTAATTCATGATACCGATGATTGTATTACTTGTTCAATTAATTGCGTGAAATTAGAGAGAATAAAGGAATTATTATATTTAGGTATAACTATAGATTGTTACTTAAAGTGGAAAAGTCCTATAAATTTTCTTATTACAAAACTTAGGAGATGTCTTTACAAATTCTATTCTTTGCGTAATTTTCTAACGATACACTGGTTAAAGATCGTGTATTACGCTTTAGTTCAATCAGTTTTATTTTATGGAATTTTAAGTTGGGGAGGCACGTAAATTTCTATTGTAGAACCATTAGAAATTATGCAAAGAAAAATTATACGTATTTGCCTTTAAACTAACCCTATGGAGAATCGTCTGACATTATATACTAAATTTAAAGTTTTTTCGGTCAGACAACTTTACGCTAAGGAAATATTACTTTAGGTATATAAAAATAGAAACTCGATATTATATACAAACCCTTATAACACTAGAAACGTTGAAATAGGAAATGTTAGCTATGAAAGATTAAATAAAACAATAGGTCAGAAATGTATAACCTATCTGGGCCCGAAACTGTTTAACAAACTGGATAATAGCCTCAAAATATGTAACTCATTAACAGTTTTTAAATCGAAGATTATTCAATCGTTAATCGATATAGGCATAGATAATTTGTATATATTGCTGGATACCTAGGTTTAAAGTAAATATAAAACCCCAGAAATAGTATTATGTTGATGTTAATATATAACCTAATAATAAAATGTAAGAGATCTCAACCACGCACGAACAATATTGTTCATGTGGACTTGATTTGATGCAATATGTAAAAACTAAATTTCTGTAACCAAAATGTGCATCAATAAATTAAAAAAAAACACGTAGCCTCAACAGCTTTTGTATTAGTTTGCCTACCTGTGTCTTCTAAGGGTGTATAGGTTTGTCCACTCTAATACACTGATGTGGAACTAATATTACGGCCTGGGCCGACTTGTTTTAAAATGAAAAATGAAGAATGGTTCAAAATTGCGTAATTAAATATTTTAGGAGTAATTACTCAAACAAAAATATATCTTTTCACAGGTTGCTGTTAGTAATAGTTGTTTTACGCGCAATGGTTATGGGGAAACCAGTGCACAGTAATGGCTTATCGCGAATATCTACGTTAGTATTGTATGTACGCAGTGGCGTAGCTAGGAAAATTTTAACTACGGCAAACAATAGAAATTGCGCCCCTTCCCAGGTGGTCAGAATTATAGGAAATGGAATATAAATGAAACCATAAGTGGATCATTCTCTCTAAGTATACAAATTCCGGGTCTCGGTCGGGTATCTTAGTCTGGGTTTCGTGACGTCAGAGCTTGTATAGAGAGCAAACTCCAGAGATAAATTTTTTGAAAATATTTCGGCGGAGGCGCCACCGAGTGGTCAAGACGGCAACTAAAGGGGCGTTTATTGAACAAAACTCTACACTTGGATCTGAAACTGACCTTGAACAAATATGGTACAGGTTTTTTGGGGGGAGAAATTCAAAGAGCCAACCCCCGAAATTTCTCTCTCACGGGCACTCGAGGCATGTTTCAGACGTGAGACGTACCATAAGAGATGTATGAAACGTTAGATTCGGCAGTATAAATTCAGAGTGAAGTTGAGGTGATACACAGTATAGGGTGGTTGTAAAGGGCTGCCAGACCGACCCTGACAAAAACTCTAGTCATAGGTAGCATAGCGTTTTGTCTACTTAGAGAGAATGATCCACTTATGGTGAAACTTTAGTTATTTTTTAATAACTATAATCTTTTATTGTACAAGAAATATTGTGTAATTCGAAACCAACTTTATAGTGTTACCTTCCTTGCTTTGATTCACGAAAATTTGTCAATAATATCGTTTAAGTCTGTTTTTTCCGTTTGTTCTCTCTCGATAACTTAGCAAAGCAAGTTCTCACAACCTTCCTTGGTCCCAGACATTTTTCCAGGAAGTAACCTGAATTTAATCTCAACTTAGAGATATATATAATGGAAATATAAATATTAAAAAAAAACCTAAATCACAACACCAAAGCAGACCGCCAAAAAAAATTAAAACATAATTTGGTGCCCCCCGTCGAGTTGCGCCCATGGCACGCGCCATGGCTGCCATACCCTAGATACGCCTCTGTATGTACGGCTATAAACCCAAATTCGAACATTAGGACCCGGCTATTTCCTACAAAAAATGTTCTATGAACATATTACATACGAGAAATCTTTGTGTCGTATTCGCGGTTTTAATGTTGTACCTGAAACGCGTCTTACAATTTTGCGCCTTCGTTGACTCGGTGCCTCCGAAATTAATATTAATTTCAGAATGACTGACGTAACGATTAAATCCACAAGACCAGTATCAATGCTTTGAAAAGAAAACACGACACCGATGAGACTGTTCGACATGTAGAACGCGAGCGAATCAAACGTATAATAAATTACATTTAGTACTTTAAATATACATTGTGTATTATTTCAACGCTAAATGTAGACCTCAGAGCCAGCAGAAATATACGTTTTTTTGTGATAAAACAAGTAAGGCGTTGGATCTTAAAGCCATAGAAGTAAGAGACAAGACTAGAGAAGGCCAACAGAAATGAGGTGAGAGAGGAACACTGAAAGGGGCCGCAGCAAAGCCGGGTGATGCGCATGGGTAAGAGCTTGAGCTAAATGAGAGCCACTAGGATGAAACGGAAGACCAGTAAGGCAGCGTACTAAAGGGCCGTGGTGAGCTGCGAAGCGGGGACACGAAAAGAGAAAAAGATACAGGTGTCCGAGTAGTGCACATGCTGAGCATGACGGGAAAGGCGCACGATCGAAGCGATAAAGCACGGCAGGAGTAGGGAAGCGATCTAACAGGGCCAAGAATAAAGGACGCTCTAGTGATCGCCGCAAGCGGAGGCTCCAAATAGCTGGGTACTGCGGAGTCGGTTGGACCGAATACAGAAAACGTCCGGTAGATAGCGCAGAGAAATGAAGTGTCCAGGAGGTCATCAATGAACCAGAAAGAGTCCTGCGGCATTGTAAAGTGTCAGCAGGTGAGAAAATATAAGGTGATACCAGGGAAGCAGTGGCGCCTTTAGCAGCTCTGTCGGCAAACTCGTTACCGAAAATCTGGAACCCACAGAAGAGAGAAACGGGCAGTAGCACAATCTCGAAGCCGAGAAGCAAGTGGGAGTAATAAGGGATCGGTGCCGTCTGCGTGGCTAAGTATCGCAAGAGCAGAGCGGGAGTCCGAGCAAATCGTCGCGTCATAAATGTGATGATCCAGTAGCCAGAGGGCAGCCTGGACAATTGCCGCCAGTTCGACGCGGCAGATGGACAACTCAGAGGATGTGCGGAAAGAGTAGGTGACATCCAGGCTAGGAATATGAAAAGCCAGCCCAGAGTACATATCATTAGGACGACGGGAACCATCGGTAAACACTACACAGTGATCCAATGGATAGAGAGACAATCGGCAAGAAAATTTATCAGCCAACTCCATTGGGAGAGAGGATGCTTTCGTCCCCTCAATCCAATCCCCGTCAACATAGAACGGGGAACTGGTCCAGGGGGCAAAATACGACGCAACGGGGGCGCGTAGGATAGAGCGGTAAAGAATGTTGACCTTGTGAATAAGAGAAAGGTGAGCTAAAGCCCCACGAAGGGAAGCTGAAGTGGGATTAGTTGTGGACATCCATTCTGCAAGAAAGTGGGAAAGAGGACAGGTGAAGCAGTGAATCCCGTACTTCAACAGTTGTATATCGCTATGTAAAGACAGAAGAGGGACAAGGCTTACAACTTCCAGCGCACCTATAGACGCAGACTTCGGTGCTCCAAGTACCACCCACAGGCAGGCGCACTGAACGCGATCCAACAGAGCAAGGGATGTTGCAGATGCAGCGTGGTAGGCCATCGCTGAGTAATCTATACGAGACCGAATAAGACCCAGGTAAAGCCTACGGAGATATTTGCTGGGGAGACCCCAGCGAGTCCCGGCCATTGAACAGAGGACGTGATCGTGAAAGGACGCGAAAGGGTGGAGGGCGCAAAGGCAGGGGCCAAGGGACGATGCCTAGTACCCACCACTGCTGAAGAAGAGAAATGGTAAGCCAAAACGTCAGCGGCCGCTGCAGCCGAGGACACTGGGCCAGAGACCGACTTCAAAGGGGGAATCGGAGGAATAGCGTCAAACCAGCGAACCTTCCGCCACAGGGAAGAAAGGGGAGCCGCATCAGAAAGATGCGAACAGAAAGTACGCCAAGAAGAGGTACGGGACTGTCGGACGAGACACTTAGCACGCGCCGTGAGCCGGCGAGCAGTTTGAAGATCATCAGGGCGTTTAGTCCGATACGCCCTGCGTCGAGCCGCAGCAGCGGCTCTGAGGGCAATGGCAATGCGATTAGACCACCACGGAGGAGTTCTCGGAGAGTGAGATCCAGGACTAGAGCCATGGACAGGGATGGTGGAATAGGCTGCAGTGACAACATGGGAAGTAAAGGCCTCTACATCGGTATCTAATAAGGGGGAGGAAGTCCAACCTGTAAACAATTGGCCAGCAAGGGAATGAAATCGATTCCAGTCGGCTCGAGCGTAATCCCAACGAGGAGGGGCATCATTTACAGTAGCACCACCTTCGGAGCAGCTAATAAGCAAAGGGAAATGGTCACTGTCGGAATCCGGCAGCACAGACCACTGACATGTAAGAGCCAAGTCAGAGCTGACGAAGGTGAGGTCAATCGAAGAGTCATTCTGAACTACATAACACTTGCCACAACAGTAGAGACCACAGCTGTACGAGAAGTAATGGCTGGGGGCTCAACGAAGACTTCAGATGAAGCATCGGAGGTGCGGATAAGAGGAGATGGGTGTAAACCCAATGACGGTTTAGTGGAACGTAGAGTGGGAACCGGGGGGAAATTTAATACGCCAGTGGTGAAAGGAGGGGTCACAGGGGTAGCTCTGGCCGCGGCAGCATAATTCGCAGTGACGGAAATCCGAGCTTCCGAAAAAGTAATTCCTTTCTCCGCCTGGAATTTCTTAATTTCCACTTCTTTCCCAAAAATAGGGCAGAGTCGAGAAAAGCTAGGGTGGGGGCCCTGGCAATGGTTGCATTTGTATGGTTTCGTACAGCTGTCAGTCTCGGGATGCGTCTCTCTGCAACGGGAGCAGCGCCACTTGTTTTCAGGTTGACGACATCGCTTTTCAGTGTGCCCGTAGTGCAGACATTGGCGACAACGCATAGGACGATCTTCAAAAGGTAAGACGTAAAAAAGCTCACCATAAATTTGAACCCTTTCCGGGACGTATGTGGAGAACCCAAGAATGACTACGCTACTACTAGGACCTAGACGACGGCATTCTACGAGGGAATTGGAGCTGGCCGAGATTTCGACCTTTATTTCAGCATCGGAGTATCCAGCACCTGAATGAACACGAATGATTTTACGGCGGTGGAGAGGTTGGAGATTCGGAGCGTCAACCAGTTTGACCGGAATGGAATGGAGGTGTTTAATGACTCGAAGCTTGCTAGCAGCGATAGCGTTAATAGGAGTAATGGAAATCCGTCCATTCGGCAATAGACGAATTTCGGAGATATCGGCGCGATCAATATCAGGGGAGGTTATCACGTCCCTGGCCGATAAAGCCAGGGGAGTGTTAGAGTCGGAAGCTACAAAGATCAGAGGAGGAGGACTCTTGACCAATCCTACCTTAGAAGGGGGGTGGTTCTGACCGGACGCGCCAGAGTCGGCGGTATGAGACCGTTTACCCATGACGACCTAAACTGAAACCCACAAAGGGTTAGAAAAAGAGAAACCCGCAAGCGCTAAAAGAATAAATAACGGGAACACAATGAAAAAGGAATTAAAACAAACAAATACCAGTTATCTTCTTGCACCGGCCGTGACTCGATGCAGGGAATAGAGAATAAGTACGGCCTAAACTTAAAGAGAAAAACTTGCCCTAAATGGGAAGGGAAACACATAACTGCGCAAAATATTAAGCGAACCCGAGAAGGAGGCGAACCGAAAACACGCAGCGAAAGAAAAAAGAACCGACTCGGACGAAAGTTCGAGGCGGACTCCAGCAGAAATATACTTACCTTATATAATCCTTTAGCAAAGACAGTTTCTCTAAACAAAAGTACATCTAATTTTAACAGAAGCAAACTGAAAACCTACTATAAACTATAAGTATTATAAATAGTTAGGCCTATGCGACCAATGTAAAATTCCCAAACATATACAGTGAAGAAAAATTTAACTTTTGGATATGAGCTAGCTAGGTAACATATAATTGCATAACATTAGCTTACAAGAGTGACAGAATCAGATAGCAAAGGCTAAGCTTAAGCCTTCCTAACTAGCCCTAAATACAGTAAACTATTTTTTTTTAATAATAAACATAAGTTACAACAATAATTTAAAATATATATATATTTTTTTTATCCAATGACGGTGCATGGGACAAATAGTCCTCTCACCCACAGTACAAAATAGTAAGAATACATGTTTTTTTTTTTTTTTTTCGGTGTGGTGTGTTAGTAGTCATCTACAGAAATTCTATTGGAAGGAATGGTAGCGATCTTTTAATTTCTATGCATAGACGTAGCTACGTTGACAGTTCAGAGCATCAAGTCCCCGATGAGCCAAAGCCCTTGGCATCGCGTTCGGTGGTGTCAAGGGAGTGGACTTCGGATAGCGACATGTCTTCTGGCATAAGCGTGCAGATTAGTTGAGCAATAGCTTGGTTTGATGTTATCTGAATAGGCTCCGTCGAGATGTTATAGAGGAGAACGGCTATGTTTCCCCTGAAGTCCGGATCTATGACCCCTGCTGCCACCTGTATGCCTTTTTCCATTAGTTCTTGTTTTCCCGAGATTCGTCCGTAGGTATGCTCAGGGAATTTAATAGTTATATCCAGTGGTATGAGGGTGTTCGAGTTGGGAGGTATAGCCGTGGCTATTGGGCTGAAGAGGTCCCATCCTGCTGCCATCGGAGATCTGCGCCGCGGCAGCACTGCGTTCAGCGAAAGCTTTTTACACTGCATCTGCGTAATGAAATATTATTGTCGATCTTTGTGGAATGGATATCTGTTATTTAGTCTGCAATAAAGTTTCAGAACAGCTAGAAGGGAGTTTAGGAGAAGTAAATTCCCCAGGTATATGGCGTGTCGGATGTGGTTAATGTCAAAAGGGGTATTGATCGGCAGGCTGTGTTGTATAGCGCTGTGCAGATGGGCGAACCTCTTGCAGCTGATGACGACATGTTCAATATCTTCCGTGACCCCGCATGTCGTGCATGATGGGGATATGGTTTTGTCGTGGAGACGATGTATGAGCTGCCGTGTAGGGAAGCGGCGACATAGAAAGAGATTGACTAAGACGCAACGAGACCGATGTCCCCGGTATCTAGCGGTTGGGGGGGCGAAGAATTCCTGGCGGAGTGGTTGGAGCTTGGCTTCGGAAGTTGCGGCCCACGTAGTTGTATAATATTTGCGGAATGCGTTTTTATGAAGTCTTTGTAGTGTCGTCTTTGTGAAAGGCAGAAAAATCGCTGAATCGTAGGCCGCAGTGGTCGCTGCTTGTTTAGCTAACGAATCCGCTTCCTCGTTTCCATCAATCCGGCAATGGGACGGACACCATATCAGTGATATGTCGGGATGTGTTGTCAGCGTCTGTGTAATGCTTGTGATTAGCCAGTCAGCGGAGGAATGTGATACAATTTTTGCCAGGGCGCTTTGGGAGTCAGAGCAAACGACTACATTAGTAGTGTGTGGAGTAACTAATGCTAGTGCGTAGTGAACAGCTAGGAGTTCGAGCCGGGAGATATCGTGGCCGCTGTTTACCCTAATTGCTGTCTTGATATTAAGATCTTGACAGAATATCCCAATCCCGCCAGGTCCGTCTCTGATGGAGAGGGAGGCATCTGTGTATAATGTGGTCTTGCTTTTATTCTGTGTCCACCGGTCCAGATTGAAGTGAAATTCTTGGTACATCTGTGCATTAGAGAGGTCTGATTTGGTCCCGATGAGCCATTTTGACAGAATTCTGTGGGTATGGTCTACCGACTCCCACGGTGGCGATTCCACTGCGGCTTTGTCTTCGGCTTGTGCGAGGGCTATTTGTGGCATGTTTGGACGTATTTTCTCTTGAATGTATAGCAGTCTGTTGGGTAGAGGCTGTCTGTGTATTGATGGAAGTCTGGGTAGAAGGACTTCCTTTATGTCGTAGTTCGCGTCGACTGATAATAGACGCGCTAAATATAGGGCTTCCTTTTCTCGAAATCTGTCCTGAAGAGGCAAGATGCCACAACAGCTGTGGAGAGCAGCTATTGGGGTGGATGGTGGAACACCTAGAATAGTTCGCAGGGCTGCGTTTTGTACTGCCTGCATTCGGTGAATATTTTTGTTGCTTGTAGATGAGTATAAGAGCGACCCGTAGTCTAATTTTGGGCGAATAAATTGAAGGTATATGGCCGCCAGTGCCTTGTGAGACGCTCCCCAGTCTTTCCAGCAATGACTTTTAGGAGGTTAAGCCGCTTTTGGCATTGTATAACGGTTTGCTCCACATGTTTGTTCCATGAAAGTCTCTCGTCGAAAATAATGCCGAGGTATCTGCAATAGGATACTTCATGTATGGTGGTCCCATCAATATGTAGTTGGAAATCATTGTCTGTTCTTCTTTTCCGAGTAATTATGAGGTAGGTACATTTCGAGTATTGCAGATGTAGTTCCCATTTGTCCATATATAACGCTATCATATTCAGTGCCATCTGAATTTCACGTTGGAGGTGAGTTAGGCTGGAGCTAGTCGACCAGATCGCTATGTCATCTGCATGCAGACCTTTTGAAGTATTATGTGGAAGATCGCGGCATATGCCATCAATGGCATAGTTGAACAGCAATAGGCTTAGCGGATTTCCCTGTGGGAGTCCCATGTTAAAGGCTTCCGGGTGGGAGAGTGTTCCATTGAGGAAGACTTGAACTTTCCGGACGGAGAGCAAGTTTTTGATCCAGTTGAATATGTGGCCGGTATATCCGTGGCTTTCAAGCAGACTACATAGCTTTTCGGTGGATATACTGCCGAAAGCATCCTTGAGGTCTAGAAATACTATTGCCATGAATATTTTTGTACTGAGGGCAGCCTCGGCTGTGTCCTTGATACGAAGTGGGTGCTCCAAGGGTGTTCTACTTTTCCGGAAGCCAGTTTGTTCTTGGGATAGCCGGGAGTCTGATTCCAGCAGAAAACGGAATCGAGTTTCCACCATCTTGTCAAATAGCTTCTTTAAAGCGAATTGGAGGACAATTGGGCGAAACGAGCTTGGTTCCTGGGGATCCTTCCCTGGTTTGGCAAACGGCAGTAGTATTGCATCATTCCATGTATGAGGATATGCATCTGTCGACCAACATACATTACAAAATTGTAGCAACAGTCGCAGAAAGGTGTCTGGTAGATATTTCAGAATATGGTTTGTGATGTCATCCTTGCCCGGTGCGGTATCTTTCAGTGACAACCAGGCTGTTTGGAATTCGCGCCATGTAAACGAGTCGTTGAATTGCTGGTTTTGTATATTGGTAGGAGATCTTGTCGATGGGTTGTGGAATGACGGGTTGTCTGTGTAATATAGAGATGAGTAATATGAAATCAGAACCTCAGCAGTCTCCTGGGCCGATGTCGTCAGCTGTCCATTAGGGGTTTTAATCGTTGGCGTTGTAGAAACGGGTTGAGAGCCTTTCGTATACCACTTGATCTTCCTCCAGACGGTGCCTGCTTTAGTAGATGATCCTATCGTGTTGCAATAATTTTGCCAGCTTTGGGATTGTGTTCTTTGACTAGGCGTCGCAGTCGTGCCCTTTCCCGTTTGAATATGATCTTGTTTTCCTGAGTGGGATGAGTAACAAGCTGTCTTCTAAGTTTATTTACCCTTTTCTGACTGGAGGCGATGGACTGTGACCACCACGGTGGTTTTACTTGGTGGTTCTGAGAATTCCCTGAGGTGCTTGATGGTATATGTGAGGTTGCTAGGTGGGTGATTACTTCTCGGATTCCTTCCCACGTGGTTAGAAGCCGTGGGGTAGTTCGCGCAATGTAGTCGGCCTCCTTGGTGAAATCCGCCCAATTTGCACGGTTGTAGAACCACTTGCGGCGTGGCCTTGTTGGTGGCGCTTTTGGATGAGTGGTGGGTAGTTTTATCAATATCGGGAGATGGTCGCTTGTTCCAGTTAGCAGCGTCTGCCAATTTAGCGCAGCGGCAATATCTGAGCTTGCAATGGACAGGTCAATCATTGTGGAATTATTGTTGGTAGAAGTTCGCGTAGGAGACCCATCGTTTAAGAGAACCATATTGGCGTTGGCCAGTAGCCAATCCGATATAGCTTTCCCTTGACTATTTACAATCTGGTCACCCCATTGATAGTGTCTGCCGTTGAAATCGCCTAGTATGAGGAACGGAGCCTTTAGCTGTGACGACAGAAGAGTTAGCTCGCTTTGTGACGCATTACCCTTAGGATTATAGACTGAAACTACTTGCAGGTTGGCGTGCCCCCACGCTATCTGAATACCTACCAGTTCCAGGTGAGGAATATCTGGAAGCTGGAGTTTGGTTGCTTTAAAGAGGCTTGAGGTCATTAGTGCCACCCCGCCGCCTCTAGAGGCTGTTCTATCTGTCCGGAAAACATCATAAGTTTTTAGGTTGAAGTTATTTGTGTGTTTTGTATTTAGCCAAGTTTCTTGAAGGGCGACGATGACTGGAGTATAACGTTCGAGAATATCAGTTAAGGAGGATACATTTGCCTTAAGGCTGCGGATGTTCCATTGGAGGACGGAGTTGCTTCTATGGTGTTGACTATTGGTCCGTGGGGACATTGCCTGCCATCGATGCCGCTACTATATCTGTGTTTTGCTTGAGAATTTCTTTGGTGAGAGAGGTTTTCAAAAACCGGCTTGTGCTTTGGATAATAGCTTCTGTCAGCTTGTCGAGGTTGGCATTGGGTAAAAATTGATAGAGTACGTCGGTAAGGATGTGTAACATTTTTGCAATAAATTTCTCAGTTATGGTGTCTGTGTGAGGTGAAGCGGTATAGTTTGGGCTGGAATGCCACTGGCTTGGCTGTTTGTGAGAAATGGAAGAGTCTCTCATGTGGGTAGGCTCCAATTCTGGGAAATTAGACGCATTGTAATTATATGTGGATTTACGTAATTGTGTGTTGAATGTTTTGCTTGCTTCCCTTTTAGTTGAGTTGTTCATTGCCTGTATTCTCAAAATTTTGAGTTCTTTTTTTTTAGCTGGGCAGTCTTTAAATGATGCTGCATGAGGATTTTTGCAGTTAATGCATAGTGCTGGTTTCTGGCATTGATTCATTTCATCATGTTGTTTCCCACAATTGTCGCATGTTGGGGACGTGCTGGGGCATTGGATACCGAAGTGTCCAAGACGACGGCATTTGACGCATTGTATAGGCCTGCGCTCGTACTTGGCAACCTGGAAGCGGCGAAAAAATAGTTTGACAAAGTCGGGTGGTGGAGAAGAGAATTCCAGTAGCATGGTTCGACTGGTGGCACCGAGCCGTTTAACATTTGAAATCAGGTACCCACTATCTATGAGATCTTGGAATATGTCTTCGTTGGCCAAGTTGATATCTACATTATATATAATCCCTTTATTCGCCGCTGAAGTTGGCGTACCTGTTTTCTTGACCGATATTTGAAATTTTCCCAGTCGAGTGAGCTTGTTAATGGCTTCCTCCTGATCTGCGTTAGATGGCTTGAGGAATAGATCTCCACTTTTTAGGATGTCGAGTTCTGCTATTTCGCCAATATCTGTTTTAATGATTTGGCTTAGTTCTCTGAGACTGACGTCGTGGAACGTTTTCCTAGGTGTGGCAGGTTGGTTAGAGTTTGATTGTTGAGTTGGTTGTATGGAAATAATAAAGGTTTGAGGTTTTAAGGGCCGAGGCCCGTTTACTTGCATGTCTTCTTCCATATCATCAAGGTCAGCGGCGTCTGCTATGTCTTTCTGACCTTTTTGTCGTTTAAATTTAGGAGAGTGGCCTGAAAACCGGGAGTCATGTGCCATGACAGTAGGGATAGGGAAGAAAGAAAGAAAAGGGAATATAAGGAACTAGGAAGAGAGAGGGGTACAAGCAAGAAAGAAGGGGGAAAGAAAAAAATACCTTTGGCTACGACTAAAAAAACCGGAGCAAAATAAATAGTGGCCGACCCTTTCGAAAATTTATTCCGATCTAATTTAAAATATAATCTATCATCTCGTAAAATAACAAAGAAATGCTGTATTTACCTTTCGAAAAACATGAATCCGAAAACCACATTCTGGATAGTTGCAGCATGGATAGTAGATTTTAGAGGATCGGTAAAAAGCCTGATTTTTAGCCCCCGTAAACCAATCACACTAAGGGAGTCGGCAAAGGTTATTTGAAAAAAAAACAAGTATCGCTAAGAGTGGACGATACTCGAAAAAATAAAAAAGATAAACACGAAGTACATTCTTACGCCAAAAGGTATTTTTTCACGTTTTTATAGATTAAATATGATATACTAAATATCAGTTGATAGTTTTTATTGAATTAAAAAACCAAAATTAAAAATTACTAAAATATAAAGCGCAAAAAATTAAGTAAAAATATCAACCGCATTAGATTGCCATTATGAAATTTTAAGATCACGTGGTACAAACGACCTTGCAATACTCCCTCGGAGTCTCTCGAGCTGATTGATACGCGGGGAGAAATAAAATGCACTGTGGAAGGCTATCGAAAACCTGTCCTCTTAATTTACTGTCCATGGTTGCAGTCTTCTCTCGCTTTGTACTTACAGCTAAAACCGTTAAAGAAAGTGGAAAAGACCACTAATGAATCAACAACATCTGTAAATGGTTATTTGCATCAGTGCCTACGTTATTCAACAATCGAATGGAAGCCTCCAGGGTGCTGATAGAGGGGAAGGGGCCACGGGCCAACAAGAATGACTCCCTCGGCAAACACGAAGAAACCGGCGCTCCCGTCCTAAACACCGTACCGAAAAGTCTTTTAGTAAAATTGGATTCCTTAACATCCAAATGGCCAAGCCCGGGGAAAATGGGCAGAACTCGAAAGTAATATGCGTGTGAACTAAATTCCCGTCTTCGCCCTCGCTGAGACGCACCTAAGAGACTCGGAATATCCGGAATTGAACAATGATTTTCAATGGTTCGGTGTGAACAGACAAAAAAGACAAAAACAAGGAGGGGGCCTAGGTTTCGTGGTAAATACGAGCGTAAATGTAAATAAATTTATCAATTGTACAGAACACGCGTGGCTAAATATCACTGTAGGAAAAAATACTGTTTGGATCGGTGCCGTTTACTTCGCGACAACCCGCACTGAGAGCTGGTTGAATGAAAGCATCGCCGAATATCTGAGCAAGGATATCGTTAATCTGAATCCAACTAACGCCACGCCTATGTGTATTCTAGGAGACTTCAACGCGCATTTAATTGAACTTGGCAGAAAAGAAGATTCCAACGGTAAACTACTCAGGTCCTTCGTCGAAAACACGACCTAGAAATTGGGAACCTCTCGGAAACTCGCTGCACTGGAAAAATAACCTGAAGTCAAGGAGAGCGCTCTACCAGCATCGACTACGCACTCTTCAATGGCCCTTTCACCGAGCGCGTAGAAATGCTCTCAGTTGATGAAGAAGGAAAATATAGCATAACGCCCTTATCGTACACTTTCGAATCAATACAACTCGTCGCGTGAAGCGAATTGATCCCCATCTGACTACCCACTGGAGGGTACAGGACGATGAAAAATTTTAAGAGTTCCGGGAATCCCTATACAGTACCCTGACTGCTCAAGATCCCATGAGCTACAACGTTTTCCTCTCCACTATTCAGTCTACAGCAATGGAAACCCTAGGTCAAGCTGTTCCTGATACCAGACAACGTTGCCACAAGTGATGGTTCTACCGTGAAGTCAAACTGGCAATCCAAGCGAGAAAAATAAAGAATAGGGCCCTGAGAAAAGCTAGAATCTTCCAGCTCTTAACACATTCGTCAGTTGCAAAACGATTATATGAAAGAACGAGACGCGGTAAAGATTCTGATCTCAAAAAAAATTACAGGAGTCAATAGGCAAACGGAGGATTCATTGAGAGAAGCCGGCCCTAAGGCTGGAAAATTATTTTGGTCAAAAGTCGTTCGCAAAAGGCGACCGCACATGCCTCCCACTGTCTCTTTGCGCGATGAAAACGGCGAACTCCTAACGGAAATAAATAACATCTCCGAATTTATCCAGACATCCATGGAAGAAGCTGATTTGAATTCATTATTACGCAACTCATAGAAATTGCCTGCTTGGCTTCCTAGATTTGAAGAAAGACTACGGTACGGTCAACAGACAACGGCTCTTTCAATGCCTATTGGAGCTCGGAATCCCACCAGCGTTTGTCTCTCATCTGAGCACTATATACAGTACCACTTTATACAGATACCAACTGGGCGATGCAAACACCGAGTATGTCTGGAGTTCGGTAGGCCTTAAACCAGGATGTCCGCTCTCTCCCTTGCTGTTTGCACTATACCTGGCTCCTCTGGAACGACGTCTTTCCCAGCTCGAGGGCGGTTTTTAGCTGAATCGTACAGCTCGTATAGACATTCACTGCTCCGTAACTGCACTATTCTTCGCGGACGACATCGCAGGGGTTGCGAGTTCAGCGGCTATATTGCAATAAATATTAAACACCTGTGGCGACTACGCGACGGACGATGGTTTGACGTCTAAATGCTGCGTTCTAGTCATGAACCCGAACATACCATTTACCTATCCAGACATGGTCATTCAGGGCTTCAAGATCGAGTATCAGGACAGCGCAACCTACCTAGGGATCAATTTCTCTACCGGCTCTCAGTATCTCAAGTTTCACGAACATTCGCTCCTGAAGAAAGCGAACAAGTTATCAGGAGTAGTGCGTCATGTGGGATATCACTCGTATAATATTTACTCCACTACTCGAACAATTTGAAAGGCCGTGGGCGTACCAGCCCTGACATATGGGAATGAAGTTATCAAGATTGGCCCCGAGATTCAAAAACACCTTGACCGGACCCAACATCGAGTTGGTCTAACTGCCGTTTGTGGTAACTTTATAACACCGAAGGTTTGCGTAAAAGGCAAATTGTCCTGGTCCTCGTTTCAGGAGCGTGAGGCAAAGAGTAAATATAATTATTTGGGCCGCCTTCGTTACATGTCGCAAGATCGACTGGCAAAACAAGTCTTCGACTACATTCGCCTCACCGGCACCCACACCAAATGGCTCAAGAGACTGACGTATCTTGATCAATTATACGGACAGGGCACTAACAGAGGAGAGGCGACGAATGAAAGAGAGTGGCGCGCCAAAGTTGGCAAGGGTGTACTGGAGAAGGCCAAGCGGACTGTGTATCCGAGCTCGAAACTTATTATTATATCAACGTTTCTTATTGTTGTTTCTGTATTACCATTATGTACCTGCGAGCCTTTGCTCCTCCCTTATTTAAAAGGGATCTTATGGGTAAATAAAATTCATTCATTCATTCATTCATTCACAAAGTAGACCTGATCACTAGATAAAATAAGCTTCGTGCGCGAGGCATAGATGGTGTTACTGTCGTCTTAGCCAAGAATCTAATCGGTGGGCTGCCAGCCATTCGATTAAGCGTTCTAGTTTGTTATCCGATTTCTATGGTTACGTACAGGGCTGGACATAAGGCACTAGTCACGGCATTTGACTACTAAAATAAATTATCTGACTACTAAAATTAATCGAAACATGGGGGCTTACTAGTCAATTTGACTAGTGAAAAATTTACCTAAATATTCAGAAATAGGGGCGAATATGGCGTATCATAAATTCATCATTCATCAATCCCATTTTATTAAAAAAAAACATGATGTAACTCAAGTGATAATAAACGGGTAAACCAAAATGTTGGCTGACCTTCTTATTTTTATACACCCTTTTGACCCCCACTAGTCAGTGACTATTAAAATAAATTAAAGTAGGAGGCTCACTAGTCTAGTCCATTGAGTTGGGAATATTAATCTAGAGGTCCAATCAAAACGTCGGATTTCAGTATTTCGCGAAACAAGTGCGAAATAAGTTTTTAAAAAATAAGAATACTGCCGTCTGCTCCCAAATGACGATAAAACCATAGACTAATAGCGTTTTCCATTGGGAACCTCCGAGCACTCCCGGAGTGCTCCAAAATCAAAATCGTATTCCATTGGGAAAAAAGGGGCAACACCGAGAGGGAGGATCGTCTTCCATTGACCAAGCTACTCCCTCCCGGAGTGCTCTCAGCTGCCCCAACTCAAGAGTCGGAGGGAAACAAAAGAGTGCTCCGAAAACGTTTCGTATTTCATTGAGCGCTACCAGGGCGAATCCTCCGAGCGCCTCGTACAGAGAGCAGTGACGTCATTCAACAAATCCGGATCACACTCGGAGGTTCCCAATGGAAAACGCTATAAGAAAGGTTTAGCTTTCTTACTCTTAGTCTATGAGAAAACTTTATCATTCTACTCGTGGCGCCGTCGATCTCTCAATGGTTCGTTCAAATAAGACGCGTTTTCCAGCAAAAAGATTTTTTTTCAAAAATAATGGATGGCGCCACGGGTCATATGATAACGCTTTCTCGTCATTTTAGAGGAGACAAAGCACAATCGTAATTTTCAAAAACTTGTTTCGTGGGGACCAGATTTGATTGGATCTCTAGATTAATATTCCCAACACAATGGTCTAGTCATGCTGACTACTAAAAAATCCTTATGTCCAACCCTGGTCTTGGAGGAATAAAACAAGTATACAGGAGTTGCGGAGAGCTGCGAAATCGGTTTCGTCAGTGACCGTGAACTCGTGCGAGACGGAGGGGTTCAAACGCGACTAGCGCCAACTGCATACGGAATTTTGCAACTATTATCGTTTTATATCATTGTTTTCGCGTCGTCTGGTTTGTTTTATTCCTCCAAACAAATACGAGTCATTTTGGAAAAAAGCGCAAAGAATTTAGAAATGTTTCAAAACAAACCAGACGACGTGAAAACAATGCTGTAAAATGATAATAGTTGCAAAATTCCGTATGCAGTTGGCGCTAGTCGCGTTTGAACCCCTCCATCTCGCGCGAGTTCACGGTCACTGACGTAACCGATTTCGCAGCTCTCCGCAACTCCTGTATACTTGTTTTATTCCTCCAAGCCCTGGTTAGGTACCACAATTAATTTTTTTCTTGGGCTTACGTTCGTTTACGTACAATTGGTTTTATTATTGTTAAAATAATTTATATGAGTTTTATAATTTTGTGATATGGAAGAAAATATAGAAGAAATATTTGCTGAGGAGGAGGATAAACCAAAATTAAATGAACCAGAACGAAATATCTTTGACAAATTTAGTTTAGGCTATCAATTTGGTAAGTATTGGTATTCCAACTAAGCCTTGGTAGATCAGTATTTTTAATTTTCTTTGTTGAAGGTTTTGATTTGATTAGCAATTATGGATGGTACATGGTCATTCTTGCAGTAGTTGTATACTATCTGTATCAGAAAAATAAATCTATAATAGACCAATATTTATTTTCACAAAGTAATAATGAATCTCGTGCAACACTTAGTCAGAGTAAGCCATTATGAAACTCATAAGATATTGTGCAAATATTTACAAGTTGTACAATTACCAGACCCTGAAGAAATTTTAGCACGTCAGGAAGCAATGGAAGCTTCACGTATGAAAATGCAAGAAAGGCTAGATAGGCTAAATGAAGAAGAACGCCAAAAGCAGAAACAAGTAAGGGTGATTCAGACAATATCTCTTATTTTCTATTATCATACCTAAATTTTTCCTTTACCAGCGTGAAGAAACTAAAAGAAAAGAAAAAATAGAAGAATGGGAGAGATTTCAAGCTGGTGGACGTTTTAGATCGAGGAATCGACTTGGAACTGATGATGATGCAACAGAGCCTTCCAGCAGCTCAAACAAAAAAGTTGGAAAAGATGGTAAAAGTGGCAAAACCCTGAGAGGTGAGTTTAACCCTCTACTGGGCCCAAGCAGTGGGTCTTCGTATCGACCAAGCCGCAGAGGAATGTCAGGAGGTGGATGAGGTTAACTTAAAGTGGTCTTATGCCACACACAGCACCTTAGATTCAATGCTCATTACTTTAAACTTACTTAAGACTAAAACTTTTTATTATGTTATAATTGACTTATTCTGAAGCTGTATTAAGACTCCATGGAACTATGAATTCTAAGGACTGTTAAATCTCGAGACATGTAGTCCTTTTTTTCTGTAGCAATGCTATAGGGAACATAATGACGTTGACACTGTAAACAATTATTGGCTGTGTTAACTGAAGTAGAACTTCTGTTTAGAGAACTGATTAAGGTGCTAAACCTTTGTAAATAGCTAAATTCTACTAAAAAATTACATTTGTATGAAACTTTATTTCTAAATTAAATTGATAATCACACAGAAACCAGCACAATTTCTTTTGTTTTTTGAGGAGTTAGCAACCTAAAACAATTCAAAAGTGAAATACTTTGGTTCAATATCACAGTCTATAAGTTTTATATATACAAATAAATTATGCTACTGGAGGTTTTTGAGATCAATCCCCAGTAAAAGGCATTTTATTTCGTTAAAATGGATTAATTAAAAGGTGTTTGAAGGAATTTTAGCACTAAGTAAATCGGAAATATCCCGATTTTCTAGTTCATTGGCAAATTGAAGAGCTGTGTATCCCGCATAATCTGTTGCTTGTATATCTGTTTCTAGTTTAAGTAGGAATTTAACCACATTTACGTCTTTGTTAATAACGGCATACATTAGAGGCGTGCGTCCGCTTTTTCCATCCTAAAATAACCAACACTTTAGAATTTTTCTAAAAACACCTTTAAAAGGCGTGTTGATAATTTTACAAACCTGAATATTTATATCACAGCCCGCTCTGACTAGATATAAAGCGGAAAGCACTTCTTTATTTTCTACCGCTAAATGAAGGCATGATAAACCTGAAATATGAAGGGTAAAATATTTAATATTGCCCAATTAATAAAACTTTTCCTTATAAATTTCACGGACAAATATTCAGTGTCACCCCAAGGCTTTCAAAACCGTACTTTTAAGGAAAAAAATAAAGGCGGAAATTGATTTTGACTTTATTTTCAGATGATAATAAAAATTGAAACTTGATTAATAGTGAGGGACTTGTCAATAAATCTATCTCATGTAAAAGGTGGTACCTTTAATTAAAAATTATATTTCTAACTATAAATTTAAAATTTCTTGAATTACCTTCGTAATTTCTTTCATTGAGAACTTCTTTGGGTATTACTGTACGAAGTAGAACCGTCATACAGTCTAATGATTTGTATTTTACCGCCAAATGAAAGGCAGTGTTGCCATGCCTGTCCCTTAGGTGGGCGCTCGCCCCTTCTTCTAATAGGGCTTCACAGATTAAGTGGTCCTGTAGTATAACGGCCAGGTGTAAAGGAGTCTAAAAACAAACAATTACTTTAAAGTTTTGAAATTATATTTCATTTTACCCTTAAGGTAAGGTGTTATATTACCTGATGCAAATAATTGTAAACGTCAACGCTGGCTCCCACACTCTTCAAAAGGGCGCAAAGTTTACGAACCAAAACTACATCTTGATGTACAACCGCTATGTGCAATGGTCTAAAGAGGAAAATAATATCCATTTATATTCCGTGACCCTAATAATAAAAGAATGTCAGCCTCTTCCCCTTATAATTTTACAAAGCTTTGTTACAAGCCGAGAATACGGGAATTCTCCGAGTGTGGATTGATTCACCTACCGCTATAAGGAAGAGTGAGCTAAAGGTAAAGTTTTCGCTACAATCGGCCTTGTTCGAAAGTAAGGTAACGCGAAATAGTGGGGGCGGGTAATTTGTATTTATAATTTGTCGGTCGGGAAAATCCTTTGTGAAAAAGTAAAAGACTGTGGATCCTTTGATTTTAAGGTTTTTTTTAATAGTGGGGTATTTCCTACGCTGGCGTTCTTAAAAGCTAAATATACCAACGTTTTCTCTAGAAACGTAGTCGGGAATTTTATGACGGTTATCGCGCGAGTTTCGCAATAATAATCCTTTTTCTTTTATTAACATCTAACCAAAACGAGAAATCGGTAATTTTTTTTAATCTAACTTTGGTTTCTTAAAAAAAAAAAGTTTGTTATTCTTTTCAAGGGGATCTCTTGGTCTACGTGATGCTTTGTTAATATTCCCACGCGTAACTCAATTACTTCGAACTTTTCCCGTGACTCCTAATTCTGTGATTTAGTGAGCAGATTTCGACAACAAAATAGTAAACTTAATGAGTGACTAACAAACGATTCATAATTTTTTTACTGGTCGGTTTTTTAAAGGACTGGCGTCAATAAAATAACTTCCATTATCTAAATGGATAAAATTTTAATTGGATTACCTAATCATTTGGATGAGCAATATTTTATTATATATAACTAGCTATCAAAAGCGCCTCCCGCGTTAAATTTTAATTTTAAAAATTTAAGCGATCCTAATTTCCTGTAAATTTTAAACTATACTTCATATTTTTCCAATATATTGGTTAGAATTCAACTGATAAAGAAGTTTCAAAAAATATTAATTACTTTCTCAACTAGGCCCTCTCGGAAATTCTTATTTGAGAGGGCCTTGTTGAGAAAGTTTTATAGAAATTATATTACGGATATAGTAAATATTTTTAAGTTTACTCTTAGGCTATTATGACTTCATTTAAATATACCCTTTAAAATCTATGATGACTTCATTTAAATATACCCTATAAATCTATTATGACTTCATTTAAATATACCCTATAAATCTATTATGACTTCATTTAAATATACCCTATAAATCTATTATGACTTCATTTAAATATGCCCTATAAATCTATTATGACTTCATTTAAATATACCATATAAATCAATTATGACACCATTATGATAAATCTACTATATTTGAATTCCTAAAATCGGTAATTTTAATCCTATAACTGGCTAATTTTAGTTATATAAATCGCTCATTTTAGTCCTAAAAATCACTAATTTTAGTCCTATAATTAATCGATAATATTAACCCAGTAAAATTTTTAAAAATTCAGTAACTTTAGTCTTATAAATCTCGTATAATTTTCGGATTTTTATATAAATCCTACTTACGATTGTTCGGTAACTGTTACTATACTACAAAGAGGTTAAGATTGACGGTGAGCCGCGCTTAAAAATTAATTAACTTCCTTCGCTTGTCAGTAAAAGCGGAGAGATGCTGAAAAACCCCGCGTCTATTTAGGTTGACAAAACTGCGTTTGTAGAAGTCTCACGGTCGTCTTTTAGAAAAAACATTTTAAAGAAAAATATCTAGCCAGAAAATTACTTCTTCAAGGTGACTCAAAGTAATTACGCAACTAAGTTACATCAACATTTTGAAATATATTATCTTAATGTTATTTACGAGGATAATTAAAATATTTTAGTCTATTACTAGGCAACTATAAGTAGACCTCGGAAACTTGACGTAAAAGCTTCGAATGAGAGGCGTATAAATTAATCACCATTTCCTAAGTTTACGTTGCGTGGGTACAACCCTGTACATATTTGCTTTGAATAAATTATCGTAATTAGCATGGTAATCATAATGATAATTACCGCGTGGTCAGTAACGGCGCCAGAGGGAAGGCCAGGTAAATCATAGTCCAAAGCCTACGTAATTAAGGGACCCCAAAAGTCAAAATGAAAGCGAAAATCTTACGGGGATGACTTTTTTAAATTCCTTAAAATTTACCTAAATTATGTGGTAGGGACACTATACTTTGCTAGCGTAAAAGAAAATAAATGGTCCGAAAAATCCTTCTAAGGGGCCTTATAAAAATAAAAATGGGCTAAAACTATTACCAAAAGTGAATATCCACTTTTGCTATTACCTATCTCCGTCTTGATCGGCTATCAAAGCGAACTGAAGGTCCAGGGCCACTTTGTCCCGATCATCGTCAACTTGGATCGGTTGATGATCCACGGATAGATCCCATTTGGATGGAAAAGAGTCCGTAACTTCGGCGGTGCACTCAATTTCTTTGACTTTCTTGGGCAATCCCAAAGAATACTGGCTATCCAAATTGTTTAAGGTCGCCAGACAAACACCCGAATCCGAATTGTTGGACAGGATAATCAAGTCCGTCACGTCGAAAACCCGCATATCCAGGTCGGTGTCTTCGCCGAGAACAATTTCAAGCGGCGCGGTGATGGTGGTATCCGAATTTAGTCCCGTGACCTCGACGCGCCCCTCGTGGCGCAGCTGCGGAGCTGGTACTCGCGACGCCGGCGGCTGCTCGCTCGGTATTAAGCGCGACTGGTTGCTCTCGCGGTGGTGCCGCTGCTGCTGGTGGAATATGGGTCGGCGTTGATCTTGACAGTAACGAGCGGCGGGGGAATCCCTGGTTTCGGGAAGCGCCACCACAATCTCGGACGGGTTATTCCGCGTTCGGAAGAGATGATTATTGTTATCGCGACTCCTTCTTTCCCGCTGCTCGCCAACGACGCGTATGTCGGTCGTTTTGGCGCTTTTGGAGCCTCTCCTGTTGTTCTCCTCTTCGATTCCGATCGGGATGACAGCCTTGTCGGAGGGAAGCAACGAAAGGTGTTTGGGAACGAGAATACCTTTGGGATGGAGATGGAGGGGGGCGCCTCTCAGAGACCTAATTACTCCGTCTTTACCGGCCACCACGTTGGGGCAAGGCGTTCTCTTTTTCAGGCCACCGAAGCCCGACACTGTCGCCGCGACCGACTTCTTCTCCGGCGCCTTTTTCCCGTACAACTGACTGCGTTGATCGGCGGTTGGCTTCAAACACGCGCCGGTTTTCCCATCCTCATCATCGTCGTCGTCCTCTTTCCAGGATCTATTATAATTCGTCGTACGCCTCCTTTTTCGGCCTCGGCATCTGTTGTTGCCGTTGTCGTTCCCCCCGGAATCCCGCTCTTCCGCTATTAAACTAGGTTCACTGTCCGTCGGTTTCGGTCCACGTGCTAACACGTTCAACTGAGAAGCTGGTTCCGCTGGTGGAGGCATGCGATCCAAATCGGCCAGAAGCTCGTTTTCTCTCTGTATTATTATAATATACCAAAACAAAACAAAAACCGAATCAGAGAGCTTTATTTGGAAATGAGAATATAAACGATTTTATACGGGGGCGATGCCTTTAATTTCGCGGTTTATTTAATTTTTTTTCTCCAAAGTATTCGTTGTTATGGGCGGGATAACTAGTTTTTCAACCCCACACGCGATAGAGTCGGCTTCTAACAAACGAAAATCCGTCCCTGTACGTACAACTTATAAGTTGGCAATTGGATCTAAAACTAAAACTTATCCTCGCCAGCTTACTCTCGTTAATAGTCAGTCACGATAAAGGCGGTTAAGAGGGTATAGTCTGCGCGGATCACTCCCATCTCTGCCGGGCTTCGAGATAAAAAGCTAAAAAGCAATCTGTAAAAGGGATTTCCCCATGTAAATTAGCAACTTTTACGGTATGTTTTTCGTAAGTTATTTGAGGTACCGGTAGTCCGTGGCGCGCTAGTATTAATTATTTCTTTATAGTCATTTCCCACGTGCCCCCTATAGAGCGCCTAATCCCACTTGGAAGCGAGTTCCAGCTTTTTGTAAATTACAGCGTAGTGGTTCAAAGATCATTTGCGGAATTCATCTCGACTGCCTTTCTGAAATCGGAAGTACGGCAATTTATTTAGTTGATGCAATAACTAGCGGTGGTATTTTTCGTTGTACAACTCGCGTTGAAATTAACGAAGCGGAAAAAGGGGAATTTTTTATCGGTCGCGCGTTTAAATAGCATCGCTGATTTAATTCGATAAAATAGAAATCAATCATGGAAAAAAAATTCCCATCTTTTTCATCCGGGGGGAGGGACTCTCGCCAATAGGATGATTACAAAAGCGTTATGTCTACGAAATTTAGCGCGAAATTCGTGCAAAGGCATTAGCTAGGCCAAAAGTATCCGTAAGAATAGCTTACCCGCTTTCGTAATAGATTTTAGCGCGCTTTGTAGTCTTTTAACAGGTTTTCGAAAAGCATTGGTCGAGAACTTCGAGAAGGCGAGAATTTTGCGTCCGAACTTGACGAGTGGCTTTTTCTAGGCGTACGATTTTCTTTTTCCCGTTTTTGAATCGGGGTATTCCCCGTCCCGAGTCAGCGTCTTCTTTCACTATTGATTGCCGACTCACCGGTCGTAGCCTCGTAGGAAATATTTCTCCGCCGCCAACAACCCCTAAGTTACGGCTTCTCTCCCCCCCCCCTCGCTCACCTCCCCCTTTACGTTAATCATTTCAACCCGGGAGAATATCTATCTTCAAGTTCGTATAAATCGAGCCGTGAACTGAAAATTAATATAATTATATTCCCGGGACTCTGATGGCTTAACAGTCCTTGGACTTTTTGTTTTGGTTTGGATTGCTCCGCGCCGTAATCGGAGAAGGGAAACGCGTCGCGATTTTATTACTACAGAATGATTATTACGTTACGTAATTTTGTTTCGATTCATATTTCTCTTTCGCGTTTGAGTCAACGAGAGCTAGCAAATTTTCAAAGTCGCGAAAAACGTGAGTCTCCGGAAATTCCACAAACGTTGGAACTTTTTTTTTCCCAAACGTTTATCGCGATAATATATTTATTTTGGACTATCAGTCTTATGAAAAGCGCGAAACAAGTACATAAAACTCAAGATTCGAAAAGTAAAACTTTATTTTGGAAAATATTTCGCCAAGGCTTACCGCGAAATTTTAAAGAGGCCAATAATCTTACCAATGGGACACCCACAACGAAAACATTGGGGAAACCTTTGAGGGTTAACTTTAAAACTACTTAAAATATACTAAATTTTAATACAGAGTGCGTAGAAATTTAAATTTTGAGGATGAATCCGCGTATTTTGCTAGCTTTAAAAAATAATAAAGGGACCCTTTAAATCCTTCTAAGCGGTCCAAACCTACCTAACTGATCAAACTGGCGCCGCCACTGTTTTGGAGCCAGGTATGAACGAAATAGTTACGTAACTTATATAATACCGTCTTACGACTATACGAAAGCTGGAATTTTACCTCAACGGTGAAGGTTTATTTTGTAGGTTCTGCAAAAATATGAAATCCGGCGCATATGTTGCGAATATAACACCGATTATTTCGAAATATAAAAGCGCGCAGTGCGAACGGGGAATTTACTGTATTTTTATTTATTTTTTGGTATTCGGGCATATCATATTCTCTCGTACGCTATTAGAAAAGGGAATCCCCACTATTAAAAGTGAAATGGCTATTTCCCAGAGGTACAGAGGGAGTTTGAGATAGCGAATTGAAGCGTAGAAATATTCTCCAAGGTCTGTGAGGAATGGAGAGAGATTCGGGGTAGAAGTACTTTAGCACTTTTCATTTTATTTTTTTTTCTCTCCTCCCTCTGAAAGGTCTTTTATTATATCAAAAAAGGTTAGTGACTCCTTGAAAATGAGCTCAAAATTTCACCGAGCAGAAAGGTGGGTAACAAAGGACCCCCGAAAGATCCTTGGCCGGTCGACGCGACCTCTTTTAAGACTGCCTTTGATCGCGATGCGCGTTTTGCCCCAAAGTCTTAAACCTTTTCCGAATATATTTAAGCATTTTCAACCAAGGATTCGGATCTACGAATTCTTTATGTAGGGCCTTTGCCACGTTAATACACTTCAGTTAACGTTTTGTTTATACAGTTTATCATTCTCTTTTTCTGTTATCATCAGTCCCACGTAATATCGGAGGAAAACCACTAAAGAGGGCCAAGGTTCCCTAGTTATCTTTTCAAACTGCTTAAGAGTAAAGGAAAATTTTAAACCCATAATTACCCGGTAAAAAATTTGAAATCCTCCGTTAACGCTTATTATTCTCAAACATTTAATTATGTTTAATATATGCGCCTATACGAGGAAAATGCGTTCGCATTTATGTATATTTCGTTTGTACAGCGTTATTCCTAACGAGGTTATAACTTAACGCGTAGCTTCCGCGAAATAGCCCCGTTTCAATCATTTTTAACGTCGAGGATGGGTTTTTGGAATTCATATTTTTCAGTTTGCGATACGGCGTTTATTTGCAAAACGCCCGATCGGCAAACTTCCCTAAGTTCCCTCCCTATTTCGTTCGAGCTGGGGTTTTACGCCGTGCACTTTCGCTTTCGATGGGTATAACCTCGTTCCAGTAGCCCAGAAAAAGTCCTACATATTACGGGGGGAAGGTATCGTTTTGAAAAGGAAGAACCTCGCGCTAAAATGCCTACTTCGCAGGCCGACGTCGAGTGAACCCAGCGCTGGGTAATCCCTGTTTTTACACACAATCCTTAGGGATTTGTGTGTATTACGATCACGTACTGTGTAGCCGCCGCCGCCGCCGCTGCCGTACACACGATTGCTCGCGGTACGTTAGTGGTACAAAGGCGATTGATATCTCAATCGATAGGCACTATTATAGCCTCGGCGGGATTTTCGTAATTTTGGGATCGGAGCCCGAGAAGTTGGGCAAATGCCCAATTAACTATTTTTTGTGGTTTCGCTTTGTGTGGTTGATATTTTATTTAAAATTAAGTCCGATAACGTTAAAAAAAATATTTTTGGTGAGGTTAGGATTCAGCGGATATACAACTTCAGTTATATCAGTAAATATTAAATTTAAGTATAGTTTCCTGGTTAATTTTCGCGGTTTTATATTTTCGCCTAAAAGTCTACATAACGTTCTTTAATTTAAGTCCGATTTTCATGAGTTATATTTTTGAATAGCTGTGGTTTCCCTTAACCCTAGATTTGCAATTACGTTGCTTAATTTTAATTCTAAGTGAGGTTTTTTCGACAGCGTATGCGGACCCCCGCAACTTCCGACATGGTAAATCCGCGTGTCTATAGAGTTCTAAACGCCAGTTTCCCTCTCGCATTTTTCAAGGCCGTTCGCGCCGAGCTTTCAACGTGTTCCCAGAAGTAACAATAAGTGTGACCCCCAACGTTTTACGCACGTTTAACGCCCTTTTTACGCACGTCGTACGACAGGAAGTAGGTAAGTAAGATTTGATCAAAAATCACCAGTTTTGTTACTTCTAGGCCTATTCCAGCTTAGGTTGCAGCCGCGTTGGAAAAAGTTAATTTTAAGTGAGTTAATTAGCCATTTCGCGTCATACCTGAATTCTTTACGCGCTGAAGCTATATTCGCATTCCATTGAAAGCCTGCCTGCAATAACAATAACGTATGAACAGGCGCGTAAAAAATAAGTGTGACCCTAAATATTTGTTATGCCCAGAAGTTAAGCATAAGTGTGCCACTAAATATTTTTTTGACCAGCTGCCGTACACACGATTGCTCGCGGTACGTTAGTTGTACAAAGGCGATTGATATCTCAATCGGTAGGCACTATTATAGCCTCGATGGGATTTTCGTAATTTTTGGGGTCGGAGCCCGAGAAGTGGGGCATTTGCCCCCTTTAGTGTTTTTGGTCGATTGTCATATTTGAATTTCGTGCCAATTGATACAGGTGTCATCTAACTCGTTCGCGTTTCGCTACCTTATTTCCAAAACCAGGTAACTCGAAAAACTTGGTTTTTATAAAAATTAATTTAAATGAACGTGTTCGCGTTTCGCCACATTATTTACAAAACCAGGTAACTCGAAAAACTTGGTTTTTATAAAAATAAATTTAAATGAACGTGTTCGCGTTTCGCCACCTTATTTCCAAAACCAGGTAACTCGAAAAACTTGGACCTTATTTCCAAAACCAGGTAACTCCAAAAACTTGGTTTTTATACAAATTAATTTAAATGAACGTGTTCGCGTTTCGCCACCTTATTTCCAAAACCAGTTAACTCGAAACGCTTGGTTTTTATACAAATTAATTTAAATGAACGTGTTCGCGTTTCGCCACCTTATTTCCAAAACCAGGTAACTCGGAAAACTTGGTTTTTATAAAAATTAATTTAAATGAACGTGTTCGCGTTTCGCTACCTTATTTCCAAAACCAGGTAACTCGAAAAACTTGGTTTTTATAAAAATTAATTTAAATGAACGTGTTCGCGTTTCGCCACCTTATTTCCAAAACCAGGTAACTCGGAAAACTTGGTTTTTATAAAAATTAATTTAAATTAACGTGTTCGCGTTTCGCCACCTTATTTCCAAAACCAGTTAACTCGAAACGCTTGGTTTTTATACAAATTAATTTAAATGAACGTGTTCGCGTTTCGCCACCTTATTTCCAAAACCAGGTAACTCGGGAAACTTGGTTTTTATACAAATTAATTTAAATTAACGTGTTCGCGTTCCGCCACCTTATTTCCAAAACCAGGTAACTCGAATAATTCTTTTCCGATAAAATTCCTCTTGGGTTTATTAAGTTAATACATCAGTGGGATTGTGTGTACTCAAATGTCCGTGACATCTTGTTATTTCTCTCTCGGCGTTATGAAAATTTGCGTTCGCCCAAATGTAGGTTGTCGCGATTTATTCGAGCTCTTTTATGAAAATACCCGTACTCCCCGTACTATCCCACTTTTAATAAATACCCCAAAGTGTCCCAATTTACTCGGGTTAACGCGAATGCTTTTTGTCTGTTTCAGAGCTACACTTTAGCCGCGTTCACACTAGACACTTTGGAACCGTTTTAAAACAGTTTCGAAAGTACAAATTGTAAAATTTTGGTGTCGAATGTATTTATCGTATGGCTATTAATACAGTTGACACTGAAAATGCTCAATTTTAGCTTTTGAAATCGTTTAAAAACGGTTCCAAAGTGTCTAGTGTGAACACGGCTTATGACTAGGACTAGAGTTGTAGAGCGGAATATATTCCAAATTTTTTCATTCCATGATTAGCCTAATATTGTTTGCAAATTTAAATATCGTGGCATTTACACCTAATTTTTTACAATCCAAAACTAAAAGTAGTCTAGAAAGTAGAATAAAAACCCTTAAAAGTAATATATGTTCTAATTTTTAGGAGGGGTTTTACATTTATCGTGTCTGTCTGTCTGGGCTGCGAACGCGTACGCATTTTCGGGGCAAAGTGTAATCACTGCGTTCGCAGTTTCTTGGAATTAGGGAAAAGCTTTTTCCAAAAGAGCCCTCTTTTTGTCATTGGGTGTGGCATTAATTTTTTCACTTTCCCTTAGTATCGGGCGGGATCCGAACCCGAGCCCTCCTGCTGCTCCTGCACGACAGGTGAGCGTTCTACCGCAGAACTACATGTTACGCTTCATTTGTGGAAAATATCTGCATTAGGTTTTCCGTAAAATTAACAACTCTAACTATAGGACTGAATGCAAAATGGTGATAATAGCGTAGCTCCGGACAGCTTAGAGCCGACGAATAATTTTCATCTTTAGTCATAAGTTTTTTTGGTTGAGGTGGCGGCCATGGCTCAAAAGCAGGGTGCGATTATAGGGAAAGCCCGTTTTAATAATAATTTTTCTTTTTGTACTTGTTTTAAACCTATATTGTAGCCAGCTTAATTTGATGATGTTTACCTGGGTTTTGCCGGGTTTAATTTTAGATTTTTTCCGACAAGTGCGCTAGCTAGATACGTTCGAATGTTTTCGAAATGTGCCAGTTGTTAACACGTTGCGTAGTTGGAAGTTATATAACAGCTTCATTTATCCAAATACCCATACCATATTAGTTAAATCGGATCGTGTTTGGTAGTAAAATTATTATTAAATTAAAAATTCTACATTTCATAGAATTAAATAACTTCAATCACAATTTTTATGAAATTTTGAACCTTTATTTTGTACTAAATTTGACATTAATCGTTCAAGAAATGCAAAAAAATAACTATTTTTGGAACGCCCTTTGGCAAATAGACCATTTCGGGTTAAAAATGAGACCAACCGGGCATTTGAATTGAAATCGTCTTTTACCGTGGCATCGATAGAACAACGATTTGTCGCGCGGATCCGCCAGGTATTTCAGCGACGGGCAATCACCCGTTTCTGGGAAGAGACAATTCTCGGCGAGCAAAGATAACCAGTTACAGGATTGCTTTTGGGAGTCGAAACCTAAGCCCGGGTTACATTGAAATTCGTAACGACGCCGATTTTGGCACAAGTAGAAAAGCGAGCAATCGGTTGGGTTGGTGTAATAGCGGCCTTCCTCGACGCAATCTCCATCCTTCTGAGAGATGACGCCGTTCGGATCATCCTTGGCTTCCTCTTCCTTCGGCGAAGACAATTCCTCGTCGTCGAAAACAAAGATCCCAGGGTCAACTGTCGGCTGGTCATATTCTGAAGGGAGATATACACGTTTGATCTTTCGCATATTTTAAGTTATACAAACAAGCCTTTCAACGCAATTCGCCTAAATCAGTCAGACCTTCCTATTCTCGGTTCTCGGGCTCGACCCTCTAGAGAACGTGTACAGGCATAATCGCGTACTTTTAAAAATATTTTACGAAGGGAAATTTACGGCGTCTAATTTCACGCTAAATAATGGGGCTTTGTTCGAGTCCATCAATTACCAGCAAACCGAATTCAAATATTTACCCGTATACAACCGAAAGACCATCGCGATGAGAAAAGAAATGACTGTTGAATTATTATCAACCGCGGGCCAGTCTCTCGCGCCCACCTGTTTCAACCGAATGATGGACATGTTTGCTTTTAACAAATTAAATTCTTATCCTTATCAGTTCTATTCGATTTATAAATTAATTATCCTGTCAAACATCGCGGGTGAATCGTCAATTCCCGTTCTTCTTGCCGGGCAAGAAGTTGTGGGAGAAAACTAACCGACCTTTGCCCCTGTTATTTTATTTCTGAGTTACGGTCGAGTCTTTTAGGAGCGATTACCGGCTGACTTGGACTTGACAGATCTCATTTAAAAAAACACCTACGTGACGACGATTAACGCGACCGCTCCCGCACTCAAATCTTTCTATTTAATGATAAAGTGGAAATTTTTCCATCGTTTTTGGCTTTACCGGGGGATTAACCGCGCGTTATGACTCCCACGAAACGCGCTTCTTTAAAAGAAATGATCTTTTAAGGACTCTTAATATACCTCAGGACGATACTACACGTTGTTATACTTGTATATTGCCGAAAACTTTGCTGTACGTATTATCTCCCAAAATTCTATTTATATTGCATTGAAAACCGCGAAAAACATATATTAATATTTGAGTGAAATATATTGTATTTTATAAACATTTACTTTCCTCAAACAAATAATTCACAGTATTGTTTCTAACTTTGAAACCAATATTTTCAGTTAAAACGTATAGTTCAGTAGATTAATTTTATGTTAATGTGATTAGCACTCGTTAGTCGTAGACGGTATTTTTTTTAACAACCCATACTATCAAAATTTTAAAATCAATTATTTTGAAAACTTTATGAAGTACTGAAATCGTACTTGCAGACCGAGCAGTGTTCCGAGGTGGACAATAGTGTGGAAAATTCCGGCCTTTACAAAAGTGAATTTAGTGGCCAATAAATATTTTTAACACAGAAAATTTCAGATTTGGGCTACTTATGCATAGGAATGGTCAGATTCTGATTAACATTAGAATACAGTAGTGGCAGTGCTACGTCACACGACGTCACCCATGCTTTTTCCTATTCATAAAAAATTCGCGCCCACAATGGCCGCCATGGCCAAAGCTACAGAGTGCTACTACTCTATAGTCTTAAATATTGAACTTATTAATTACCATGGTATAGTATACTAAAAAAACAATGATACAGTTAGTGCTCTGAATTGTTTATTCATTATTCACAAATTTTCCGATTTATTTAACAAACGTTGGTAAAAAAGATATCATTTTGACTTATTTAATTACGTTTTTTACGCAACCCAGCATTTATTTGGAAAAAAGTGGCATTTATTTAAATAATTGGCTTATTCACTCGCGATTATTCAAACTTCTTATCATTTTTATTCAACTATTGGTTATTTAAATAACGCCGGGCTTATTTTATTCATGGATAAAAATTAATCAAAATCCGAGCACTAGATACAGTGGATTGATAAAGGGCCACGGCTCGAAACGTCTCCAAATAATAAATTTATACCGTGTGATCTTCTCCAGTTTCATTGTTTTTTATTAGAATAGTCTGTTTATTTTTTGAATAATTAATTCTAACATTGTAAGTTCAGTGTAAACTAAAACATTTTTACAATAAACTTCCAATTACGTTTTTAATTTTTCTTTATTAGCCACTATTTGCCAATTTTCCACTAATGGCCTGGACTTTTCTCCAAAAAGCGGACTTTTTAGGAACACTGAGACCGAGTATAGCTGTTTCTTAATGATTTTCAACCGGGCATCGACAGAAGATCAAACCTTTTTTGCTATTTCAAGGGTTTTTTTAAACCTAGCATAATACTAAATTAATATTGTTTTAAGCTAACTTAAAATTCCTTAAAACACTATCAATACATTGACGAACAATTGATATATTTTTCTTATCTTGAAATAATTATAGGGTACCCACCTGCCAAGGATTCGGATTCGGCAGCTGGTAGAAAACAGAGCACTCTAACGCAAATGATGATCATCCACGCCGAGAAATAGCGAATCATTATATCACCTTTACGAAAAAAAAACCTACCGACGCCGAGAAAATGATTAAATTTTGAAAAATTGCAATTTGAAAGTTTCAAAATGGCAAAAAATAGCCGCGGCATCTCCTTAAATATAGAGAAAATGACGCCTCCGACATTTTTACAAATTTACTGGACTGTAGTTGGACCTTCTCGAGTGGGTTGATATTTTCGGCCTATAACACGCTAAGATGTTCCACCAGTATTTGAATGGGCCTACTATTTGCGAAATACCAGCGAATGAAATTCAGGGGCGATCAAATCAATCAAAAAGTTATTATTTTTATTCGTGAACTTTCAATATTAATGGATGGGTGATACATTAAGGTTCCCCCTTGATACCTGGACGGATTATTTCAATTTTAATCGGAAAAAAATATCGTTTGGTATAAAATCTGGGATGATATATAAAATGACTGAGTTGATAAAAGCCTTAAGAGGCGTGATTTATTTCTTGCCTTGCGTCCTGTAGCCCATTAAGTCCATGTTTTTGGTAATAACATTGAATTTCGCCGTAACAAAGCCTTGAGACGAGACTCTGGTTACTGAAAAGAAAAACATAACTGTAAGATAGATTTGTTCTATATGGACGATACGATTCAAAGAAGGCGAAGGGGTGACACTAAACTTCCAATACAAATATTAGAATACCATCTGAAAGCTACCTATATAATTGGTAAATCTACTAGCTCCATATTTAGATATAACATAATTCAGAAGTGGGTGCTAACCAAGGTTCCTACAAGCGCTCGAAAGCACTAACCGTCTCTTCCTTGTCCTTGGGCGATCATTTTTGGGTCCGTGAACTCTGGCCTTCGGCCCGTAATCCAACTAGAAATTTTCTGCAAAACGGACGAGGATGAAGGCACCACAACGGGGAAACTTTTGACGTAACTATATAGGAATAAAAAACAACAATGATATGTTATCAGAAGTTAACGATTTTTAAGTTTTCGGTTATACTAAAATTATTCTGGAAGGGGAGGGTACAGTTTTAGAAAGGGGACAGCCGCCCCGGGCGTCACTGACCCGTTAGGGTCTAGGGGCGCCAAAATATCATTTTTCTTTAGTATTAGATTTGGGGGCGCCAAATGTTCGCTCGCCCCGGGATCAATTTTTGCTAGCTACGGCCCTGCGTGGGGGTAGTTCGAGGGGCTAACCACTTCCTTAAATTCTTTACACCGATTACAGTGAGTACAGCCTTTGGTAGTGTTAAATCTGTAATCGAATACGTGATCACTTTAGTACAGTCAAAGCTACGGGCTTGTACACCGATTACGGATAGTGGTCAGCCCCTCGGGGGAATTACTTAGGTTATCAGGTGTACAAATCATAGGTAATCACGGAAATTCACTTAAAATAATCACCGAAAAACTGTGAGTAATCACTGGAAATCACCGAAATCTTATGAGCAATCACTGGTAATCACAGATTGTTTTACGAAAATCAGTTATCAGGTGTACAAAATGTTAACGAGTAACTACCCTCTAGAGTTTTAGCGCCACGTCGTTGTCATCCCGATTATGTCCCACAGCGTTTTGAGACTTAGAATGGTGGAATGTAAACGCCGAAAATGAAAAAGACTCATAGGGAAAATGCCGATAACTTGGGTTTATTTTCTTCTGATGTTACTAACGTTGAAGGTCAGTTGAAAAAGGCAATATAATCGTACCTTCCAGGAGTTAACGGCAAATGAACGGCCCCGTAACCTCGGATAACATCGTTGCCGAAAAAATCGAGTCCGTAAATGCATATTGACAACTGTGGCCCTGATCAACACCCCAACGTCATTATTAATTTTCGGGTAAGTACACAAAGTCTATTTTATTCATAGTCACTTACACCCAAAGACGTTGGTGCTTTTGAATGAAATGTCTATAGGTAAATTCCACGTGAATACGAAACTGTCATCGACCAGTATGCGCGTTGTCATCTGCGATATGCCTTCCTCCAAACCCTATTCAAATCAATCGTCCATTCGTTCATAAATGCGTTGCAATTGTTTTAAAATAAGACTAGGCTATTACCGAAGTAACGATCCAATCCTTTCCATACGAGAAAGAGTATTTACAATACAGATCATCCAACTCAGGGAACTGTAAATAGGAATAAGTATTAATATTTAGTTCCTAAAACTTATTTCTTGTATAAACTCACATCTCCTTTCTCAATTTGACCTGTTACGTTTATAAGAAAATACTCCGGGTCCATTTAAATAACCTAAAAACAAACAAGTTTCTTGGTTAGTACAGTATACTAATGCAACAATTTCATAGTGCATTTAAAGGCGGCGTAAAATTGTTTCGTAAATTTGAGATGACCGTCTTTTCTACCACGCTCAGCTATGAGAAAACTGTCGGCATCTTTAGTCCTAGATTGTTTATAGACCTTGGAAATGACGAGGCCTTCACGACTAGGGTTTGCTATTTAAATCACCTGATAGGAAGGTCAGAGTCTAAAAATTGTAACATTAAAAAAATCATAATATGTTTTTGAAATAATTTTATTAAATCAAAACGTTACAACTGGCTATCATTATGAACAAAAATATTTAAAAAAAAACTTTACCGCAGGAAAAACTAAACTCTTAAATGATTATACACAAATTTATTTTTTAAATCATTTTTACACGCGGTACAAACAAATTATTTCCTTCGATTTTTAAAAAATAAGCGTACTTTTGTCTTGAAATATCAAACGAAGCGATAAGAATTACGCGTTAATTGGCAAATTCTACTGTATTTTAAATTTTTCTATCACAGTCATCCATTCTGGGTTTTCAAATATCATGATGGGTTCAACCATACTATGCTCTATGAATTCTCCGTTCCCAGCCCCATCCACTAGGATAATACTATGACTTCGAGTTCCGTAGTTGAATTCTTTAACTTCGACGAAAACGCTACTCAACTTCTTGATAAACTCTATTTCCATGCCATCACCCTGGCTCTTCATTTGCTCGTCTATGGGATAATAGGTTCTGTCCTTCAACAATCCCAGCAATTCCGTCACTAACTCGTTTCTATATTTGGTATCCGTTTTGTTTATCACAATGTTCTCGAAAATTTTTTGAGCCCCTTCCGCTTTGGGCCAGAGTTTTATGGGGGGACTATTACCGAAAACGTTTATCCCCGCCTTAATTTTCGTTGGTGGCTCTTTAGACATGTTAGTGTAAAAACCCCCACTGGGTTCTTTCAAGTCGAGGGTCACCAAGAGAAAACCATTGTAATCCGAGCCAGTAATATTATTAAGGTAATCCAAAGGCGTGTGCTTACCTTCCACAAAATTTACCGTTAGAAAACCGCGACTTGTTTTATTTTTATCAACCTTTTTGTTGGGTTGCAGGATATTTAGTATACAGGACAATCGTCCATTGGGGTTGATAGCTAGCCAAGTTCCTCCATTACAACCATCGTTTTGATCTCTTCCACCAATTGAACTTTTACCAGGATCACCCCAAAATCTGGCGGGCATTGTAGGCCGGTGGTAATACTCATCCCTGTTGTTTATTAATATCAAACGATATTCGTTCTCTCGCGCGTCGGGATTGAAATAAAAAAACAAGAGACACATTTTTTCCACGTATTGCTATCTTTCGGAACTGAGTAATAATGAGCTAAGGACGTCTTTCAACAAGAAACGAGTGAGGCTAATTACAACGAAGTAACGGGACTAGTTATGCAAAATAACATCTAATCTGCTACTCTGCTAAAAAGCTGCCCTCAAACTGATTACTAAAGCCAATGGTATAAAAAAAAATTTCAAAATGAGTACTTTGTACTTACATGCGTATTAGTTACGTTAAAAATATTGTTACGTGATCATCATTCGTCAAATGATATAATACGCAGAGGGTTGTTGACCGGATATTTATGAAAATGAGTCGCCTCACAAAAGAGGAAACAGCCGTGGTTTCACATATATTTAACCCTAGGTTCGCCTTTTTGTAGCAGACGATCCCATAGAATACGGGTGTGACCATTGAGTTGGGAATAAATAGAGGTACAAATAAATCTGGCTAGCGCGGGACCAATTTCGTTCAATATGGAGACTTTTTAAACTATATCGTTCAACCATGGCGGCATCTGTCTCTAGTGGTGGAGACTATATTGCAATTGAATTTTTGCGCGAATCATATAACTTTACAAAATATAGATGGCGTTACCGCCCAATTATAAAGATGAATATCGTACAGTCTTCTCAGAACAAGTCCCGTGTAACCATGGCAACCGAAATGGTAATTGTAATTCTAGCAGTATTATTCCCAATTCAATGGCTGTGACCGTGTGTATGACACCAATTTATTGCTGAAATCTCTACTTTTTAGGTTCGAATTAAAAGTAGTAAATCACCAATAGTAAAAAAAAATTCTTATACGACTAAGCAAAGTGCTTTAAAACACTTTTCTAACGGCAGGACACTTGTGGCTTATGTCATTTCCAGGATTCTTAAAAATAAAATAATAAATATAGAAAACATAGAAGAGGAACAACAACTCTAGGTTTTACAAGGCTTTAAAATTTACTTAAATTACTTATAGGCTCTAAAGCTAGGAGTTTGCGCGGGGTATCCCTGATTAATGTATATTTTGATAAATATGGCTTAAGTCGTAACATTACCTCAAGTTAATATGTCCAAACTTCTCGGAAATGAAAAGTTGGCAAAGTCTCTATTCCTGTTTATATATTTTCGATAAAGCAACGGGGACATCAGCAGCAAATATCACATGACCTCAGTTTATTTTTTATGATCAGTTGCGTAGCTGTGACGTCACAATCATGTGAGTTACTTTGAAGTCGGCACTAAAATTCGTCATTGGATTTGAAAGAATCAATCATTCTGTTTATTGGCTTAAAGCAGATATTCCATCGACAACATTTGGTTACGGACACTTATATTTAATCTTTTCGGCTCAGTCACAAGCACGTGAGTTTAATGGAAGATTTTTGAGGATGTCGATGATGTAATATCAAATTATTATCCAATGAAGAAGACGCCAGCAAGAAGTTAGCAAGTTTCGCTTTCGAAATCATTCCCGTTTTGTTTGTTGAGAAACATTTCGGGATCTCGTATTGTGATAATTGGATTACCGTAGAAGGTGGGCATTTGCTTTCTATAAACTGTCCATAAATGTACGTTAATTTAACACTTTTGAAGATGTCAATTTCTTATTTTTCATAGTTCGTTTAAAATTGCTTTAAATTTCAACCCTTTGTTAAGTTTGTTCTCTGTCAAACATATTTTCTACTAATGAAAGTAAATATTGTTAGTTTAGGTGTAATCTAATCTTTATCGGTGATACTGTACCTCTTTAAAAGTGTAAACAGGTGTCTTTAAGTTTTGAATTGTATGTGGCTGCAAGATTTGTAGAATATTTTAACGAAACAAATAAGCCCAAGAAATGAAGTATCCGGGAACTGCAATTATACTTTGCATTTATATATGCATTTTATTTGAGACTGTAATTGTTTCAAGTCAACTAGATACATCAGATTGTGTGATAAAAGTGAAAAACAAGACTTATGACTTGTCACCACTAAGGAAGTGGTAAGCGTTTTTGTCAATTGCATTTTTATTGTTATTTCTTGACTTTGGAACTAACATGTTTTTATAATTAGGAATCCTTGGAACGTAACTTTAATAAAAAATGGTTCACTGGTCATTTACAATTTAAGTATTTGTGATGGTTTAGTGAGTAAAGTGGTGGATGATCCTTGCACTGGAGCTGCAGTTTGCAAGATTTTCAATGGAAAAAGACTGCCTCTTGCAAAGAATACTAAAGAACTCAGTGTGAAATCTATAGATGTACAAATTGATAAATTATTTATTATTTTAACTGGACCATCTTGTACAAACCAAAGTGGATCAGTAAACCACACAGTTATACTTACATTAACATGTGGTCCACATTTGGTCAGTATTATATAAACACTATATATCACCGCAATATGTTAACATACAATAATAAGATTTTTTTATAGGGATTTCCTAAAGTATTAACAGATGATTCCTGTCAAACTTCATTTACGTGGGCAACTTCCGTAGTTTGTCGAAATTTAGAAAAATTTTACGAAGTTCCTTGCTCTGCTTATGATATAGCTGGAAGACTATATGACCTATCCCCATTAATAGATATAAAAAGTAACCATAGAATTGAAACTCACGATGGTAGTGAGTTTATGGTCATAAATGTTTGTTCAAATTTAGCCGCTGGTAAGTTATACAAATATTCTACCCAACTTCATATCACAATATAAAGTTCTTAAAAAAAAAATTCCACAGATATCACCTCAGCTAATTGTCCCAACAATGTTTCATCATGTATAAAGAAAAATGGCAACTATTTGCCAGGTGGAAGCTTAGTTGGCCCTTTAAAACTTAAAACACGTGACAATGGGTTGCAATTAATTTACCTGTCAAATTTTACTGTTGCTGGTTGCACAGGTCCAGCCAAAACAGTTATTGATTTTCAATGTCCTTCTGATGGAAAGGTAAATATTGTTAACTGAAGCGAAAGAGGCTCGAAAAATACTAATTTTTTTCTATTTAACTTACAGGGAAAAAGACCTAAGCTTGTTTTAAGCTCTGATTGCTTATACAATGTATATTGGGAAACGGAATACGCTTGCCCTGTTTCCATTTTGCTAGGAAATGTTACTACTTGTACATTCCAACGGGACATTCACGGTGTTGATATTGATCTCAGTGCTTTAAGAAAATTATCTGGTAAAGTATTTAGTATTCTTTTTTAGTTGTACACGTATGCTATAATCTAAATTTGAAATTTAGGGGAACTTCCGTATAATGTATCTGGCATTGTAAATGATACGTCAGTCAATTTTTTCTTCAACGTTTGCGGAGGACTTGGGGATGGTTTTCAGTGTAACAGTAACAAATGGAGATCAGATACTGTTTGCATGAAATTTAAATCCAATGATACTGGCATTGCTTATGGAAATTCTCAAAAGAACTTAAGGTAATATTTTTTTTCTTTGTCCTATATTAATTGTACCAATGTTAGTTGACAAGTTCCTTACATAACATACTGAAGTATATATTTTGTTGTCAAGTCATGGGATTTTCCCAGCCGTTTTTTTACATTCAATTGAGATATACTCTTTATTGTGAAACAGTTTTCCTTTAAATACAAATTCATTTGCAGGTTCGCGTCTGGAGAAATAACATTGGAATATGCTGGTAGTGTAAAATGTGGCTCCAGTGGTGATACCTGGAAGAATGTCATTAGATTTACTTGCGATTCCAATGCTGGTAAATAATTTTTTGTTGTTGATTTTTTTATCTGCTCGTTAATAATTTATTTTTATCTTAAGAAAATAATGGCAAAGGATACCCAACATTTATTGGTCAAGAATCATGCATTAATTGGTTTGAATGGAAAACAAGCTATGCCTGCGTTAAGAATCGTAATTTTGAATGTGCACTTCAAGATGGTCCATTATCGATCGTTCTTAATCCAATTTTTAGACATCATTGTATGTTTTTATTTTATTCTGAAGTACTTTATGTTGATTTACTTTTGTATATTATTTTTATAGCCGAAGCAACTTGGAAAGCCATTGACAGTTTGTCTCCAGTTGGGAACAGTCGTGAAATTTATTTAAATTTATGTGACGGACAAGACTTAATGGGTGCTGTGCAACCGTGTTCATCCAAAACATCTATATGCATGTTAGGTAAGTACAGTTTGAAGAATTCTATGACTCTAATTTGTCTAATCTTCTCCATTTTTCTAGAAAATAACACTGCAATAAGTCTGGGGGAAAAATCAATTAATCCAAATATAAAATACGAATATCTAAATGGAACTCATACATATAAAGTTGATTTTGCAAATGGGGATGCTTGCCCTGGAGGTTTTAAAACATCAACTCTACGTTTGAAATGTGAAAAGACTTATTACACTTCTAGTCCAGTTCTTATTAGTGAATCTGTTTGTCATTACGATTTTGAGTGGCAAACTTATGCAGCTTGCCAGTATGAGAGGCTAAGTTTCCATGACTGCAAATTTGAGGATAGAGAAAATGGTATAACTTTTGGCTTTAAAGGCCAACATCGTGCTCTGTTTTCTTGTGCCAAAATTTTACGCCCATCACTCCTGTGCTGGGAAGGGGTGGTTAAAATTCATGCATTAGAAAATTGAGTCTCTAGTCTTGAATTTTAAAAAGTTATTTCTTAAATCACTCGTTTAATTATTTTAAATTTGCAGGTGTTGTAGTTGATCTTAATCCTCTTAAATCAAGCACTTACTATGAGATGAAAACGAACGACTATACTTTTTACATAAATATCTGTGGACCTATTAAAAATACACCTTGCAATGAAAATGGAATGGCACAAGCCCATGGCTGTCAAGTCGAGAATAATTTAAGGTATGGAAATTTCTTCTTTTAAGTTCTATATCTCTTTGAAATTCTTCCTTTTGTATTCCTAGTACTCAGAAGAGATCATGGAGTCTTGGAGAGAATCCGCTGGGAGTTGCCTATGATAATGGAGAACTCATTAATATAACTTATACTGGAGGATCTCCATACAGAGACTCTAAAAGAACTCCACGATCAATGAGTATAGTGCTTATTTGCGACCTGAATGCTGGTTATGGGAAGCCAGTTTATAATGGGGAAGAGAATAGGGTGTACAGTTTTCTTTGGAAAACGAACCTAGCTTGTGGAATTGAAGATGTTGCTAAGGAGTGTATAGTTTACGATAATGACCACCAGAAACAATATGATCTTTCAGGGTACTTTTCAGTTATTTTTACTTTTGCTTAAATATTAATGATTAACATTTCATTCAACATCTGTTTAGGCTTACAAAGTTAAGTGGACATCAGGACTGGACACTCATCATCACGGATTATTTCGATAGTAAAACCGAAAAGAAGAAAAAGTTGTATTTAAATGTCTGTAGACCGGTCAACAAGGCTAATTTGTGCCACAAGCAGTCATCGGCTTGTATTACCGAAATTGTCAATGGCAAAGTGAGTTAACCGCGTTACGTTGAGTGTCTTCCTTGCCATAGTTTTCTTATCATTTGTGTGTGTTTAAGGAAGTGCAATACATTCCAAACTTGGGAAAACCAACAAACAGTCCCCAGTTAACAGGAGAAGATCGCCTTGAGCTTCATTATACATCCGGAGACATTTGCTATTCGTATGGAAGGCAGACTAATTATTCTGTGATGATCAATTTCATCTGCAATCCGAAATATTTGGTAAGCTAGATAAAATTTTTTTAATATGCTTGAAACTCCAGAAGGTCTATTCTCTCGTACCCCTTTAAGAATAACTATTAACATTTTTCAATGAGGATTTAACTAATATATTTAGTGCATTTAATAGTTATAGAAGATAATATTGCTAAATTTTACTATTTTTCTTGGCCATATTATGACCTTATTTTCTTGGTACATGTACGTGTATTTATTATGCATCAGCTGTATCTGGGAGTTAAAGAGAAATATTATGATATCGTGAGTAGGATTAAATTTCTGGTGTATTTAAAAGTCTCTAAATACTGTCCTTCAGTTTCTCTGATACTTTAAACGCCACAAATTCACCTGTATGTTCTTGTGAAATTTTATTTATCCTAAGAGTGGAATTTTGTGTGTCCCTATAGTTTTCACTTAATTTCTATCTACTCTTAGGCGGTGGCAATTTAACCCATTTGCTGCAAAAACTTAATTTTATTTTGTAACGTACTGTAATTTTTCTGTCCAATACACATCCAAATTTGTATCTGGAAAAAAAAAACAGTAAGGCCAATTCTTATAATTAGCATCCAAAAAATATTCTTATTACTTTCAATTTATATGAATGTTACATAATCTTTAATAATCCAAAATTTTGCAGCAGCTAATGTGTTAAGCTTTTGCAAATTCAACCAGCACGGCTGTTTTCACTTGAAATTTTTGTAAAATTTCTACACAAACATTTTTTATCCTCTTCAATTTTAGACTATAAATTTTTTTTATTATGTTTATATATATATATATCTCTCTCTCTTTCTATATTTATATATATATATAACATATACACATATACACAAGAGTGTTTTTGTTTATACTTAGGGGAATAATTATGTTGAGACAATTTTTAGCTTTGCTCTTAATCCCCCTTGTACTTAAAGAGTAGCTTCCCTCCCAAAAAAAATAATTGGCGTCCCCTCTTATGGTCTCCAGTTCTCCACATAGTAATTTTACTTGAGTTTAAACAATTACATGATATATGCACGTAATTATAAAATATTTTTAAGAATGTTAATTTAGAATCCTTCACTTAGGAATCTCAAGGACCAAAATATTTAGGTGTTTTGGGAAATTGCACATATTCTTTCCTTTGGGCAACTGAAGCCGCTTGTGCAATTGGGAAACAAGACTACCATGATTGTAGTTTTACTGATTTTGTTACTGGTGTATCTTTTGATTTGAACCCATTGCATAAGAAAGACAGTTTTTATGAAGTAATTGGAGATAACAGACTTTTCCAAGTAATTATACACCAACTTTGCAAAATCAACATTGAACTATAACTAACAATTAGATAATCTCTTAACTTTAGCTAAACATTTGTGGACCAGTTGGTGGTACTGCTTGCCCAAGTTCAAAGATTCAAGATGAGATATCAGTGTGTGAAATGAACAAAGATGGGAAAATGAGGCATGCTTTAGGAATAACCGAATCTGGTCTCATTACCACTTTTGAAGACCATCCTGCCCGAATCACATACATGGGTTTAAAAAATGGAACTGTACACCCATATGTGACCTTTGAATTTAAATGTGACCATTCTGCCTTGGAACCAGTCATTACTTTCGAGGAAGAAGAACCAGAATCTCATTTCTTATTTACTGTGGTAACTCGGCTCGTTTGCCAGCCTGAGTCAGTGAAATGCAACGTGGTCTTGGAAAATGGAATTGAATACAATCTAGCTCCTCTGGCTAGAAATGCTACCACTTTCTGGACTGCAAAACCTAGTGGTTCCAACAAAGTTTACCATTTGAGCTTTTGCAGTACCATATTTGGAGTTGGAGGAGTAAAGTGTCATGGTAAGTATTCAATAATGATTGCTTTGAAAGAAATTATAAATGTTACTAATTCTTCAGGTGCTGGAGGTTGTGTTACTGATTCTTTGGACTTGAGCGATGTACAAAGTTTAGGAAATCAGCTTAAAAGCCCTGAAACGACTCTAGATGGAACCTTAGTTGTTACTTACGAAGGTGGATCACCTTGCTTAAAGGATAAAATATTGAATAATTCTGCAATTGTGACTTTATATTGTTCAGGCAAAGAGGTAGTTGGTAGCTTGATGTAGCAAATCCAATGTCTTAAAAATTCATATTTTTTATGACTTTTAACAGAGTTCCTTAAGGTTAATAAGCCAATCTGAAGATTGTGTATTTTATTTTTCTATGGATTCCCCAGCTGCTTGTCCTGTTACGGTATTTAATTTTAAGCTGATATAATGTAAATTCGAACACTGATGTATTTTTCCAAACCATTTCTAGACCTTTAAAGGGAATGATTGTCAAGTCCAAGATAGAATTTACAATAATCTCTATGACCTAAGATCTTTAATAAACAAAACTGATAACTATGTGGCTAAAGGTGGAGGTCATACATACCTTCTCAATGTTTGCGATGCTATTAGCAACCCTCTTCCAGGCTGCGAAGGATCGGCCATTTGTCAAACTAAAGATAACAATGAAAATTTCTCGGTTAATGCTGGGAAGCCAAGTGGACAGCTCTTCTTCAAGAATGGCCTTATTCAGTTGATCTATGAAGGGGGAAAATCAAACTGCCACAAGCATTACAATAGATCAACCATAATTAATTTCCTTTGCGATCATTCCACGGATGGCTCAACTGGGCCCGTTTTTGTAACTGAAGATCATGATTGCACGTATGTTTTTGAGTGGGCCACATCTTGGGCTTGTCCTCCATTTTTGGAAAAGTCATGCACAGCTGTAGACCACAATGGACATGTGTATGATCTGAGCGACTTATCTTTACCTAACAACAATTATTATTTGGAAAATCCAGAGAATGAGCACGAGAAATTTGTTATTAATATCTGTAGAAGTATTGTCCATAGACCTGGTAAGTGTTAAAACGGTAGGGTAATTCTTGTCATTCCTTGATTAGTTTTATTTCCAATAGAAAGTAGATGCCCCTATGAGGCTTCATCATGCCGAATCGATACTGATACCAGAAATTTACATGGAAGGTGTGTTATCTTTTTCTTTCAGATCAATTTCTATGTTATTTGATTGTTCTTTGATTTCAGATCTCTAAATCTCGGTAAATTAGTCAATGGGCCTGTGATTGAAGGTGGTGTACTGAAAATCCGTTACGTTAATGGAGATGCATGCCGTAATGAGGGTACTTTTAAAAGAAAAATGGAAACTGTGATTGAATTCAGATGCGATGAACTGGCATATGTATGTTCTTTCTTTATGCTATCTTAATTAAATCGTATTTTACATATTGTATTCATTTTTTAGGGAAGCCAACCCGAATTCTTAACGTTCCGAGATTGTTTGTACACTTTCATCTGGTTTACACCTTCTGCTTGTGGAACAGCTGCTCATAATGAGCACACTGGAAGTTGCCTAATTGAAAATCCAAGGACGGGTAATTATATCAGGATTTAGGGTTTTGTTTTATTTGTATATATAATTTGCTTCTATCATTTTCAGGTTACATATTTGATTTTTCGTCCCTGAGAGGTAAAGAAGTTTCTGTGCAAAGCTCTCCTAATCATAAATTTAGCCTGGCTGTCTGTAGTGACATTAAAGATTCTACTTGTGAAAAAGGATCTGGTAAGTTGAAATTTTAATGTTGCTCTAGTTTATTTTCTCACTTGGGTTTAAATTTTCAGGCTCTTGTCAAATGGAACACGCGGGAGAACAGCGAAATTTTAATGGAGGAATGTCAAACTCTAATATTGAAATGCAAGAAGGAGCCATATTTTTGAAGTATACAAATGGAAGTTTCTGTCACAATGGACATGACAGAAGAAGCACTATTATAAATTTCATCTGCGATAAAGATAGAATTCCAGGCGAATCTAAAGTTTCTTACGTGACAGAATCCTCAGATTGCATTTATTTTTTTAACTGGCACACCAATTTGGCTTGTGATCCTTCTGAAAGCGATGAATATATTCCCGCAACTGAAGAGGCTGAATGCAAAGTTCAAACTAAGCAAGGCCTAGTTGATTTATCTGGAGAGAAAAATAGAAAAATTATTGGAATTTCAAGTTTTGAAATGAGTGGCATATATGTAATGAGCGTATGTGGGAAAATTGGAAATAATTTCATTCGATTTCCGGATGACGCTGCTGCAGCTTGTGTTAATTGCTCTCCAAATGACACTATGGTATTTTTTCAAATATTCTTAATATTTAATTTTCATTTATTTCAATATCCAATTTTTTAGAGTCTTGGGAAATTTCATGATGGACCTTATCTCAATAGAGATGAAATTATTGAAATGAATTATTACAATGGATCGGTTTGCCTTAAAGACCCTTCTAAGAAAATGTCTTCAAGTATTTACTTTGTTTGCGAATCCAAAAGAAAGGTGAATTACTGAATTTTGATATTAGAATTACCGTTTTAGTCATTAACTGTTCAATAATGTTGTTTAGGAATCTGAATTAAATGTTGTAAGCTCAAGCAACGATGGTTGCACTGTTTATTTTGAGTACAGTACACCATCCGCTTGCCCAATCAAATCCAAAACATGTGGTTATGGACATGATCAAAAGGGCTTTCATCTTGATCTCATTGGGTTTGAGAATGCAACAAAACCATTTGAGGTGTCAGAACCTCACGACAAAGACAAATTTTTCATAAGCATATGCAAGCCACTTAACATAAGTAACTGTACGGGTGCAGGAGTTTGTTTGGTAAATGATCGTGGAAACCAAAACTTTGGGCTTATTAACAACTCGTTTGTTTATCATAATTCCCTCCATATGACATTAACTTACGATTCTGATGTAAATTGCTCTGATAGTGGTAAGTTTTTTTTAAACATTCAATTCTTAGTGCTGGTAATGAATGGTTCTATAAAATTTTCAGTGACTGGTAAAAGACATACTGAAATTAGATTCTATTGCGATCCCAGTGCTGGCTTAGGAAAACCTCAACTTTATAAGGTAATGTTCACTCTAATATTTTTAAGCTATGAATCTAACTAGGTGTTTAATCATGGGACTTTAGAAACTCCCTTGTCATCTAATCTTTCTTTGGGCAACTGCTGAAGTTTGCTCTTCTAAACAACCTGTTTGTACACTATGGACTAAGGATCAGAAACTATATGATCTTAGGGTCCTCTCCAGTATTAGCCACAGTTGGAAAGTTTCAGACGAAAATAACAATGTGTAAGTTTGAATATTCTAAAGGAAATTATTCAAATATCTTAAAACATCTTATTTCAGTTATTGGCTCAACTTGTGTCGGGAGGTAAAAGTCACGCCAGAAGATTCTGCTAATTTTACCTGTCCCAGCTACTCTAGCTCTTGTTATGTGCCCGCAAATTCCAGTACCGGTTTATCGTTGGGTAATGTTTTTACCCAGAGGATTAGAATTGAGGGTGAGTTGGTATTTTTTTAACTTGGAAATGTTTTAAAAAATTTCGTAAAACACGTAATATTTTATATAGAGAAAACCAAGGACATAATTTTGACGTACAATCATGGTGATGCCGGAATGTGCACCCAATCAAGTACAAATGCAACAGCCGTGTTAGACGAATCGGATTTAAGAAAACCATCAACTGAAATCAGATTGCGATGTGGTATACATACTGGCTATCCAAAATTGGTACAGAGTCCAAGTGAATCAGATTGCACATTTAAGTTCTTTTGGGAAACCCACATTGCTTGCCCAGAATTAGAGTAAGAATGCTTTAAATATGAGATAACATATCTGATACTAAATAAATAATATCTAATAAACAGACAAGAACCTGTGTTTGAACACAATGGCTTGATTTACGATCCACGACTTCATAGTATAGGAATAGTCATTAACATTACTTCTTTGATGACAAAGTAAATATTTTTCATTATATTTTATATTTTAATTGCATCTCATAAATTAAACTTGTTTAGAACCTATGCTGTACCCAATTCACGTCACAATGATGATTTTGTTTACTACATTAACCTGGGTGATGGAGTTAAAAATAATATAACGGATCCCACTTGTGAAAATGCCTTGGTATGCCAATCCAAAACTGACCATTCATTCTATCGAGACATTGGTAGTTTTGGAACGAAGAATTTTTACCTTAGAGGTTTGTATTTCATTTTTTTCCTTATTCATAAAATGACACAAACTAAATATTATATTTAAAATTACAGGCTCTGAGCTGAAACTGATTCTGACTTCCCACGGAAGGAAATGCGGGAAAAACAACTCAAAAAATGTCACAACAATCATCAACTTTCAGTGTTCCAGAACATTTGGATTGGTAAGATAATAATATATTATAATAGTCTTATTTAAATTCCCGGATTTAAATGAAATTTATTTTAGGGTACACCCAAATTTCAATACGAATCTGGGGATTGTGATTATTTATTTGATTGGGAAACAACAGCTGTTTGCACCATCCACACGTAATTACACTTTTTCAATTAGTGTAAGTCAATCTAAGACTAATATTTTTTTAAATTTTTATAGTAAAACATTAGTTGAAACTACCGATGTTTTAAATTCACTACAACCTCCTGATAGTGCTTCTAAAACACTTTCTGTAACTGCTATACTTGCTATTATTTGTGCAATTTTATTGTCTCTAGTCATTTTTGCAGTTTTTATTAAGAAGGAGAGAAGGTAAATATATTTGAAATAAAACTTCTTAAATTTTTCAAATAATGCTTATTTTTGCATTTAGAAATGCAATTAAAGCTAAAGCTAGAAAATGCTTTCATAGTGTTAGTTTGCCAAGATATAGAAATGTTCAGTGCTATTTTCTGAGGTTAAGAGGAGATCCAAGCTCACATGTATGTAAAATTAAGTTCAGTTATGCTATTATTATGTTTTATAAAAAAATTTGTGGCTATTTTGCTTTAGCTATCAAGAAGCGAAGGTGAAGCCGTTCTTTTATCTCCGGGGTTGAATGACCATACATTTCAAGATGATAGCGATGTTGATCCTATCACATGAAAATATCCATCCAAAGATATTACATGTTTAACACATTCCAAGAACTTAAAATTTAGAGTCAGTGACTTAATAGATTAAGATGTTGTTTAGCCCATGCACACTGCTCCGCTTAAAAAATAGTAAGGTAAAAAGTTTTGTTATTTTTATATTTGTTGCTGATGAGAAAGTCACTCATGCTAAGTGCCTTGACAATGAAATGTTTTAAAGACAGTTTTCTAACGTGTTATGAAAATTTGGCATATCAATATTTAAGATTTATTTTCTGGTGCTAAAACATATAAATAGTCGCCCTATTTAGTTCGTTTTGATGTTGGCTAGTTGTTTTTGATCAATTTAATTTTGAATTATTTGAATTGCATTTTTAATTAAAAAAGCAAGTAAGTCACTCGTGTTGTGATAAATAAGGTTAACTATCTAGTCTGCATTTTTATAATCTTCATATAAAATAATTTGTGAAAAATCGTTTTGTTTAAACATGGATTGTTTAATCGGCGGTTTAAATCCCTTTTGTATTTTTTTATATCTTCCTATTATGATAAGTTATTGAATAGATGATGTACATAACAAATAAATAATTAAAATATGTTAAATTTAATCCTGGTGCGTCGTTTCTTCCTCAAGTAGTTAAAAGCTACTAACGATAAAATGGAATACCCGAAATGTTAAATGTTTTTATGCAGAATACATTCGATAGATTTCTTAATAGATGGCGGTAGCGTCAGTTCAGTCATTCAGGGGCGGACGTGTCGTCTGCTTCAGATTATGAAATTTTATAAACACTTTTTCATCGTGAGTTTTAATTATAGCTCTTTCACTTGTTATTTGGTAAGTTGTAAAAATATTTTGTACGTGTATTTGAATTAATTATACTACTCTGAAATAAATGAATAAGACAATAATGCTTCAAGCAGATTAGTGTTAACTGGAAAATGTTTTCACTTAAGCAAATTTTCTTGTCCTTGTTATTTTCTTATAGTCTTCAAAACCATTAGTGTAAGAAGTATGAGAATTGTCCAAGTCTAGTTTGTGGATTATTCTTTACTGGTAAGTTGTAATTGTACTTCCAACATTTATTCCCGTGAAATACTAGTGGTAATTACCAATTGGACAAGTTTTGATTTAAACATAGTCAGATTATATAATTTAGAGTAAATGGATTTCGTAGGTGAATTGTAATATAATAATACAGTACTAATAGAGGATAAGAATACCTTGGCTGAGTCTTGAAAGTATGGAAATCCTGAAACCCCAGATTTTAGGCAAAAAGCAACAAATTAGGTACACTTTAATTTCTAACAAGTTAGGAAAACAGTTTCTGAAAATTTAATTATCAAGAGTCAAAAATGTTTCCTTCAAAGTACCATAAATTTAGGAGGTTTTTAAATTATAAAAAACAGATATATAGAAGACAGAGTAATTAACCTTACTATTTAATCGGTAACAACTCGGTAGGCAATTCGATTAAAATAAATAAATCCGATCTTCTACCCCTTTACTCCAAGTAGAAAGTGACTATGGAAGAAGCCCTTTGAAAAGCGATTTGTGGAAAGCGCATGCGTAATGGAAGCGATCCCCCTGACACACCGTTTCAAAGGCGGATTCGACAGAGTGAAGCCCGCGATCGCACTCGACTCCGCGCGAGCTGCGACAGTCGTGGTTCTCCCAAAATTTCTTCTCATTGTTATTGCACGTGCCCCGATCGTCCCTTTTATCGTCCATCGGCGGCCGACAGAAAGAGAGAGAGGAAAAAAAGCGCGCAAGGAATAAACGCGCTCTCTTTCATATCCCCTTTGAAGTCCGTGTGTGTCCGTAGTTTTATCGTCCCCTCGTCTCTCCCTGCGCGCTCGTCTATCAGGTGCTGGGGCGGTCTTCCCCCCTTCACCCTGCCCCAACCGGGAGGAGAGATGATGCCCCTGTTTAATAAATGATAGTCGAAGGAAGCTTTTCTTTCGCGGAAGGTAGACGGACACCTTGCTCTTCGCTCCTTTGGAAATCCAAGGTAGGCCTAGCCTAGGTGTCGCTAAGGCAATCCGCGGGTATTTCTCCCTTCTCGTTTCAATCCCCGGGTTCGTAGGGAAGAGAGCCCCTGTTCGCTTACTTTTCCTCGAACGTTTCTCCTAAAATGCATCCGTTCTTTCCAAGTTTAGAGTAATTGAAATTAAGTTTGCAAACACGCGTTGCTAAACGCTATACACGTAAATAAGTTCTACTAATATATTAGGAAAAATTTGCATTTTAAACATGGGTGGAAGTGAAATCAGGTATGAGAGATTATATCGATTAATCTAGTTGGGTTGAAGTTATAATGAATAGTCGATGTGGGTTGAAGTTATAATGAATAGTCGATGTTTGGGAAACTTGGCTCGCACAGTACTACGTGGTAAAGCTAGATTTAATAGCCCACTGACCCGAGCAACGTAAAAGAATTATTCACCTTACTTCAGGGCACCCAGAGTACCTATAATTCCTAGAAATTTTATATTTTCAAATTGTTCCTATTTTTCAAAAATTGTACCTATAAATCCCTATAATTTAAAAAAAAAAAGTCATTAGATAGCTGCTGAAACGCTTATGGGAAATGTACTAAACACCTGAACTTATAGGAAATCTTTAAAAAAAACACTTAGCGTGGCTCTTACTTGATAATAATTATGTAGGACTGGGGTTAGCACTTACTTCCCTGGCTGCTGTAAGCAGGGTTATGGCATCCTTATTAAATCTTATTTTTCAAAAAAAAAACACAAAATGCTTTCCTATTTTAATTTTGAAACACTTTTTAAGTAAATATTGAAGCGATATTAAATGTGATAGAAAAAATTAAAGTTTTAAAGTATTTTACTTTTGTTATAAGGGTTTTTATGGTGAATTCTATTTTTTCAAGAGATTTTTACCTATAAATTCCTATATTTTCTGTGTTAAGTTCCTATAATTAAAAAAAAAGAAAATATCTGGGAGCCCTGTCTTACTTTTCAATTTCTCTTAATGGGTAATGTAGATCAAAAACTCCGAAGTTGAAACGACAACTTAATCCAATTTGGAATTCGTTAACTTACCCGCTCTGCGCCTCGCCTTGGTAAACCTAAACACGATCAGCTAAATTATCTCCAACTTAAGTACGGAGAGAATCCGCGCAGTTGGTAATTTCCCTATTTAAATATTGAATCGAGAAACACTCAAAATGGTTGGAAATGGGCTCAGGAAACTCCAGAAAGGTTTATGGTCGCCTTCGCAATCTCGGAAACTCTATTTACCGTCCGCGTGCGATATTTTTTCCCCTTCTCCATCGGAGAGTGAAAATGAAAAAGATTAGAGTCGACGGGACCCACTTTTTGCTTTCTTATTTTTATTCTGTCCTAGAAAGCCAGGCTGTTAGCTTCGAAAAAGGATGTATTTTTGCTTTATATATATATTTATCGGGCTGGAAAGAAAGATAATTTTTAGAGAGCAAAAAGTATTGGTTTTTCTGACTTTGCTCTCGCTCCTCCGATGGACATTTTTAAGGGTCGCGTGGATGGAAACCTAACTAGGAAAAGGCGAACGCTACGTCCCTTTTCTATATTCCCCTTCCAAACTCGATTTCGTTGTAGGTTTTGATGAGTATTGGAAACCCCGTTTTAGTCTACCTCCCCGTAATCGATGAAGGCAAGATCACCACTCGTACGTAAGCCCAAGGCGCGGGGACGGCCAAAGTCCGCTCCCTTCTACACCGAACCTAGCTTTCAACTCTAAAATACTCGCGGTGATTACGGGTTTCATCTATTATTCCAGGCGCCACTGTAATTTGCATCCTAAATTCCCCCAGGGACTCTAGCCTTCGCTCCGCATTTTTTATTCATATTTTCTCCTAACCCAATCAATTTTCTCGAAGTTTGTTTTTTCTTCGAAGTTTCGATTATAAATCTTATCCCAGTGGCGGCTTTAGCGCGTAGGAAATCTAGGCCTAAGGGCTTACCAGGGCCTTATCAATTTGTCAATCGGAATTTTTTTACTTTGCTGCACGAAGATTGAAGTTCAGTACATTTATAGTGTACTAGAAATTACAAATTGTGGGCCAAACTATTATGTAATGTATTATACAGCTCAAAGAAATTTAATTATCCATAAAAAAATCTCGGAGTTCAGGCTGTATTTGTTAATATCTCTAGTGCTTTTCAATTTACTGTAGGAAAATATTAACGTGTTATACCCGAGTCCAATCTCAGTTCTACGAAACTTAACGCGTTGCCAGTAGTTTATCTCATATTTTTACCTTAAATAGATTAAGTCTAATTCTGTTATTTTTCGTTGGCTGTTTTGAAAATTATTTTGAGCGAATTATAGCTGTCCAGAATTTTATTTTCAGTTGATTGATGAGCTCTCGGAACCTAAAATATGCCTTTAGGGATTTTCCCAACTCTTTTTGAAATTAACAAAATTGGTTAAATTTTGGTGGTTTTCTATTGAATGGATTTTTAGAAATTTAAGCGGTTTTGTTACATAAATTGCTTCTAGTGTTACTAAACGTTACATCTTCAACGTTTTCGGAAACTACAATGTATTTTCACTGTACCAGGCGATTGTGTTAATGATTATTGAAGTTATCCGAACAGAGAAAAGAGAAAGGTGGACACGATAGTACAGTTCGAGAAAAAAACGCGCAATTTTATTTCAATATCTTTTCAATCTAAAATTAACTAATTACTGTTTTTAATATTGGTATCAAGGAATATATTTTATGGGAAATTTATTACGTTACTATTCTAATTCACCGAAGAAAAAACCCCTCCAAAGAGCTCAATATTAATAAAGCGCAATGTAACAATGTTACGAAACAAGTTAATTTTCATATCAGAACCTAAAATCTAAGTTAATTTAAAAAAGGTCAATGGCATATCAGTTGAGTTTACCACGCCCAATGAATTCGAAATTGGGCTACAGTGTCAGCCAATTCTTATTTTATGCAAGGGGGAGTTCAGAACCATTTGTGGCGCAATTAAAGGGTCATAGGATCGTTCGAATGTTGAGGGTGGAGCTACAAGCTGTAAGGTATGACTGCGTCATGGGATGGAAGGGGAGGAGTACTTGAAATTCATCCCCAATTTTCAAACTATTCTATGACCCTTATAAAGAATGTGCTCATTAAAATTGTTACTCATTGTCACGCGTATGTTGGCAGTAGAATTTCGTTTAGATTTTTTCACCAAAGCGGTTTTTAGAATTTGGTGGGTTTGGCGTTTTTTTAGATTTGGGAGAGTTTTTCGGTTGCTAAAATTTGGGAAGCTAGGACAGCCTCTGGATTCTGTCATTTCTACTTGGAGAAATTTTTTCGCGAGAAAAAGTGGATGTGCAATTGTTAATAATCATTTCAAATTGATTTATTCAAATAGTAAATCAGGGTTCGTACGGAACCTGGATATCCTTGATAACCTGGATAAGTCAGGGATTCTCAAATTGGGGGGAAAGTCAGGGATAAGTCGGGGATTTTAATAATATCGTAAAAAGTCAGGGATTTAAATATGATCGTGATAAGTCGGAGATTTTATTAGTCAACAAACTTTGCATCGTAGATAAAAATTAGGTATTTTCTCTTGGGCGCTCATGGCTGGCACCTTTTCCCGAGAGAGGAGAGAGACGCTCTCAGTATGCTCTTATTAAATATAATTAAGTTTGTGATATTTACAAAAAAAAATGTTCCACTTTGTTTTTTACCTATGGAAAATTAATAAAGGGCAGGGATATTGCCAAAAAAATGGTCAGTGATAACCTGGATAAGTCAGGGATTTTAAAGCAGAAAATTTCGTATATACGAACCTTAAAATGGTTTTATGTCGTAAAGTATTTTGAAACTGAATATATCCAAATGTCGGGGAATGAGAAATACTTCAAATACATCACGGCCATCAAGAATTTAAGTTTATAACTGAACGCTTGTCAAATCAAACGACCCTGCGAATTTGAAATGACGCGCTAGCCCGTTATTACCCATCACCGGTTTAACGCATTGGGTGCGCATTCGCCAGACGGCTTTCGCGTATCATATTTGGTCAAACTATAAGTAGACATTTTCAATCAACCACAGCGAGGAAAATAAACACAGGCGGAAAGATGAAAATAGATTAGTTGACTCTCTCGACCTCCAGCTCGAGTGTGCACCAGATTTCCAGTGGGTGGAGCGGGAAACACTCAAAAGCTAATCTATCTCAAAATCTAAACAGAAACGAAACTACAAACAATTGACATCATCATATAACGGTGTGGCAGATTTATTAATCAGCGAAGATAATACCCAAAGTACCACCCTAAGCCATCTAGGGACTTTTTGTTGCCTTTAATACAGGTGGGCGGGTTAAATTTTCTTTAATAAGGTGGTGGCCAGCCCTTCATGCCACGCGAGCCAACAGCTCCCTACACTTACTATTACCGTTAGTTAACCTCTTGTATTTGATTTAGGATAAAAAGCATACACTTATAGCAAGGATCCTATATGTTAGAAGGATATGAGGCGAGGGACGAAAAATGGCAGCGCCGTCGGTGGGTCATGCGCGATAGAGAATCCGTCTTTAGATTCCGTCAAGGACAAAACATGGAGGAAGCACCGCCAAAATTTGTCCTTGAGGGAATAGAAACAACACGTCCCACGTTTAGATGCTCTCTTAATATCGACGGCGCTGCCGGCGTTTTGAAAACACGGGCTGGCCGGAGGGCTACCGATCCTTCTAACATATAGGATCCTTGCTTATAGATTCAAAACAAGTGAAAAATATCCATCTACTGTTATCCATCTCCCGGTTCGTTTCTGTCTCTTTTTATAGATAATCTAGGATGTTTCGGAGTGGTTCCGTATCCGCTTATTGTATTTCTAGTGCACTTCTAGTGCTCGCTCGAGCGCTTTTCAATACGCTCGAGGACGGAGAGAGTTAACCCATCTGTTTTAATCTTTCAAGATTTATTTAGTCAGTGTTTATTCTCAACGCCGCGGGATATTGAAAACGTCTACGCGATCACTTCAAACACCATTCTGCATATGACAGAAATTTATTGTTGGCTTAAAGGCCCTAACGCGGTCATCCAGAACCGCGCACCGCCGTCGATCCCTTTGAGTTTTTTTTTACCCAATTCAATCAATGGCGGCACCAGGGAAAGTAGTTTTGTGTCCCCTCAAAAAAATCTGAGAGTGCCCCAGCGTTCCCCCGCAAAAAAGTCTCTTTGTCCCCTTAAAAATATCATTGTTCCTCTAGAAAAAGTAAGTAAACAAAATCAATAAAAAATATCCTATTCACATTTTATATTGAGTTAAGTCCAACTGTTCAAACTATATTATTTGCATTCGTGTACCTTGCTTTACTATACGGTATAAGTATCACTTCCACCATTTGAAGAACTTTGAAAGTCTTAGCTGTAGCAGAAACCATAATATGGCTCGTAATATTGATTAGACTATACTAAGGTTAATTTCCTGTAATGCTATTGTCGTCGTTTATTCAGTTTTACCCAAGTATACTAACTGCGGCTTATTTCACTTTATTCCCTCCTTGTAGTGACGTTCTATGGTTCAAAATATTAGAACGTTCTCATTTTTCACCATTTTAGTTTCGCTATCGACTCGCGTGAGATTAATCGAGTCATTGTAAGTCCAAGTATGGATAAATTTGTGGTAAAAACACACGGAAATAAAGACCAAACTAAGGTGATTGGAAATTCCACGTAAATTCGTTTTATATCAATTTAATTTATATCAATTAAAACCACTTGTCCCAATTTCAAACGCCCGTGTGAACCTATAAGCTCATTTTAAAGTAGTCATAGCCTCATAGGTCTTATAGGAAAGAAATTGATTTTTAAGGGTGCCCCCTTAGAAATTAGCCGGGCCCCCTCAACTGAAAAGTTCTGGCTACGGGCCTGCCTTAAACGCAATAAAAACGACGCCAAAATCGGTTATATTATACGGATTACTTTTTAAAATAAAATAATGGGCCAAGACGTATTTTATCACGGTTGTCCCGTTACTTTTCGTAAAGATTGTATAGAGACATTGTCTCATCCCTTGACCCTAATGACGTCGGTGTCCGCTCGAGAAAAGGAATTTAGTGTCGGGAACTCGGGATGTCTCCGTAGCCTCATCGATCATCGCTAATTCTTCAACACGTCGGGTGTACCTGAATATTTAACGCGTTGGACTCGAGAGAGCCAAAGACATCGCTACAGCTAAACACCATTATATTCATTTCTTCGCTCGTGGATGCCCAATTTGCTAAGAGAGATTTTGTAAGAAAATAGCGTCGTTGTAGCGCGTAATACGAGACAGGCTCGCCGCTAAATGGGGGAAAAGTCACTCGATCCATCTCCACGGTAGGCAATTTGTTTTTTTTCTCGCCCTCTGATTTCCGAGTGATAGGACGAAGTACTTACAAATGGCTCAGACTTAACTCTCTTCCCCGTCCGCGCCCATTCCAGCTATAGCAACCCTCGTTCCGGAGAACGGCAAACTGGGATGCTCCTCTCGCTCAAATTCGCGCGACCGATTCCTTCGTCACTTAATACCGTAAACGAACGAGTTAATCCAGCTTCCTTTACCTATACTCTATAGGGCGGTCTCGGCCGGGCCATCGTGACGCGTATATGCGGGTGTCGTCATGGTAACCACGGACGATAGATAAGCAACAGGTCGGACCCTCTCTATCACCCCGTTTCCACCCCGGGAGCGCTTCGGGTACGAAACTCCCCGCGTCTTCGAGAAAATTGCCAATTAACTAACATCGCCCGTTCTATTTCGAGAAACTAAATAGGCTTAACGGCCAGTTGAGCCGAAAGGCGTAAAAGGGGTAAACTCGACGGGATATTAAATGCCGTCCTCGCAGTTAGGTAACCGTATAGGTTAAGTCGAATCGATGTTGGGGATCTTCAAATAAGCCTAAATTTGGAGAGTAGACCAGGCTGATTTACCGCCTACGTTGTCTTTGAGATCAAAGAGGAGATTTCCTCGCGGAAAGTGTAATTTGAAATAAACGCGACCACCGGAATCTTCCTTCGGCGAACGCGCGGTTGCTGAGCAATGACACGCGCTATCTTGTCATTTATTTTAGCGGATTTATGGAAAGATTATCGAAGCGTCTTAGCTTTTGAATATAAAAGAACCATGCGGGTATCCTCTTTCGTAAGATGTCGTCCACGACGGCCTACCCTCGCTTATCCGAAGAAGTGGCCGTATCTTAGGTAAGGCACGAAACTCGTATATATACGAAAGATACATTATCCGTCCCTTTGGGGTTTTGAGTCGCTCTTGTCATTCCTGGTAGATAGAGGCGGCCAACGATTGTTGTTTCAACTGAGAAAACGACGCGGCTCCCTAAATCGATTGGGACTGTCTTGTACGGCATGGGACCAGCTATATCGAGCTTAAAGCCTGGTTTTCACTTGGCGGAAAATCTTCGACGGAAAGCATAATGTCGGCGGGAGAGTTTTCGACGTTTCGCCCTCTCCCGGCGGTATGTGCATTTTCACTAGGCGGTTTTTTTCGGCGGAATGTTCGTCGGTGCACGGCCAACTTTGACTCGCGCGAGTCAAAGTTGGCCGTGATCGGTAGTCCGGTTTTAAGCTTCTAAAATTGTTAAGCAGACACCATTTTGTGTTTTTCAAATAAAAGAGCTTCTTATTTTGTTTACTACCTAAAAAGCCTAAAAATGGATGATTTATCTGACAACAATCATTTATTAATCAACGCACATGTAAGCATTTTAAATATAAACAAAAATATGCTAACCCTGAAATAATGACCTAACACGAGGCGAATTCTAGAGCTTCGGGAATGCCAGTTTGGGGAAAAATTGTCTTCCCTCCCAACCGATAGATATTTGTTCCTGATTGGTTGAAATCAAGCGATATCGCCCGACGCCGCGAAAAAAATCAAATTGAAATTCGCGACACAAAACGGAAAACCAACTGAATTTCCGCCCGGCGTCGACGGAAAAGATCGCCCATTTAACGTCGACGCCGAGCGATTTCGCTCAAAAACCGCCAAGTGAAAACCAGGCTTAAGGCTATCTTGACAGAGACGGATTTTTCCTGGTAGGGCCGCGCGGTTCTAGCCTCCGAGGATCCGCCGGTTCCGAATGTTCGCAGCTTGTTCCGCCGCTGTCTAAGAAAAAGGAAAAATCAATTTCGGAATGCTTATACTTGTAGCGCCGAGCTGTACCGAATGGACCTCTGCCGTGCAAAGCGCAAAAGCATTAACGGCCAAAACCAAAATATGGAGAAAACCCGCGAAATTCAAACTTTCTTTCCCTTAAGATACCCCAACTTACTTCTTTCAAGTTTATATAGTAGACTTGGATTTTTCAACTCAAATTATATTCTGGTACTAAACAATTTACAGGCCAAACGATATTTCAGAAATATCATTAAAACCATGTCTTAAAACGCGAAAAAAATGCGTTTTGATTTGACTTTTAAAGAAAATAAACACATTAATGCGTTTTTGGTTTGAAAATAATGCAAAATCGTAAAATAATGCGTTTTGCAACAAGTCATTTCTCTAAGAACCAAAATTTTAAATTCGAAAATTAGTTCAAAATTTAATTTAACGTATAAAATAAGGAGAAATAAAACCGAAATCTGTAAATCGAAAATTTGGTCGTTAATGCTTTTGCGCTTTGCACGGGAGGTTGGCTCGATAGGTCCAATTCCCTATTGGTATATATTTTTAAAAGACGAAAAAAAAGGGCCCCCTTTCACATTCCGGGATTTCGTCAAAAAGGAAATATCCGCGAGGAGAGAGGTCTTTTCCACTCGAACGGGGCTCTCCTCTTTCCACCGGTAACTCTACTGTCTTTTCGCTCTAAATGGAAATAAATCGCTCTCTTACAACTCACTAAAAGGAACAGCTTTCGGGACATCGCGATGATAATTTCTTTCGACACCTTCTTTTTGGATCCGTGGTCGGGCTTTTAGTTGGGGCCACGCGAAACCCGCCGCTGAACTGCCTTAGTATAAATTCCATTTTTTTTTAACGTTATACCGCGTCAATTTTACCCTAGGCCATTGGCGATATAGTTTGAAAGAACTGTTTTCTCGAGTATAGAGTTACCTTTTCCGGGTATATTTCATAGCTAAGGTTCTTTTTACCTACAGTTAGTAAACCTTGGCATTCCAATTGACAAAAAGACGGAAAATATGAGGAATAGCAACTCTTCGACGTATCTCGAAGTTCTTAAGATAGGAATTTGCACTGGTATACTTCCGGTTAATATATATTTCAATAAACAAGACTTAAGGTGCCGGAAGTTAATAGGTTTAAGGTACTCCGAGACCAGACCTTAAACCCACTGACTTTTAACAAAGGTTAAAAAACTTTCACCGGGAATCCATACCTCTACTGGGATTGCTTACTGGTTAAAAAACTTTCGCCAGGAATCCATACCTCTACTGGGATTGCTTACTGGTTAAAAAACTTTCGCCAGGAATCCATACCTCTACTGGGATTGCTTACTGGTTAAAAAACTTTCGCCAGGAATCCATACCTCTACTTGGATTGCTTACTGGTTAAAAAACTTTCGCAGGAATCCATACCTCTACTTGGATTGCTTACTGGTTAAAAAACTTTCGCCAGGAATCCATACCTCTACTTGGATTGCTTACTGGTTAAAAAACTTTCGCCAGGAATCCATACCTCTACTTGGATTGCTTACTGGTTAAAAAAACTTTCACCAGGAATCCATACCTCTACTTGGATTGCTTACTGGTTAAAAAACTTTCGCCAGGAATCCATACCTCTACTTGGATTGCTTACTGGTTAAAAAACTTTCGCCAGGAATCCATACCTCTACTTGGATTGCTTACTGGTTAAAAAACTTTCGCCAGGAATCCATACCTCTACTTGGATTGCTTACTGGTTAAAAAAACTTTCACCAGGAATCCATACCTCTACTTGGATTGCTTACTGGTTAAAAAACTTTCGCCAGGAATCCATACCTCTACTTGGATTGCTTACTGGTTAAAAAACTTTCGCCAGGAATCCATACCTCTACTTGGATTGCTTACTGGTTAAAAAAACTTTCACCAGGAATCCATACCTCTACTTGGATTGCTTACTGGTTAAAAAACTTTCGCCAGGAATCCATACCTCTACTTGGATTGCTTACTGGTTAAAAAACTTTCGCCAGGAATCCATACCTCTACTTGGATTGCTTACTGGTTAAAAAACTTTCGCCAGGAATCCATACCTCTACTTGGATTGCTTACTGGTTAAAAAACTTTCGCCAGGAATCCATACCTCTACTTGGATTGCTTACTGGTTAAAAAAACTTTCACCAGGAATCCATACCTCTACTTGGATTGCTTACTGGTTAAAAAACTTTCGCCAGGAATCCATACCTCTACTTGGATTGCTTACTGGTTAAAAAACTTTCGCCAGGAATCCATACCTCTACTTGGATTGCTTACTGGTTAAAAAAACTTTCACCAGGAATCCATACCTCTACTTGGATTGCTTACTGGTTAAAGTACTGCCGTATCGCGTATGGTAAGATCACTGACGGCTTTGGCTCTGCGCTCGCTCCCCTCTCACGTAGTTGTGTGTTAATTTAACATAGTGCCGTCTAAAAAAACCGTCAGCCACATCGAGACGAAAATCTGCCGCGATAAGCATTCCAAGTAGAGGTATGGATTCTTGCTTTCACTTAATAAAAGCAATCAAGTTTTATTTACAAGAAAAGCGACCTTTTCCGCGATACTAATTTCCGGATAGTGAGAGCGGACATTACGCTTTGAAGGGTAGGAAGACTGGTTAGCCAGAGGCTTTTGCGTAATCAAACAGACTATTCAGTCGCGCCGAGTGGCCGATGTTTAATTAAGCAAACTAAGAAGGGCGATATATCTTGGTTTTCGCTCGAGTTCCGGACAATTACCAATTAGTTGGGTCTCTCTCTAATGGAACGTGACCTTTTTGAAGGTTCTCGGACGCGGCTAATTGCGCCGAGAGATCATACATTTCACTCATCCCCGTTCCTTTTCTTAACGTTACTTCCAATCGAACGAATCTTCATTTCATACGGGGAAGGTTCATTAGTTGGAACATAATTTCGCATTTTTTTCCTACGGCTTTACTTTGAAAGAGGGGGCGCTTTTTTACAATCCAAAAGGTGTATTTTGAAAAATACCACTAACAAGGAGAGTACCCGAGGTGATTCTCACCGATTTTGTTGAAACTAGGATGGTGTGTAGACAGGATTGGCAATTTTTTTATTTAAAAAAAAATCAAATAAATCGATTTTCTTTATTTAAATCGGATTTTTATTTATTTGATTTGATTTTTTGATTTTAATTAAAACTTCAAAGTTTTATATAATTTAGTATCATAATTTTACCTAAAACAAATATGTTTTAATTTTTAAAGACTTAATCTATATATATGTATAATGAATTTATGAAATTTAAGCTAATAATCATATAGAAGTTTTTATTTTTTAAAACCTATTTTGGTACTTTACAAAATAAATTCGGCTGAATCTCAATCTACAGGTAGATTTCATTGCAACATTAGGGGGGAAGTACAAGTAAGATTATATTTAAACCTAAATTATAGCAATTGGCGAGGTTTTTCTTTTTCAAAAATACTATATAAAAATTTATTTAAAACAATGATTTTTTTTTAAATCATTGATTAAAATCGCGATTTAAATCAGCCAACCCTGTGTGTAGACCTTAGGGTTAGAGGCCTGCGCCGATCTGATATTGGTCGGCGGCGGCGTTTGACCCAAAATATACCGGCGGCTTACGCCGGCGTTTAGGTCTACGGCGGCGGCGTCTTCGGCGTGGCCAAAATGACCGGCGGCGGCGGCGTACGTCGGCGTTTGTATAAATTTTAGAGCTATTTCTTGTAGCGACTGTTTAAAAAACACGCGACCAGAAGGGCAAAGGCAAATACCAACTCGTACTAGTCCTTCCATGGACTTATTAATGTATACTTCGCACAGGGACGCCCCGTTCCCGAATATTTGTGTCGGGCGATTGTTAAATGTGCGCTATGGCGGCGGAGTTAGGAACTAACTAACTAATGATAACAGGGGAAGAAGGAAAAGGGGTAAGGGGAGGAAAAATACAAATATAGCTCAGCAGCTGGAAAACACGTGGGGCTGGCTCAATTTGTAAAACTTTTGTTTTAATGTTTTAATGTGCGAAGTGCATTAATTAGTCCATGGTCCTTCCAAGGTAGGCCACTGGCCTGACGTCAAACGACATCCAAAAATATTAGACCCAGTCCGCCACTGATTTTTATAATGCAATTTTAGAAAACATATCGATAAACCAAGCAACATTTAAATTTAAAAAGATAGCAATGCTGGAATCTATTGACGCTAAGTGAAAATGCTATTAATCTGCGTCGACCGAAATCCGAAAACCAAAATTTGACGTTCGACGTCGTGTTCAAATGTAGTTATTTTCGCGTAAATGTAAACCAAGCCTAATATACCAAAAAAAGTGTATAAAGAAAAAAAGAAACAGCGGCGCGCCGTTCTTTGTATCGGCGGCGGCGGCGGCGGCGGCGTTTAGCGGCGGCGCAAGCCTCTACTTGGGGTAACATGAAATTCGCTTAAGGGAGAAGTTGCAATGGGCTTCCGTTTTGCCATGGCAACCGAAAATGTTTTTGGCAACTTCAAACGAAAAAATCTCAATTGGAAAAAGCATTAAATTTTGTTTTAAAATCCACCGTCCATGTACCAATCCACCTCACAAATCCACGCTCCTCCCCTTAAAATGCAATCAAAGCGGCCTGGTATCCGATTGGTTCCCAAACACTGACGTCTTCCGAAGCGATTGAAACACGCGCGAGCGACGTTATTCCTTCCCCCTTTGGTGCCCGGTGGAAGGTAGACCAGTGGTTTTTAACCCGTGTACCACTGAACCCCAGGGTTCCGAGAGATAGCTCCAGGGGTTCCGCGGAAACAATTCAAAAAACATAAAACCCCAATAACAAATTTATAATATAGCCTATTCTACTTCATATTTGTGTGGTTTTGATTAATAAATTGAGAATTCTGCAGTTTGGTTTATAAATATTATAATAATAAATAATAATTTAATTTTTTTATAAATAAAAGTATCATATATTTGAAATCTGAGGCGTTTTGGTTTTCAAAAATAATAATAATAATCAGCTAGCCTAATACCCAAGGCACCACCTTAGGCCCAAGTAGTGTTGTAAGTCGGAAAATTTCCCGCTCGGAAAATTTTCCGCAAAATTACCGAGGCCTTTTTTCCGGAAAATTTTCCGTATTTTTCCGAAAAATATTAAAAACGTTTTCATTCCATGATTTGTCTAATATATTGTTTGCAAATTTAAATAAAGCGGCATTTTCACCTCATTTTTTCTAATCTAAAAGTAAAACTAAACCTATAGACTAGTTTAAACTGGTTGAAATGTAACACTATTAATGTTTTGTAGTATTTTTACTGATATTAGTCATTTTAAATCGATAAAAAGTTTAAAACATTAAAAACCCTTGAAAAGTAATTTATGTTTAAATTTTTATTTTTCCGATTTGCGGAAAATTTTCCGCAATTCGGAAAACTTTCCGGAAAATTTTCTGGAAATTTTTCCGCATTTTATTTTTCCGGAAAATTATAATGCCTTAAACAGGTGGCCGGGTTACAATGCGTAGGAGGGTGGTGGCAAGCCCTTCATGCCACGCGAGCCAACAGCTCCCTACACTAACTATTAACGTTGACCTCTACAAGTTTTTATGTTCCAAACGCTGGGGTCTTTGCCCACCGACCACCGGGATACTACATTTTCCGGGGTTCCGCGGATTTTGTTTCTGATAACGAAGAGTTCCTCGAAAAATAAAGGTTGAAAACCAAGGTTCGTAAAAATGCTCGCCGCACCGAGGTAGAATATTTTCCAAAGGAATCATACAAGAATAAATAAATAAATTTGTGGTAAGACTGACTCGCTATATTTAGCCGTTTCTTCGTTTTTACCCACAATTTAAAGGATTTATGTGTATAGTCTTAGTCGATAATTCAAAATAACGGTCAAAAACGCCGCCGATCAGTTTAGTAAAATATTTGCGGCGGCGTAATCGTCGGCCATTTTCGGTATGGAGATACAGGCCGGAAGGCAGGCAAGGCTGATAGATTTCGATAGACCGAAAACGGCCAACTCTCTCAAATGTTTTCGTTTTCAAAACGAAAATTTTGCGGCGTAGCTATCGACTAAGACTATTGGTTTCACGTACAGTGTAGCCGATGCCGCCGTGTCGTACATAACTCTTTACCAGTTAGGGGTATAAATTTCCACGATATCTAGTTCGACGCTACATTTACCGGCTTCGGTATCCCAATATGTATATTTTTAATCTGAGCAAAAGATTTGGGGGTTTGCCAATTTATTGTTTTTCCTCTTTTCGCTTTGTGTATTAGATATTTTATTCAAAAATCAAAATGAAGTCAGGACCATTTTTACTTATATCTTCGGGTATATCGGTAAATATTAATTTTAAGTAAAGTTTCGTGATTTTCTAATTTTGTGTAAACCTCTACATAACGTTCCTTCAATTAAGTCTAATTTTCATGGAAGTTATATTTTTGAATAGCTGCCCAGGGCTAAATTTAACCTACTTAATTGTTATTAGAAGTAGCGGTTTTTGGACAGCGTATACGAACCCCCGCATATAAATTGAGTGTTTCCATAGCATATAAAATGAGTGTTACCATATGTAACGTTATGAAATAAGTATGATCATTGGCGAAATAGTGTCTCCCTCTGCCGCAAACCATCCAAGCCGCCAAAAGCCGAAACATTGCCTCGCGTGTCCTTATCATAAGTAAAATGTCAAATTGAGTGTTACCATAAGTAACGAAATCTGATAAGTATAATCATTTGCGAAAGAGGGTTTCGTTGAAAATAGTCAATTTATGTGTAATCATAAGTAACGTAATAAAAACAACCAAAAAATGGTCCAATTAAGTATTATCATAAGTAACGTAATAAAAACAACCAAAACGTAATAAAATTATAGCTATAAGTATGTTCATTGGTGAGACAGGGTAAATTATATTTTTCGTTAGTACTGATTATTTGTGAACTACGTTTCTGGCCAATTCGCGATACCCAACCGATCCACGTACGCGCTATTGTTATATTTGAATTTCGTACCAATTGATACAGGAGCCATATAACTCCAAAAAACATAGCTACCTTATTACCAAAACCAGGTAACTTGAAAAATTCGGTTTGTCTAAAAATTAAAATAAATGAACATTTTCGCGTTTCGCTACCTTATTTCCAAAACAAGGTAACTCGAAAAATTTGGGTTGTCTAAAAATTAATTTAAATTATAGTGTTCGCGTTTCGCTACCTTATTTCCAAAACCAGGTAACTTGAAAAATTCGGTTTGTCTAAAAATTATATTAAATGAACATTTTCGCGTTTCGCTACCTTATTTCGAATACCAGGTAACTCGAAAAATTTGGGTTGTCTAAAAATTAATTTAAATTATAGTGTTCGCGTTTCGCTACCTTATTTCCAAAACCAGGTAACTTGAAAAATTCGGTTTGTCTAAAAATTATATTAAATGAACATTTTCGCGTTTCGCTACCTTATTTCGAATACCAGGTAACTCGAAAAATTTGGGTTGTCTAAAAATTAATTTAAATTATAGTGTTCGCGTTTCGCTACCTTATTTCCAAAACCAGGTAACTTGAAAAATTCGGTTTGTCTAAAAATTATATTAAATGAACATTTTCGCGTTTCGCTACCTTATTTCGAATACCAGGTAACTCGAAAAATTATTTTTCGATAAAACTCCTCTTGTTAGGTGAAGGTACAAGATGATTGGTAATCTGTTTAAATTTAATATTTAAAAGATAGCTAATACATCGAGGAGATTGTGTGTACTTTAATTTCCGTGACATCTTGTTTCTTTCGCAGCTGGGTTGCAACAAATCGAAGCTATCCATTCCCTTTTTAAGCGCTTATCGACGTCGAAAGAAACGTCGTAAGCGCCATCTAGAAAGGGATCGCGTCGACTTGGATGGTTCAGCCGAAACGGACAAAATGAAAAGCTCCAGTAACGACCGCTTGGGGGCTTCCCTCTTCCCCGCCCCTTCGTCCCAACAGAGGGTTCCGGATGGAAATGGTAAATACAGGAAGACCAACATCTGTCTATCCTTTCCTTTTTTTTAATCAAATTCCTTCCCGCAAAGCCTACGAAAATGTTTATCTTTAATGCTACTGTACGAGTACGCGCTTCGCTTAGGCCCCCACTTCAAATGTAAATCTCTACTTCTATACTCGTCGAACACGCTCGTACTACTTTCTATAGAAATGTTTGGTTTAGAAAAAGCCTTCGAAATGCGAATATATTAATAGATTCTCTCCTATTGGTTTTAGCAATTTTATATAAATCTACAGGCATTGCTGTGATTTTTTTGAAAAGCCCATAAAATTTAATCTAGATATTTTTAAAGAACTCCGAACTCCTTTATTGGCTTCGTTAGAAACCTCCCATAAGATTCCCAAAATAGCGCTATCGGCTTTTATCGAAATAAGTAAAAAATACGTTTGTAGAAATGTTCCAAAGCGTGTTCAGGGAGAAGTTAATTCACAGGGGTTTGACCTACAGAATACGCTACGTTAGCGCGTCTACTGATTTTATATCGCCATAAGTCTATAATATACCTCTTTGAAATAAATTTTACCGAGGCTATTCACGTAATGACGTCACCAGAGAAATAAACCCGCCTCCTAGCGAGTGGCTGTCAATTTAAGTATAGCGTATTAAGAATAGAAAGTGGCATTTTAACGGAACTACGGCACCATTTTACGAGATAAAATTTAAAAGAATTTCCCTATTGACGAATAGCGAACAGCCGTAACAAAGTGGCTTTGAAACCAGGCCGTTCGTTGATGGATTGGATTCGCTTGACGCATTCGGGCCAGGACTTGAGCGGAGTGGGTGGAAAGCGGTTGGACGTGACGCCGGAAGAGCTGGCCAAACACGGCAAAGTGGACGACGCGTGGATATGCCTCAAAGGTATATCCGACCAGGCATATGTAACATAATTACTTATAAGTATGCCACTGTATCTTTATTCCATTCAAAAATCTTCACTAACGGTTTGTTTCACCACGAACCACTAAAAAGGTGAACTACGTTAGATTTTAACCCTTTTATTCATCCTAGTAATTTAGGGAGTCACACTATTGGCTACTAACATATGTATTTAAGCCAATGGAAAACCTCTAAATTGAGAAGGATTTTTTTGTGTCGGAATTTTAGTCAGCCCAATGTAGCTTTATTGAAATTTATAAACTCGCTCGGTTTGTGCGGATGAAGTTAAATAATGAGTTAATAAATAAAAGGTTGGGGAAAATGATCAATACGGTTCGGTTCAGTGATCGCTTTCCGAAAATTGAACAAGTCGTCGAAGTGGGATATTCCACCAGCGTTATTAAAACCCATACCAAGCTTAGAAGAGATAGGCCTAGGCTCAAAAGAATCTGCAAAGATTCCAAACTTGTAGATGGCCCAGTAAATCTCAACCTGAATTTCAACTATTTTTTCCAATAAACCCGCTTCTTTTATTTGACAATGCAAATTTATTTTAGAAGCTGAATCTCCGAAAACTTCATTAATTTGCATATTAATGGCATTAACAGCACTTTACAGTATATTGTAGTTCATTTTTGCTCCTAAGCCTTGGTTGTTTACTAAAATAATGGCCGTCGGTTTATCAGACGTAGAGCTAATTGGGCGACGGCATAATCGGCATTTGAGATTCGATGACATCAAATATGACGTCAGATATTACGTAGGGTACGGATGACGCAATATCTGTGAAACAAACCGTTAGTGAAGAAATAGAGCTAGTGGCATACTTATGAGTAATTACGTTATATATGATCCAGGGGTAAACGGGCCCCTTTTGAGAAATATTAATTTCCTTTAGTTTTCATTTTGTCGGTGGCCAGGGAAAGTCTATAACGTGACGGCGTACATGGAATTCCATCCCGGTGGACAGGACGAGCTGATGCGGGGAGTCGGAAAAGACGCCACGGACCTCTTTAACGAGGTAAATCACCTCTTATTTTATATTCACTCTATTTGGGGCCCCCTGATTATAATTTTAGAATTTCATACCGTCAGTGTGGGCGAAGGAGCAAAGTCATTTGCAATAAAAGCTATTTATTTTCGCAGTCACTTTTCCATGAATATATTTTAACCCTTTAATCTCGTTCCGGAAGCGATTACTTTCACCCGCCGTCAAAATCTTACGGAGTTCCTTTCTAAAGCACCGACTTTATTATTTTTCAATAATCAAAAAAACCGCTTCGATATTGCTTTACGCTCTAACACGCTTTTTGTTCTTCGAATGAATATCGAGAGAGTGAAATGAAAGACCTCCCCGCGGGCTCTCTCCCATCAAGGATCCTAACATATAGGATCCTTGCTCCCATTTACTCGTTTATTTTTCCACCGAAAAGTTCCGGAGAATAGGCTCCGTACCGAGTTCAAGCGAGGTTGAACGCGGCGCCCGAATCCTGCTCCGAGATAGAGGGTGAGTTAGGGCCGGCCAGGGACGAGTTCAGGGTTACCAAAGCTTTTCCCTCGTTGCCAAATGAAAAGAAAATCGATATAGCTAGCTAATTGAGTCTGCGTGCCGCGTTTACTATTCATAATTTTCGCTCTCCTTATTAATTAGACTCGTAAACTTACAGCGCCTCCAAAATTGGGGCTTTGCCTATTTCCTCGCCTTCCTTTTCGCTTTATTAAAAGATTGGCTCGCCTCTTGTTTGGTTCGGAGTAGATTTCTTTTGTACCAAATATAAGCCTCACTTTCTATAAATTTTCCGAAATAACGATATCAAAGTTCCCGGCCAATCTTCGATATCACCGTAGTTTCGCGAATTTCTATCCTAGAATGAATAGAGACAATGGAGATTCCCGAATTACCCTCGCGAAATTGATTCGAGACTCTTTTACGTAAAGCCTCATCATCCTTTCCTTTCTCGCCAGGTTCACAAGTGGGTGAATTTCGAATCGATGCTCGAAAAGTGTTTAGTAGGCAGACTCAAAGCTCCATCCGCTTTCTCGTTAAAAGGTAATCCATTTATTTTTAATGATAGAAACCCGCCTTTAACTACGATTAAAAAGGGCCTACATCCGGGAAATAATTTTATTACGGCGCCGTACGTTGATACCGTGGTCGAATTACTTTTACCAAAAATAAATTTATTTTTGCTTTTACTTTTCGCGCATAGGCTTCGTGCCAGTTTTTAATTGAATATATGAAAGCTGTCTGCTTGTTCAAAATTCTCTCTGCACAACAGCTGAAAGTTTCAACCACGGCTTATTTACGTACGTACTAAAGAAGGGGGACCGTTACGTACTGCTGTACTTAATCCCCATGGGAATTATAGCTTCGCAAGCGCCACCTTGATTGTGAAAAAAGTACTAATTATTATTATTATTATTATTTTAAATGCAAGTATAATTTAATTACAACGAATGCAAAAATTTCTGTTTTAAAATACTATTTTCGTACTTTAAAAATTATATTTAAACTATAAATAGTTAAAATTAGAATGCAGGTGGCGCTACAAACGGGCCTCTGCTCCTAAGGCGCGAAAATATCACGGCTTTAGCCGTGTGTTTTGCACTGTTTTCTAAACATGAGAAATGGCTAAGCCTAGGTTAAATTAAGAAATATATGATTAAAGCCTAAGCCACATGCCTCCGGCTAATTTTTCAAAGACTTGTTTATTTAATACACAATATGAAGATGTAACATAATAATTATCTTCTACACTGCTATTTCAATTATCTTAAACAAAAATAAAATAAACCTCCGCTAATTCACGAGTCACGTCTCCATATTCCATAAAAACACAAAAATATATTTAAAAAAGTTTCCACAGTTCATCGATAGATGGCGCGTCGAATGCCATAATTCCCCTGGGCCGCGGGCTGGAAGATCGTAAGTTCCCCACATATCGCTTTGAATTTTAACCTGTGTAAATAAGCACGGTGTTTTCAACCGAAAAACATTGCAATTCAAAAGTCGTCTGCTATTTCTTCACATATTTAGTTGACGGATATTAAAGCAGATGGCGCTATATTTCTTAAGCTCAAAGTCAATACACGCGCTATGACGCTTCTAAAGAAAGGACGATTTTTACACACAATCCAAGGGATTTGAGTGTATTGGGCAGTAGCGGCGCTAAGGTTTTTTCACAGGTGGTCTAATTATTTTGTGGCCCCTAAAAATTTCGTGGCCCTTACAACATTAGTGGCCCCTTATAATTTTGTGGCTTACCTTCCCAAATGTCTCTTATAACGTATACATATTTTAAATTTTTAAAATTTAACTCAAAGTATAAATTGCACTCTTCTCTTTTTTTTTACTAAACGAAATGGCGAGAAATATTTACAAAAATAGAGAAGAGCAAGGTGGTTTTGCCGCTATCGTCGCGTTTACTGGACCCCCTACTGATCTTGTATCCGACCTGTAGGGGACACGGGCATGTGCAGGGTATTTCCCTGAATTCCCTTAAGCCGCTTTCTTTTCTTTCTATTGTCCATTCAACTTTCTCTCAATTTTTGCTCCTTTCCTCCCCAATCTGTTTGTTTATGGTCTACTATCTTTTTGAGTAAACGAATTGATTTTGAAAGTTTTTTTTTCCGAGAAACGTTTCTTGGCAATAAAATAAATTTATAGAGATAAAGAAAATTCAAATATGTGGCCTCTTTATTATAAATATGTGGCCTCTTTATTATAAATATGTGGCCCTTTTAATATAAATATGTGGCCCCTCTCAGAAATGCAGGTGGGCCAAAGCCCACCTCAGCCCACCCTTAGCGCCGCTACTTTCACGTACAGTGTAGCCGATGCCGCCGTGTCGTACATAACTCTTTACCAGATAGTGTTATAAATTTCCACTATATTTAGTTCGACGCTACATTTACCGGCCTCGGTATCCCAATAAATTTTTAAATCTGAGCCCAAGAAGTTAATCGTAACTCGAAAAAATTCGGTTTGTCTAAAAATTAATTTAAATTAAAGGGTTCGTGTTTCGCTACTTTTTTTCAATAACTCCAAAAATATTCGTTCCAAAACCATGTAACTCGAAAAACTCGGTTTGTCTAAAATTTAATTTCAATTAAAGTGTTCGCGTTTTGCTACCTTATTTCCAAAACCCGGTAACTCGAAAAATTTGTTTCGATAAAATTACTCTTGGATTTTATTAAGTTAATGTACAAGATGATTGTAAATTTTTTCAAATATAAATTTTATATTTAAAATAGAGTTAATAAATCGGGAGGATTGTGTACTTAAATGTCCGTGACATCTTGTTTTACATAGAAATGTTTGATGGCGTATTTTCCTTTTTAGGCCGATCTCCTCTGGAACGTGATCTTATGAAATCTCTGAACCTGAAAATAAAAGCTGACAATGAAAAGGGTACCGCTTTATTTCACTCTCCTATTTTAACTGCCCTCTCTCTTTTTTGGGGTCGGAGGTCGACATTTGTCCTTAAACGTTAAAGGGCAAGAATGTCGGCTTCTGCGCCAGAATTGGAGGCCATAAAAATGTTTTTTTTTCCGCGGTGTATGTTGTAGTTTATTTTAACTGCTTCCGCCGTTACCGCTAATAAACTCTTTTCTTCCCTTAGATTTAGGTACTCCCAATCCGTCCGATTCCAATATAATTACTAAAGATATTCCTAAACCCAAGTAAATATTTTTCGTTTTTCATCTATTACCATAAATCTATGATAAATATTTAAAAAAAATGATTGAGATCCACGGAAAATCACAATTAAAGTAAAATTAAACATAATAAAATTTTAATATAGATATAAGTTATCTTTCGAGTCTCGACCCGAACTTTGTGAAAAAATTAGACTAACGTGGTTAATTTTTTCAAACCATAAATGTTATTAATTTAGGTAATGTTTTTATACGGAAATCGGGAAATTTAATTTGATGATGATAGTAAGTTTTTCACTTTGGGGAATATTTTACTGAGAGCTAGTAACGGAGTGACGTCGTCACAGGAAGAAAATCTCCTCCTAGCGAGGAGCGGGCAAATTCATCGTGCGACGCGTTAGCAAAGTGGACGCAAAACTACGACTAAGCCCGTAATGGCGTCTGTCTTGCGAATAGCTCTCTGTAAGACTTTGCGTGTGAAGAATAGGAAGTATCACACTTATGTTACAATAGTATACACTTATGATAGTAATTGTGAACTATATGTTGTTTAATATGTAAGCTTGACAAAAAGACCCGCGAGTCGAACGTTCACTTAGATCAATAATATTATTTATTTAAAATGTATAGTTTATAGATCTATAATATGGTTCCATGATGAAAATATTCTACACCAGTGGTTTTCAACCTTTATTTTTCGCGGAACCCTTCGCTATCAGAAACAAAATGCATGGAACCCCGGAAATTTGAGGAATTCAATAATATCCCGGGGGTCGGTGGCAAAGCCCTCCGCGTTTGGAAAACCAAAACGCCTCAGATTTCAAATATATGTTTTTTTTATTATAAAAAAAAATTATTTTTATTACAATATTTTATAAACAAAACTACAGATTTATCAATTTATTAATCAAAACCACACAAATATGAAGTAGAATAGGCTAGATTATAAATTTGTTATTGGGGGTTTTAAGCTTTCAGGTGGGGTGGCGGAGTGGTTAGCACTTTCGCCTCGCAGCAAGAGGAGCCGGGTTCGATCTCAGCTTGTGGCACTGGGTGAAAACTCGGAATAACTCCTTCTGCGTTGAGTTTGCAAGTTCTCTCCCCACTGGTTTAAGGGGTTTTCCCCCGAGCTCTTCAGTTTCCCCTTCCCTAAAAACCTGTTGAGGTTAACGGTAATAGTTAGTGTAGGGAGCTGTTGGCTCGCTTGGCTTGCCACCACCCTCCTACGTGTTGTAACCCGGCCACCTGAATTAAAGGCTTTAAAAGTCGCTCGATGACTTAGGCCTAAGGTGGTGCCTTGGGTATTAGCCTAGCTGATTATTATTATTATTATTATATCGTTTTTGAAATGTTTCCGCGGAACACCTGGAGCCATCTCGCGGAACCCTGCACAGGTTGAAAACCACTGTTCTACACTATCTTGCTAGACGCTGTCAAAAGTGACAAAGCCCACTATAGAATCGTGAAAGCGCTCGGTAGACATTTTGTATGTGAAATATAGGAGGATTATACATATGCACAATATTCAATACTTATGTTAGTACCAAGAACGTGTTTATGTTAACAGATAATATGTGGTCAGCATAATGTTCGCCTTGTTAAACCACGCCCACCCGCCTTTCGTCGTAAAATCTTTTACCGGGTAACGTTGTGGGAAGATACTCCGATACGATCGCGGGCTCTCTCCCCTTGTAGGCGGAGTTTATTATCCGGAGATCATGCAAAGCGAGACCATAGTTGGTGCCATATATTCTTCGTTAATCCGCTACGTTATTACCAATTTGAGTCGAGTTCACTAGAAATTACCGGCAATTTGTATAGATGATCCCAATTCGTGATTTTAATTTAACCTTTACGCAGTTACGATTGGTTCCAAACTGAAAAGTCAGTCAGCGTGGTCGTCTACACGAAGTGCAAAGACACGAGCACCGACCGCATCACCCTTGACGTCATAGGACGGATATTCCGACTCCTAGTCAAAATAAAGCGAAAAAGTTACCTCATTTATGTCGGTAAGTTAATTGCCACGTTCTATTAATATCCGAGTACTTGAGTGCTTGTTAAATTCAATTAGGCCTTGTCGTTCGTTCTTTTCGCGACAAGTGACACGGCCAACTCCGCCTTAATTCGCGGTTTTAACCCTCTTTCAGATTTGGACGGAGATATATCGCCCAATGTAAATGGTAAGAGGACATTTTATCGATTTGGGCCTTTTATTACGACAGACCCGGAGTAAGTTATCTTTCCCTCGCAAATAACGGACAATATAGAACACGAATACACGCGATAAGCTCCTCTATTATGTCTCATCGATACAATGGCATTGGATTTACGGGATAAAGCCGCGGCTTACGTTCCGTACGAAAGGAAGATTGGTTCCCGGGTCACGGACGCCCGTACTAATTGCTCTGGCTAAGCTTACTCGAATCAATTCCGTTTCAGTCAAAATTGGAAAAGATAGCGGAGCCATTGAAATGATTCTCTCTAAACGCTCCCCCGGGATGTGGGCCAAATTGGGAAAGACCCTAGAAAACCACGATACTTTTCTACCCTCCGCTGATAGAGGTAATGAAGTTCTATTTCAAATTATTTCTTTTTGGAAATACGCGTGTTCGAGTGGTGGCAGCAGTCCTATTCTACTTAACCACGTTCAATTTCTTTCCGTAGAGATATATTATAGAGAATGTGTCCTAACCAAAAAGTGCCAATTGACTCACGATACTTTTCTGTTTACGCTCGAATTCCCCGAGGGGACCGTGTTAAACGTACCCGTTGGTCATCATATCAGGGCTAAAATACGCGTGAAAGGTAATTTCTCTAAAATACGATCGTGTTTCCGAGGAGCTCTTTAATGACGAAATTGTTTACGGCCAGGTATGGAGGTGGCCAGAAGCTACACGCCGGTGAGCCCGTTTCTCGCGAGGGTCAATTCCAAAGAAACGGTTAGCTGGCCCGAAGAATCCCCGAATCAGTTGCATCTAATGGTGAAAATATACCCCGAGGGAGCTCTAACCCCCGTACTCGACAGAATGGAAATAGGTACTCTGGTCGCGGCGACAACTTAGGCTTCTTAGTTCGCCATCCTTTTTCAATTCATTTACTCGATGTTTTTTCCCGCGTCGCTGCAATCAGGAAATCGATTTGCGGTGGGAGACTCGGACGGCTCTTTCGAAGTTGAGAGTCTAGAGAAATGTCAAAGGTTGTCGTTATTGGCGGCCGGGACGGGATTTACGCCCATGGTTAAGCTCATCTCCAGGTTCCTACTCGTCGACGCCAGCGACAGGTTCGTTCGTATTGACGGTATTTTAGTCCTTTCAGTCTACCCGCGGCTCAAAGTACCAGCTTTAAACGTTATCTTTCTAGGAGAGTCAAACTGATGCTCTTCAATAAGACGGAAAATGATATTCCGTGGAGGGATCAACTGGAAACATTGACGGAGAAAGATTCTAGGTCACGATTTTTATTAACGTTTCTAACGACGGATTTCGCTATTGGCATTTACTGGGTCAATATTGCCTCCGCGGGGAATTGGGTGGGTTGTAGATTGGATTCCGTCCACTGTTGTTGTATCATTATGTCGCCAAACAAAGATATCGTCGGCGCGTCGTCTCGACTAATAAACGAATTCCAAGCGCGTCTTCTCGAATTGAACGTGTGGTTTTTATTAGGTTTGAGGTCCAGCATGTCTTGTCGGAACCGACGGACGAATGGCAGGGTCTGAGAGGTCGAATACGTGCTCGGCTTCTGGAAAACTTCCTGCCAAGTCCGGAACATTGCGCCGAAAATACAGGTCGTTTGGTTGACTTGGACCAAGAAGACTCCGAATCTACGAAAGAGACGAACCAGTCGCTTCGGTTGTTAATTTGCGTTTGTGGACCTTCCAATTTTACGAACGCCACCGTCGGGTAAGTTACTTCGCAAATTTTGTTTCGCCTCGAAATCGTATCAATAATTTATTTTATTAAAGCTATTTGAAAGAGCTTGGCTACAATTCAAATGATATTTTCGCGTTCAAAGGTTGAGGTGTCTACGTAAAACGTGAAAGGATAGCGCGCTTTGTTATTGTTTTATTTAAAATGTTGAGAATTTGTTTCTGAGACTGAAATCCTTTAACCCATTTGGAAAAAAAAATCATATTTAGAAATCATGGACATAAAGAAAACCAAATTATATATTGAAATCTGTTAATGCTTGAACTTAAATATTATCCCAAATTTTTATAAGTAAATTTATTAGAATGCTGTATCATTGTAAATTAAACATTGAAATAAAAATGTGAATATTATAAATATTTTATATGTCACGCCTAAGTGAAAATACCATTAAACTACTAATTTGAAATAGTTATTTGCGTAAGTTTACACTTCAAATCTGGAGTGGCCTAAAATTTCTTTCGAAATTACGAATAAGTCAACTATAATTATAAAACGTTTGGACCAATGCGAGAGAAGGTACTCAAAAGCCAAAGTTGTTTCTCAAAGATTATCGGACAAAATTTAATGAAACTTGGCATATAAACAGAACTAAGCCGAGTTTTGAATCTCCGTCGGTGGAACTGAGATTGTAGCTTCTCACACTTTGGATTTAATGGTACGATACAGTTGCTATACTGAAGACGAAAATAGAATTTGCCTTATTTATAAAATTTGGCACTTAGTTTCTAATTGCAAAGACCATTAACGTTAGTCCAATTAATTGACATTTTTAAAGTTATTTTTCATATACAAGAGCGGAACAGATTTTATCAAATAAATCCGTTATTTTTATGTGTTGCTAAATAATAATTTTACCGACGGTTTAGTCCAAATCATCTCAAAAAAGGCATGGTTGGCACAATTCTGCCAAGGGTGGAAAAAACCGCGGTTTTTACTAGGAAAAAACTAGATATTTCCGCAGTTTTTCCACCTATTGTATTCCTGTTAAAAACCGTGTGGAAAATCATACTTCCATGGTTTTTTCCAACTCTAGTGGCAAAATTCAATAAAAAATAAATAATAAAAGCAGTATATTCTTCTATTCTATTCACTCTTCTTCTGGCCTTTTTTCATCTCTCCTATTTGCAATGACCAAATTAGTCACTTAATAGATATATCAATGATTATTTTAGCATGAAAAGAGTTTTTTCCACTTTTTTCCGGTTTTTACCAGTTTTTCCCACTTTTTTCCGGTTTTTACCAGTTTTTCCCACACTTTTTTCCGGTTTTTCCCGGGTTTTTGCCAGCCCTGCAAAAAGGACGTACGTTTTATACTCTCACTTTAGCTATGTGTCGGCACCAAAGACAACAGACTTTAATTGAAGTGCTTTAACTACAAATATAGTAGGTGATAGAACTAGCTTTTAGATTTTAATTTTGTTCATGGTAAACGATTTATCAAGATAATTGACGGTGGGAATTTTTTTATCGAAATGTTTTGCTATAGACTCATTGCGTTTTCAGATACAACATAAAATGGACATCTCGAATGCAAACTTTAAAATTTAATTGATCGATTTTTACCACTTTTCAACACAAAAATGTAAGAATAAAAATTACTATATTCGAAGTTTAAAAATGCTATAATTTCCTATATTTATTTCCATATACGATAAATTAAATATTTGCCTAAAATGTAGCAAATTGGTTACCATTTTGGGAAAGTGGTCGATTTCACGTGAGTTGACACTATACTTAATTGACCATTTGACCGTAGTAATGAGAAGTTTAAAGTTTATCATTAAGATATATCGATAAAAAGTTTGGATCTATGGGGGCCCGAAATTAATATTTTCCAGGAGCCTAGGCCCGTGCAGCCACGGGGGCCCGATTAGGAACCAGCGAGTTGTATTTCTCCCATAAAATGTATAGTTGTCTCCAATAGTTAGAGCTCTATGGGGGCCCGAAATTAATATTTTTCCGAGACCTGGGTCCGCTCTCAGCGGCCCTGCTTACCGAAAATTGAATTTTATTAATTGGTTCCATATTGTAATGGGAAAAGTTGCAACTTCATTAAATTTTTACCACTGGTAATAGACAGGTGGAAAACAGTTTTTGTATTAGAGGTCTACTGGAAAAGACTCGGATTCCTTGGATACACGGATTTACACACAGTGCCGTATTTCCGCCTAGGTCATCCTAGGCCGTGGCTTAGGGGCCCTCCAGTGATCGTAATTACTGTATTCGAAGGCATAAATCTATAATATCAATCGTAATTTATATTGGAGAAATTCCTAGGTAGAAGATTTTGTTTTAAAATTACCAAATTTTCTGCCTGGCAGTTTACGGACGCAGCCTTAAATCGCAATGTTGCATAATTATCGCATATTTAGTCAACGATTGTTAAGAGCTTTTATTTAGTAATATAACCATAGAGCTCAGACTTCTACGCTGAATCGGGGAAATTCAGGCACCGCCTAGTTCCAGAGATAAGAATAAATGCAGCTCGTGAAAAGGGGGCCCAGACTCCTTATCTGCCTATGAGCCCAGGATCTCTAAGTCCGGCCCTGTTTACACACCTTATAAATTCATTTATAAACAGAAGATTACGTTGGGCAGCAGTGGCGTATAGAATTTTGACTGTTTCTACCGGGTTGGGGAGCTATGCCGACTGAAAAAATAACAAAAAGCCTCTTCGGGAAAACTAACAATGTAAGTGCCTGCGAATGTGATATTTGGTTGCAAAGTTTCTAAGTCTATAAAAATACTTTATTTACAATACCCTTAATAATGTGGATCCTAAGATTGCTCATTTTGTTGTGAACCCGATTCCGGTCCGTTCGATTTGAACGTTGGTTGTCTCGCGATGTCTTCCCATTCACCCGAGGGGTTAGCTACTTAAAAAAAAATGTACACCAGATTTCTGATTTCCGATATTTCTTAAATATTTCCGATATTTCTTAAATATTGCCGATATTTCTTAAATATTAACGATATTTCTTAAATATTTCCTCTATTTCTTAAATATTTCCGATATTTCTCAAATATTACGGCTATTTCTTAAATATTTCCGATATTTCTTAAATATTTCCGATATTCCTTCGGGAAATCGAAAGAAATATTGCAAATAAAAGACATTTCCGCTTTTTCCGGAAATATCTAATATATTTATAAAAATATTTATAATATTTCTCCTGTATTTCTAGATTTCCGGAAATAATTATTTAGATTTATCACTATTTGTACACCAGATCAGTGGCGTAGCTACGGGGGGGGGGTGGAGGGGGCGGTCCGCCCCGGGGGCCACCCGTTTGGGCGTGATTTGGGGGTGACACCCGACCATGAAAAAATAAAAACTTACACAAACTAGAGACTAGTAAGTAGCAAACCATGATATCCGCCCCGGGTGTCACCCATGCTAGCTACGCCACTGCTCCAGATTTCATAAAAGAACTACCTGCTTGCATTCACCTCTATTTAAGCTTGATGTCGAACTCGCCAATATCCGGTGGGCTTTTCGAAATGGACCACCCTTGGTATCACAACGAAACACATATTTTACAATACAATGGAAAATATACATCTTTTATACATACACACAAAATTCTAGTTGATTATTACAATTTTTAAAACACTTTTAATTGATTGATTTTATCTAATTTTATACGCGCTTACATCAATTTTGCTTTTAAATCAAGTGAAGTTTAATCTATACCGATATTAATTTGATTTCTAAATTTAATTGAGCTTGCATATGATTACAAAAATTATTTAACATGGCGTAGCCTGCAGTAATGACAGAAGTTATTGCAAAAAGTCTAAATAATACAAACAATCGTTTTTTTTTACTTTTATTTTGAAAAGTATAGAAAATAGTGATGGCGGTAGAGGGTTTTTGAAAATTTAGTCTTTTACGCAATTAATATTGAGAATTGTAAACGCGTTTTCTAAAGTAGTAAAGTCCGGATAATATTTTTGTTAGGCAGACTAAGGGGGATCTGATTATTTAAAAAGTTAGAGTGGGTAATAGAGGAGGAGGAAAAATTTTGTACAGTAAAAATGACTAGTCTACGTCACTGTTAGTCAAGATTATAATGGAGCCAATGTAATGATTGGGCATATTAAATCTCTTACCCAAAATTTAGAATGTAAAAATACTCGTTTGTAATTTTATTGGCAAGGCCTTGTCGCCTTGAGAGCGATGAATACATATTACCATAAGTGTATAATATTCTAACATAAGTGTGACACTTCCTTTTCTTCACATGCAAAAAGTTTTACTGTTCAAAAGCTTTTCACAAGACAGACTGCATTACGGGCTTCGTCACCGTTTTGCGTCCGCTTGCTAACGCGTCACACGTAGAATTGACAGCGCCTAGCTAGGGGATATTTTCTTCTTGTGATGACGTCACTCCGTTACACAGTGTTTCGAAAAGCCCAAAATGCGGCAGAAATTAAAAAATTACCAGACACATATAATATTTACATATTTATAACCAGGAAGTCAACAGGAATAACGTAGCACCAAAATTTTAATGCTGCGCCCCCTAGCGACGAAGTTAGCTTCCCCCTAGGAACACAGCGTTAAAGTTGGTGGCATTTGATAGCCCTTAAAGAGTTTAGAGAGTTGACAAAAATTCACGGTCGTAAGTCTTACCATATACTAATAAAATTAAGTTTTAGGGTTGGAAAAGTCCATTTTAGAGCATGTTCAACCGAGAATTCTTCCGAAACACACAAGTGGATACCCAATATTTTTCGAACGTTTTCTAGTAAACGTTTCATTATATCCATTCCATAAATATTTCCGGTTTCCCTTCGCCACCGTTGATGAAAGTTGAGTTTTGATATTTATAAATTGGTAATAAAATTGCTAGCCAAAATTTGGCTAAAACGAATAACAGTAGAAAAGCCCTACCGTTATGCAAATTAGTATTACCCTAGCTTATACTAATTTGCAAAAATTATATTATAGAAAACAGTTTAATCCGCAAAACATCACTTGATAATATACAAAAATTATGTTAACAAATATCTTAATTGCTTATTTGTTTTAAAATATATGAAGCAAACATAGCTATTCAATATTTTCAGATGCTAAACGCATATTGTTCAGAAAATATTTGTGGTTTTCATTACACAATTCTATCTCGTGTTCAGAATTATTTAAACTGACTGGATAAGGTGGTTCATTTGGTTCTTTAAGTAAATCCATAACGGCTCTCGGAAGTGGAATTTGTTTTTGCTTTGCTATTCTTTTGCTGAGGGAAATGTTCGAAATAATGGGATCACTCGAATCCAGGGCTCGATTAAATATGTCCCGTAAATTTTCAATTCTAGATGTTTTCCTAGAATGCATTTCCCTGTCTCGACGGTATAATTTATTACGGAACTCACCCACCTGTTCACTTAGAACTCCTGTAGGTAAAGTGGACTGCTGAATAATTATTTCACCATGAACATGGATTTTATGTAGGGTTACAGGCAAACCACTTATAATTGTCAACGTACTTTTTACTTAATTCTAGACAATATTGGCCAAATTTTTCGGAATCAATGGGAAAATTTGAGGATATGGCACATAAAATAACGTGCAACCCTTCCACAAGCCAACGTTCAATGGAAAGAATTTCTGCAAATATTTCTTGATTTGAAGGCGAAAAAGCCCTTCTGGCCGTGTTTCCATCGTTGCTCGTGCCAGACCCACCAGGATTAAGAAAGTCTACCCTTAATGATTACTTCTCCCACATCAAACGTTGAATATATTGTTTTCTTTTAATAAAACACGGGTTCTTAGCTGCCCCCAAAATGCGCCAGGTCTTTAATCCATCAACGTTGCGGTACCCCAAATGTAAGCAAAACTCCATAAACCGTATCCAGGCGTGCAATTGACTCAGTCCATATCGTAACAGAGTTCCATCTTTCGGTAAAAAGTTTTGACGATGAATGTCGTTAAATTGGGTAGGTGTTGCCCCGCAGATTGGGCAGCATTGCTGAGACGAAGCATCTGATAAAATACTAAGTACTTTGCCGTCGATTACAGTAAGATTAAGCGATACTTGTGGGGTAACCGGCTCTTTAGTACAAATATTCAAAATGATATCGTCTTTTTACAAAAAAAATGTACCTTAATCTTTTATTCTATTCAAGATCGTTAAATTTTTAAGAAAAAATTCAGGAAGCGTATTGCAATTTTACTATATTGCAATAAAAAATTTATTTAAAGCGTTAATAATAGATTAGAACCTCAACAAAAAAGCGGTTAGAATATTACGCGATTTTGGCTTTCAGCCAACGATATTTAATTTTAATTGGTATGCATAAGTTGCTTTACCCGCTGATAAAATTTAAAGCCAAATATGGCGGTTTCAACCTAGATTTACAGTAATATTCTACAAACCTTCCAAGTCAACTTTCTTCAACGGTCGCGAAGGGAAACCGGAGATATTTATAGAATGGATATAATGGAACGTTTACTAGAAAACGTTCGAAAAATATTGGGTATCCACTTGCGTGTTTCGGAAAAAATCTCGGGTGAACATGCTCTAAAATGGACTTTTCCAACCCTAAAACTTAATTTTATTGGTATATGGTAAGACTTACGACCGTGAATTTTTGTCAACTCTCTAAACTCTTTAAGGGCTATCAAATGCCACCAACTTTAACGCTGTGTTCCTAGGGGGAAGCTAACTTCGTCGTTAGGGGGCGCAGCATTAAAATTTTGGTGCTACGTTTACTTTCTGGTTATAAATATGTAAATATTATATGTGTCTGGTAATTTTTTAATTTCTGCCGCATTTTGGGCTTTTCGAAACACTGTGCGTTACTAGCTCTCAGTAAAATATTTCCTAAAGTGACAAACTTATGGAATAATATTATAGACTTATTATTTTACATATGCAAAAGGATATTATAAATATGAGCTAAAAATCTATTATCTAGGCCTGATGCACTCGTTTCGCCTAATGTATGACGGAGCTCAGAGACCGAACCTACAAAGTATCGGCAGTCACGATGAATACAATTTCCAATACGTCGCATATAACAATGAAGTATAACCATGCCTCAAATATAATTAGAATAATTAGCATTTTCCATTTGACTGCGGTGGGTCAGGATTTATATACCGACGCCCTACGATAGCGCCCACAGCCCAGACAGTTGACCAACCCTACTACTTACTAGGTGGTTTTTTTTCGCCTGTTCTTGGTTTTTTGAGCATGTTAAAAAGTGTAGCCATATGACGTCATTTTACTCCAATTCTATCTTGACGAAAAAAACGAGTTGGAGTAAGAAGGGAGTAGTTAGAGGTTAAAGGTTATATATTTGTTTTGTTTTTAAGATGGCGACCGGTGGTGAGAACATCAATATAGGACTAATTTTTCTTTTTTATTTAATAATAATAATAATCAGCTAGGCTAATACCCAAGACACCACCTTAGGTCTAAGTCATCAAGCAACTTTTAAAGTCATTAAATAGCATTTAACAATTGGATATTCGTTATTAAAAGCTTGCCACACGTGAAGATGTTCAAAACCCGTTAAGTTTTCGTGAAACGAAATTTAAGCAGACGAATTTTCTATATAAGCTAGATTACTCCCTCTACACCTCCTTTCGAGGAGGAGTAAAAGTGTAACGTTTGAGCTCTGGAACAAGCGAACAAAATTCGGGACAGGGTAAATCTTACCCCGAGAACAGGCGAATAAAACGTTTTAGGGTAAAAAGTTTACACTTTTTGTCCTGGGACAGGCGAAAAAAAACCACCTATTCACACCACTGGCTGCGTTCAACAAAAAAAACTCAGCGCTGAGCTCAACGGTTAGCGGTTTTTTACTGAACGGGTTTTTTGACTTCCGGTTTTAACGACACGTTGATCATCGGAGACTCAGCGGAAACATCGGCTGATCGAGATGGTTTTTCCGTTGCTCATCGGTGTCGTGACGTCATTCGACAAAGTTAAAGGAGGGGTAGCCATGGAATAATTAACAACAGGGATGGTCCGGCATGGGAAAAAGGAAAAAAGAACAAGCATCGACGCACTCTAGCGGTACTCGCGGGCATAACAGGAAATGTTTAGGCTGGTGATTCAAAATAGGCGGGGGGAGTAAAATTGGGCAAGAAGCTTCCTTGGAATGCTTGGAATTTAAAATTTGAACCACGAGATTACTAAGCGGTGCTAATATAATAGTCTTTTAAATTAATCGTCGTAAAAATTTAGAATGTCGAGCTTCTTCTATCATACTTATAGTAAAATATTCTGCTTGCCGTCTGAAAGCAATTTCCAAATTTGTAACGGTTGTTATTTTTAACATTGTATAATATTATTTATAAATATAAATGATCGTATCATGGCTTAATAGTTGATTACCTTTTTTATGATGAATAATTTAGAATTAGAAGTTATCTTAGAATTAGAAGGGGAAAACGTATTATTTAACTATACTAATTATACTTATTTAACGTGATAACATAGATGGTTATGAGACACGTTAGGGGCTTCCTTTGTAAACAACAATCTGAAAATTAAAATCTCAACCGCTAAACCGTTAAAAATGTTTCCCGACAGATGGCGAAATTTCAAAAATCAGTTTCCAGTGTATGACGTTTGAATCACCAGGATAAAAACATATTTGCCTGGCAACGCTGCTGAACGCGTTAACACTTATTTTTGGGTCTTTATAGGGAAATGTTATAGATCTGGACCGTCCCTGTTGTTAATTAGTCCATTTTGTTCGTTAAGTCAGCGAACTATAAATCGTACTACAACTTTTAGATTTTTGTGACGTAGCGTTGATTAAAAGAACTCAACGATAACTCAACGGTTTTTCTCCATTGATAGTTGTTGAACGCAGCCACTGAGCTAGTCATTCAACCCTACGAAAGGAGCAACCATAGAAATCTTATACTCCTACCTAGAATGCTCCAGTCTACGGGAGAACCTGACGCCAAGTCATTTTGTAGCAACGACTAATGATTATATAGTCTTTGCTTAAGCTTCAGCCAATCAGCGGCCATTAATTGACTACGGCAAGCCGCTAGCGCCATAACATGGCGGTTAAATATAGTAGAAGCTCAGACGATTTTTACAGGATCCATCCGATCCAAGCTCGCAGAATCCCCATAGGTTTTTGCTGGAGTTTTTCACATGAACCACTTCAACGTTTTTGGATTTTTATTTAAGAAGTGTTAAGATTTTTTGAATTTTTAGTTTTGTTTTCATATTTACTTATTATTGTTAGATTAGCGAATATAAGCGACACCGCCCTTTGCACTATATTATCAAACGTTTTATGGTTTAAACATATTTTTTATTTATGTTTATTTACCTTTTTATTTTGTTTATAAATACGTTGGTTTATGTTACATTTAATCAGTTCTTGCATTAAACGTTCATCCTGTTACTGTGGTCTCGTCATTTGCATAGTATAGAATTTCTAACAGGTTATGGGCCCAGTTACCGTTAGTTAGTTCTTCGTGTGTTTCTGTAGTTGAGTTGAGTTGAGTTGAGTTGTTAGGATAAGCTTAGGTAATAGTCTTCAAGACTTCAGCAGTAAAAACTTCGTCACTCATGGCTTCAAGCGCAGATTCGAAGTTTCTGGTAACCAGACTCAACAACAGCAACTACCAGCTCTGGAAATTCAAATTACGAATGATCCTGGCTAGGGACAATCTTTGGGAAGTCGTCAATATGGACAAGCCTGTGAAAGACGTCCAGGCAGACTGGGACAGACGAGACCAACAGGCTCAGGTAGCAATCACGCTCACAGTTGAAGACGGCCAGCTTGTCCATATAGCCAAGAAGTCAACGGCAAGAGAGATGTGGCTCGCCCTGCAGAGGCTACATGAGCAATCAAATATGACGAGCAAGCTCTTCATTCTTAGAAAACTTCACAAGATGAGGCTGAAAGAGGGACAATCTGTGCAAGACCATATTACAGCCATGCTCGAGGTCGTTGAGCATCTTCGTGGAGTTGGAGAGACAGTCAAAGATAGCTACGTCGCCAGTATGCTATTGTGCAGTATTCCAGATTCCTATGACTCATTGGTCACAGCGATGGTGGTCCGTCCTGCAGCAGATGTCACCCTTGAATTCGTACAAGCTAAACTGATCGACGAATATAATCGACGGATAGAAAACTCATGCCATGAAGAGGCAAGTCAAGCAGAATCCGCCTTGAACACCTCATCGAGGAAAGCAAAAAGCTGCCTTAATTGTGGAAAAACTGGACACTATCAACAAGACTGCTGGTCGTTGAGAGGCAAGCAGAGTCAACGTCACTCTGGTCGAGGAAGGCGGAATCGGCAGCAGTCCGGTCGAGAAAAGCAAGGCCAATCATCCGATGGGGAAAAACAGAAGTCTAAGAGCGCCGTCGAATCACTCGGTTCAGGGTTCAAGACTTTTCAAGTATCGACAAAAATGTCACCAGGCGCTTGGTATATCGACTCCGGTGCGAGTAGTCACATGACTAGTGACAAAACATTCTTTCGGTAATTAGAGGCCAAGAGAGAGAAAATATCTGGCGGACGATTCGGTGATCATCGCTGAAGGCGTTGGAAATGGCACCCTTCAATGTATCGGTCCAGAAGGAGATGTCCGCGACATAATGGTCAAGGAAGTCTTATACGTACCGTCACTGGGCGGAAGTCTGTTGTCTGTCAAGAGCTTCATGAAGTCCGGTCACAGCGTCAATTTTAAAGACGACATCTGCACCATTTGCGAAGGCGAAAGAGTGGTTGAAGTCACAGAAAAGGATGGTCAACTATTTCAGCTAAAAAAACAAGACTAGCGCAAACACTGTCACAAATTTATCGCACAACGAGTGCCTCCATCTATGGCACCGAAGACTTGGACATCGAGATCCAGCTGCAATCAAAGAATTGGTAACAAATGATTTGGGCGTCGGGATACAGCTTCACAAATGCCCAACCACCGTTATATGCGAGTGTTGTATCAAGGGAAAGATGACAGCAACCCCTTATCCAAGGTCCTCCGAAACCAAGAGTAAAAGACCGATGGACTTAATTCATACTGACGTGTGTGGGCCAATGACGACACCGACCTTGGATGGAAGCAGATACCTGCTGACATTCATCGACGACAATACTCGATTCACGCACACGTATCTTCTCAAGAAGAAGAAAGAGATGTTGGACCGATTCAAGGAGTTCATTGCGCTCACCAGAAACCAATTCGGGAGAAATCCGACAGCGATCCGGTCTGATAATGGCGGAGAATACGTTGCAAAATACGTTGAAAATCTTCTCATCAAAGAAGGAATCCAGCATCAGAAGACCGTACCGTATTCACCCCACCAAAACGGCGTCGCAGAACGGAAAAATCGAAGTATCGTAGAGATGGCGAAATGTATGCTCTTAGATGCCAAACTTGATGACCGTTTTTGGGGCGAAGCAATCCGAACAGCGACGGATCTTCAGAATCGTCTCCCCACCGCTCCGATAGAGAAGACGCCGTACGAACTGTGGAAGGGTTCGAAACCGAAAATTTCTCATATCCGCATCTTTGGAAGCAAGGGTTTTGCGTACGTTCCGAAAGAAAGGCGTACGAAGTGGGAAGATCGAGCCATCGAAGGAATCCTGGTCGGCTATGGTGAAGCATCTAAAGGCTATCGAATTTTCAATTCACAAGCCAACAAGGTCGCCATGAGCATAAGCGTAAAACTCATTGAAGATTCCTTTGACCTTTAATGAAAGAGTCCAGTAGCAGTAACACATCATCACAGCCAGAAGGGGAAAAGACGCACTCCATCCGAAGCAATAGTCGATTCATTGGTCAATCCTGACATTTCACCGGATCCTCAAGACAAACACGAGTCAGGGTCCGAAGCAGACGAAGATCAATCCAGTCCAGGTCCCCGAAGGTCACTGAGGCCTAATAAAGGCGTACCACCGCCAAGACTAGCATACAGAGTAACGGCAGAACACTCAAGGGAACTGGCATCTTGGGAAGAAGTCGAGAAGTTACCAAACAGCGAAAGAGTCAAATGGTCGGATGCGGCAAAAGAAGAAATCAAATCCCTTCGAGAGAGCGAGAGAGACGTGGAGTCTAACAAAATTGCCTGAGTTTCGTAATGCCGTCGGCTGCAAGTGGATCTTTAAGATCAAATACGATCAGCATGGGAAGGTTCAGACACACAAAGCCCGTCTCGTCGCAAAGGGATACTCACAAAAATACGGTGAAGACTATGATGAAACCTTCGCACCTGTGGTCAAGTATGAAACCGTTCGAATCCTTCTTCGAATTGCCGCCTCGAAACGAATGCAAGTACGTCATTTTGACGTCAAGACAGCCTTCTTGTACGGAGACGTCAAAGAGGTGCAGCCACCTGGTTTTGCCGAACGAGGACAAGAAGACCTAGTTTGCAAGCTGAAACGCAGCATATACGGCTTGAATGAGTCGGCACGGGCGTGGAATCAGAAGGCACATCACGTTCTGGTTGACCTAGGTTTCACAAGGAGTCATTCCGATCCATGCCTCTACAGCAAGCGAGACGAAAAAGAAGCTTGGACCCATATCTTATTGTACGTTGACGACCTTCTCATCGTCAGCGAGTCCGTCGATACAATCAAAACACTCCACAGCACTTCGAGATCAAGGACTTGGGCAATGTCTCATACTATCTTGGCGTCCAAGTCGAGAGGTCAGAAGACGGTAGTTTCGGAATCCATCAATCTTGCCAAATCAAGCAGATGTTGGAAGACTTCGGCCTGGTCGATGCCAAACCATCGAAAACGCCCATGGACTCAGAATACCCAAAGTTCCTTGGAGACCAAGACCAGCTACCCGATAATACGAAGTACAGAAAAGCCGTGGGGGTCCTACTTCACATCGCAACAGTTTCCAGACCAGACATCGCCTACGCTACCAGTATGCTGTGTCGTCGAGTCAGCAACTCAAGAGAACGAGACTGGATTGCGACGAAGCGAGTGATGAGATATTTAAAAGGCACGATCGATTTCTCTCTACGGCTATCCTCGTCACCAAACCTTGAGCTAGTTGGATACGTTGACGCAGATTACGCAGGGGATCATTATGATCGTAAATCAACAAGCGGCATTATTTTTCATCTCGGCAAGAGTACCATTCAGTGGGTCAGCCGTAAACAAGAAACAGTATCAATATCATCAACCGAGTCCGAGTACATTGCCGCAGCCAGCGCAGCCTCTGAAGTTTCTTGGTTGAGACACTTTTCAAAGACGTCGGGCTACCTATTTCGAAGCCAACCATTCTTTTTGAAGACAATCAAGCATGCATAAAACTCAGCAAGTCCGAGAGAATCAACAATCGCACAAAGCACATCGATGTCATGCATCACAAGTTACATGACATGCATGAAAAGGGCATTATCGATATCCAGTACTGCCCCACTGAAATTATGGTCGCTGACGTTCTAACGAAACCTCTCTCCAGGATCAAGCTCAACCATCATCTCGCCGAAATTGGTCTTACAAGTACCGGTCGACGTCGACAAAGGGTGTTAGATTAGCGAATATAAGCGACACCGCCCTTTGTACTATATTATCAAACGTTTTATGGTTTAAACATATTTTTTATTTATGTTTATTTACCTTTTTATTTTGTATATAAATACGTTGGTTTATGTTACATTTAATCAGTTCTTGCATTAAACGTTCATCCTGTTACTATGGTCTCGTCAATTGCATAGTATAGAATTTCTAACAATTATAAGGAATATTTAAATGCCATTGTGAGGAAGATAAATAAGATTTCGTTTAGGTTCGCTTTGAAAATATTTAAGCCTAAGCCTGACATAGGCCCAACTTTAAAAATATCAGGCAATGTCAATGGCAGTTTTGGGAGAAGCAGTGACTGAAGGTCCTTAGTATTAACCTTTGTATTTAAAGGTTATTTCACATTTAAAGTAAATAATATTATATTTATTATTATGTTTGTAGAAACTTAGATAAACAAAAACCTTATGAAAGAGTAATTATATCCCACTAAAGAAGGACACTTACGACGAATTGACGACAGTCATTGAATTAAACAGCAACAATCATACTGATAATTGTCTTATTTTTCGAAACTTTACCTTCTATTTAATAATATGCTTTTTCTCTGAGAAACTTAGCCAAGATAAATGTCTCGCACTCTGCTTAAATTCAACATTCCACTGTTAAACAACATAAGAGATAGTACTCAACGAAGACCGATATTTACAATGTTAAATAAAGTGTTTAAAAAAAACGGAAATTGCAGTAATTATAGTCCTGAGTTGTTGTTCCACTAAGCTCACTGAACTTCCTGAAGTAATTTTTACCAAATCATAAATTTGAAAGCCCGCCGTTTGTTAACATTTCAAATTGCCCCGAGGCTTAAGGAAACCCCAACTTTTACCTGTACAACGACACATTACCGTGGAAATGAAACATCGAAGAGCCATAACAACAAACAACGCAATAGTTATCCAAAACGTTTGCATATAAGAGAAAAATCTTTACGAGTAAAGAAACAGTCTACCATGTTTAAAAACTACGTTAAACTCGATCACGGCCTCTTGCACGCGCTCACGTCAGCGCGTGCAGGAGGCCGCGACTCGATTGACGTGGGCCAATCAAATGCGGGATCTTAAGGTGACGTAATCTAAAATCGAATTATTATTTACAGTAACTCAAACTAGATGGCAACGAGTCGTTGCCGTAGTCACTCTTTGAATCATGATTGGCTGATAATGACGAAATCTCCGAAAATGTAATTGGCCCATTTTGTATTTATACGGAATCATTCTATGTTATAAGATTTCTATGGGAGCAACAATGGGAGAACCCTTTCCCGACTTAGCACACTGCTGTGGGAGTAATGGATGATTACCACCACCGAAAAACACCCAGCCCACAAAAAGGCTAGAGTGAGCGCCCGGTAGAGATACCAAAAGGCGTGGGGATGGGCACACTGCAACCATGGAGGAAGAGAGAGGAGGCTTTATGAATAACCTTTTTACCCCGGGAGCTTGATGCCAACTCCCACAGGGTAGGAGAGTGGGGGCTGACAAAAAGGAAAACAGCACCCGTTGGTTTTCGTGTCGTCTCACGCGTTCCCTATTTGGCGCCCTCTTTTAGTGCTTAGGCGTACTCGGTGTAATTTCACAACGGGCAACAATTTCAACAAAAATAGAGGGAGCCAACTAGAGAACGCGCAGCCAGGCCGTGTGAGTTGACGGCTGCTGATCCCCTTTTTTGTCAGCCCTCACTCTCCTACTCTGTGGGAGTTGGCATCAAGCTCCCGGGGTAAAAGGTTATTCATAAAGCCTCCTCTCTCTTCCTCCATGCTCGGAGCAAGTTTTTTTTGCGTGTACCATCGTGCTCGGTCCGTTCGAATAAAATTTTTCGAATGTTCCTTCTCTAAATTCTCTCTGTTCTCAGCTCGAGATTAATTTAAAGCGCTAGAATCTTCGAAACATGTTAGAGATACAGTGCCCATGATTCCACTGTTTTCTGTCTGTGCGATATTTTCGATAATTCCACCTGAGCTTACGATTAAATACGATTATTTTCGAATTGGTTTTTGTTTCAATCAAGGTTATTTCAAAAAACAAAAACTTGATTTAATACTTATTTAAATTTTTTTATTTTTAGTAAATGCTGATCCAAGTTTAACGCCAAAATTCACCGTCAATTTTCAGGCTTAAAATAATCGAATAATCTGTTTCCTGGCCTTGATACCATAGAAATCTTATTTCTATGCTCGATACTATCGAATTTTAGAACATGGCAACGCTGTTTGGTAGCCTCGTCGACTTCGAGTCGTCGTCTGCTAGCAATATTGCTCGGTCCGTTAAATAACCGTTCTTTGTGTATGAACTATCTCCTCTGTAAACGTACGGACTTGACCATCATATTTATTCAAAATGGTAATTAAATCTTATTCAATCCAATACTTTCTTGTTTTATTTTTTATGTTTGTTTATAGGTTATAATTTTAAAACTTCTTTTAATAATGTAAATACTAATATTTACATGGGTTTAACTATATAAGTTTACTTAGGTCTTTTTTTCTATAGACACGTTAGCCAAGGCTAAAATTGTCTTCTATATAGAAAGTTTTTATGTTTAATGAACATTATTTAATTGTGTTAACTTACAACTTTAAGGCCAAACGTACCAAGAAAGTAGGTGTCGTCGGTAAATATGGAACTCGATATGGTGCTTCACTGAGAAAAATGGTGAAAAAAATTGAAATAACTCAGCATTCTAAATATACCTGCACATTTTGTGGAAAGGTATTACATCTTTAATTACAGTTCACAATTGGAACATTAAAAAAAATAAATGCATTTAAAAATATTCCAGGAAACAATGAAAAGGACATGCGTAGGAATTTGGAAATGCAGAGCCTGTCAAAAAACAGTAGCTGGTGGTGCTTGGGTTTACAGGTAAGATGCGTAAATTACATGATTAGTTCTTTTATACATGGGTTTAAAGTAGTTTGAGATTAAAATGGTGTAGCAAAACAAAGATTATAATCTATTTTGAGTAATATTATAATGCTGCTGAAGAAACGACTCAGTTAGACATTACCCTAAGGAAATAGAGATACGAAATAGAAATCTTCTCCGGATGTTAGTTACATACTTCCATTAATGTTGTTACCCTACTTAGTCTATTTAAATATTAGTAATTGGGATTTTTTAATATGAAGCCATATCTTTTAAAGCTCAAGATAATCATAATGCTTCATTAAAGCTACAATTGAGCAATTGAAAAATTATGTTTATGTACGTGACATTGCATTTGTGTTTGGGTGTAACAGGCTTTTTTACCTGCATATTAGACTCCTGAAATGAATTTTGAAATTAGTCAGTTTCTATTCCATGTCTCGCATTTCTTTACTTATCTTTTTTCTGAAGCATTTTAAGTGTTTAGTCATTAGCATAGGCGCTTCTAAAATATTTTGATTAGCTTGTAAAGTTCATCTACATCAAGTGGTTTTCAACCTGTGTACTGCAGAAATATTACCAAAAATATATTTTAAGGTTAAAAACCCAAATAACAGATTTATAATCTAGCGTATTCTACTTCATATTTGTGTGGTTTTGATTAATAAATTGAGAATTCTTCAGTTTTGTTTATAAATAATTATAAATTTCAAGTTTGAAATCTGAAGCGTTTTGGTTTTCCAAACATTGGGGGCTTTGCCCACTAGCCCCTGGGATATCATTTAATTCCTAAAATTTTTGGGGTTCCGCAGAATTTGTTTCTGATAGTGAAGGGTTCTACGAAAAATAAAGGTTGAAAACCACAGATATACATGATAAAATAGGGACCCAAAAGATAAAATTTTCGAAGTAGAATTAAATCTATTGCAACATTACTTCTATTGTAAACAATCTAGCTGATGAAACAATTTGTATTTTAGTACAACTGCTGCATCTACTGTTCGAGGAGCAGTTAGAAGGTTAAGAGAAATGAAAGAACAATAATGTGAATAAACTTGTATGAAGTATATTAAGCTGTTTTTTTTAATCCTATGCATATGTATGACTTAACTTTTATCACAAATTTTAGTCTTGAAAAAATTTTAAACATTTTTATTTACATATCACACATCTTAGTTTACATTTCTACTCTCGCTATATTTGTATCCTAATTGTGAGGGGGTGGTGGAAGCTGAAAAATGTACATTCATATTTGAAGCCTTGATATTTGCAGTGCAACAAAGTGTTAAAAAGAGGGTGGCCTTTTTTTGTACATGTGCAGGTTTCAGGTCATGCCCCTCAAGGCTAAGAACGTCATGCAATTAACTATATTCCGGTCTTTTGTCAGATAATTTAAGACGTTATGCCCTTTTTAAATTGTGTTTAAGCTCATTATAATATGGTGCCAATTATTTCATATTTCGATATATAGTAAGTTGAATACTGAATTTTATAAGTAATTGCAAAACCAACTCCGCATGCTAAATTTAAATAATTTATATTAAAATTTACTCATCACAGATTTAAATTAAAAAAGGTATACATAATACATGCAATGATATATCAATAAATATTTAATAGCAAAACAAGGTATATGCACTAACTAAAGGCGTTGACTGAATCATACCTGAGAATATTCTAATACAACTAAAAAGAGGGAAGTGTCTAATTTAAAAATTTCTCAATAAACGCGTAATACTAAAGTTCTTTTTAATCTTAACTAAACGTTAAAATTGTCTCTGGACAAAAACATGGCATAGGGAACCACAGCAAGGCTGACACATTTAATGCTGAAAAATAAAATTCCATGAAAATTATTGCTTTTATAAGCAACTTACACTACATGGGAAGGGGAATAAAATGTTAAAACCCCTTGAGATGCCAAAAGCCATATTTAAGTACAAATTAAGAGATATTGATAAATTAGTTTTTCTAATAGCTTTGCGTTTCATGATGGTGGGCGTGTCATGTTTAAAAATTCCCCTAATATGTAGAAAATACAAAATGCCATAGTTTTCATTAAAATAGTAAGTTTCCAAAACTATGGGCTATACATATACTACAAGACGGGAGTATTTTTGGATAATTTGTTCGTCTAAATGCGTGTTAAGATTTTAATGAAATTATGTCATTCCACATAATATTAGGTTGATATGTCTAAAAATTAAAGGTTAAAAGTTAAGCCAAGGAAATATACCCAGTTTTTGTCTAAAAAAGTATTTGGTTAGGTAAATCAATCCTTGACAAACTTACGAGTGAGTGTGGGATTTAAGCATTAAACAAAAAGCTAAGCATATCGTGTCTGGCTAAAACTATCATGAACTAAGTTCAGATTCAGATACCAATTCGAATTCTGAAAGATCCAAATCACTGCTCGGCGTTTGTTGGGGCTCAGTAGGTGATGGGGTTTCCACTTCGATAGTGGGTGACAGCTTTTTTCCACCCTTCATTGTCTTCGAAGTTGATAAATCAGATGGTGGTGTTGGCTTTCCCGATGTACGCATAATTTGGCTAGGTGATCTAGAAGAAGACATGTGACTGGTCATGGCAAGGGGGCGAATTGTAGAAGACTCTAGGATAGCTGGCTCTGGAGTTTTGGAAAAGGAAAGTCCTTCGATGAAAGCTTCTTCATTATCAGAATCAGAGTTTGTGTCCTTAAAATGGGATGCAACAAAATGGATTCCATTGTTATTATTCCCTCCACTTCTGGAGGAAGCTGAAGATAAAGTCGCTGATGCAGCTGCGGCTAACAGGACACTGGAAATATCCAGTCCTCCCTCATCGTCACTAATATCTTCATCCATATTTGGGAAGCTACCCAAACCATGGCTTAAAGAATCCTCCTGCTCTATAGCTAGTATTAAACATGAGTACGTCAATATCAATATACTACAAATAGGTCTTATTCACTATGTTAATTTACCATCTTTAACCATGTTCTCTAGCCCTAATTCTCGGGCTATTGTTTCATCCTGGTCCAGACTATGATTCTCTGAGAGAGTTAAGTCCGACTCTCTTGATGTTATAGGTAAAAATTCATCTAATTCACTATCACGATCAACAGACCCATCATCTATACAAGCACAATTTGTTGTTATTATTGCCAGTGGTAACGTAACTGAAGTACTTACTCGAACCAGAATCTTGAGCTTGTCCACTTTTTGAATGCAACCAAGCGCTTGGCACTACATATAAGACCAAACCAGGCCCAAATGACATTAACATCACTGTGGAGATAAGGCCGTTAAATAAAGTTGTTAAAATTACAAAATGTTTGCTATGTAAATTACCAGCCAAATATACTAAAACAACCCCTGGAACCAAATGTCCTATTAAAGCTAAAATGGCAAAGCTGGCACAGGCAATGGAACAAAACTAAAAGATTCAATACAAGTTTATTAGGAAATATTTTGATTAAGTCAGTTCTGCAAATTGTACCAATCCTGGTTGTGTTTCTCTGACTTTCCAAGCAGCTTCCCACCAATGACATAAAGCTAGCCACCAATCATTTAAATGCTCGCTTATCTCTGGAACACTATATACTTGAGGATGAACAGGAGTCCATCTAATACCAAGAAATATAAATAATATGGTTAACTACTAGTTCAAATAGAAATTCTTGTTCACTCACCCTTCAGTGTCTGTACCCTCAGGAAGAGGTACTGTAAGAGGATATTTTTAGAGAATTATTGAAAATTGATCACATTAATTAAAAACTATTAAATAATCACCCCTAATCTCAGGCCATATTTGGTAAACCCAGGCACGGTATAAAAAGACTAGCAAAGAAACGACTGCCACAAAGGAATATAGTCGACGACTGCAGGTCACTATGATCCTAAAATAGGCCAGTTAAAAAGAAAATAACTCTTAAGTGCAAAGAACTTAAAGGTTGTTAGTTTTTCAACTTTTAAGAATGACTTTTAAATGATTACAACACTTAAGCTTTACTATTTTTAAACATTGTGACATTTAAGGTTTCTTCCAAACTTCAAAATAGGTGAGGAATTTAATTTTTTTTCTATTTACTTAAACCTGGCAAATGCCCAAGAACGGGATAATTGCTAAAAATGGGTTGTTTATATTTTTGTCAAGTTTAATGTGAAAGATATGATCGATGTTTTTATAACAGAAAGTCAATATTTCCCTTTTTTTACTTTTACTTGTCAAAAATATATATATATATGCTTGTTAGGGACATAGTCAATTTACATCCATGTAACTAGTAATATAACCCACTTTGGTGATATAGAAACAGCCCTAGACCCAAATTTATGTTAAAGTAATGAGATAAGTAGGTCAACAGTTTAGATGTCTGGCATTGGAAGCCCTAGAGCTATTTAAAATGGATATTAAACTAAAAAACTCACCAATAAGCAATGTTTACAATGAGAAGTGCAACTGCACTGATGTAGGGACGTTCCCATATTAAAAGGCTTTGAATCGAAACAATATAAGATTCAAATGGGCTAAGAAACTTAGCGAAAACATTGTCACGATTGCTTCTGCCTTCATTTGATTCTTCATTCACGATATTTTGACCTTTGTTTACTACACTTTCTAGCAATTTTCTAGCATAAGAGTACAATGCAGCCATTATAAGTCCCGCTGCATTTGTTTTGATTTCACTTTCCTTTCGATAAAACGTTACGTAATTTAGATATACGAGGCCTTACTAAAACTTGCAAACACTTCAAAATAAGATTTCAGATCATTCGCTTGGCATTGCGAATGAACTAGCATGAAGAACGCTAAAACCTTGGAAAGTCATACTTCTTGGGAAACGATTATTTTTTTTACAATTGGACATCTTCCGATATTCTCCAAAAAGGGCTGAACATACTACAGTCCAAGAAAAGTAGTAAATTTTCTGAAACTTAATAAATATTGAATGATATTTTATTTTTGTATTAATTAAATAAACTAAAAATTTTAATATTTCTATAAAGTATTATCAACATTTTAGAATAAAAAGTAGAAAATTAATACCGTTATTATAATCTCTCTCGAGTCTCCACTCTGCTCAGTCTGCTGTCAATAAATGGTCCAAAAATGTATCAAAGGGTAGTCTGCTCTTTCTTCTACTGACTACACAAATTTCAAAGCGTGGCATGTCCGCAGACTCAAGAGACAGCTACTGTGTTTTAAATTAAGTATTACGGTTTTCATAGGTTTAGTTAATTTTCATAAACATGGACAGAAATTCAGGTGAAGAGCCTTCTGATGAAGATGAACATACGTTGGAAGAAAAAGATACCACTTTAGTTGAGGAGACCTTCCAATCATTGGCAAGTGCTTTACCAAGTCCCAACTGTTAAAGCTTAACCTGAATGCCTAATTTTGGGAGAGTTTTGTTTGTCCGACTTCTCATTTGGCGGACCACAAAATACACGCTACGCCGACTGTCCATTTGGCCGACTGAGAAGTTGGCTAAATGAGGAGTCCATTTGTCTGACTGTCACTGTCCACTTGGCCGACTTCTCAGTCAGCCAAATGGACAGTGCATTTTGCCAACCGTTGATTTGGCCGACTGCTCATTTGGCGGTTGTATGATACTAGGTCGCGTTTTAGAAGGCCCAGCTTGGTTATAAAGAACGGGGCTGGGGGGGGGGGGGGCAGCGGGCGCCAATACTTAGAATACATTGCCCATTCTATAATCACTAAAGACATAGTACAGGACAGGCTATAGTGTATCAGTTGGCCAAATGGGCATTCGGACATTTAGCAGTCGGCCAAATGCACCCCACCCCTAATTTTTACTATTATTATAATGTTTATATTTTAAAGGGAGTTGTTGACGTACTTTGTGAAGCCTGTACTCAATTAAAATGGACAATACCTACAAAAATTCAAAAAGAAGCTGTTCCATTAGCGCTACAAGGTTTTTTAAGAAACCAACTGTTATTGAATACCGAAATTACATGTAGTTTTTATATAACTAGGTAAAGATATAATTGGTTTAGCGGAAACTGGATCTGGAAAAACTGGAGCATTTGCCCTTCCTATTTTACAATCATTATTAGACAATCCTCAACGTCTCTATGCTCTTGTTCTCACCCCAACCAGGGAGCTTGCTTTTCAAATATCCGAGCAATTCCAAGCACTTGGTGCCACAATAGGGGTCAAATGTGGTAATTATCTCTAATGATTTTTGATCTGTTGTTGTTTTGAAAAAAAGTAAACCCTTATGATTTTTAAAGCGGTCATTGTTGGTGGTGTAGATATGATGACACAAGCTATTGCTCTAGCCAAAAAACCTCATATAATTATAGGTAATTATCTCCCATTTGCCATTTTTTTAAATAGCTAATTTTAAGTTATTTTAGCAACTCCTGGAAGATTGGTTGATCATTTAGAAAATACCAAGGGATTTAATTTAAAACCATTAAAATATCTGGTAATGGATGAAGCGGATCGGATTTTAAATATGGATTTTGAACAAGAAGTTGATAAAATATTGAAAGTGATACCCAGAGAGAGGCATACATATTTATATTCGGCAACAATGACTAAAAAGGTTCAAAAACTACAAAGAGCATCTTTAAAAGATCCAGTAAAAATTGAAATTTCAAACAAGTACCATACAGTGGACAGCCTCCAACAATATTATTGTTTCATTCCATTAAAATATAAGGTAATGGAGATATTTTAAATTGTTAATAGAAATATTGACTAGAGCTTAATTTTTATTTCAAGGATGTTTATTTGGTGCACATTCTGAACGAACTAGCTGGAAATTCTTTTATGGTTTTTACAAGCACTTGTAATAATACACAAAGAATAGCCTTGCTATTACGAAACCTCGGATTTACAGCAATTCCTTTGCATGGTCAAATGAGCCAGTCAAAGCGGCTAGGTTCTTTGAACAAATTCAAAGCCAAAAATCGATCCATTCTAATAGCTACTGATGTGGCTAGTAGAGGCTTAGATATCCCTCATGTTGATGTGGTGTTAAATTACGATATTCCAACACATTCTAAAGACTATATTCATAGAGTTGGAAGAACTGCAAGAGCTGGCAGAGCTGGAAAAGCAATTACATTTGTTACCCAGTATGTGTTCCACTTTTTTTCTTTTTTAAAGTTTAGTTTGTTTATCGTGTATTATTATCTTAGGTATGATGTGGAACTCTATCAAAGAATTGAACATTTGTTAGGAAAAAAGCTTGATTTGTTTAAAACGGAGGAAGAAGAAGTAATGATTCTAGTTGAAAGAGTGTCAGAAGCTCAGAGACTAACTAGGCTTGAAATGAAAGAAATGGATGATAAGAAAAAGAAAAAGGGGAAAAAAAAGAGGCATGATAATGACAATGATACTGAAGAATCCATTGGTGTTGTGAAAAGAATAAAGAAAGTGTAATTTGCCATTTGTTGAGAACTAAGTGTGTTTTATAATTTATTTTAATTCGCCTTAGGCGCGCTACAGGGATAGGGGGGGGACTTCATGAAATTTATACTAGGGGAAGGGCCGGAGGGGGGTATTATTTTATCCACATTGGTGTCGAAGGCCGACACCATTAGTTTGTTCTCAAAAAACCAAAAAAAAAACAGTAGCCACAACATGAGGTGGGTGTAATCAAAGATAATTTAAACTCGTAACCTAGAATCGAAATCACTCTCTCGCGCGTTGCCGATAGCGTTTACCCACTTCCCGCTGGAACTCAGAAAAAAAATAGCTCCATGATTTGCGCCTTACCGCAACCACGGCCGTCTCGAGATCTGCTTCGCGCTCATAGCAGAGTCAGTATCTCTGCTCATAGCGGCCCAGGCGATCGTACGAAAATCGCGTATGGGAAATTAGTTCAAAAACGTCTCACATCATTTTTTGGCGTTAGTGTAGCCCCCCCTTCGGAAAATTCGTAGCCATGTTATCAGAAATACATGAACCGAAATTATCAGCGACTGCTTTTTTATTCTGAGGCGTTTTCTCACAGCGCTAGGGGAGGGTGACAAGGAAGCATTCAAATATTTCAACCCACCCGCGGCCAAGGTATATTTTTTAGTGCATGCCGGGTAGAGTAATATGCCATCTAGTGAGTGAAAAATGAAATAGTTCCAGTTGAACGAAGGTCAAATTATCGAACGTATTATAGTCTGCGAACCTAGGCTTACTAGTTGATAGATTGTGAAGTTGTAGTATCATTTAGTATGCAGTCGGAAAGTAGTTTAACTTTTTAAATAATGGCAGAAAACTTAAGAATACGTGATAAATTGATAGGATATTTAAAAAACCTTAACCGCCCGTTTGTTGCGTCAAGAAAGCAGGTTTTTTTTTAACTAAATTGATATCTGATATAATGGTAGCTGTAATTCTTTACACTGACTGAAAAAGGTACTTTTTAAGTATTTTTTTAGTCCGTGTTTTTTTAAAGTTTCTCACGGCGGCCACCAGGGTGAGTATTCAAATCTGTACCACGGACCCGTAGAGGATTGCATTCCGCGGAGGGGGGGACTACAACCGAGTAAAGAGAGGGGGAGACGGGGAAAACGCCTTTAGTATAAGCGGGATAGGTCGCTGATAATTTCGGTTCATGTATTTCTGATGTTATCGAATGGAAGGAACTGCGCGGAACTTTGGAATTTCAATTATTATCGCATAATGTGTAATTTTTTGTAAAATATTTTTTTAGTAATATTTAGTTAATTAATAATAAAAAAGTTAAACACCTCTTGAGATTTTTTAACGCAAAGTAAAGTTTTGAAAAACGTTATTAAAATTTGGTGATTCAGCAGAAGTCGCCGTTTTCTGTATAAAAATGTAAACATAAACACTTGGTTCTCCTTACAGCTGTATTTTTGTTATGTAGTAACTTCCAGAGGCCTTTGTTTTGTATTAATGTTTAAAAATGTAATTTAATTAAATTAGTAAAATAAATTAATTTTAAAAGAAAACAAATGTGACTTCTCTTGAAGAATATGTAAAAGTTTATTATTAAGGTATTGACTTGTTTTTTTAAGAGCCAAAATAAGTTTAATAATACATAATAGTTGGAATATGGGATGATGTATTATAATGATAATTTATACAGGACTAGTTGGAATATTGTTTAACATAGTATGATAATTTATTCAAATATTGACTAGTTGAAATATGGGTTAACTTGTAATAATTTATACAGGTACGTCCATGTACATGTGTTGACTAGGTGGAATATGAGTTAACATATAATGATAATTAGTGATGGAAACTTGGAAGGTATTTAAATCTGATAAATATAGTAAACCAAGGTGGATTTCCCACTGAATGATACACAACTAAACAATAGATAGGAAAAAATTTAGAAAACTAGAATTTACAACTTGAGTACTTTTCGAGAAAGAGGCTTATACACAAGTTCTTTCATTTTCTGGAAACCAGATTTAAAGAGGTATGACACGCAAGATATTGTAGACAATGAAGTTATTCTAATAGATTCATGTGTTTCCTTTTCAATATTTTCTTCTCGCAGTCGGTTTGAACTTTTTCTAGATATTGAAGAAAATCATTTTCTAGCCAAGCCAGTCTCTCGTCATTAACAGAGAAGAATGGACACTTTTTCTGATTTCTGGACCTGTATCCAAGACTCATAGTGGCTACATTGTGAATTTCATACCACTTTTGAATAACTTTCATATAAGTGATAGTTGAACCCGCTGTTTTAAACTGTGCGCTTGTGGATGACTTCCTTGGTAGTTCATTAGGTATTCCAAAGCCGCTATGACAGGAGTTGAAAATATATCTATTGCTCGCCTTACACTCAACTTTTCTAGATATGTTCTTAGTCCATAATTTACATAAATTTTCATAAACTGGAAACTGATGAAATGATACATTGATATTCTTAGATTCACAGAATGGAACACAACAAATTTTTGTGGTGGGCATTTTTGCATCTTAAAAATTGGCAATATTTTAAAACTAAAGTTTGAGAAATGTGAACTTAATTTAAAGAATAATAAAGCTATTTTTTAAATAATATTGTGGTTGTTTATTTAAAATTCTGATAAAATAAATGCAAATACTGGTTTGAAAACTTAAAAACTTGAATCCTGTGAAAAACTTTGGTTAGGCTTAGCAATGAACTAATAAAACTCAATATAAGCATATTACTTTAATTAAATAAATGTTTTAAATGAAAACTTATTAGATAAAGATCAAATCATAAGTTGTACATCCCAAACTTTCCAGAAGTTTTTGAAAAACAATGCAAAAAGGATTAACTAGTTGAATTTACCGCCATAGAAAACTATTAAATATCCCGCTGATTTTTTACATTTAAGGGGGGCTCTGACAGCGCTCCTAGTGTTAAAAAAAGGTATTCGCGAAAATACATAGGAGAGGAAATCTTTGCCTGGGCCGCAGCTATGAGTGCGAAGCAGATCTCGAGACGGCCGTGCCGCAACCGATGGAACCCGATTTTTCTGAGGTCACTAGTCAGAAAAGGGTAAACGCTTCGTAACAAAACCGTCAATGGGAAAGCTCTCAGTATTCGAATCTAGGGTACGAGTTTAATATCTTTGGTGTAATCCATGGTCAGAGTAATGGAAAATTGCTTTCTACGTTTTAGCTCTCAGTATTTTTAAAATATTTAAGTATTCACATGATTTGAATTGGATGATTAAGAAACCATATTTTTGTTTCAAGCCTTATAAGTTTCAGGCTAGGTAAGTTACATTAACTGACAATATTTAATTTGTAGATCTAGTGCTTAGACTTAGGCTTATTGCGGTTGTTGAGGTTAGGGGTGCTGGGGTCGGGGCGAAAAACTGAAGGAGCATAAACGTTAAAGTTGTAATAATAATTAGCTTTAGATCAAGAACTGAAGCTCTCCATTGAGTGTGCTATTTGTATTATTCTTTATTGCGATGGTTTTGTTGCGCTTGATTAAGAAGCGTTAGACAAACTCCTATGGAATCTGATGCTAAGAACATGCCAGGTAGGCATACATGGCTTTTATCGTAAATTAATGACCTGGGGAAAACATTCTTATTTGGATGTTTGTTTTTAGTTTACGAAATGGAAGATACAGAGAGCTCAACTTCTGTTGAAGATAGAACTGAGGACTACGCAGAATCACCAACGAGAGATGCTTTAGCTGAAGGTCTCTTGGGTGTTTTAAGGCCGTCTATTGAAATGCTGGATGAAAAAGTCAAATCAACTCGAATCAGTCAAATGGAGTTACGTCAGCAAATAGACAGTTTAGCTGAAGATCTTAGGAAAATCTCTGAAAACCAGCAACTGCCATTTGATTTGGATGCTTACGTAAAGAAGTTGATGAATTCGAAACGTCGTGTAATGCTTGTCAGCAACATTCTCCAAAATTCTCAAGAGAGATTGAACCGAATACATCAAAGTGTAGCGAGAGAAACTGCTAGGCGGAAGGCTCTCCTTGAACCTGGGACATCTACTTGCAAAACTCCTACCATTTAATCAATACTTTTTATTTATAACTATACATTCCAGTCATGTGTCACAATTCTAAAATGTTAATAATCTTGTAATTTTAACATAATAGCCAATGTTCAAAATTTAATTATAATTAAATAAAATCTGTATCTATACTCTATTTTATTTCACTGCTTACTTAGATTTGTCATACTGCTATTAAGCACATTCAGTTTGGCTATAATAAATATATTTTTTCAGAATAGGGAATCATTTCAAGTTTTCAATAAAAAAATGACTGATTATATTCGTGGAAAGAAGGCTTATACAAAATGGGATGTAGATGCTGAAAATGTTGATTTGGACCTTCCATGCAGTGATGGTGGGAGACAGCGCCTTCATCACAAGCCAAAAGTCATTCGACCAAATTGGTCTTCTGGTGCCAAAGGAAAAGCCGTTAAGGTTATTAGAAGATTATTTATTACAAGTAGTGGCTGCTAAGCATTCACCAGCTTATGTTAAGTCTTCGAATAATTAAAAAAATTTGAAACGTACAGAAATATAATACAATATGTACAATAAGATATCATAATACTGTTATTGAAAGTTTTTATTCCAAATATTAAAGGCCATGATGTATTTGCAGATACTTTTTGTCATTGTTACATTTCTTGTTGGACTTATCCTCGGCTACATGGTGAGGAGAGGTGTTCATGAAGTTATCCAACATCGAATAAGCACAGATTGCATTGACGAAACTGGCATATATATGTATCAAGATTATAATGGAAATTTTTTTAAGAAAAGCGTCAGCAATGATAGCATAGCCAATTTTTTAAGGTAACATTTATTGTCTTCAAAGTCTGCGAAAGTTTTAGCTATAATGTTTATCATACAGAAACTTCAGTTCTGAAGTCCACCGTGTAGGATCTGAAAGCAATCAAAGACTAGCAGAGTCCATTCGCGATACCTGGAAAGAGTTTGGCTTTAAAACTGTCCGTTTAGAAAAATTCAATGTCCTAGTTTCTCAGCCATCCAAGTATGAACTTTCATATTCAAATTGTTAATTTAGCTAAACAACCCCAACTTAACATATTTTAACTTTTTAGTAAACTTCCCAGTTCCATCCACCTTGGGGATGGATTGAAAGAGCAATTATTTACGATTTACAACACACATGAGAATAACTCTCATTCCAAGGTTCCTTTCCTCGCCTATTCGCCCAGCAAAAGTGTTAAAGTAAATAGATACCACATTTGTTTAAAACTTTCATATTAATGTAGTGATTCATTTAAGGGACAAGCTGTTTACGTACATTTTGGACGTCCAGAAGACTTCAAATTTCTAGAATCTCAAAATATTTCGGTCAAAGGACATATTGTAATTGCTAGGAATGGCAGAATTCATAGAGGGCACAAAGTAAGCTTTTATATTAATTTAAAATTATCCCAAAAATAAAGTGATTGTTTTTTTTAAGGTAGCTTTGTCTGAAAAACATGGTGCCATTGGTGTTATTCTCTTCTCTGATCCAAGCGATGTGGTTCCTGAAGATAGCAGCTTAGCACCAGCTGGAATCGGCTTGCCAGGAGATGGAGTTCCCATGGGGAGTCTGAAACTATCCCCAGGAGATCCACTCACACCACTAACACCATCCATTGGTTAGATATCAGTTGTTTGATAGCGTTTTCCATTGAAACCACTCCGAGAGCGACCCGATTTTGTTTCCTACGTCATCGCTCTAAATCGAAGGTGCTCGGAAGACCCATCAAAAATGCTCCCAATGAAATACACATTTTTAAGAGAGCAGTGTAACGTCTGCTATCTTCTGAAAGCAAATGTGTATGAAGTTTGTATTCCATTGGCAATCCGAGCAATCTGAAAATTTCATTTCGTCTCAAGAGATGAGACATCTCAGATCAATCCGCAAGGGAGTAACAGGGTCAATGTAAAACATGAATCCTTCTCGGAGCTGCTCAGTTTTGTTTTTCGGGCGATCGGAGACTGCTCGGAGCAGCCCAATGGAAAACGCTATAAATGAAAATTACAGGTCTAAATCCTCAGAATTTTATTTTCAGATGGTATGTTTCGCATACCACAGTCCAAGATTGAACTTCCATCCATTCCAGTTTTGCCTATTGGCTACAATGACGCTCATTTACTTTTACAGTTAATTGAAACATTATATAAACCCAATGTTTTTTCTAATTGCAATTATAATTTTTTCAGAGGATTAGGAGGAATCGACGCTCTTAAAAGTTGGCAGGGGAAACTAAACATAACTTACAAAGTTGGGCCCGGATTCAACACACCATTGAGGAATTAGTAATACTTAATATCATAAGTAAATGAACCGAGGTTATCAGACTGCTATACTTCCCATGTTGGAGGCATTTTCCTTATGAAATTACATTTTCCATTTTTTTATGCATAGAAATAGCTATAAACACAACTCCCAACTACAAAAGAGGGGGACAGGTTTGCCAAATGTCAAGGAAATCAGGGAATTTAAAAATGGGCCAAAAAAGTCAGGGAAAGGTCAGGTAATTTTAAGATTTTCTAAAAAGTCAGGGAATTCAGTTCAATATTGTCAATTTTTTTAAGGTAATTTTACTGTAGATCTATGGCAAATCCAGCTATTATTATTTAGATCCTTGAAAAGTTTTTTAACATTGAATTAACTTTTGTACTGAAATATATGTTGATTAAATTTATTAATTTCTGGTAAAAGTTAAAAACTGTCTAATTTTACCCTTTAAAAGTCAGGGTAAATAACTTAAAATGGTCAGGTAAAATAGGGAATTTTAATCGGAGAACATTGTGGCACCCCTGGGGGATAGAAATTAGCTTTTATTTGACTCTATTTTCTCATCATTTTCATAAGAAAAATGCCCTCCAATTCTGAGCGCTATTTCGATAACTTTGGTTCATTTACTTCTGTTAATATTTAATTAATACCCTCTATGTCACCTTACTTTTTGGCTTTATTCCATAGTGAAATAAATCTCACAGTTAACAATGAATTGGTTCAAAAAGATATATTTAACGTTATTGCCGCTATTCCTGGTGAATATGAACCAGGAAGATACGTCATAGTCGGCTGCCATCATGATTCGTGGACCGAAGGAGCCAGTGACCCAAATTCTGGACTCGCTGTGCTGATGGAACTTACTAGAGTGTTTGGGCTGCTGTTAAATGAAGGCTGGAAACCTGGCAGAACTTTAGTCTTTGCCAGCTGGGATGCCGAAGAATTTGGGGTTTCGGGTTCTACAGAATGGGTTCAATACCATGCCAAAGAGTTACTTCACAGAGCCGTTGCCTATATAAACCTTGATGTGGCTCTTTCAGGTATTTATATTATTTTTAAGTTAAAATCTGTCGTCTGGATTGTTATTTACTAAAGTTAATTTATTTGCAGGAAATTATTCTTTAATGGCGGTGGGCAGTCCCCTTCTCAGACAAGTTTTGAAGGAAGCAACTTCAAGTGTAGAATGGTTGGAAGAGGGTAATGACGAAACAACTGTTTATGATATGTGGAAGACAAGAATGCCGCAAGATAAAAACAGCGCTTTAAGGAAACCGGAAATCCTAATACCGGGATCTGGTAGTGATTTTGTGGGATTTTTTGCCACTCAAGGGATATCTGCTGTCCATTTACAATTTATTGATAAGAAGACTGTAAGTATTGAAGATCCTGGATTAACCGTTGTTTAAATTTTATAGTTAATTATTTTTTCTCACAGTTTAGCGACTACCCACTATACCATACAGTGTATGACCAATATGACACATTAGCGAATTACGTAGATAAGGATTTCAACGTGGCACAAACCTTAACAAAAATAATTGGAATAATGCTGATGAAATTAACAGATAATTTACATTTGCCAATGAAGGCTGAAGATTACAGTGATCATGTACAGAAAGACCTGAATTCTTTTGTTTGGAAATATAAGAATCTCCTTATTGATAATAATATTGTTTTAGGTAAAAATATTTTAACAATAATACGTTTTTGGGATTAACCCGTATATTTGTCTCTTTTAGAACCCATTGCTAAAGCGAATGAAGAGTTTAAAAAAGCGTGCCATGAGTTTCATGACAATTATGAAATTGTAAACAGAAATAAGTAAGTTAATTCATATAATGGCCATTTTGTTATTAATTAACGAGAGTAAATAAAATTTTCAGTTTACTTTTGGCGTTACGTCAATATAATGATCGCTTGATAGAGTTGGAGAGGTCTTTATTATTGCCAGTCACTGCATGTAGCAAACAGCCAAATTTTAGGTCGGTGTTATTTCTCTTATATATTTTTATTAAAAATAAAGATGGTAAGTGAAATAACAAAATATGATTTAAAAAGGCACGCAATCTATGGGCCCAATTTGAGCAATGTCTATGAAGGGATTGCGTTTCCCCATCTAGTGGCTGCTGTGGAAAAGGCAAATGCGGATAATAGTACCGAGTCTTGGGATGAGGTTCGTGAGCAATTATCATACGTAGTTTATGCCCTTTTGTCAGCTGTGGGTGTTCTTAATAATCAAATTCTTCTAAAGAAAGATGAGCTTTAGATTGGAGGATAGATCATTTCTTTAGATGGTTTAATATAATTGCTCGTAAAATCTCAGTACCTCTTTAACATTTTATCAAAAAGTACAGTATATTTCGAACAAAGAGTACTTCTTAACTCGTACCAAATTATGGGTAAATTTGCTGAGCTTTTAGGGTTCTAGGCGTAGACAACGTGTAATTACGTAGAATGTGAGAGTATTTGCTTCTCCATTTGCATGAGATAGCATTTTAGATATTGGTTATAATTGAAACCAAACGTGATATATCTATATCTATATTGATCATAATATCTTTATTCAAATATTAAAACTAACTTGGCAAAGAGAAGAAAGTGTTGCCAAAAAATTGCCATACCTGAGGTATAGCTCTTTACGAAAACCAGTTATTAGAGAGTAGATTTGCTAAAGTTAATAATTCAAAATTCTGCAAATGCTCGCACTCTTTGATTCGCATTTGAATGACCAAAGTAAAATATAACGAAAGAAAATTTAAAAAAATCCCATTGCTCAAACCTTTTTAAGTTGGCAAGCTAAATATTTTTACTTTAGAGACGACTAGATTATTTATAAAACACATACATATAAAATATATTTATTTATTTAAAAGGTCTAACAAATAATTACATTCCCTTCCTCCCTCATGAATGAATGTGAAACGAGCTGTGCGAAAACAGTGGCTTTCCGAATGAAGTATTTTTGTAATCTTATTATCTAGTTGGTTGTGATATATTTGGCCCTAAGTTTTTCAGTCCTAGTCACAACTATTATGGGGTTTAACTTTGATAACTTTTTAGTTTATTATATAAGAGTTGTGCTGAAGAAATATATTAGAAATATATTTATACCCTTTTAGTGTATTATTTTGTTATATTTTAGCTATATATTTTACATGGAATTAATTTTGTAAAAGCTGTTAATTTCAACATAAAAATTGTGTTTATTTTATAATCTTTTAGATCTGACTTATTTTGTACTATTGTATATATACTCTAGACTTTAAATGAATTATCATATCTTAAGACTATTAAGAAATATATTTATTTACTAGAAATATACATTTTGACAGTGTTTTTTTATTGCACTGCGATTCATTTTTAGCTTCTTATGACATAATGACTAGCGGTATAAAGTTTTCTTAATGAGGACTTGTAAATCGTAACTAAATTGGTATTAAACTTTTTGGTATATTTAAATATCCTAGTTTTTTTTTGGTGTTTTTGTATCACAAATCGCGATCAAGTACCAAAAGTCAGGTACAAGGAGCGGCTTTATAATTAGATAGTAATGATGTCATGATCATTATGAAAAGCGACCCCTCATTGGCTAAAGCAAAAAGACGCTACCAAAACATACTTCTTGATACTATAGGTTACGCACTTATGATAGGGAGTAAGATTTGTGATACCAAAATAGTGGTAACGTAAACGTTGCAAGAATTAAAAAGTATAACGCTTTTAGCAAAAAAAAAATAAAAAAATAGAAATTGAAAAGATAATAAATGAGAATAAACAAGGGGTTGGCGCGATGTTTTTTTTTGCACTTATTTTCTTTCTGAGCATACGCCGTCTTGGCAAGCTTGACAAAGTTCACTGTTATGGGGGTTTCGTGGTTTACCTGGCCTTCGATTTTTCTGAATTGGTGCTTGGCAAAAATTGTAATAAACTTGACCAACTCGGTGGTATATATTGATTAGCACCTATTTATTAAAAAAAAGTAAATTTAACGAAATTAACATTGGGGAAAAAATACTAGTTCATGAATTTTTTTATTATATTGGATTCGTGACCAGTTCAAGTTGTTCTCTGGCCACCTCTTGTTACGCCTACGACTTTTTTTTTTTGAAAATTGGAGCTCTCAGATCGTTCCGATATCGACCTGGAGGCGCCCTCGTAATATAATCTAATAAAGTTTTTCATTTGACTGCTCAAGATCGCCTCTATATACTTTCACGTTTCCACTTACATGCTCGTATCTCGTATGATCAATAAAAGAGTGTTCCATTTATTGCTCTCGAGCGCTCTGAGATAGCTTTAAACCGATCTGCCGATTTCGACGGTGATTTCGACTGATCGAATCGAGATCGCTCTCGGAGAATTTTTTTCGCGTGTTCCTTTTTAGCTCAACAATAAAATCGCTCTCTTCGGAGTAAGATAATACGGCAGCCGGGTTCAGAGTTAATCTCGAGCACCCAAATCGGTATTCCTTGTTCCGTTATTTTGCGTTACGGAGATCTGCCAGTTGCACCGAGCAAGTTTCCCGTGTTCAGGGCCCCCAGAGGTCCTATAATTCCTATAAAATCCTACATTTTCAAAAATGTCCTATAACATCCTATATTTTTAGCAAAATCCCCTAAAAGTCCTATAAAATCCTATAATTTTCATATTTTGCCCATTTCAAATCCAACCACTCAGTAGTTAAATTGCTATTTTAGCTAAAGGATAAGTTCCTATACCAAGTCATTCTAGTCTATACTTTTGTTATTTTTAGCATGGTTAGCTACTAGTATATTTTGTAATAAAATGCCATGGTTAAATAGTTTCTATTTTTTAAGTGAAAATCGAAGACTTATTTCTCTAAATATAGATTTTGTTTTTAAATTCATAAAGTTATAAATTAAATAGCATACATAGTCCTATAAAATCCTATAATTTTGTAATAATAGTCCTATAAAGTCCTATATTTTTAGAAATATAATCCTATTTTTCCTATAAAAAAATTGAAGATTTGAGTGGGGGCCCTTGCGAGGGGCTGATCACTCCGCGTAATCGGTGTACAGAGCCGTACCTTTGACTGTACTAATGGGATTACGCGTAATCTTTGAAGTATCTGCCTTTGGCAGTGCTAATCTAAGCGTAATCCGGTGTAAGACTTTCTAAGAGTGGTTAGCCCCTCGCCTGGGTGTTCCGTTTAACAAATCAAGCGTTCCAAGAAATAGACCATCAATTTCGAAGCCATTTTCTCAGAGGTGCAATAATACGTGGGAATCTCTTTCGTTTCGTGCGATATTAGGCCGAGGGGGTAGTAACTTTAGTAATCAGGTGTACAAATAGTAGGTAATCAAGGGAAAATCAGTGGAAATTACCGAAAAATTGTGATAAATCACTGAAAATCACCGATAGATATATTATGAGAAAGTGGAAATCACCGATATATTATGATAAAGTGGAAATCACTGGAAATCCCCGGTATTTTATGAGAAATCAGTGAAAATCACCGATATATAATGAGAAATCACTGGAAATCACCGATATATTATGGGAAATCACCGATATATTATGATAAATCAGTGTAAATCAATGGAAATCACCGATATATTATGATAAATCAGTGTAAATCACTGGAAATCACCGATATATTATGATAAATCAGTGTAAATTACTGGAAATCACCGATATATTATGAAAAATCCGTGAAAATCACCGATATATTATGAGAAATCAGGGGAAATCACCGATATATCACTGGAAATCACCGATATATTATGAAAAATCAGTGGAAATCACCGATATATTATGAGAAATTGTGAGAAATCCCAGATATATATTATGAGAAATTGTGAGGAATCCCAGATATATTATGAGAAATCCCAGATATAATATGAGAAATTGTGAGAAATCCCAGATATATTATGAGAAATTGTGAGAAATCCCAGATATATATTATGAGAAATTGTGAGGAATCCTAGATATATTATGAGAAATCCCAGATATAATATGAGAAATTGTGATAAATCCCAGATATATTGTGATAAATCCCAGATATATTATGAGAAATTGTGAGAAATCCCAGATATATTATGAGAAATTGTGATAAATCCCAGATATATTATGAGAAATTGTGATAAATCCCAGATATATTGTGAGAAATCCCAGATATATTATGAGAAATTGTGAGAAATCCCAGATATGTTATGAGAAATTGTGAGAAATCCCAGATATATTATGAGAAATTGTGAGAAATCCCAGATATATTATGATAAATTGTGAGAAATACCAGATATATTATGAGAAATTGTGAGAAATCCCAGATATATTATGATAAATTGTGAGAAATCCCAGATATATTATGATAAATTGTGAGAAATCCCAGATATATTATGATAAATTGTGAGAAATCCCAGATATATTATGATAAATTGTGAGAAATCCCAGATATATTATGAGAAATCAGTGGAAACCACCGAATGTTTTTCGGAAATAAGTAATCAGGTGTACAATGATTTTATAAGTGACTACCCTCTCGTATTAGACTAATTCTCTCGAGCAGTCAAATGGAAACCTTATTTTTTAGGATATGGTAATTCTGTGGTCAGTACCACCTCCTTTAACCGTCCGACTCAATATTTTTTTTATTGTTTTACTTTTCCCGTACTTTTTGCTTGCACCGTCCCTAAATATTAAGCTATTTTGAGAAAATTAAACTATTGACTACCATTATTCGGTTTGCATTCGGAGGTCAGACATTATAGGGGACACATCATGGATTAATTAACTCGCTTCGTTAAATTAAAGACTGTTATCGGTAGATTTCTATCCTAAGTTCGCGTTAGATATTTGTTCCACATTTTCTCCCTTTCATCCCCATATATGGTAACCCTGGATGTATCGAAAATGTATTTCAGGCGATATCTTTGTTGGGTCCAGAAAACATCCTATTCCGCTAAGGAACATATTCGGAACACTAAGCTATCTTGATTTTTTCGCGTTGAAGTACATCCTTTAGCGAAGTTAATTATTCCGTGGCCACGAGTTGTTTTGACGGGTTGGGTTTTCATCATTTAGTCGTTCATTTCTGTCGGCGACTACTTATTCTATAAGCCTGAAATATAGTTCTATACGTATAACACTTCAAAACTTTTACTGATAGCTATTCGTCACACAGACTGCATAGAGTGTCAAAGGCGAAAAATATGTTTACTTCACCATTGTGAATCCCCTGTAATAGGGCCCACTTTTAATGCTACAGCTATAACGTCACGCGATTTAAAAAATATCATAACTTTAAAGTCTATAGCGGGCTTTCGGTAAGATATTTTTCAAAGCGACATCATTATGGAACAATATTATAGACTTATGGTTAAGCTTTAAAATGATTACTTTGACGACTTCTTCGGGATACCACATTGCCGGCTCGAACTTTCCGCCTTTGCACCTTTGGCATTGCTGGCCGTACAATTGAAAAAAGACAAAGCCTTGGTTAAACGCGTTGAGTATGAACCAGAAGGTCACTCGTCCTTTCATCGATGTCCAACCGTGGCCACAACTCTGAAATTGTAAGTCATTTAAATATATTTTGCCTATTCTATGCAGTCTTAAATTTTACGTTGGAATCGGGGTCTGTAAAGCCAAATGCCATAAAAACCCACAGAACAATGTTCTATTGAACAATTTCTTTGAGAAGTTCGCGCGTTATTAATCACAGTGCGCTTATGCTTGGTCACGATGACTAGGAGCATTTTTATGAGTTTGCTCAAAAATAAGGAAAACGTAGAAATGATGGTGCAGAATATCTTACAGCTGCCGAAATTTACCTTTAATTAATTACAGATATATATATATATATATATATATATATATTGTTTAGAAACTGCTGTTTCTCGTGTTCATTTCATGGTCGCTTGGATAAAGGGGTCTATCATGAATTTATAGACCATGAAATTTGGTCTAGGGAAGGTTGAAAGGTTAAGGAGCACGGTTGTATTAGCTTGACTTACCTCGCAACAAAATCGAACTTTGGCGGAATCAACGAAAGTGAACCAATGACCTTCTAATTTATGCGTCAGCATACTTAGTTGCCAACTTTGCGGTAAAAACTGCGAAAAAAGTTTGTGAAACTCGGAATACCAAACTTGTTCCATTCCGCTGCAAAAAAAATCATTTAATTTGTTTCCTGTCTCCACCGTGTCTTAAAATATTTTTACATACACCTTATAAATATCTTAAACCGTGAAGATGGTTGATGATTTGTTGCTGGAATCTATTCGTTGCGTTATTTTAATAGCCCTTAGTTTTGATTAAATAGTCAGTCACTCGTTATAAATGTTGGTTATTGGCTGCAGATTATAGCCGAAATAACCAGACCAATAACTTATTATTTATATACATGTATGTTGGTCAGGCTATGTAAAAATTATAGCCGGGTCTAATTCTGTATTAAGAATAATTAATATTTAGTATTGCGAAACTAGAAGACTTGGAGGTCCATCATCTATAGCGTAGGTCCAAATATTTTCATAAGCTTACATTTCTGCGTTCCATTTAAATTACCGGAAAAGGTACACGAACTATAATCTGAACAATTTAATTAATGGAAACATATCATTACAATCATTCAATAATATTTACTTATGCAATAAATGTTTTGTAACTATTGTTATCTAAATTTGTGAAATATTTCAGTATCTCTTGCCCGCGGCTTTTTTACAAGGCTCCAATTAAAGTGATATTCGTTTGCATAAATAAATTGGTCTGTTGTATAAGACAACAGCGAAAACTTATTAAAGGAGGACCTAATATACTGACAAAACAATATTTGAAAATGTTTTTAACGTTTTTTTTGGTTCAAGGTTTATTGTTTCGGTTGATTGCGATTTTAAACGACAAGATTCTTGCCTAAGCGTCTACTCTACCACTTTGTACCATAAATATTTCCCAATAAATAAAAAATAAGGCGAATTTTTCAACTTTGTGAGCCCACCTTTGACTTCGTTTGTCAAAGCTATAGTAATATTTTGAGGAAGTTGACGCCGGATAGGTTCCCTAGGGGTCGATTTCCGTTCGTTATGAGAGCCCCTGAACAAAATGGGCGATTTTACCAGGACATTCTAGTCTGTGCATATAGTGTTAGCTAAAATAGGAAAATCTCATGAATAAACCAACGAATTCATCCCGGTGTGGGGCGATCGGTTTTAAACCTCCCCGTGCAGTGTAGGTGTATTTCGTATAATTTTATGTTAATTGGACAATAGTTCCTCGGATAGTTACGCGATTCCAAATGCTCGACTCTTGTTTTAAAGTTCCCCCTACGATCCTATCGATAAATATTAAAATCGGAGGGGGGGGGGGGGGGCAGGCACCTGCTTCGCCATTTTCAAAATGGTGAAACCCCTTAAATACGGTTGACAGTTATCTAAGACTACGTGATTTGTCACCGGACGAACTAATTTAGATTTCATCCGATCCACATTCACCGGATTCGTTTCATATTGGGGGTCGCGTTCAGTCAAATTCCTAAAAATTCCCTAAACAATCTCTACTTACGATTTTATGAAATACGTTACGTGTAATTTACTGAAAACAGCGATAACATACACCCAATTCTGGAGAAATGCTTGGGTTTATGTATAAAACTACTGAGCAAATGCAATTCTTAGGATGACTGTCTTTTCGTGTGGTAAATTGTTTACCCAAGTACGCGTTTTACCAGTCCCTATAACGTTTCGTAGGCTAAACAAAACAAAATGATGTAGAGGGACTTACTACGATTGCTTCCAGGTGATCATGGGGCAGAAGGAAGGTGGCGAGGCGGGCAGCGTATTTATGAGAGTCGCCTGTGTCTGGAATGGATAGTTCAGCATTTGGCTGGTTAGAGATAATCCCTGGTGCGTTATGGGGTACGTGGCAGGACAGTAGGTGTTAGGTGAGCCGGCGCACGCCACTGTTGGGCACAGGGGTGCCGAACAGACCACCATCGGGACGCTGGAAGCTCTTGACACTTGGTGGACTTGATACGTTGTTTGAGGTAGACTGACCGCTGGTGGTGGTGGAGGAGGTGGTGGTGGTAACGCCGCTGCTGGTGGCGGAGGTGGTGGTACAGGAGGTATTGCTTGGAGAGGAGCAATTACTCCGCTTTGACTATCCTGGGACAAATAAAAATAAGGGAAGTTTGTTATTATACCAGTCGGGGCAATTTGAGCTCGGATATAGAATGAGTGTGGGTCCTCGAGAACTAAAATAACGTTTCACCTCCGAGAAGTGCGAATAACTAACTTTCGAAGTTTTGACGGGGGAAAGCTCCGGGTGTGACACTGTTTTTAGGCGGATACCCATAAAGTCGAGTCACGTGACAGCCACTTTCACCGTCGTCGACGAGGTTTACCACGGTTTGAAATGGCGGGGGCTCCAAACGACGGCAGCGATAAACAGTTTACCCCTCCGTTTCGCGTTCGACGAGAGATTCTTTCCGATGTTTTATGGATGATCTGGCCCGGGATGCAAAAATGAATTGGAATTGTTGATTGAGACGAGGAAGGGGACGGGAGACCCGAGTCGATACCTTTCCGAAGTACCCCCCCCCCCCCCGCACTTCATTATACGCGTACCTTTTGCCCAAAATTGTTTTAAAAGGGAAATTAGATTCGTTTTGTATATAAATTTTACAACCCAACTAGCCCCGAAACAAAACGCGCGCCAACGATTTGTCGGGGTTGAAATGTTTCGTGCTTTATTATTCTCGGATAGCCGAATGATTGCGAGACAATGAAAGCGTGATTTCCGGACCTATTTAGCCGTTACACACCCCTCGCTATAGATGGAGCGACCCTAATTTATACCAATTGTTAAACGATTGTTTCGATCATTAGGAGGGAGGACCTTCCAATGACGGTGTTTTGGGGTTAAACCGTAGTCCGTGGCGCGTATTCTAAATATGTCAAGTTGGGTAACGTCCATTCGTAAAATGTCCGATTTGAAGTCTGATGACACGCTTGTGTGTTTTTTGAAATATTTTCTTAGATGTACTTTTTATTGTTTCGGTAGGAAGAAGCGAGAGCGATAGGAATATTTACGCTATATATTATTGATAGGAAATGGGAAATGTTCTTTTGTCGCGGGATGACAGGGCGAAATACCTTCGCTTCAATTTTCCTCCCCAAAATGTCCTCGGATGATGGCTTCCCACAATCCAACGAGCTCTAATCTAGTAGCCTACTTTCATTGAGACGGAACTCTTCCCAGATACCAATCGAACAATATCCTCCATTGGTCCGCGACACGTGACTTTCTTCGATAATCCTAACTACACCAACATACGGATATCCGATGTAACGCGTTCTTTCTGTAATAACACTCTCCCTTTTCAAGAGGCGTGGTGTTAAATTCCTTTCAACCATTTAAAAAAAGGACCCGAAAATCCTAGTTTCAAAAATTAGCGGGGTCACTAACCTAAAATCTGCCCCTTTTAACTAAAAATATGTAAGTCGCATAAAACCCACACCCCCGATTAACGAAACGGTTACAAAGGACGAGGTACCCTTGAAAAGAAAAGTAGTTTTTACGGGCTCGATAATTACGTCGACTCTCGCGCTAAGATGGGGAAGAGAGAGAGAGGGCGTTATTTAATGCGCTCTTACCTGACTTTCGGTGACCTCGCCCGCGGTCTGGGACTCTGTTCCCATCGCGTACAATCTTTGTCCGATTATTTCTGTCGTTAGATTACTTAAGTGGTACCACCAATCAGCGAACACCCGCTTGTTTGGACTTGAGCTTTCGAGGCTGCCGAGATCGGAGTCTTCTCTAGCTGGCTGCGGTTACCCGTCGCTCTAATTTCCCCGTCCTCGTGATTTTGCCGGGGTCCTTTGTAAAAGAAAGCGTAAAACAGCCGAGCCCCTACATGGATAATGTACCGAATAGGTATTACTCTCAAAGAGAACGCGTATGTATGATGTAGCTACGGTTCTAGTATTGTTGGGTCTGATCTTTTGCTGAGTCAGATTCGATGCCAGTGTCTGAATTATTCTCTCCCGACGTAAGTCGGAACGTGATTGCGCTTCTCTTTTGACTGTTTTCTTCAACATGTACCACATTTCGTGAGGGAGCTCTTATAATAGCGAGAAATATTTCGCGACTATAAGTTTGTAATTTCTTTCCAAACGGATAGAGAGCGAGAAAGAGAAGAAACGAATCTGACCTCGTCTGGGCTCTCTACGATCTAAGCGTGCTTTTTTGCGCCGTGATGAACTTCCGGGTTCTCCGTGTCAACATAAAACTAAGCGTATAAACGGTGTTTTTATATAAACTCTATTGTGATATTGTTACTGATGGTTAATTCGCGCCAAAAAATCTGGAATAAATGATTCGGAGAAAAGACTTTAAATTTGTATACGTTAAGTTAAATTTAATTGTATTCAAGAGGAGTCGGACACCTGCTAAAATCCCATTCGAATGAAAAATCTTGAAATCAGCTTTAAAATCAGCAAATCATTATGACGGATTTAGAGATTATACTCTCTTTTCTACCTATCATTACGTACATTTTTTAACTCAGTCTCTCTTCAAACTTCAAAGGAAAACTAGTATTTACCTATGGGAGTTTCAGTGCCGTCTTTCCCATTGGGCAAAAAAGGCACTGCCCTAGGGCACCAAGATTCTGGAGGGCCCCATTTTTGAAATTGTGAAATGCAAAAGAAATTTTAATAAAAGAAATGTTTTTAACATTGTTCGAAAGTCCTAAACTTCGTATTTAGTCGCGTCTATAGACAGGGTAAATCTAAAACGAATAAAGACTTTTTGTTGTTAGTATTTTTAAATTCAGAATAAGCTTTTTCTTTAGTAGGACAAGTGAAACTATTTGAACCGATAGTTGTATATTAGAGCGACGATTGACTTCTTACTGGAGGTTAGAAACTTGGGTTTAGTTACAGGGGATCGCCCATAGCTTTGCCCAGAGGCCTCCAATTAGGTAAAGACGGCCCTGGGGAGTTTGTCTCCACCCATCCAAATCGATCGTAAAATCGGAATTTGGTTTGATAATAAATAATAATAAAACTGAACTAGGCTAATACCAATTAAGGCACCACCTTAGACCCAAGTCATCAAGTGACCCACCCTGGCCTAAACTATCACATATACTGCAATAGTTTGTCTCTCTCCCACCTACAGCAATCCTAGAATATTTTTTTTTATCTCACCCACTTGAAGAGACTAAACGTTTCCTAATTTCATAATTTCACGGTCTGCTGATTCCCTTTCTTTCTTTCCGTGGTATCTGAATTTCGTCAATAGATTGGTAAGCCTAGTTTTCCCCAGTGTTTAAGTTAACTTAAGTTAAGTTTAGGTTTAGTTCAGGTAATTGAGGTTCAGCTTAGGTTAAATTAAGTTAATTTAATACTGAGGTCATTACTTTGAAAAATGACTTTGAGAAGATTTTTGGTCAATGAAAATTGGGAACCGTTGATACGTGGAAGTAAAGCGTCCAAGGCCTAGGCTTTCTTCAGCCGGTCACCCTTTAAATTTACTTTCCTTCCAAACAAATACCCTGGTGGTAGGCCAACGTGTTCTGCTGTTGGCCTACCACCAGGGTATTTGTTTGGAAGGAAAGTAAATTTAAAGGGTGACAGGCAGAAGTAAACCTAGGCCTTTAAGCTACTCTAGCAATTGTAATTATAAATTCATCGCTCAACCTAAATTAAATCACGTAGTAATTTTCTAATATTTAATTACAAATCCCACAGACAAAATTACAATACGCCTGACCCCTAGCATCAAATAGGATACTTAATTAAAAAAAGTTTATTATTTTAACTTATACTGTATTTACATCAACAGACAATATTTAAAAAAAAAATCTTAAATAAAATAACAAATAGTTTAAGATCGCGAAGTAGCTACGCAAAAGATTAATAGTTAAATACAAGAGAGTTGCTTTGCGGACGGAGTTCTTGTTATATTAAATACAAGCTTTTTGGCTGCTAATAATAACTGTTTTGTTTTTATAGGAATAAATTGCCTATTTTTTACATATGAGAGCGAATAGGTTCATGGACATTAAAAGTTCGAATGAAATAAAATAGTTGGGCACCTTGCATTTCTTTTTCTTTAATTGTTGGGTTTTTATAGCTCTAATTTAAGAAAATATTTCAAAATTGAGATCTTTTACGCGCGTATGAGCTTGGAAATTAATCCGGAAGAAATCAACTCTTCCGGATTCTTGGAATGTCCGCAATTTTTGCGTTAATTTTGTTCGATTGTGCTGATATTGAAGAAAGTCGCGATGGCCTCTGTGAAAGTTCCTTGTTTATAGTTAACGAATATGGCTATTGGCTTGGTAGCCTTTTGAAAAATTGATTCAAATGGTCAGACTCTCTTTCACGTTTGGGGTGCCATTCTACGATTAAGTCTTAGGCGATCGCAGTATCTTCTTGGCTTCCTAGTTACGCCTTTCCTGTTAATTGTAAATAAAATGAATGGATTAACAACTGCGTATTTCTATTTTCTGATGGAGATGGTAAAGTACCCGCATGTCTCAAGCCTGAGCCGGCAGTAATTGAGGTACAGTCTTCCGTCAGAGCCGCACACTGGATCCGGAAGAGGGATGCAGAAATCGGGACAGTTTGGAGGCTGCGCGCACCGACTTAGTTCGACCACTTGGACGTCTTGCCTGGGATGAAAGAATTGGAGAAAATGGCGACTACAACAAGGTTGTTCTCATTTTCATTTTTTTTTCTATTATATCGCCTGAGTCGCGTAAGCCTATTAGTTCCCCTTGAATCGCGGTTTTTGTGGATACCCCCCACTCCTTTCTTATATTATTCACGAACTTGTAGGCCTTTCGTGGTTTATAACTTAAAATATTAGTTAAATCCTCTTTTTTAAAACTTACCCGCATGTTCTCATTCGCAGAACACATTCACTGGCGTATACGTTGCCGTCCGAACCGCAAACGGGGTTATACTCTTCCAAACAATTTTCGGGACAGGGTTGATAGTTTCGGAATTCTGCTTGAAATATATTCGTATTATTATAAATTTATTTAAGGGAAACTGCAAATGGGGTTTTCTAACACCATCGCAACGTTATTGTAAAATGAATAAGGATTTTCGATTATAAAAGTTCTTAAAGGAATACCTTTGGCTCTGGAATAGCATATCTTCAAATCTTGAGCTTCCATTTTTTTACTGTTAAAGATTAAATATTAAAACATTAAATTTGTGGGAATATTTAAAAGATAAAATGGTCTACATACCCGCAGTTCCTCTTTCTCATATGACATAGATTTCTGTAAATCCTAAAGTCGTTTCCGCAAACTGGATCGTAAATGTTCAAACAGTCAGCCGGGCATAAGTAATGTTTCCCTCTGCATAAATCCCACGATCCGACCGAGGTGTTTGTCCTGTTTACGATACAACGTTTCGTTAATTCCATTTGAGAAGAGTTAGGTGATGGAAAAAGTGACTGACCTGCAATTGATTCTTCGGAGATGGCATTCGTTGATATAGACCTCACCATCCGTTCCGCAAACTGGGCTCTCTCGGGGATCGATTTCGTTGCACCGCATAACGCACTCGTCTGGGGATGCTGGGTCTTCCTGTTCCAAAGGAATCGGGTTGGTCACGTCCAAGTTTTCATTGTCAACTTCTTCTACTCCGACCTTGCGCGGGTTGAGAGACAGTGGGTCGTAGGTGATGGGACCGTTGTCCGGGGCGTACGGCTCGGTCGTTGCCGGAAGCTCGATTAAACGGACAGTTTCAACGTTACCTTCCGGGGTGATTACTGGAACGGTGATCATTGGAAGTTCAGGCTGAGCCTCTTCTACGCTTTCTTCCGGCTCTTCCTCAGGCGTGAATTCTATATCCCGTTGCGGAATGGGACTATTAGTAGTAGGAAATTCTCTTTCGCGGTTTTCATCTTCCTTTTCTTTATCTTCCTCTCTCGAAAAATCATTCGGAGGTTCCAATCGTTTGGGTTCGTGCTGGCCCTTCTCAAGCGCCGCAATCGATAATTCCGAAGCCTCAGTAGGAGCTGGTATTTCCGTTGTTCCAGGAAGAGTGACGTTTTCAGACTCCAAACTCGATTCGGTTGTGACGGCTAGAGTTGTAGTCCCCTCCAACTTTTCTTCTTCCGTATTGGAAACTGAAATTTCTGTAGTAGTCGTCACGCTATCTTCCGATGAAGAAGTCGTAATGGGTGCCTCTGCTAGAGTGCTTAGTTCGGGGTCGGGTAGAATAGTGGTTTGCGATTCCTCATTAACAGAAACAGTTGAGCCACCTTCTACGGGTGTACTCGTAGTGATTATCTTACCGGCTTCTTGCTGCGGAGCTTGTGTCGTTTCGACTGTGGCAACCGCGGTAGTTACACTTTCAATAGCAGTGGTCGTTGAAGAGGCGTTGTCAGTTACCACTGTTGGTAAAATTGTGGAGCTAGAGCTTGTTGAAGGAATGTTTTCCGGTACAGATGTCGAGGTTTCACTGCTGGAAGACGTTTCTCGCGATGCTTCTGTAGATGTGGCATCAAACGCAGATACTTCTACCGGTGTGGCTGTGGTAGCATCGATGCTTAGCGAAATCTCGTCGGCTAGAGTTGTTGTAAAGGAAGGGATAGAAGATATTTCCGCGTCAGAAGAGGATGAACTAGTAGTAGTGCCTTTTGGTGTTAATGTTGTGGATACTGTTTCTTCTGAGAGTGGTGCCATTGTTGTTGAAGGACCCATCTCCATTAAAACCTCTACAAATTTGTTTTCATTTTCTGAAACTGTTTCTTCGGAGCTATCTTCTTCGCTAGAATCGTCGTCTTTCTTTGCGCTTGTTTCTGTCGTCATAGTTATTGCCTTAGAAGTAGTGGCTATTGTGGTGATAGTGCTGTTTTTCTCTCGCGATTCCTCACGGTCATCGTCATCGTCGTCATCTTTCTTCAAATTCTGATCGGTGGTTGTGCTTTTATTTTTATCGTCATCCTCTTCTTCGGATTCCTTGCTATCTTCTTTGGCGTCATTCTCGTTATCGGGCGTTCTTAATTTTCTAGGGTTTCTTACTACTGTCGTTTCTTCTATATCTTCAGGGAGACTCGTGGTGCTTGGTATTTCGGTATTCGAGAGCAGATTTGTCGTTGAAGATTCTTCAATTGTCTCCGAAGTTGTCGGACTATAAAGAGTCGTGGTCTCATTTGTTTCGTCTAGAGAATAATCCGTGTATTCCGTTAGTGGTAAAATAGTCGTGGTATCGACGCTATCAGCTTCGGTTGTCGTTGAAACGTACGTTTCTGTTTCTGATTCAGCATCTTGTCTAGATATTCTTTTTGGTGCAAAAGTTATCGTTTCTTCAGAAATAGCTTCGCTGGCCTGAATCGTGCTTGTAGAATCTATTTTTGTCGAGCTCTCCGTCACTTGGTCCTCTTTCGTGCTTGAACCTTCGGGAATTTTAGAACCTTTTTCGATGTTTAGAGACTCAACTGTTGTGGGAATAGCTGTTGTTCCTTGGATTCTAGCTTCCTCTTCCTTAATGGTAACTGTGGTTGTAACGGGCTCTTTAGTTTCTTTGGCACTTTCTGGTTCTAACGTAGCTTCACCGCTGGGTGTAACCAGCGAATGGTCAGTAACTTTCTCAGTTATTTGAGGTTCATCCGTGGTTACTTCCTTTCCCAATTCAGTTGATGACGACCCTTCGCTTTTGTCGGTAGAGTCAACGGTGCTAATGGCCCCGACTGAGAGAGAAATTTCGGTTACAACGTCTATTTTCGTAGCCAATGTATCTTGATCATCTTTGGATGAAATACTCCTAGCTTCCAGAGCTTTGCCTTTTCCTGGCGCAGTTGACGTAATTATTTCGGTGGTTGTGGTTTCGGCTGTTGTTTCATCAACTTTGGCTGTAGTGGTATCTTTGCCCGAATTGGTGGTTGTGCTGCCATCGGTAGTTTTCTCGATTTTGACCAACTCTGTGGTAACTAATTCGGTAACATTTTGTGTAGTTGCATCTTCAACTTTGGTGGCAGTCGTAGTGGTTGCCTCCTTAATAGTAGTTGTTGTGGGCGGGCTTGTTATATTTGGAACCTCGGTCGACGTTGTTGTGGGTGCGTTAGTTGTATTTGGAACCTCGGTCGACGTTGTCGTGGGTGCGCTTGTTGTATTTGGAACCTTGGTCGACATTGTCGTGGGTGCACTAGTTGTATTTGGAATCTCGGTCGACGTTGTCGTGGGTGCGCTAGTTGTATTTGGAACCCCGGTCGTCGTTGTTCGTGACGCGCTGGTTGCTTTTGGGACCTCAGTTGTCGTTGTCGTGGGCACGCTTGTGGTTTTTGGAACCTCAGTAGTCGTTGTTGTTGACGCGCTGGTTGTCTTTGGAGGCTCAGTAGTACTTGTCGTGGGTACACTAGTTGATTTTGGAACGTCGGTAATCGTAGTCACCTCGGATAGCACTGTAGTTGAAACAGCTTCCCTGGTAATTTCTGCGTTTGCCGTAGTTAGCTGTTTGCTGGTCGACGTGTCGACTTCCTCGAGTCGTGCACTTTTCTCGTCACCACTGATATCTGGCGCGATTGTTATTAACTCCTCTTCGTTAACCGAGGTCACTACATTGATGACCGTAACGAATTGTGGTTTTTCCGAGGTAGATTCAGTCGGGCTAGTCGTTAGTGGAGCTATCAACGAAATACAAAATTATATCGAGTTAGTTTTTTCTTCCTGTTTTTATATGCCTTGATAAATGGCGAAAACACTAAATTACGCGGCCTCTAGCGTGACCCTACGATTACCCGTTTTTTCACGTGCTGTAATAAATTTGGGGAGGCATTTTACGATTAGAAGTACTGTCTCCTTCGCTCATCTAAACCACTCGTCTGGAATATACCAAAGGTTTCTTAACCTTGCGAGACCAAAATTTATAGGCGCACCCTTCCCTCTAAATACCAGTCCCATCCCATCGTATTGTCGAGCCCCTTTTTGATTACGTTATAAATCTGAGAGATTTATCCTGGCGGAATGAAACCGTCTTATCACTACAAATCATTTTGTACCGCCAAAATGTTTTAACGTTCGTAAGAAATATTACGAAATCCGGTAACAAAGTTATTAGTGTTATAAGGTAATACTACTGAAAAATTAAAAAATTTCGATTCACTTCTCGAGGCAATAAATACATTTCCACCTTATGTAACAATCTTTGAAGGGGTATCCGAACGAATGTAGGCATTTTTGTTATCTCCAAAACTCCAGGGGCTAAGATCATTCCTATCGCCTTACTTCCGTCTTTATAAGCGATTGAAAAATTAGGATTTTGTTCGTAATTCTGGGTTACGATCATCTGGCAAATTTGTGATTTTAAAATTTTTGATTAACTCTAAAGTTTTTTTTTGTAAAGCGCATTGATTCTCGCCGTCTCCACAAACTCGTTTAAATAAACTAATCGATTGACCGGGTTTTACACTTTTCGGAATATTTAAGAAACATTGTACAGGATTTAAGCAGAACTCGGCAATCATATATAATAACGCAATCACCAAACCATTTGGATTACATTACTTCGCGGGTCTATTTAAATGACGTGTATTTCTGCTAAACGTTTCCTGATTACTTTACATAACTCATCAATATAACGGATATTGACGTTTTGTTTGTTAGAAAAGTACGATTATCAATCATATGATTATTCTCTGATCAACAAATAACATTCTCCTATATCATTTGGGTGTTAAGGTCACCCTCGTTTTTTATATGTCCTCGACTGCATTAATTTAAATCGTTATTACAAATGCCACAACAGGTAAAACCGGTGCTCCGGTTTCGTCCGTTTTTTTCAAAAAAGAATTAAACTAATTACTCTAGTCCCGGCTCGTAGTATTATATTATATTTATAGGTAAAATTAAAGGCTGAAATAAAATCTAGTTTTTATAAATACCGAACAATTTTTAATTTTTCTTCCATAACGGGGAACACCCGTTGAAACGTTCGCGTTTCCAGATTTTTCCTTATTAATAAATAAATACTTTAACACCTGGAGGGTGAATAGGGGAGAAATGGAAATACTGCCGCTGAAATATCAAACCTCAATTCGTGACGCAACTTCTCCAAACTTTTGACCCTTTTGTTTTTGACGATTTCGACATTGGAACGCTTTCATTATCGATCTTTAGCGGATCGCGACCCCAACCCCGTTAATTAATAGGATTTTAATTATCAGTTACGTCGGTCAAGTTAACTTTAAAGGTGCCGGGGCTTTTAGCATATTTGTGGTCGTACTTTGAATTTGGGATAAGTGTCACTTCGGGTGTGACATTGATTTGTTTTATGAGGTTTCTTTAATGTAGCGTGAAAAAGTGTCTATCCGGGAATTTTGTGGCGGATACCTCCGGATTTAAGTCGCCGAATGTTCGTTTCACCCTCAAATACACTATTGAGCTAGGCGTTTAGCGATTGGGCTATACTAACCAGTATAACGAGCGCGACAATTAGATTTACGCAATTTTAACAACGTCTCTTGTCTCTTGGTTATATTATTTAGTCGCCTCTTAGCCCGACGAAATAAATTTTTTCCCGAGCGTCGGTATCTTGATTAAAAAATCAATTTGTGGGCGCTAAAATTCTCAGATTCTAGTGTTGTAATGTTTCTAATGATAATTACGTTAGTTGTAAATTTTATCTGCATCCCGTGGCGACTTTACGCTATTTTGAAATACGTATAGATACGCGTTACGGAACTGTAACTACGGGGTAAAAAACCTTTAATAAACCCACTAAATACGAACGGTGTTGCGAAAATATGACCCAGTCGGAATGTGTAAGAAAATATCAAAATATGGATTTGGCTAAAGATTTACGAGGTCAATAGTTTCTCTACGGCATTTTAGTCTCCTGCCCCACCCCTGATGACCTCTCTCTCATTCTTCCCTCTTTTAAAGACATTCACATTTCTTTATTACTATATTTCGAAACACGGAGATACCAACTTTTTTTAACTCGGCTTGAGAAATGGGGAGTGGAGGGGGGCTAAAGAAAATACAAATTAACTTCGATGTAGGGTTAAACCAGACTGAACCGATCGTAGTTAATCAGTATTCCGGAGCCAATTCGTAGAAATTAGATTTATAAGCGAAAAATCCGTTACTGGCTGGTTTCCAAATTTTTAGCGTCGGATTTACTAATTTTGTCTGGCCCCAGTCGGCCCGTTGTTAAGTGAGAAATAACAATTTCAGATCACGAATTCCAATTTTAAACAAACGCTTCGTTTTCTCTCTCAATCTCTCTTCTCCTTTGTTCCGAAGATTGTTCTCTCATTTTTCTTTAAGAAAAAAAGAAAGTCGAACAAAAGTTATAAGAATTGGAATATTTTGGCGAAAAGAGCGGGTCACTTTTTTATTATTTGAAGCTGTTATCCTTAACACTGCCGCGATTTTTACATTTTCTTTGACGGAACGGGAGGGGATCGATCATGTATTCCCGATGGAGCTAGCAATAAGCAAATTGTATAACCCCTTTCGTTCAAGTCCTTTATATTCGAAATTGTTTAATTTGCTTGTTTGATAATCGGGACGTCACGAATCGCGTGAGCTGTCTGTACAAGCTCCGTAAAAGAAAAGTTGTTTCATATTTTTTTTTATTATAAAAGGGGAAATTCTATTGTAAATTATAATTTAGTCTGTTAGGATTAGGATTTAGGCTAATGGCAACTTAGGGTTGGGTATTTTTCGGATTAAACCCTAACCTACTATTATAATGTTAATTTTATGGAAAAGACGGTAAATTCGACCTTGACGCGTTCCGTTATGACAATTTGACGTTTTTCCTTTTTAAGAAACGTTAATTTCTACGGTCTTGAAGTCAACCCCAATTTGCGGAAGGATTTCGCAAAAATTTGCTACTCGGACCGTTAGTTAGCGCAATCAGCGGGCTGCAAATTGGCGGTGACATCGAAAATATTTCCGATGATCGCTCATCGAGATCTCTCGGAGTGGTTTGAATTCCGTCGCGGCCCTAGGCAAGGTTGGGAAGTCCCTGGGGATTTTCATTCCAGTAATTGCGTTATTAACTTTTATAACTTATAATTTGATATTAATTTTATTCATCAAATTTAAATTGAAAGTATAATTATTAAATTTATCCCATTGTCTCATATTATTAATAAATTTAAACTATGCATCAATGCATAATGGGGCGCTCCTAGTCACAAAATTATTCTTTCCCCTTTCGATTTAATTGAAGGAAAATAATGTTGTCAACAGGGCGTTTCAAAGGCTAAAGCTAAATTCCTTTTATATAATTAAAATCGTGGGGTGGCGGAGTGGTTAGCGCTTTCCCCTCGCAGCAAGAGGAGCTGGGTTCGATCCCAACTTGCGGCACTGGGTGAAAACTCGGAACTACTCCATCCGCGTTGAGTTTGCAATTTCTCTCCCCACTGTTTGAAGGGTTTACCCTTCCTTAAAAAAAAACTTGTTGAGGTTAACGGTAATAGTTAGTGTAGGGAGCTGTTGGCATGAAGGGCTTGCCACCACCCTCCTACGCATTGTAACCCGGCCACCTGTTTAAAGACATTAAAAGTCGCAAGATGACTTGGGCCTAAGGTGGTGCCTTGGGTATTAGCCTAGCTTATTATTATTATTCGTCATGGTGGTACAAGATTCAACTATTAAGCTGAATGTTTAAAATTAATATATTTATAAATTAAATTTTTTTTGGCTAAGTAGTTAAATATTGTAGCAACACGAAGACAATATAAAGAGATGGATACCTAAGACTTTATATAACATATTAGTCTATTTATCTATGGCTTTATTTAACAATCGTTCCGCGGAATGATTGTTAAAGAGGAGAGAGTGCGAGTAGTTCTTTATCTGGTTTTGTAATCTGCGAAAAGGGAATAGACCGTGATTCCCTTCTGGCCCGCGAATTTACGAACTCTTCTACTCTTTTGTAGGAAAAAAAAAGGTGAATAATAATACGGAATAAATTAATGAAGGGGAAAAAGAATGTACGCGAGCTCGAAAGTGGAGAGTGAGGGAGAAGATTTGACCAAGTGAAACGGAACTTTGTATTGTTGTCTCGCGTAACGGAGCAGATCGAAAAACTCGACTCTTTCTAGCGCTTTCAAAAAAAAACATCATAAAGAAGTTTCTTTCAGTTTGGAATATTATCAGTCCACTTTCTCTTTTGAAGTTCCTTATATAATCGAAAGTGGTTTCTAGGTGGCGCTATTGTCTCGATTACCAATATTACCGGTACGTAATTAAAGGTCAGCTGACTGCTTTTTTAGTTATTTTTTTTGGGGTGGGCGATAAAGTAAGTTCTTAAAGTATCGCGCCCCGACGAATCTTCGCATACCGGTTTCCAATTTAGATTTGGGAGGTGCGTGGAATCCAAGTGGACGCTTTAAAAAATAACCAAAATATTGACCCATTTGCCGCTTCTCAAATTAAAGTAGCATCTCTTCTACTCACGTATGAAAGGAAAATTTCAAAAATCTTCCTCAAATTGTTTCGTGTACCCGATGGGTGCCTCGTATATCTCCTACATTGCTTCATTTGATACCAATTAATATGTTTTAGTCGTACAGCCGGTACCCTATTACCTCGGTTTAATCCGAACTGTACGGTTAGCTTGGTCTTAATTTCTGTCCAAAACTGGACAAACTAGAATTTTTTGTAAAACCGAAAGGAGTGAGGGAGTTTTGAGCGTTTATATTTTTTATGCTAATTCTGATAATGATAACGTGTAAATAATGCTCCGTCCCTATCAATAACCGCCTCTATTCTTTGGACTCTAAAAAATATTCAGTAAATTGTTGTTTTATATTTTTATTTTCAGAACCGTTTACTTTATCATTGGCGTTTCTTTGATTGTTGGTTTGATCGAACAATTGAAGATAGAAATTGTGCCACATTCCGATCTATTGATTTTTTTGCGAGGATATAAGGGAAGTAATTTTTATTTAATTTTTTTTTTCTTTAAAAACTGTATATTTAAATGATACTTATAATATTTCCACATGTATATTTATATAAATTACGCATTTGACATCTTTTCCTGTTTTTCTATTTGAAAAGGGACAAACAAACAATATCTAACGGGTCGCAAAAACAATGGTTTAAATATTTTATAAATACATTTTTTAAGAAGTTATACACCATCATTTGTCACATTTTATCTCATCTGATAAACTACACTTACAATGAGACTACCCGAGGTGCTACACACCGATTTTGTTCAAACTCGGGGCATTGGTAGACCTTCATGTAACTTGAAAAATCATAAAGGGATTCTATTCAATGGGCAACGGTTTTGCCATGGCAACGAAAAATGTTTTTGACAACTTAAAATGGAAATTTTCCCATTGAAAATAACATGGGATTTTGACCTTTTCCAAACATTTTACAAAATTGAAAAAAAATTAAAATACCAAAATTATAAAAACAATTGATAAAAATTGACGAAAAAAATCAAAATTGGTCACATTTTTATCAATTTTTTAAATTATTTTCACAGGGAAATCGGTCAAAATCCCATGTTATTTTATGTTGTCCAAAACATTTTTCGTTGCCATGGCAAAACCGTTGCCCATTGAATAAAATCCCTTTAGGATTTTTCAAGTTACATGAAGGTCTACCAATCCCCCGAGTTTGAACAAAATCGGTGCGTAACACCTCGGGTAGTCTCCTTGTTAGCTACGCTTGACAATCAAGTCGTGGAATTTATTTTTTGACATTTTGAAATATTTCAACTGTATTTTCGTGATTATAAACCCCTTTGAGTGGCTTAGTTACGATGTCTAATATAAAATGAAACCCCGGTGAGTGGGCATATTTACCCGATTTAATATAAGAAATTTTAAACCTCGAAAGACAATTCGGCTGTCCCATGGCAAAACCTTTTAACCAACACGATCGTAATTTTGAGATATTTGCCTTTTTCAAAACCTAAGTTAAAAGATTTTAACGTGGTTTTTAATGCGAAAATTATAAAATCCAAAACCATTTTTAAGTCATAAATAGTTAAATATTTACGACTTTTACCTGAAACTTTTACAGTACTTTTGTGCATGCCTTAGTAATACAGATGCGTAAAAATCAAATTTTTCCTAAATTTGTTGGTTTAAAGGTTTTGCCATGGGGCAGCCGAATAGGGATATACATAAATGACAATGTCTCTTACCTGAGTATGTCAAGACAAAAGCTCCGAAAACAATAGCTAGTCCGAAGACGATCCGCAACTCCGTAGTTGCCATCGTTCCCGCACTTTAATACTAATACGTTAGTTTTTTCTTTCACTGAGTACTTTTTCCTAGTCGCGTTTGGGAATGGGTTACTCGCTTCCCCGGTTAATAATGTTACGATTTTTGGGAAAAAATTATCGAGCTTCGAAATTATTCTTTTCGCGAGCCAACGAAGCGCGAACCTATAAGTGAAGCTGGATTTGACGCGAAATTGTCTTCTCGTAAAAATCTTAGCGCCCCTCCTCTATTCTAAGTTCGCTTTTTTGAGAGAAATCGCTCGAAGGAGCGCGCGAATTCTGTCTTTCTCGAGTGGCGATCGGTATGAAAATGTTGGCCCCTTTAGCATGGTCTCTCACGTCACCCCTCCAGTTACGTATACTATCTACCGCTTAAGCATCTAGAACATGGTCGACCCCCACCTTTAAATATTCTACCTTTTATTTCCCTTTTTGAATCACTCTCTCAGCCCCCCCCCCCCCGACGTGGATTTCCTCCGTCCCCCTCGACCAATAATGTGTAAAAATGATATATTAAAAAGAAAATGAAAAGAAAGTGCTTTTGCTTTTTATTGCAGGCAGGTAAAAACCTTGCCTTTTTCTGCAAAGTCGAAACACCCTGACAGATTTTAACCGAAGGCCCTTTCTCTCTCGCCTCCCCTCCCGAGAATTTCATTTCACGATTCTATGTAATGAGATTTTACAATTTTTGACATTGCCTTCGTGTATACCCGCCAGAATATGCAATTAGCTCGATTAAATTCAAATTTGTTGACGATATCCTGTTATTTATTGAGCCGCGTGAAGAAAAGATGGCTTATTCTCTTAATTACCTTTGTAGATTTAATTTTATCTCGAATTGGTCGTGTAGGTTTTACGTAATGCTTTTTTAGTCGTAAATTTTCTACCGAATAACGCGCGAACTTTAATATTAATTATGTTGGACATTACGACGCGTAGCAATTTCTTTTCTGGTTTAAATTAATTGTATATTCTGTACCATGTGGGCGGAAAATATATCATGGTAATTACGTTTAAATCTCAGAAATTTCTCGGCATATAGTGGAACTAACCGCTCCTATCCCAACCGAAATAATTGATAATTTAGGTGACTTTTTAAAACTACCCGCTTAATAATTGGAAAATGTTTCCTTCGATTTATTATTGAACCAAAAGAAATATGTAAAAACATTTTTTTCGGCGCTTTCTCGCGAGGATGAATTAAACGTCATCGTCAATTTTTATTTTGACCCATTTTATCAAATCAATAGGGAATCAGTTTGGCTAATGATCGTTTCCACCCCGTTACGTCGACTACTTTTTTCGCTTTTACTTTATACGCGCTTAAACATTCATTTGTCGATTATTTTTCTACCGTTTGACCAACTGACCCGACGCGTTTATTCAATGGATAACTTGGAAATTTCCCGGAGGATCGCGAAACCGTCACTTCGAAATGAGTTTTATATTTTCCTCCTAATTCATAAGAGAGACCCCTTTTTAAAACAAAAACGGCCATTTTTATAAATCTCTAAGCGATTAAGGTATGATTCACGTTGTTGCTTCGTATATTAATGGAGACTCCTTGATCTGGTTTTAAAAGTAACGCTTTTAAATCATAATCAGTGTGTATTTCGCTTCAACGGCGAAATAACAGGAATGTACGTTTAGCTCCTAGTCGAGCCGGTTCGCGGAAAAATTTACGGTCGTATTTTTTAATAAATCTTTCATAGTAGCCACACAACTGATTTTAAAAAGTTCCCTCTTAACAGCTAAAACGGCGTGAGTCAAGGACGGACTATTTGGGCTTGGTTCTTCGCGTTTAACTACTTAGCCCTAGCGTACGTTGACAATTCACTTAATTAAACCTCGTTTAAGCCAACGACGAAAACTGTACCTTACTCTCCATTTTAATAAAATTGCTATGTGGATAGTAAACGGTGGTGGTAGAGGAAATTTTGCGTGTTCCGTAGACACGTAACGGTAACTTCCAATATTCCGTAGCAAGGTCGTTTGTTTAATACGAAGGTTCTACGGTGAGATCCCACATGACAGTTGTGGGCTCCCGGCTAATCGTCTGGCATCAACGCGCCGCTAACGCGTTGTCCCTAAATGTCTGTCTCCTAACGTTAATTAATACGGGAGATCAAGTTTCGATCCGGTACAACTTTTCCACCATCCTTTTTATTCAAAGCTCTCGGAGGATAAATAATTTTCAATTACAATTTTTATTTGAACGACTTTTTATCTCTGGTGATTTCTCAAAATCAAGAGACGTTTGTTAAGAATTGATACGGAATAAACCTACGTATTTAAACGCGTTCCTTTGAAACTTTCAAAGTGGATATCTTCAAGGACATTCGTCTCTGGGAAAAATTAAACTTTAAATTTATTTGTGTTTTTTTTAAACATGGATGCAACTTGTAAGATGAGTATATCTGAGTGAGACCTAGATTCCATCGCGAAGAGAACATCTCGAAGGGTGTTCGCGAGCCAACACCCTTTGGCCAAAAAAGTCTGTAAAAATAGGCGACCTTAAACTCGAGATTGAATCATTTTAACTCTTTCGACGACCGTGTGTCTTTACAATGTTTGTTGCGGCGAAGGGTATCATTAAGGATGAAACGGCCGGCAGCGAGAGGAAATCGTGATTTGGCGAATCTCTTTATTCTCTTTTCCTCCAAAAAATACCCGCTTTACAATTGATATCGCTGCCTTTAATTTCTTCACGAATTAAGTCGCATTTCGTCCGCTTACATAATGGCGATTGTGTTTGCGAAGGGTGAAGTCTGTTCCGCAAACAGGCGGCGGAAATCCAGATGAGGAGGAGGGGGGTATCGGGGGTGATCGCGTGTTTACTTCAAATGCAGAGTCTAATTGAACAATGAAAGAACGATCCGGGTTTTTCATCTGACATTAGACCTTCAATTTAGCGCCTATTGTTAAGATGTGAGACACGTTCGCGTTAATAGCGCGTTTCGGTAAAAGGCGTCTTGAATTTTCGAAGGGCGTCATTAGGCGTCGTGCCGGACGCATGTGTACCATCCCCGCGTGTCGCAACCACGCGTCAAATGACTGAAGGAATTCATATATTATTAATGTTCTTTGAGGAATTTTCGATATACCTCCGCGTATAGGGAATTAGATATTTTTAAAAGTAAATTCGTTTGAAATTCTTTCCTTCGCTTATAGCGAAATTGGCGACGTTACGACGTGACTCATCTCCGGTTTTCGTCAATTTCAGGGTCCCCGCGCGCCTTCCGAGTAATATTTACGTATATTGTGATTATCAAGGGTCCAGCGCTTTCCTATTGGATTGCGAAGCTTTTTTATCGAGAATTTCACACGGAAAAGAATGTTTCTTTTTACGTCGTTAGCCACATTAATTGCAGGATGTGTATATCTCTTTATAATGATAGAATATTGGCACGTTTTTTTCGTGGGTTTACTTGAAATGTTTTAAAGTTAAGATAGATATCTAAAGATATTACGATAGTTAAAGCTAGGAGCAACAAACACAAGGAGAACGCAGCTAGCCTTTAAACACGCTAACGAAGGGTTGTGTACGAATTTCATTGGACGAGCGTCACGAGCCTTTACGATGAACGTTTTACGGGCGGGGGGGAAGACAATTTCCGAATTTTCCCCTTCCGATGGCAGCAGGCGCTAAAGCGTCCAACCAATGAAAAACGTACGCAAGAAAATCCACGACTTTTGACGGGTTGCGTTCTCCTTGTGTGGACTGTGGGGTGTTGTGTTTGTTGCTCCTAGGTTAAAGAGAGTATGAAGTTCCATATTTAGGGTGAATAAACGAATTTAACATTACTGCTACGAGATTTAACATAAAATAGGAGCATAAATGTATAATATTGTACATAAGTTTGACACTTCCTTTCTTCACATGCAAAAGTTATACTGAGAGCTATTCACAAGACAGACTGCATTTCGGGCTTCGTCGCCGTTTGGCGTCCGCTTGCTAACGCGTCACACGTAGCCTTTGACCGCGCCTCGCTAGGGGGAGATTTTCTTCTTGTGATGACGTCACTCCGTTACTAGCTCGCAGTAAAATATTCCCCAAAGTGAAAAACTTATGAAACAATATTATAGACTTATGATAGGGGTGATTGGCGCTAGTTACGTTCATACATCGGCGGTTCCGGCCTCCAGTTTCAGTCTCCAAGACCGGAGACCCGCGATTTCTATGGAGACTGAAGGCCTCTAGTCGGGATGGAGACTGGAGGCTCAACCTTCCAGTGGAGACTGGATTACCGGAGAATGGAGACCAAAAGTGTTGCCAACTATACATCGACGACTCCGGCCTCCAGTTTCAGTCTCCGAGACCGGAGATCCGCGATTTCTATAGAGACTGGAGGCATCTAGTCGGGATGGAGATTCGAGACCTGGATACCGGGAAACTGGAGGCCCAACCTTCCAGTGGAGACTGGAGGAACGGAGACTGGAGACCAAAAGGGTTGCTGACCTATGGTTATGTTAAAACAAATCGTAACTTATTTTCTATCCACTTTAAATTATAAACGGCAATGTGTATAGACTTAACATTTCTAAAACCAACCAATGTATGCATTTAAATAACGATATCTCAATGTTTGCGTTATTATTTCATTTATATTATTTGTATATTCTGGAAATTGTTACATTATCGTATTAAATATCAAATTAAATGGTGAGGGCGGTGTTTCCCGTGATAGTTTGTACAATATGGAGACGTCCACAACCAAATTTACATGAACTAACGTTACCCCAATTTTAGATTTTTAAAAAATGCAACGATTAAGAAACGTAAACACTTTCCTCAGATAAATACAAAATAAAAAAATCAGCTTAGAAAGTTACGAAAATTTTCAATAAGGGCGTGTTCTATTTTCTTTAATCAACAAATGAAAAAAAATCTCAATTAGAAATTGTGAAAAGTATATCGTTTAATTAATGCAGTTCACAGCCCGGGCGTTACGATCGATCGATGTTTGAGAACGATTATTTCCACTGAGTAATCGATTGAAGGCAATTTCGTTTTATAATGATACGGTCGGGGGAAGGCGGGTGGCGTGAGCGATTATCGTTGATTCGATTGTTCCGGCGGCGGTGGATGAGAAATCAAAATCAGCGCAGCGGGATAGCCTAGACCTTAACGAACAATTATTATACATCCGAATCAGATACGCCTCGCGCGCCCAATCGTCCAAAAAGGGAGAGTGAAAGATGCTTTTGTAAAACAGTTTTCGAATCGTGAAGAATAGGCTAGAAAGGCTTAGCGGCGAGAGCGAAAGTGCCGAGATAATAGGAACGGACTACAAAAGTTTCAATTCGCCGAAAAGGAACCGCGTTCAATTCTATTCCCCGCGAATCTTTGGCGGTGGCCGGCCTGGAATTCCTTTGAATAATTTAATAGCTCATCATCACCCACCTCTCCCTTTAATTAAAGAGAAACGAGTTCGTAAGACTCGGTTGTTAATTAAAAAAAATGGAATAAGTACGTTTTCGAATCGCACCTTAACCGACTCAACCCCAAAAAGTCATTTCTCTTTACGATAGAAACGAATTCTATCCAAATATTTAGATCAGTAGGAGAAAACCATTTTCTTTTCTTACGCGTTTAGTCGTGTTGTAGTTCAGTTTCCGGCTAACCTTCGCTTAAAAAAATATTTCAGTAACTTTAAATGGAGGGTCAGTAATACCAGCCTAAAGTACTGTCAGTTTCGATTGTAATCTTTATCACTTGGAGTTAAGAAGTGTCGCAAAAACTGGGTTTAGGGTTAAACATATAACGTAGACTTTCGATACTGTATAGCTTCGACAAAGCTATCTTATAATACTACATTGGAACGCGATACGCGACCACGTATCGTATACATTATAGCTTTACGAACGACGTTTCGAAGTTGCGGGTGGGGTTCGTGGTATAGCTTAAGAGGGCACGATCCCTTTTTGCGCGTAACAGATATCAAAAGAATTGAAGTCGTATCTTTCTTCGGAGTGGGTGTGACTCCCTCGTTAATATTGAAAGCTAGAAACTACGTGTCAATGATTTTATTGAAAGAAGGCGTTTAATTTTTTCTTCTATCCCATAATACCATTCGGTATATATTATAAACTCGGCCGCGTGCGTGGCTCTCTTGAAGGCACGAACGACGACAAAACGGCTAATCGAATTTGCCTCACGTAACAAATTCGCGCGTTTTTTAAATAAGCGATTCCCAATCAGCGCTTTAATTAATGACAGTTCCGATAAAGCGTAAAAAAGATAAAATAATGAAGATCTAGTTTGTCTCTCGGAGCGGATTTCGATAGTCGCTTTTTCAAAAACGCGTTGAAAAAAATGTTATTGTAGTTCTAATTTATACGTATATTTCTTTTCAATTTCTTCGACATCCAATTCCCCCTCCATCGATTTCGACCGCTTTTTTCGAATACGTAAATAGGTCATTTCTATAAATGGGGGTCTAACTTTATTGCTAAAAAAATACCCCATTCTTCGAAGTATTAGTTTCAAATTTGCATAACCGAAAATGTATACGAGCACGTTTCGCTTGTTGATGAATAAATAAAAAACCCGATTATAGTATAGTCTTTCCGGTATGATGTTCTTTTTTCTTCTCATACAAAGAAGAAAAGAGCTTTGATAAGAATCCCGTTATTCTCCATTACCGGAATATACTCTATTTTTATCTGACTTCCATTCTGACGGTTGATCGCGGGTAAACTGATAGTTCTAGAAAAGGCGGGCTGGAATTCAGTTTGGGGGAGATCCCTATCCCGACACACCCGCTCGCTAGATTTCCTTTTAGCTAATATTACTAGTTTTCGAAATACCATAGTGATCTAAGATAGACTTCTTTTTGAAGGTACTGACGCGGGTCGCGTATCCCAAACGTTACCGCTACTAAGTATTTATTACGGAAGCCGAGGATCAGTTTGGAATTTGCGGTTGACGGCTGAGTTCGTACGAGATTATCAGTCCATCGCCTCCAGTTTCACCGCTTTCGTTTTTGCGGGGAATTTAGTAAATCTGATTAGACGGAGTAGCGCGAACAATATCGTTCTTGTTGGAGGCGAAACAATAGTAGCATTCTCGTATTTAAATAACCTTTCCAAGGTCTCGTATCTCATCCCTTTATCGCATTATGTACTTTTCGGTGTTTTTCATACCTGTTTGGGCAACGCTTTTTGTAGCCTAAGTTTTCCGTAACGGGAAGGGGGTACGCTCGCTTGATAAATCTGCTTTCGGTTTTTAATTCTCGACACATAACGCAATATCGCGACATTTCTGCGTTTTTTGATAACGTCGGGAGAAAATCGTGTTTTTGCCATTCTTGTTTTCTTAACCCACATTTTTTCGTCGTTTCTCATAACTGGCCCACAGCTCCGTCCCACTTTCGATTGTGTACTTCTTTTTCTGGGTTCATCCCACTTTTTCCTCTCTTTTTAAGCCGATTCTATCGGAAGCATTCACTCTTAATTTCGTGGTTTTTTATGGTTTCCCATTTTTTTAAAAGGTGGATTAATTCTTACAACGACTTTAAAACGCCCTAATGTCCGCGAAGCTAAATCGAATTTGTTTTGTCGGTCATTTACACACGGGGTTCAGCGTATCAACGAGTAGTTTGACGTCCTCGATCATTCCTCCAACGCTATTTCAAATTAAATTTAAAGTGTATTGTTTTGAATGGGATTTAGTTGAATCTATATAACTATAGCGAAGATCGATCCAATTTTACCCTTTGATCTTACAAGGAGAGTACCCGAGGTGTTTATTGCCGATTTTGTTCAAAGTCGGGCGTAATGTAGACCTATATGAGATATGAAATTTCCCAAAAGGAGACGTTGCACTACCCATTCGTTTTGCTATAGCAACCGAAAATGTTTTTGATCACTTAAAACGATAAAATCTCCATTTAAAAAAGCATGGGATTTTCTCGGTTTCACAGGGTCCTAGCCACGAAAATTTTGAAAAATTTTGAAAATCACGAAATGTGTAATTTGGACCACATTTAGGTAAATTTCATCAAGTTTGGGTAAATTGAAACATTTTTAGGGTAAATTTGTAACAAATTTTGGGTAAAATAAGGGAAAAATCTTATTTTGGTTGTTAGTGGTCAAAAACATTTTCGGTTGCCATGGCAAATCGAATGGGTAGTGCAACGTTTCCTTTTGGGAAATTTCATATCTCATATAGGTCCACATTACGGCCGACTATGAACTAAATCGGCAATAAACACCTCGGGTACTCTCCTTGTTAGTCAAATGACGAAGAAGCTTATTATTAAATTTCAAAACATTTATTTTTTCGTCCATTTTTTTGATGGGAAAAGAGTACTACACTTTGGTCCTATACTTACGATGAAGATGCTCCGTATAAAATAAGAAATTTTTTTACACGAATTCATCTAATAGCCTTTTCAGATAACATATAACCGCCTATCAGTCAACGCGATAAACTCATATACTGTCCTATTTTATCAGAACTTATCGTTGTTAGTTCTGTTAAAATTTAAAAAGCTAATTATGTACAAAATTAAATATTTTAGAAGTTCCAATCTACACATAAATGTTATATTTAAGTTTCTTAAAAATACGTTAGTTTATATTTGGCGAAATCTAGCGTTAGCTATCGAGTCTGCAGTGGTGGCGATCCCTTGGGGGGCTCCGGGGCTCGAGCCCCCACAGGGAAAAACATGACAGGGGCAGAGCCCCCAAAGAAATTAAATTGAGGATAAATCGGCACCAGTGAAAGGTTTTTAACTTCACTGTTCTAGTTCAGTTTTTTTACAGAAGTTATTTTAACACTGAAGAATGCGGTAACATTAAGGTGGAATAAGCATAAAAAAAAATTCAGATAGATTCGTCCAAGCCTGATCACTATCCGTAATCGTTGTACAAGCCCCTAGCTTTGACTGTACTAAAGTGATTTAGTAATCGATTACAGATTTAGCACTACCAAAGGCTGTACTCGCTGTAATGGGTGTACAGAATTTGAGGAAGTGGTTAGCCCCTCGGTCCAAACAGAAAATCGCGTCGTCGTGTACCCTGTTTTATCCAATCATCTACATAACGTATTAGAAAGAACACTTTTTAAAAATATGGCATTAAAGATTTAGAGCTATACATTTTCTTCCTTAAGTTTTATGTATCTAAATTGTTTAGTAAAAATAATGGCCCGGGCCCCCACAAGTATGTTTTCCGATCGCTGCCGCTACTAGTATAGTGCTCTCTTGCTCGGCTAAATAGTCCCAGTCTGTATAAAAAATTTGACCCTTTCTTTGCTTGAAAGAGACAGTCTTAGGGTGTTCCTACAATTTCATTGTTTCGAAATAAAAGACAATCTGATACACGTAGCGACTATTCCAAATGATCTGGTTTTTATTTATCCTCGTTACGCGTGTTCGCTTATTTTGGGGGAAAGACGCTCCTCTTCTTTAAAACCGGAATTCTGTATACTCTTCCTAATAAAAGCGCTAAGAATTTGCATAAATTTAACATTCCGAAAACATTTTCCCGCAAACCACGGATTAAATTTGTGTGGATGCTTGATTTATTTTAAACGGTGACGGACTACCGGTATTATCCAGATCGTGGTTTTTTTCATTGCGTAACATTTTCGCGTTTATACGAGCCAAAGCAGATAAAAATACACATCGTAAAAACACGATTTCAACTCTTCGTTGTACCCGCAGCCGATAAAAATCGTCCGTATATCGCATATGCTAAAGTTGCTCCGTTTCAGAAAGTAGCTTTGTGTAGTTTATTATGAAGTCGCTACTTGTTGTTTGCGTTCTAATTTTATCTGGTTTGTGACTTTTAATATATTTTTTAATTTGCTTTTATATACGAGATTGTATTTATGATTTCAACCCGTCCCTCTGGTTCATTGTTCGTTTTCTTCTCGGTGGGGAATGCTGACTGAATAGGCGTTTTTTCGGTCAAGAGCCATTTGTGCCCGGACGCCTACGACGCCACCTGCGGAGAGGATGGTCAAATATATCAGAACCCTTGTCTGTTAAAGAACGCGGGGTAATTAAACTTGTCCTCCCCTTCGCTTCACTCGAATAATTAACTCTATAAATAGTAAGTTTGGTATCTTAGCTTTTACATTCTCGTTCTTAAACGTTCATCTTGACCTGAAAATATAAATTATATTTTTGGGTGTTTTCTCTCCCATCCGCTCGCAAAATATGTACTCGCGTTATTTCTGTTTCGTCGACAATTCCATTTCGGTAACTGATTTAATTTAATACAGTTGTTGTGGGTGTACTTTACCAATCTTTTACGCGGCTATATAGTCCCTATAACGTAACGTACAAAATTTGAAAAAATTTAGTGGCTTTGACGTTGTTAAGGATGAGAATCTAAGATAACCCTATAGCCTATCTTGTTTCTAAGTACTTTGCCTCTCCATTAAAGGTTTTAACTACATCTTTGTCTTAAAACGTGGGTGTTACGTAAAAAATAGTATATACACGATAAGAAAAAAAAAGATTTAAAATTGAAATTGCTATTATATAAGAGAAGATTCTTATTTCCACCCTCGTCATTTTGTTGAAAACGCCTTCGAACGTTGTTCAATTTTTTATACAGTTTTTCTTTCGCTATTTAGCGTAAGCGAAGCCAAAGATTGGAATGTATGCAAATCGAGTGAAAATGGCGTCCAAGATGATGCGTTGGAAGACGGTAACGATAAGAACTGCCCCAGGGCTTGCCCTTATCTCTTGGATCCCGTCTGCGCTTCCGACGGATTGATTTACGATAGTTCTTGCGAATTTCGCCGGATTAACTGCGGGTGAGATTATAGGGCCTTATCGTGTCGCTTTATCCGTACTTAATCCTCGTTACACGTACGGTTTCCTCGTTAACACGTTGTCGCTAACGCGTCATCCATAATTCCTAATACATGTACTTGTCAGAAAAACGCTATTCCGGACATTATAAAAAACGAGAATTTCGAGTTATTCATTTACGACTTATTAATTAATGAATAAATTATCAAAAACTACATCCGTGACGATCTCCACGATTACTCGTGACGACATAACGGGACAGTTTCGTTTTTAGGTAGATAATCGGGTTAAGTCTGTTCGTAGCTTCCAATCGACCTCGACTTACTTACATAGCGAATAACTTTAAAAATAAGACGGCGAACTGCCTAGTGCTTACAATTTAGCGTTAATGATTTGATGCATTGCATTTTCAACGGCATAAATAATTATAAAAAGAGGAATGACTCGTTAATTTGTTTTTGACAAATCCATTTTTTATAATTCGCGTTTCATTTGTACGTCGCCCGCTGGCTTCGATGGCGACAGACGCTTCATTCGTCTTAAGGCTGCGTCTTTGCAATTTTTTGTTATCTTTGTCGTTTTGGTGGTTGTTGTTTTTTAATGGCGTTTCCGTTGACGAGTCTCCTCCCTGGCGTTTATCTTTTTACCTTGGTCGGCTCACGCTTTGCGTCTGCCATTAAAATGATAAAGACTCTTCATTCTATGCCGAAATCACGTTACTGACATTATGACCATCACGCAACGCTCGTATGATCAAATCCCCCTTCTTTAATTCGTTGAGGAAAGTTTTTACGCGTAACGCGTCCCGAAACGTTCTTCGGACATCCTGTTCGTCTGTTTTCTACGTTAAATGTCTTCTTAGGTAACTCCGTAATACTGACCGAATGAAACACATATTCGCGATATTTTATTTAGGAAGAAAATAAAGATACTGCCCTTGGTGGAATGTGAAAAACGAGGTGGTGGTTCTTTGTAGAATGTTTTTTAGTGTCATGTGTACGATTAAATAAATATATTGTTATAACGCAATAATTTGACTTGGTTCTTGAGTTCGTAAGAAACATTTCCTTTTGTAACGTCTAGTCCGGTTTGTTAAATCTTTCAAAAGTTCAATCTCGAAGGACAAATTATCCCGTAAAGAAGAAAGATGCTAGAAATTTGGCGTCTGTGTTAGACTAGGCTTAGTATTTTTCTTAGTTATTATAGTAATTGTTTTCAACTAAGTTTTATGATACCGTTATTGCGAACACGGTTTTATAATAAATTTATTTTTTCTTAACATTTGCGTTTTATTAAAATGTAGTTTTTACAATGTGATCGATATTAAATTAGATCTTGGCAAAGAATGGTATACTCTTTCTTCTCAGTTTTAGTGCCTTATGGTCTACCTCCGCAAACATCGAAGCTTTCGGCTTCCTCGACACTTAAAATTGAAAATATTTTTGTTCAATCGCATTCGACATTGTGATGGATAAAAAAAAAAGACGTATTTACTTGGAGCCTCGCAAGAAACAAAGGTTTCCGTAGATTTTTCCGTCAACACCGCAAACTGGAGCCCAGTTCAAGGGGCAGATGACATTGCGGGCAGGCTGAGCTTCGGCATCACATTCGCTCAATGGACGAGTGGTCAAACGTTTGCTGTTAATAAAATTATGTATTAAATTGACGTATCTAACGCAGTTTAAACGTGATGACAAACGTACGCACCCGCAGTTTTGGGACCTCATGACGCAGTCGGTGGCGTAGATTTTTCCATCACTTCCGCAAACTGGTCTGTATTCGTCAGTGCAAAGGAATGGGCACAAATGATGGTTTTCCTTTCTGCAGGTCTCGAAGCTTCTCGCTTCTTGAATACTAAAGAAAGATGTTAATAGTACGTATAAGTCTTCCCGGTTAAAGAGCTATGGCTATTACCCTTCTGATTCGAGGAGACAAAGGTTGTCATACACCTTGCCATCAGTACCGCATCGGGGGAAGTAGATCTTGGGGCAAGCTGAAGCGGATTGGACCTCTTGTTGGCATTCTTCCATGGGGCGAGTAGACATCATTTTGCTAAGGAATTAATTTCAGTTTAAAAATCATTCGCTTATTGGTGATATCATATGTAACATAATTGCTCATAAGTATGCCTCTGTATAATATTTCCATTGAAAAAAATTCAATGAGACCTTGTTTCACGCGGAACATACATTAAGCGGACCCAAAAATGCAAAAATGCTTATAATCCTTGCGCTATTGAAAAGGTTACCATGGAAATGAAATCATGTGATCGCGAGGCACGAGTTAAACTTGACATGGGCAAAGCCAGAAACGCGCGAGGAATTCTAACAAAATTTTGTTTCCAACCAGTAAAGTTGATGACGCATATTTCGTCACTTAGTTGTAAGTGACGTAATTTACGTCATATCCCGTGAACAAGGTTTCATTAACGAAAATGCTTTTATGGCATACTTATGAGTTATTATGTTACATATGGTGATATTAAGAATCTATAAATATATACACTTGGAATTTGTTAAAGAAGACGATGGTGACCCTGATGATTTTAATAGAAACGGGCGTGGCTTACAGCTGGTATTTCGCTCGCTACGGCAGCCAGCTAATTATTTGGAAAATACCGGCAAAACTTTACATTCGAAATAGTTTATGTTCCGTCCATTTTTCCAAACGCATTTTCAGCACGGTGCCAATGAGTCCTTAGATATTCCAAGTGTATACATACATATTCTTCCGATTTTATCGGCATAATTACGTACCCGCAGTTTTGGGACCTCATGACGCAGTTGGTATCGTAGATTTTTCCGTCGCTTCCGCAAACTGGGTTTAATTCCAAGGTGCAGATGAATGGGCACAGGTGGTGGTTGGCTTTTCTGCAAGTCTCGAAGCTTTCGGCTTCTTCAATACTAAAAAAAAAAGATATTTAGATCATTTACGGGCTCGCAGGCTAAAGAAACATTGTTATTACCCTTCTGATCGGAGGAGACAAAGGTTGTCATAGACCTTGCCATCAGTACCACATCGGGGGAAATATATCTTGGGGCAAGCTGAAGCGGATTGGACCTCTTGTTGGCATTCTTCCATGGGGCGAGTAGACATCATTTTGCTGGCGAAATTGAATTAATTTTACAAATTTGTTTATTATTCGTTTTTTGGTGTTATTGGAGTACGTACCCGCAGTTTTGGGACCTCATGACGCAGTTAGTGGCGTAGATTTTTCCGTCGCTTCCGCAAACTGGGTTTAATTCCATGGTGCAGATGAATGGGCAAAGGTGGTGATTGGCTTTTCTGCAAGTCTCGAAGCTTTCCGCTTCTTCAATACTAAAAAGAAGAAAAATAAGTTATTTAGATCATTTATGGGCACGCAGGCTAAATAAATATTGCTATTACCCTTCTGAACGGAGAAGACAAAGGTTGTCATAGACCTTGCCATCAGTACCGCATCGGGGGAAGTAGATCTTGGGGCAAGCTGAAGCGGATTGGACCTCTTGTTGGCATTCTTCCATGGGGCGAGTAGACATCATTTTGCTGGCGAAATTAAATTAATTTTACTAATTTGTTTATTATTCGTTTTTTGGTGTTATTGGAGTACGTACCCGCAGTTTTGGAACCTCATGACGCAGGCTGTGGAGTAGACTTTTCCGTCACTACCGCAAACGGGATTGTATTCGCGGGTGCAAAAAGCTGGACAGAGGAAGTGGTTTTCCGATCGGCAAACTTCAAAATCGTCGGCTTCTTCAACGCTATGTTAGTGGAAAATTGTGTTAATTTCGTATCGTCTATGGAAAGTTGAAATGTTTCACCAAAATCTAATCTTACTTAGCACCCCTCATGACGCAGTCATTGCTGTAGACCTTTCCGTCGGCTCCGCAAACTGGTTTGTAGATGGCCGGGCAAGCGATTGGGGACTCTTGAGCTCCTGATTTGCAATGTTCCATTGGAACGGGGCCCACGAGATGGCTAATATTGAGAAATACTGATAACTCAATATTGGAAAAAAACAAATATTACGTTAAAAATGTAATAAACTTACCCGCAGTAAATGGATCTCATGTTGCATTCGTTGCCGTAGATGGTTCCATCTGGGCCACAAACTGGGGCGTACTCCATGGTGCAGATCTTTGGGCAAACGTAGTGGTTTTCTTCTCGGCAGACTTCGAAACTATCGGCTTCTTGAACTCTATAAATACACACTAGGTTACTCTCGTTTGGGAAATATTTGAATGTGACACTGAAAACTTACTTAACGCTCTTCATGACGCAGTCGTTACTGTAAACCTTTCCGTCAGCTCCGCAAACTGGTTCGTAGATGTCAAGGCAAATTACGGGGTCGACTTTGCAATGTTCCATTGGAACGGGGAAAACCACATGGCTGAAATTAAGAAATAACAATAACTCAATATTTAAAAATATTAATACATTGCAAACTTAATAAACTTACCCGCAGTAGATGGATCTCATGGAGCATTCGTTACCGTATATCGTTCCATCTGGTCCACAAACTGGAGCGTACTCCATGGTGCAGATGTCTGGGCAGATTTGGTGGTTAGCTGAGCGACAGACTTCGAAGCTATCGGCTTCTTCAACGCTATAGAAACCAACCCAGCTCGTTAGATACCAGTTAAATAACGTGTATTAGAACTATTATCTCACTCGGCACTCTTTAGGAAGCAGAGGTTGCTGTAAACGTTTCCGTCGATACCGCATCGAGGGCTGTATTCCAATGTGCAAATACCCGCAGCCTGGGCTTCTTGTTGGCAGTTTTCCATTGGTTGGGGGAAAATCAATTTGCTGTAAATTCGTATATACTTTGAGTGAAAGTCTATGCAAACAGCAGCCATTATAGAAAACGTTGTCCTATTTTATTCGTACCCGCAGTTTTCGGATCGCATAACGCAGTCCGTGGCGTAGATCTTTCCGTCTGGTCCACAAACTGGGTTGTATTCGCGGGTGCAGATAGCTGGGCAGATGTGGTCGTTAGCAAATCTACAGTGTTCGAAATCATCGGCTTCTTCAACGCTATTTACAACAAAATCCGAAAGTTTTAGTTTCTGTTAAATACAGTTGGATCTGAGGTTTCATTTACTTGGCGCTCCTGAGGAAGCAGAGGTTGCTGTACACCTTGCCATCGATACCGCATCGAGGATTATATTCCAATGTGCAAATACCGGCAGCATGGGCTTCTTGTTGGCAGTTTTCCATTGGTTGGGGGAAAATCAATTTGCTGTAAATTCGTATATACTTTGAGTGAAAGTCTATGCAAACAACAGCCATTATAGAAAACGTTGTCCTATTTTATTCGTACCCGCAGTTTTCGGATCGCATAACGCAGTCCGTGGCGTAGATCTTTCCGTCTGGTCCACAAACTGGGTTGTATTCGCGGGTGCAGATAGCTGGGCAGATGTGGTCGTTAGCAAATCTACAGTGTTCGAAATCATCGGCTTCTTCAACGCTATTTACAACAAAATCCGAAAGCTTTAGTTTCTGTTAAATACAGTTGGATCTGAGGTTTCATTTACTTGGCGCTCCTGAGGAAGCAGAGGTTGCTGTACACCTTGCCATCGACTCCACAGCGTGGACTGTATTCCAAAGTGCATACGGAGGCAGCGGCTAAAAAAAACGATGATCTCTTTCAGAATGGGGTTTCTTATCGAACTTGGCACATGCCGTACTTACCACAATAGCCGGCCAGGGACAGTAAGACGCAGACAACAGTTTTCATGGTTCCTGTTGGAAAAATGCAGGTCCTTTTAGTGGACGAATAGAAGACAACTCTTCTCTTTTATATCCCGATTTCTAATCTCATTATTTTGGTATGAAGAGGAACCATCCGGATGCAGATAAGATGTTTCTCCGGGAAATTATCCATGTGTTGGCATTTCGAGGTCTTCAATTGTTAGTTAACGATTTATCGAATTCAAATCGGACCTCAGGCTGATAAAATTTTACGGTTAAGATCCTTTTTCGTCCAAATTTTTATAAAACTGATTAAAATTAATTTGGTTTCGAAAAATCTTACAAACTTTCCGTATTGAAAAGGAGCTCCCTTTTCCAAAATCTTATTTCTCTCGCGGAAACGTCAGCAAAGAGCTTAACATACGTTATATGTTAACTATGATAACTATGTTTTCGTAAGGGTTTTTTAAGAATCATGTTTTAAATAAAGTTTTTCAAAACAAGATCGCTGTTTTTGGTATTTAAATTTCCCGCTATAAAAAAATCTAACTTTGTTCGGTTTCAAATCTGCCCGCTATTAGTGGTCATCAATATTTTACTATTTCCTATAGCGTTATATAATATTTAATTTAAGTATAATTATAGTTTGGTTTTGGTATATTTTGCATTCGTAAAAGATAAAATTACGAGTTGATTTTCTTTCAAAATGTTATTTATCAGAGTTCCGCTAGATGGCGATAGTTCCTTGGGAAAAAATAGAAGTAGTTCAAGGACATGGTTTTCTATAGTGGTAGGCGCCTATTTTAGTTGGCCTTGAATCCTTGATAACGGTTCAGAAACTGAGAAACGTCAAATATTATCGCATATTACTGGTTTTGAAACACAAATATTTATAATTCCGTTGCTCTGAATTTCTGATATGGTGTTCCCATATTCCAAGTCGAAATTTTCTTCATGATTTTTGATAGATCCGTTTTATTAAACTAAAATGGAATTTGTGTTGGGTGGTACAGCAGCATGTATGGCCGGTTTATTTACAAACCCATTAGAAGTGGTTAAAACCAGGGTCCAACTCCAGGGGGAATTGAAAGCCCGTGGTATGTATAGCGTTCACTATAAGAATGTGTTTCACGCGTTTTACACCATCGCCAAAGCTGATGGTATCACTGGGCTTCAGAAAGGACTGGTGCCTGCCCTCTGGTACCAGCTCATTATGAATGGCATCAGACTGGGTACTTACGACTGTATTGAGAAACTGGGTATCACCAAAACCAAATCTGGTGATGTGAGCTTCCCTAAAAGTGTAGTAGCTGGGGCGTTTTCTGGAAGTATTGGTGCTTTTATGGGAAGCCCTTTCTATATGGTAAGCCGTTGGTTGATAGCTTAAAAAGTGATATGGATAAAGCATAGCTTTATCTATTCATAGATAAAAACACATCTGCAGGCCCAGTCTGCACCATCTGTAGCTGTTGGCCATCAACACAGTCATCATGGGATGGTGGATGCATTTGGGAAAATTTATAAAAACCATGGCTTTCTCGGGTTATGGAGGGGAGTCAGTGCGGCCATGGTCAGAGTTACCTGTGGCTCTAGTGTTCAATTAGCTACCTTTTCAAAATGCAAAAATGTTGCTGAAAATTCTGGCGTATGTGTTTTTTACTACTTTTACAAGAATTTAAAGTTCAGTCTTTTTTTCAATTTCCTTTATTGCGTTTTATGTTGTCTAGATTGTGAGAAAAGACAGTTGGTTAGCCGCTTTATTGGCTAGCATGATGAGTGGGGGAATGGTTGTTTTCTGTATGACTCCCATGGACGTTGTTTCAACACGATTATATAATCAACCTGTTGATAGTAAAGGCGTTGGACTTATTTATAAGGGACTTCTTGACTGTATTGGAAAAATTTTTAAAAAGGAAGGAATCTATGGTTTCTATAAAGGCTGGTCAGCGTCGTTGCTTCGCACTGGACCGCATGTAGTTCTGAACTTAACTTTCTGGAGTGAACTAAGAAAATATGAAAAGAAAATGCGTTCATTAACTATGTCTGTTAGTTAAAATTATTACAGAGATTTAATCTTATAGTTTTAAATTGCCATGTTTACACGAGCAAAAATATATATATTCTTAAATCATCGATGGCGCCACCGTCCCTTAATAATGATCAAACATTTTCCTTCCATTCTTTATACGGAAAGTGCCGGGAGGTTTGAAATAATTCAGAGATCTGTGCCAATTTTTATTGTTATCGTTATTACCCAGTTTCACGAATAAAATATTTACTTAATATACGACGAAAAAACTTTATTTTTGATTTAAAAAAAAGTACTTTTATTCGATTTGGATGGCAAAACGCTCCGTCCAATAATAAATAAAGTAATTAAATGTACATGATAACAAATAAAATTTAAAGATGAAGAAACATTTACAATGATTAAAAATAATGCGGAAGAAAAACCAATCCAAAGAAATGAGAACACATTCGGTTTGGTGTTATTTAATAACACCAAACTCATTGTGCTCCAATTTTTCGACAAAAACAAATCCGAAGACATGGGAGTACCACTGGGTTTGGTGTTATTGAATAACATCAAATTCAGTGTGCTCCAGCGACAAAAACCAATCCAAAGAAATGGGAGCACACTCAGTTTGGTGTGATTTTTCTTTACTGGTCAGGAACACAAAAACTTCATTTTGTTAGATATTTTGTAATTCTCCCTCCTGGTAAGCGGTAGCGTCGAATTAAAAAAAAATTTAATAAATATTTTCAGGTTTCTCCATTTTCGATATGTCTTGTCATGGGGAATCGTAAGAAAGGAGAAGGGTCAAAGTCGGAAACTGCGCGATGAAAATGTAGCCGAGTCATTTCGTTGGCTGTTGATTAAAATATACGTGATTCAAATATACGTTCAAGAGCTGAAGGAATTAACGGCCTTCCGGGTGAGCTTACTTTCATCGCTCTAAATCTTCGTCGGCTACGAGAGAATAGGGTACTTCTCCGTCCCTTCTGCATTTGTAGACGTACGCAGCGATTGAGAGATCATCAGAGACGCGTACGCATTTCAATTCTTCGGAACATTCGCACCTATTTCGGAGGAAAATATGGATCTTTAATATCATTAGTGTTTCTATTAACTTCTATTTCTCCGGAAGAATGAACGATTGCCCGCCAGCGCTCCTACCGAGAGAATCGCGAAACCTTTCCCCCCAAATACATAACACGTGCCGCTCGTAAGAAACGTAACGTCGTTGATTAATTTTGCGCACGTTTTAATATTTGGGTGAAAATCTTTGCAATATCGAACACTATGGCGCTACAATCGACGGTGATCTAAAAGAACGGAGTGCGCAATCTAGATTCGGGTCCAGTAGTTCATTCGTCCAAGTTTTAATTTATAATACAATACTTACGGGCTTTTAACGAAATAGTTGAGTTTTCTGTCAGCTTTTCTATAGACGTACCAACCACATGGGGTGCCGTAAGAGCAGTAACTGATATCCCTCTGTAAAATAAACATAGTGTATTAGGCAACAATTCGCTCTATCTTACGTTGAATTTAACAAGCGAGATCTGGATCACTTCCTTGATTATTGGGACACTTTCGATTGATTTCATCGTAATCAAATCTGTATAAACCGCTATAAGATAGAGACGTGTAAAATTGAAAAAAATATATCTCAGATCTGATCGGATATAATTCCTAGTGATTGGCGTATACTTAGCCTAATAGGGCCCCTGCCTTCTCTAGTGTTAATTATAATCAATCTTATTTGGGTGCGCAAGATCTTGACCTTTCATCTAGGAAGTCGAGCGTTCTACAGAAGTAAAAGTACCCGAGATTGTCTCCACTTTTTCGCGGCTTTTACGATAAGAGTTTAACAACCTTGGTCCTACAGCTAACTACAATGACTCGTAACACGTGCAAGTTGCGGGTATTTTTCCGCGGATCGTCGATTATGAATATCATGACAATGAGTGCCAGAGAGAAAGAGAGAGAGAGAGGTTACGTGGTGTCACGTATTGTAGGCTATCAGCGCGGTACGTTTCTCTGTTTATAAATTTGTTGGCACGATTACCACTTTCCAATACTCCAATACTCGATCCTCTCAGCCGTCAATTGCGTAATCAATCGATTGAACATTGTTACTGGGGTAAATAAACTGTAAATAATGACCGATACAATTCCTAACTCGGTCAAAGACGAGATAAATAAATACGCGGAAAAGTGAACGACCCGGAGAAAAAAGGTGCTCATTTTCAAGTTGATATTGCGAAACCCTAACCGTATCTTCATAATTATTTCTATCCATGTTAGGATTACATTTCAGTAACTCGAATTGCGCGAACTTTGATCCTAGACTAAGCGCTCATCATCTTAATTGTATACTAATAGTCACGGCACATACACATTAGTTACTTAAAGCCGACAGGTCTGAAGATGCTCCTGAATAGGACGCGAAACTAGTCGTCGCCTTTTTTTTTAATACACAAAAAGTGGTTTTTATTGTCGGCTTTAAGTATCTTAATTGGAGTTTTTTTAGTGAAAGTCTTCGTTTTCGCTAAAGAATCTCCGCAATATCTTGGATTACTCTAATTATTCCATAACTCTTCGTTTCTTGCCCCCAATAAATACCGCGACCTTTGTACCTAAAGTAAAATTGTAATCTAGAATTTCGTCATCGATGTTAAATATATCGAGCAGAAAACCTTTATTTGTTATTTTTAAATGCATTTTTAATAGAGTTTCTCTTTTAATAGAGTTTCTCTTTTAATAGAGTTTCTCTTTTAATAGAGTTTCTCTTTTAATAGAGTTTCTCTTTTAATAGAGTTTCTCGCAATCCCCTTAGTGTTAACGTGTTCTTTCTTATCTTAAGTATCTTTAGAATGACGCGTTGACCCACTCACCGCGAACCATTGTATAAGCAGTTCGATAGATAAAGTTATTGGAATAATTTAACGAGAAGATCATGAACCTCGCTATACGTTTTATCTCGTTGTCATTTCGTATTCCGCGTAAGTCAGTGAGTAAAGTGGAACGAAATTTCACAACTCGTAAAATGAGTGAGTGCGCGATAAAGGATTATTGATTACTTTTTAATTCGATAAACTGCGAAACATCGATATACATTTATCGCCTTTCCCCATTCATATTTCTTAAAAGAGGCCGAAATCCGAGGCACGCGGAGATGCCGCGTTTGGAGGGCATGAGGGGTTATCTCATTGTTGATAGAATAAGCGCTATTACTCTCGCAAATCTATGGAATTTCTTCAATGAGGGTTCTTGAGAAATAACGAAAACGTTAAGTCATTTTCCCGTTAGCCAGAGAGTTAACCCTCGTCTGAAAATCTCCAGTTGGCCGCCTAAATCGCCGTTTCTCCTTTCCCGAGAGTAAGCTAATCTGTAATCCCGACAGATGTTTCCATCAACATTTCCGATAAAAAACAATGACCCTGCGATATCCGCGAAACTTCAAAGAAACTACACGTTGTTTGACATTAATGCCACTTCTTCGCGCCTTAATTGTCTCTTTAAAGTCCCGAATGTATTCTCTCTTTCCCTCGTTCCTTCTTAGATCAGCCTGTGATCTTCATCCCTTCCCCCCCTCTCTCTCTCTCTCTCTCTCTCTCTCTCTCTCTCTCGCGCGCGTGACTCGATTAGTTTACTGAATTTTCATTTATTCTCATCAAATACACTTAGATGAATTAAGAATTTTATTTCAAATGATAAATTTTCTTGCCTTAAAGAATGTGATAATTTAAACAAAATTTAATAATGTTCTTTGATAACTAAACGGTACACGGTACGGAAGCAACCCATGTTATGTACATAGACAGTTCTATTTTCAATAAAATAGTTCATCATCTCTCTCACTCTCTCTCTGAAGGTTTCTTTCGCGTGACAGAATTCGCGCGTACCAAAAAATAATTTATTACCTTGGCGTGATGAAGAGACTTTGAAGAAGCTTGATCGACGATGATGAGAAAGACGACCACGGAGCAGACGGGAATGACCAGCCGCTTTAACAACGTGTTTAATTTAGTCATATCTTTAATAATTTAAAAAATATATTTCCTCAAAAAATTTTCTTAATCAGATCTTTAACAAAATATCGGTTTCTTTAAAAATTACTCAAAGTAAAATTCCGATATATCTAACTATAGAGTCCTTTAATATAAATCCGTAACTATACGAGAATCTCAGGGAAACTTAGGAGCATATGAAGCTCATCGGAATCCGTCCAGCGTTTTATACACATTGGTTACGACAAGTCTAAGTTGAAATTCCTACCCCCATTCGAAGTCTATTCATTCTTATTGGAAGTTGGCGATTCTGCGCAAACGCTACTGGATCTGTGGGGATAAAAATGGCTTAGCTTCCACGCTCTTTCGCTACCGCGAACGCTTTCCCCCCCTCAACTGGTTTTCACTTCCTAACATTAATGACAAATTCTCGGTAACACCGACAAAACGCGTAATTCAATCTATTCTGGCTATTTCTCTCCTCCGCCTTGCGTAAGAAAGAGGGAATGCGACAAGCGCCCTCTTTGTACTCGTGGTTGAGTTAATTATACGTTAATTTAGATTTATCAAGATCATACGATGATACGCGGCCATTATCGGGCATAGCAATTACGAGGAGTCTCCTCCCTCCATTTCCAATTGTCGACTTAAAGGAATTATTTCGTTTTGAGGTCCGAGCAATTGCGGTGACGCGCGTGGATGACGACATTCGTGGTGATTATTGCAAAGTGTCGCCGTTTGTAAATCATAATATTTAGTTTGTTCATTGACGGATTGGTTGAGAAACCCCTATCTCTTCTCGGTAGCGTTATTTTCCAGTAATTAAGCGTACACTAGCGTACTATCTGTAGTGTTCTACGAATTAGCCACGCTCTTTAGGGTCAACTTTACGTAACAGATTGTAATCAGATGCATTTCGTATTCAAAAATACTTTAGTGTTTTCCGAAATTGAATACGGAACTTTTATTCCATTCCATGGAAAAGTTCTTGAAGCGAAAGAAACTTCTCGACTCGCGAAAGATTTTGGGGGACTTATTACGATGTAGGTGGATTAACTAAAACTCGCGTCCCTAAGCTTGACCTTTATTAGAGCCTCGTCTCAGATGCTCTACCTTTTGGCAAGTCCCGGGCGCCTAGGCTCAGGCCTGCTCGGCCTATTGGTTAATCCCCCATTGTCCGCGCGATAAACCCACGCCTACGCTTCTGTCTATGAATATCGTCTTTTCCGAAAATTTACTTCGAGGGGTTTTCATTATAACTATTAATCCATAGTGCGAATAAAACCACGACGATAACAACAATGACGTGAAAAATATTCGTAAGAAAGAACATTCTAGAACATTTGTCCCGTTTCCCCGGTGCCAAAGGTGCTGGCTCCCTCCGATCTGGCCTCGCGTAAGTGCATAGCGCTATTGGAAGCCCAGCTCGTAAAATGTGATAAGACGCGTTTAACCTTATCGGAGCCTTAAACCGCGCTGTCTCCTTACAGGTTTGGTCTATAAAATGACCAAGCAGGTAGGCGGTCGATGTGGGCGCGATGTATGAATAGGCTGAACTTTCGCGTGAACTCTTCGACGCCATTGTTTGGTTTCGGCTTTTCTAGTTTTTAGCTTCTCGCGAAAGGGGTTTCCTTTCCGCGGAGCATCGAACTATACGCGGTACGCGTCTAAATATACGGAAGGCTTACATATTTTTCTTTTCAACACCAGTAAATATAATATTATACGATCTATGAATACCAACATTTTCTTTTTCACGGGTTTGTTCGTAGCGTGTTTGAACCGGTCCAAAAAACTCTTTCGGATAAAGAAATGATGACTCAGCCCAAAGAGGGGACAGATGAGCATTTTATACGTACTTCAAAAGAGTCTTTTCCCACGAAATTCCTGAATTTATTTCGAGTTATAAAGAAACAGGTGACCTTGTAATATATAATAAGTTAAATTATAATAAAAAATCTTTCCAAGTGGAGATAGGAGACGTGACGCAAAATTCGGCATGTCTAGACTCGATTTTGTCTAATTAGCTCCCGAGTCTTGGAATCCTTTCTATATAAAATATTAACGTAATGTAATTCAACGCGTAAGTATGTTTTCTCGTAAATTGTAAATTATTCTTAATAATTGTATAATAAAATTCTTCAACGCGACCAGACAACGTGTGACCGCGTGTCTGTCGTTTACAGAAATTACCCTTTCATATATTTATACACACGAACATTCTCGTTTAATTCTCAAAGTTGTATTTAAACTAAATACTCTCGAACATTATTGAAAATGTATCATTCTATCAATAATTTTGATTATCGTGAATTCTCGTTGTCTGACTTGTCTCGCGACACTTCCTTTTTTTTAAACTACTGTTTTAATCTTTATCCGGCCCGTGAAGCGATTATAAACGGGAACAAATCTCTCTCAAGATTACATAAAGGGGCCTACCAAACTTAAATTAGATTTTAACGTATAAAATATTGTATGGTGTATAGTGATGAAATTTCCAAATATGTTATCGCATACTTGAAAAACATAACTCGGATATATAAACCTACTGCAAATAATGCGAATATAGGTATTAAATGAATCTCTTTTCAGAAAAATTAAAGTAATATTTCAGAGAGCCCGGACCTGCAAGTCACTGTTTATATATTGCTTGTTGAAATAATGGAAGCTTTTCACCTCTATAGGGACTTGGCAGCATGACGTCACGCCGTACCTTTGGCCATGGCCGCCATGCTGGTATACTTTTTTTTTGCCAGTTGGAAAAAGCGTGGGTGACGTATTATCTTCGTCATGCTGCCAAGTCACTATTGTATGCAGTAAGTGTTTCCTTTAAACCAGGTACTGCAGTAGCTTTTTTGACATAATAAGGCTTAGCAAAAACACGACGTTCTGGTTACAGGTGAAAATTTTCCATTATTTCAACAAGCACTATGTCCTTGCAGGTCCTGGCTCTCGGAAATATTAGTTCTTGGCGATTTCCTTGAAGATGTTTTATTTAAGGGCCTATTCGAATGGGTGCCTGTGGCGGCGGAATATCGGGTACAGGGGTACATTGTACCCTCCTAGATTTCAGGCGGGGTTACAATCAATGTATTTGTACGGCCTCAAAATCTTCAAAAAATTTCATACATCACATTTTAGTTTACAACTTTCCAAAACCCCCAGAAATAATAATTATATATAGCATAATAAAATAATATTTTCATATAATTATATAAATTAAGAAAGTGATTTAATTAAATACTGAACTACATTTTTTCATTTCGTTGCGCTCAAAAAGTTCATAGCAGACAATTAGCCTTATGCCTCATCAGCGCTGACCCTAGGTAGTGGCGACCTTTAGAACCATCGAAATACTATAACCAATCAGAGGTGGATAAAAAATTATTTCAATTTTTCCGCCGTTATTACTGAGCTCTGATTGGATGAACAATCAATTTTTATGTTAATCTCCGTGCAAGGTTGGTTCCTTTCTGAACAGTGAAATGAACGAACCAACGCGACCAACATAACCGAAACGACACGACCGATGCTAACGTTACATTTTCACATAGTCTGAACGCTGCTTTACGCCACCGCTGTGTCTCAATTGAAAATGTTAAGCCTAACCTGCTAATTGTAAGTACGCCACATCTTTGTATATAAATACTCTGATCTTTGTCTATCACCTAAGTAACCCATACTTTTCTAATCCTTCCTCCGCCACTGATAGGCGCGGATGTAAAATTTACCGCTGATATTAATACAATCAACAAGGTATTTATTTCTACTTCGGGAGTAGCTAGTAAACGTAAAATCAACGTTGAATAAAAAATAACAGAATCGTGACGTCATCAGATTTCGAATGGTTACTTACTATATAATGTATTTATTATTATTATTATTTTATTTTGGTTGTCCAATTTAGGTATTACAGTTGTTAAAATGGGCCAAGTCTAGGAAGACTTATCGGCCCAGGTGGCTATGGCCAATTATATTAAGTTATTTTTGGTACAGAATATATTACATTAAGGGTAAAAAAACAATTAAAAATCAATTTAAAGCATCAATAATTAAGACAAGAGAAAAGCGTTAAATTGTGATTATAACAGTTTTACAAATAGTTTTTCATCCATCACTTTGCTTTCTTCTCAAAAGATATACTTTTGGTATAACGATATATATAAAAAGGAATTAAACCAAATAGCGCTATAGGAAGAGATTTTAGCCCCGTATAGGTGAATCGGCCTTTCTGTAAAGTAACATTGGCGTTCTTGTTTTGATGTTGCTGCTGCGTCACGGGTGACGTATCGATGACGTTTTACTACGAATAGCCCTGGACGTAAGAGTAAATTCGACGAGGCGCCCTAAACTGAACTGAACTTGTACGTATTTCGTGACGAATGAGCTACGTAAAAACTAGTACAGCAAGCGTAGCTTATTTTATAGAAAGGCCTATTGTCAGAAAGGTGAACCTTCTCTATGGGCTTAGAAAGGCTACGTTCTATTTACCCAGTTAGCCAAAAGTAGCTTCAGGTCCCGCTGCTATTAAGCCGCGTTCACACTTACCACTTAAATCGCTTCGTTTAGATAACTAGTTTTCGAAACCAGCGTAAGAAATCGCTTCGTGTTGGTTCGGGAAGCAACTTGTCCAAGTCGGTTCGCTTAGAATCGCTTTCAAAACGACAAGGCGGGGAAGTCAAATTGCTAGTATTTTCGAAAATAATGGGAATGAAATTCTAAATAATTAGTATTTTAAAAATTCTAGTCATAATTTGAAATGTCGTTAAGCCTTGGCTATAAGCGAACCGGGCTGAATAGATTTCGCACGTGTGAACCAAGAATTATCGTCGGCGGTCAAAACTGGCATACAAACCGACCTAAACTGGGTTTTAGGCTCTAGTGTGAACGTGGCTTTATAGTAGCTGATTTATGCGTGCCACCATGAGACCACCTAAGGAGTAAAGAGGCAAAGTTCATCTTCCTCGTTAAACTCGGAAGATACTAATGCCTTGTGAATTTATTGGGGGCGGGGAGCTCGATTTCGCGATGACACGTTTATGTCGCCTGTTTACAACTCGGCTCTCAGGAAATTAAGGGAGGTTTGCGCCCATGACCGGAAACTCTCCATTCTTCTTTCCTGAAAACGACATAGAGCATCGGTAATTACGGAAACCCGGCAAGACCTCGTGTGTGTGTGTATATATATATCTCAACTTCCTTCGAACGCTTCCGAAAAACAAAAGTGTCCTGCCAACTTCCGAATGGAAAACCGTTAAAGTAAGACGACAAGGACCGACTAATTTCACCATTCATAGTTGCTGTGGTCACACTTTCGAAAAATCCTTCAACACAGTCTTGCCCGAGAGGCAGTTCACTTCGATGATTAAGTTTGCACCCTTGATCGATGAAATCCGATGAAATCGAGTCAGTGATTAAGCCGATTAAATCACGATTAAGCTGATTAAATCAAGATTAAAAAGAGTAACTTGTGATTAAATCAAGATTAAAAAGATTAACTTGTGATTAAATCAAGATTAAAAAGAGTAACTTGTGATTAAATCAAGATTAAAAAGTGACTTGTGATTAAATCTAGATTAAAAAGATTAACTTGTGATTAAATCAAGATTAAAAAGATTAAATCAAGATTAAAAAGATTAAAAAGATTAAATCAAGATGAAAAAGATTAAACCAAGATTGAAAAGATTAAACCAAGATTAAAAAGATTAAATCAAGATTAAAAAGATTAACTTGTGATTAAATCAAGATTAAAAAGATTAAAAAGATTAAACCAAGATTGAAAAGATTAAACCAAGATTAAAAAGATTAAATCAAGATTAAAAGATTAAAAAGATTAAAAAGATTAAATCAAGATTAAAAAGATTAAATCAAGATTAAAAAGATTAAATCAAGATTAAAAAGATTAAATCAAGATTAAAAAGATTAAATCAAGATTAAAAAGATAAAATCAAGATTAAAAAGATTAAATACGATTAAAAATTGAATCGCGATTAACACGATTTATTACATTTAATCGGATTTAATCCGATTAAGTATTCACCCGAAAGAGGAGTGATCTGCCATTCGGTCTTGCCTGAACTTTGACAACAGCTTTGTAGATCGTTCTAGCACAAACCAACATTTGTCTTTGAAGGGGATTTTACGGAATCGACTATTTAGCTCAATTCTACGAAGGGGAAGATCACTAATATTATTAAGATACCGTCCAATGAGTGAAAAGATTTAATCGGATTTTATTACGATTAAGTCGCGATGGAAATTATTCTGACGCGATTGATTATTATTTTGATTATAATTATGGAATTTATTCTTAAATTATTATTCAAGACGATCGCTAAATAAACGTTCCTCTTCTCTAAGGCCCCAGGCAGAATTATTTGAATGTTGGAGATCATACTCTTATTTTTGTACCCTATTCCTGTTTTGTTTAGTAGAGGAACCAGGCGTTTACGATACCTAATATGGATAACTATCGATATAAACCAAAAGTGCCATAATTACAACTTATAATTATGTCACTTTTGATATAAACTATATTTTCCCAGTTAAATAGATTTCGAAAATCACTATAACAACGAATTGATTTACCCGCCAAACCGCGTGTATTCTAAAAATTGTTCTGCGTAGGGATATTTACTTATTTGTAAATTAAATTTAAGTTTTTATGCTACGTCACTATATAATGCATTTCACGACCACTATTTGTTCTCCCGAAAAGTATTTTGAACACGATGTCACGGACATTTAAGTACACACAATCCCCCCGATGTATTAAATATATTTTGAATATTAAATTTAAATTTGAACAAATTTTCAATCATCTTTTATATTAACTTAAAAACGTACTATAATAACCCAAGAGGAATTTGGTCGAAAAATGATCGTTTTCTCAACTACCCTGTGCCATAAATACATTACCTCAATCACCCTGTCGTTTAACATGACTAACCCACTAAGCAGTAAAAACCAAAGAGTTGTTTTAACTCAACGAAAGACCCATGACCACGCTTTATTAATCACCCGGTCCATTATTTAAGAACAATATTTCAATCAACCTGTACTTAAAGCGCGCAAGACCCTAAGTGTAAATTTAACGAAAATATCAACCGCCCTAAACAATAAGTCCATCATCCTGTCCTTTATTACAATCAGGTCACTAATTCTTAATAACAGAAGAAAAAATATAATTACACTGCTATATCAATAAATCTATCATAATTAGAAATGATTCAATTATGCTTGAAATGATTTAATCATGATTAGAAATGATTCAATTATGCTTGAAATGATTTAATCATGATTAGAAATGATTCAATTATGCTTGAAATAATTTAATCATGATTAGAAATGATATAATTATGCTTTAAATAATTTAATCATAATTAGAAATGATATAATTATGTTTGAAATGATATAATTATGTTTGAAATGATATAATTATGTTTGAAATGATATAATTATGTTTGAAATGATATAATTATGTTTGAAATGATATAATTATGTTTGAAATGATATAATTATGTGTTTGAAATGATATAATTATGTTTGAAATGATATAATTATGTTTGAAATGCTATAATTATGTTTGAAATGATATAATTATGTTTGAAACGATATAATTATTTTTGAAACGATATAATTATGTTTGAAAAGATATAATTATGTTTGAAATGATATAATTATGTTTGAAACGATATAATTATGTTTGAAACGATATAATTATGTTTGAAACGATATAATTATGTTTGAAACGATAAAATTATGTTTGAAACGATATAATTATTTTTGAAACGATATAATTATGTTTGCAACGATATAATTATGTTAGAAAACATATAATTATGTTTGAAACGATATAATTATGTTTGAAACGATATAATCATGTTTGAAAAGATATAATTATGTTTGAAACGATATAATTATGTTTGAAACGATATAATTAAGTTTGAAATTATTTAATTGTGTTTAAAATTTAAAATGATTTAATTGTGTTTAAAATTTGAAATGATTTAATTGTGTTTAAAATTTAAAATGATTTAATTCTGTTTAAAATTTAAAAGTATTTAATTGTGTTTGAAATTTGAAATGATTTAATTGTGTTTAAAATTTAAAATGATTTAATTGTGTTTAAAATTTGAAATGATTTAATTGTGTTTAAAATATAAAATGATTTAATTGTGTTTAAAATTTGAAATGATTTAATTGTGTTTAAAATATAAAATGTTTTAATTGTGTTTAAAATATAAAATGTTTTAATTGTGTTTAAAATTTAAAATGATTTAATTGTGTTTAAAATTTAAAAGGATTTAATTGTGTTTAAAATTATTTAATTGTGTTTAGAATGACTGAGTTATGTTTGAAATGACTGAGTTATGTTTGAAATGACTGATTTATGTTTGAAACTACTGATTTATGTTTGAAATAATTTAATCATAATTAAATTAAATAAATAATTATTATTATTGCACCATAAAACATAATGACCGTCGAGGTGATATGCCCTCGCCTTCGAGAGAGATGTTAATACGAAAAAAGTTTTATTAAAAATGTCAATCACTGTTTCTTTTTCTGGGAAACAGCAAAATTAATTTTTTCTGAGAAATTGAAAAACTTGCTCCTTTCAATATCCATAACATTCATTTCGAAATAACTTTCGAGATATAAATATAAAAAACAGATAAATAATAGGGGTTGGCCGAGGGAGAGAAAAAAACCATGTTGTATTTGAGAATTTCATAACGCATTTTTTATCTTATTAATTTTCTAACTTGAATTTCGCCGAAGAGTTCCTCCAGTAATAACTCGAAATTGTTCCCCACCCCTCAAACATGCATTTAATAGTAGGCTTTCTTCTGAACTATATAGAAAATGAGTTGGGCCAACTCAGTTGGCCATTTTTTCACACACGCCCCACCTGACTAAATCGATTGGAATGAAGATGCTTTGAAAAAGGGCACGCATTCTTTTTTTATTCGAAGGTAGACTTCGAACGGATTTTGACGGGCCCGACTTTAGAACTTCGTTTCTTGTAGCCAAAACCAAAGCCGCAGGCTGTACCCGAAGTTTAGTTCTAGAGTTGCATTATACGTTCAGCATGTCTATCTTTTTTTCATGGAATCACCTTCGATCCTCTCATTCCATTAAAACTCGTCACTGTTTCTCTCGAATTTCATCCCGTTTATTTGAACTTGACTGTGACATGACATGCTACCAAAAAATAGGCAATAGTGTTAATTAATTCGCGAAAAAATTCCAATTTCAACGCGCGTTTTTAGAAGTTCGATTTTAAAATTTATCACTTTAACTTCGGTAAATAACAACTGTCAGACATAATATACTTCAGTTTGACTCTTATTTTAACTGTTATTTTACATTTGAAATATAACTGAACTGAATAGGTGTTTTTACAAAAGATCGGTGGTCACGTGTTTTCAGTAAGTTTGCGTCACTACGGTCAAAATGAAATCTCGAAGTTAGCCGATAATTTAGTGTCGTCCGCTATTTAAGACAAGGCTTACCTGTCGTTTAGTTTAACAGTAAAGTGAAAGTTCTAACTGCTATAGAAGATTATTTATTTTTGCTGAGTATTTTATACCTTTCAAGGTTAGTAAATAAAACTAACTAAAACCAGACTACCTTATAATATACATCACAAATAAAAAGATATTTTTAATACAACCCTAGCCTTTATTTATCTATTTGTAACGCTGTTAATATTTAAAACTAAAATTGTCTATACGCGGGCCTTAGTATCAGCAGCCGGATCTTAGCAGACGATGCCTTGCTCAAACATACTGAATTCCCATGAGCCTCTATAGCGAAAATCTTTTGTAGAACCACCTATTGATCACAATGCTGCGCTCACTTATGTAGAGCCACCCTGTTTCAATAGGGTGTCTTTGGACGGCCACAATAAAACCTTTAAACCTTTAGTTTAGTTTTAGGTTTATTACCATCATTTTTAGTAATATAGTTTTACTGTTTTAGGCCGAAGTATTTTTAGCAATAAAATCAACATTTCAAAAATTAAGTATGAATAACGAGGATAAAAAACTTAGCCATTCCAAAGAAAAAGAAATACATTTATGAGGGTGACACCTGGTGTGGTCCTGAGGGGGCAGTAACTCGTAAATATTTTTTGCACCTGATTACTGATTTTTGTAAAATAATCGGTTATTGCTCATCATTTTTGGGTGATTTGCAGTGATAATTCACAATTTTTCGGTGATTTCCAGTGATTATTTTAAGTTAATTCCCGTGATTAAATATGATTTGTACACCTGATTACTTAAGTGACTACCCCCTCGTGTTGTCCACTCCCTTCTTAATCCTCCTTGTCAGCCTTTTGAGACTACTGGTCACGGGGCAGGGAATTTTAAAATAGACCAAAAAGACCCGAAATTTTTAAGAATTTGTAAAAAGTATGTTAATTTAAATTTATCTTGAAAATTTTATGGTGAATTAATGTAAATGACTTTATTTGCGACCGAAACGAGTCTAGGTGGCGTAACAGCTTCTCCGAGGTAGCGTCTATGATCTAGCGTCTGCTACAGAAAAATTATAAAGTCATAAGAACGTTTTTTTCTTAAATAAACTTATCAAAATATAAGCAAACGGTGTAAAAATTACATCAAAATGTCAGTATCAGTATTTATAAAGTCAAATTTCCGAATAACGATGAGGAAAAACTAATAGCATCTCCTTTAGCCGCTACCTAGCTAGGTTTCAATGCTGAACCCAAGGTGGCGTAGCGATAGTTTTCGGTCGCGAATAGCATCATTTCAATAAACTGTAAGTTAGCTTTAGTAAAAAAAAAATACTAATGCTTTACAGGAAAGTCCACATGTACAACATACAAACATCAGCTTCAAAAGCAGAACCATTACCTCGGATTACTGGGAAAAACAAAATTTACTCGCCTATTGGAAAAATCACGCATTCTTATATGAACCTATCGGTTTCGAAGGCGATAATTTTCGGTCGTTAATAGTTCTATGGTTATTATAAAGTTCCTTAAATGTTCTGGTCATTTTCAAACGTTGTAATTTCAATGTTACAATAAATATTTTTAGTTAAATCTAACATATACTAAAATATGCGTTGAAGTAACTACATTAACCGAAAAAATCAGGTAATTTGATTCTGAAAAAATTGTGGCAACGTTGTTTTAAATTTCAATTCTAATAATACGGCGTAAATGTAATACATGAAACCAGAACGTCTGGTGAAACTCTAGTATCCAAACCTTGAACTCTAAATTAAATTCCAAATAGTAATTCCACTTCGAATCGGATCTGTCACGAACTATTAAAAACATTTTATCCTTGAGCGTTTAATTTTTAACAAACACGTACCCTTAATCTATGCATAACGCGTAATCAAAAGTAAATGAACCGAAGTTATCAGACTGCTATACTCCCCATGTTGGAGGGGTTTTCCTTATGAAGTTATATTTTTACCTCGAATTTGACATTTTGCGCGCTTCTAAGCCAAAAAAAGTGTTTGTTTTTATGAAACCATTTTTTATACACATAAATAGCTATACCCACAATTCCCAAGTGCAATTTATCGCGTCAAAAGACGGGGATGGAAATTAGCTTTTATTTGACTCGATTTTCTCATCATTTTCATAAGTAAAACGCCCTCCGATTCTGTACGCTATTTCGATAACTTCGGTTCATTTACTTCTGGCGTAATTGAAACATACTAATATTTGCGGTTTCCATTAATGGTTGTTTTAACCCTGACAATTAGTCGTGTGATGACGAACAGCGTTAATTCTCATTAAATCTTCTTTTACGTCTTAAAGGGGTTCTTAATTGCTCCAGTCAAGTAGTCTACTATTCTCTGCCGGAAGAAACTAAACGTCAATTTCGTGGTGGAAATATTTAGGCCGTTATAGTGGAGCTCGTGTGTCTACGCTTTTTCTCTTTAATATGTCAACATTTCTTTTGAAGTCATTAAACTCTGATATTACATCTTCGCGGATCTAATAAAGTATGGACTTTCAATTAATTATTTATAGCACTGGCGACGTAAAGGCGCAAAAATATGTGGTCAGGATCTGCATCTCCGAGTAAACTATATTTCTAAGGCTATTTTGAGCCTCGATATTAGATTTTCTCCATCTTCGTTAATCATGCTTAAGCAAATACTAAAATGAGAAAGTTTATCTTAAAGTTCTGTTTACGAACTTATATTTGTTGAAGGAAATCCAGCGTGGGTTATGGTGCGCAAATGTTTAGGTTTCGGTATTTTTATGACAAATAATACGGAATACTTCGTTTCCGGCAGCGTATGAATACATTATCAACCGTAACCAAAAACTACCTTCTTTCAAAACAATCCCCTAACGCCAAATTCTTACAGAGGAAAAATGAAGCAGAGTCTGGATTTTTTTGGAGTGACGTTTTTTGAAACGTCACTTTCCAATCCCTTTAAGGGCTAATTTTGTTAATGCGGCGGAGTATTTGAAATAAAATATGCCATTAGTGGCTTGTTTATTCCGGTTCAATCTGTATAATATATATTACGAAATCTTGAAATGAACCGGGCGTTCAATTAAGTTATCCGTTTTAATTTAAAGTATAAATTTCACTTTGTACGTAATTAACCTTTTCAATTTGCATAGAGCCACGTAGCGGCCAAGGCGAGAAGTTCATAAAGTGGTGGATTTTTAACCGCAAAGCGTTTGCTTAAAGGGCCACACCGGCGTTTGCATTGGACCCGATTCACGCGCTAGTTTCCAGAATAGGATTGGTCGTATTCGCTACCACGTGCTCAATTCGGGCAGAATTTTTCAAACGCCGGTGTGGCCTTTTAACATACGAAAAATCCAGTAGACTATTAGCTTCTCGCGTTGGTCGCTACGTGGCTCTATGTAAATTGAAAAGACTAATTACTTGTACTTTGCGAGTAAATTAAATTACCAGTACTAGTCTATGTGTAAAACACGAAAAAAAAAAGATTTCTTCGAATTTGTACCCCCGCCGCAAAAGAGAACTGTCTCGTCATTTTTGAAGGGTGACTTTTTATTTTGGCTTTTAAAATGAACCTCTGAGCCAGCCATGTGTCAGTTCCACGAACGCCGGGGCTGGGACGACGAGAAAGGAGATTTTTTTGTAGCGATGCCCGGCTTCTGACTTGGCGCGATTTTTCAATGCGTGGCTCTTGTCACGTAGCTACAGATGATGCGACACGGGCCAGTTACGGAAATGACTTAAGTGGGACAGAACGGTACAGGCTATACGCGCTTCGGAACTTGAAAAGAAATGCAAACTTCCGAACTGGCCCTATATCGCGTCTCTTCTCCGGAACGTCGGGCCGGCCTCTCCCGAAAGAGCGATTCCGTGCGAGAGAACACGCGTTTCCAGGAAAAGAGACCGTTTTAGAATATCCCCAGTTCAACAGAGCTCCTTATATCTAGAAAGTAAATACTAAAGAAGTTTAGAATTACATCGAGTAGGGGAACGACCCAAAACGACTTACATTGCATCACTATTGTTATAAATAGACCAAAATTCTATTATTTCTTTTTAAATAACTTGTTATATTTTGTTTTAGAAAGATTTATCATATTTTTATTATTTGTACTTAAAATTTTTAACAACTCTATACTTAGAGCATAGCGCCGAACCAATTTTCAACGGCGGCGGCGGGAACGATAATTAGTTCGGCGGCGGCGTGGCGCGCCGATTTTCAGAAAATAATCGGCGGCGTTGAAAAAAATCGGCGGCGGCGGCGCCTAAGGGGAAAAACTGCCCCCCCCCTCAGAAATAGCGCCAGCCTTTTAATAGACCGCTAGAACTTAAATTGTTAAACACATTTAAAAAATACATGTTTAATAGAATGTATTTTATTAAAATAGGAACCACTTGTTTCCAAAACAAAGAAGAGGTAACTTTGGTTACATACTATCATATGTAACTTATTTAATCATAAGTGTGCCTGAATGAATTTTTTCATAATGATACCTTGTTGCAAGGATATGACGTTATTGACGTCACTTCCCAGTCGATGACGGTTTTATCGTCATCAAAACTAGTTCTCGCGTAGGGGGGAAGGAAGTTAAAACCAGTTTTACGCGACGTTAGTGCTGTATTTTCTTTGGTGGCTGTCAAAGACTATATAAAGTTACGCGTAGCTTTATATAGTCTTTGGTGGCTGTGAAACAAGGTCTCATTTAAATTTTTAATACAGATATGTTAAACAGAGGCACACTTATGAGTAACTATGTCACATATGATACTATTAAACTAAAACATTTACGCTAGTAATAACAATACTGTACTAATTTACTACCATTTCACTAGTATTATTATCTATCCACTCTTTTTAGAAACTTTTGCTGGGCGCCGCCATTATCGTACAGACAACCAACGAGCCAGCCCTCTACCGCATAAATTTCATCCCCCCAAATCCGGTTTTTCCCCGCGCATTTAAGTCTATTATCACAAATTATTTTACCTTTGTATCAAAGGAATTTTTAAAATGCAGCTGATACGTTTCTGTACTTATTACAAAATACGGGGCGAGGCAACTCCAAAGCCGTTTTCATTTCTCTCTCTCCTATCCCAGCTATCTGCTGCAGAAAATCTTGGTGCGCGCGGTGCAGTGGTGCCAGATCTTTTGGAAATTATTAATTATTTTTAATTTTATAACGCTAGTACGGTGCACCCAACAGCCTAGGAATCGTAGCACTACCAAAAGAAAAATCTATGTAGTTTAGATCTCAAAACTTAATTATTATACTTTAATAATGGAAATTAATTCGGCGGCGAAATGAAAATGTTTCGGCGGCGGCGGCGGCGGCGGGGCCGAAATTAAATTTATCGGCGGCGGCGTTTCGGCGTTATCTAAATAATCGGCGGCGGCGGCGTTTGATCGGCGGCGCTATCCTCTATCTACAGGGTCTTTTTTTTTGCTCGGAAAAGTGTTTTTTTTCAAAAACTATTTATAGTACCGATTTCAAATTTAGAAGGTCAATTCTCTATACCGGGGGACATCAGTTTGAGAAATTTGAGCGTTTTCGGTAATGTTTTTCACCAATTTTGAAAAATTATTTTTCGACCACTAGGTGCGAGATAAAAAATTTCTATTATAAAGTTGTAGGCCGTCATCGAAAACCCTTAAAAATTGTTCACTCGACGAAAAACAACTTATTTATCAGTGAAAATTCGAGCTTGAAAAATTTACAAGTTGGTGAAGCCAAATTACGATTGTTTGAAACGATAATTGAAAAGGGAACAAGTCTAATACAAAAGTAGTAGAGTTTTCACACTTGAAAAAATGTACACGTTTGGTTTTTAAATGCAGATATTTTATTCACGCTTTCTCTACCATTTCTGGTGTGACGTCTCGGCAAGCACTGATTATTCGTCTAATGAATTCCTCCCTAGTTTCAATGGGCGTGGCGTATACCTTTGCTTTAACGAATCCCCAGAGAAAATAATCCAGCGGTGTTAGGTCAGGTGACCTTGCTGGCCAATGCACTGGACCATTTCTCCCTATCCACCTTTCAGGAAACTCGTTGTTGAGGTGCTCAGTTACTTGCCGGGAAAAATGCGGAGGGGCGCCATCTTGCTGAAACCACAACTGACGTCTTTCAGCCAATGGAAGGTCGCCGATTGCGTCACTCAGTTCGTTCTGTAGAAAATGTAAATACCTTTGGCCGTTGAGGTTCGTCGGCAGGAAAAAGGGACCAATCAAACGGTTTCCAACAAGTCCAACCCAAACATTGACCCGTTCAAATTGAACCTGGTGATGATATTCAAAACCCCAATGTGGGTTGATGTCAGACCAAAGATGGCTGTTTTGATGATTAAAGGGCCCATCTCTAGAAAATGACGCTTCTACGGAGAACAAAACATGGCGCAAAAATTGTCTATCTTCTTGGACAGCATTTAGTAACCAGTTGCTAAATTCATAACGTCTTTGATGGTCTCCGTCAATTAGTCCTTGGTGGAGCGTAGCTCTGTATGGGTGATAGCGATTCTTACGAAGAATTTTCCACACACGATTTGCAGAACAACCCAAATCAGCAGCGGCGTTAGCGCCACTGTGACGAGGATATGCCATAAAGTACGCGAGTACATTGTTCTCGAAGTCTAAATCCGGTTGACCCAATCCGCGAAACCTAGGTTGCAAGTTACCAAATTGATTGAAATCGTGAATTGCTCGTCTTACTGTATTTACAGATGGTGCTCCATTTGGATGTCTTTCTGCGAAGATTTCAGTCACTCTTCTAAGGTTTTGCGCTGCTTCTCCATAGTAAATGGCAACTATCTCGGTACGCTCAGCTACTGAATAACGAGGCATTGTTCGAAATATTATCAAACACTGATAATAATCTCCCAAAGTTTTCCTTTAAATACCCAATGCATGTTTAGGATTGACCTATAGCCTCGTGTTTTTTAAATCTGGTCGTTTTTTTAACCAAAGTTTCAACTGGATTAGGTAATTCGGTTTCAATTATCGTTTCAAACAATCGTAATTTGGCTTCACCAACTTGTAAATTTTTCAAGCTCGAATTTTCACTGATAAATAAATTGTTTTTCGTCGAGTGAACAATTTTTAAGGGTTTTCGATGACGGCCTACAACTTTATAATAGAAATTTTTTTTCTCGCACCTAGTGGTCGAAAAATAATTTTTCAAAATTGGTGAAAAACATTACCGAAAACGCTCAAATTTCTCAAACTGATGTCCCCCGGTATAGAGAATTGACCTTCCAAATTTGAAATCGGTACTATAAATAGTTTTTGAAAAAAAACACTTTTCCGAGCAAAAAAAAAGACCCTGTATACTGCGGTGATCGGGGGTTGGGTAGCGATAATTGGCGTCACTATAAGGGCAGAGACATAACCGTGCTGAGATATTACGGGCCCCGGGCAAAATATATGATCGCGGGCCCGTCTCACTGAAATTTCCAAGAGGGGGTTTTGGTCAAGAGCAAGACGATGGGCTCCTAACTGGAGATATCTGTACGTTTTCAGAGAGAATCGTCGGGGAAGTATTAAAATCGTGGTCGGTCCCAGGATTCAGAGGCTCCGGAAATATGTACGGGCTTCTCCCCCTCTCTCTTTACGGGCCTGACTATGGCAATATTAGAGTTTTAGCATATGTAACATAATTACTCATAAGTATGCCACTGTATCTTTATTCTGTATCTTTATTCCATTCAAAAATCTTCACTAACGGTTTGTTTCACCACGAACCAGTAAAAAGGTGGACTGCGTTAGATTTCAACCTTTTTATTCATCCTAGTAATTTTGGGAGTCACACCAGTAGCTTTGTTCAAGCTTTTCTCTGTAGTATCAACTTTGAGGCGACTGGACGGTTAAAGGGGGGCCAAAAAAAGGGGGTTTACTGGGGCGTACAGGTAGCGCCATCTACTAAAACGTTTGGATGTTTTATTTTGACTATTGCGTGAAAGGAGCGTCTGTATTTACGTCTAAACTGCGCAGTTAAGGCCTCGGTTATTTGTCAGTCTTCCTTTTAATACTCAGATCAAGTGGATCAGTGTCACCAATGTTTGTTGTTTTATTTTTCTACGAAAGTTAAATTTATTCTATTTATTATGTTACGAAAATATATTTATAATAGTAATATTTACCACAGGCTTTCGTTTAGGAGGCATCTAAAACTATAACCTGAACTTTAAGCAGACTACGGAAAGGCTTCACTCTAGCATGTGACCGAAACAGCCTATCACGAACTTGCCCCGTTTTTCCCGCGCGCCACCAATTGAGAGAAAGAGTAACCAAGCGGTCGCATCAAACTTCGTAGCGTAAAATCGTACACGTGAGCCGTCCCGTATTTATTCGTCCAAGGTCACACTATTGGCTACTAACATTTGTATTTATAGTGTTGGTTGCAGTAATTTTTGCTATGGATAATTAATGATTGATTAGAAAGAGCAAACATTTTATAGCAAGTACACAAAATTTCATCAAAATCGGTTAAGCGGTCTTTGAATTATTAAAGGGAATATAACCTCAGGTATTTGGTGTGGAACACCAACGTTTACAGCTCTGTCCGCTCTTGCCTTTGGCTTTAGAAATGTTTGGCGCCACTGTACAGGAAAAATTTGAAAATTGAAGGGGTCTTTCATAAAGGTTGCTTTGCAGGTTACATTCCCTTTAAAGTTAGAGAGCGCGGAATTATTAGGAAGCGCGCGCTCCAAAAAATAACACTTTTTATGGACGTAAGAGCAGGGAGGAAGGGAGTCGTAATTTACGTGCTAAATGTGTCCAAGCAGGGGAACCGAGACTCCAGGGGGCTGACAATGGGGGTAAAATCATGGAGGACCCAATACGGAAAAAGTACGATTTTAGCACCATCTATCCTCCCTGCTCTCACCTAACTCTCTGCATTCAGCCATTTCAAATCTTTATTTGTGTAGATGGCGCTAAAATCGTACTTGTTCCGTATTGGGTCCTCCAGGATTTTACCCCCATTGTCAGCCCCCTGGAGTCTCGGTTCCCCTGCTTGGACACATTTAGCTCGTTAATTACGACTCCCTTTCTCCCTGGTAAGAGCAACATTTGAACAAGAAGTCCACGTTAGTTTATAAAAAGAACTATTCAGTTCCTTCTACTCGAGGAATAAAAGTACAGTTTCGATTTGCTCTTGCCACGGACGAGAAAAATTCGCGCAAAATGTTTGGCGAGCGAAAGAGGTCAGTTTCGAACCCAAAATGAGTACAGTTAGGCTTGGAAATTTGTTTCGAGAATGACATTCTTGGAAAGAGAACTTCCAGGGCTTCAAAACAAGCCCTCATTCGTTCGATTTTATTATTATCGAATTTTCGTGCCAATGGAAAACCTCTAAATTGAAAAGCAATTTTTGGTGCCGGAATTTTAGTCAGCCCAATGTAGCTTTATGGAAATTCATAAACTCGCTCGGTTTGTGCGGATGAAGTTAAATAATGAGTAGGCCTAGTTTATAAAAATAAAAGGTTGGGGAAAATGACCAATACGGTTCAGTAATCGCTTTCCGAAAATTGAACAAGTAGTCGAAGTGGGATATTCCACCAGCGTTATTAAAACCCATACCAAGCCTAGAAGAGTTAGGCCTAGGCTCAAAAGAATCTGCAAAGACTCCAACCTTGTAGATGCTCCGGAAAAGTTCAACCAGAATTTCAACTATTTTTTTCAATAAGCCTGCTTCTTTTATTTGACTATGCAAATTTATTTTAGAACCAGAGTCTCCGAAAACTTCATTAATTTGCATATTAATTGCATTAACAGCACTTTACAGTATATTGTAGTTCATTTTAGGTCCTAAGCCTTGGTTCTTTCAAACCGTTTTTTTTACTAAAATAATGGCCGTCGGTTTATCAAACGTAGGGCTAATGGTGCGACGGCATAATCGGCATTTGAGATTCGATGCGTCAAATATGACATCAAATATGACGTAAAATATTACGTCAAATATTACGTAGGGTACGGATCATAGATAAAATAACTTCGTATATAAATAGGAAACTTCATGTTGCAGAAGTGACGCCAGAATTTTGGCCGACATCTGGTGGCGGCACCCGAATAATATTATTTGGTGAAGTTCGCACTACACGAAGTAACGTAATCCCAATTGCAAAGGCTTAAGCGAGATAGATGTATAAAATTAATTTTTTCTTGAACTGAGAGCAAATTTAAAAAAATAGCACTAAAGAAATAGCATTCAGTAATAATTTCAAGTTTGTTTTAAACGCTATTTCTTGTATATTTGAAGACATTTACATTGCAAAATACGTTTATTCACAAAACTCCGACCTCAAATTCTTCGATACTTTCTACGCTCTTGAGAACACAGCCAACTGGCGCAGTCACTAGATGTCAGGGCAATCTCGTGAGAGTCAGTTTGCCCCATTGAAGTTTCCTATCTATATACGAAGTTATTTTATCTATGGTACGGATGACGCCATATCTGTGAAATAAACCGTTAGTGAAGAAATTGAGCTAGTGGCATACTTATGAGAAATTATGTTACATATCGATTTAGGAATAATACCAGTAGCGTTAGTATTAATTTTAGGCAATATTGACACCATAAACTTTTGTTTGCTCAAAAATAAACGAACGAATGGGAATAAAGAGAAGAAAAACTATTTCAAAAAGAGAAAAATTAATTATATTTCGATGCACGGTCTGAGGGTAATAATAATAATCAGCTAGGCTAATACCCAAAGCACCACCTTAGGCGCAAGTCATCTAGCGACTTTTAATGCCTTTAAACTGGTGGCCTTGTTAAAATGCGTAGGAGGGTGGTGGCAAGCCCTGCATGTCTCGCGAGCCAACAGCTCCCTACACTCACTATACTATTACCGTTAACCTCTTCAAGTGTTTATGGTAAAGGCGCCTGAAATACGAAAATTGCGAAATTCTGCCGGTGGTTCTATAAAACAAATCTCGTAGACGAACCTCCCAATTACAACTTTTTGGTGTTTTCAAGCGTCTTTAGAAACCTAGCTTAATGGGAATATAACCTGCAAAGCAATCTTTATGGAAAACCCCTTCAATTTTTAAATTTATCTGTACAGTGGTGCCAAACATTTCTAAAGCCAAAGGCAAGAGAGGCCACACCAAATACCTGAGGTTATATTCCCTTTAAAGGGTCTTTCAAGGGAGAGCGGGGGGGGGGGGATGAAGTCCATTTAAAATACGTCACTCGGTCGCCATTCATTGCATTTACAAAGGTTACACTCTGATGTCGTTTCAGTGACGTTTTTTGAAACGACTTCCGACCCCCTCACATGCCCCTTTGAAAGTCCCTTTAACACCCGGTTCACTCTGCACCAGGAATTCATACCTCGAACTTGGAATGGTTATCTCGGCCGATTTCCGTCTCTATCTAGACCCTTTAGGGGACCGGTTTTTTTCAACATTTTGACGTCAGAGCGTACGTGTTTTCTCTTACGATTTTCATTGGCTTAAAAATCTCCTACCAAAAATATCCTGGGGTACGTTCAGTAACAGTCAACGGAAAAAAACCCGATGGATTTATATTTTCCACCGATGAGCTTTTTCGTCATAATGACGTTAGAAGTTGCTGAACGCTTTTATTCAGTCATCGGTGTTTTTTAAAATGCCGTAGCTTTTATAGTAGTTGTACGTCAGTAATGACGTCAGTCATCGGAAAAACCGACTCTTCCAGCCGATGACTTCGGTGAGTAACCGATGACTATCGTGACGTCAAAACCGGAAACACGAAAAAGCGTACAGTAGGAAACCGATGTCAGCGATTAGTAATCGGTGAGTCCGATGAGCGCTGCTGAACGTACCCCGGGCCCCCCAGGTACCAAGTATAGTCGTCTGCTAGATAATCTGGACAAACCTAACCCTAAATTTCGAAATAGCCGGGGAGCCGAAAGTAACACTAAACCTATTGAAACAAAAATTAAAATCTGTTAAATTAGAACAAAAACGTGGGATAGGGAATTGTCATTTTAATTTCATGGAGAGCCACAAAAAGATATTGGAATTCAATGAGAATAAGGAAATAACGTTCGAATCTTTATACAAAGCTTTGTGGGAAAAATGCATTCATGATTTTATAGTAAATAATAAAAATGCTAAAATTTTTACGGGTATGGTAGCGTAACTTTGGCTGAACGGAATATTTGGAATTGTAAGTATATAAAATGGTCCCCGAGATCTTACCATAGGGAATACGGCCGGATAACCATTCCAAGTTCGAGGTATGAATTCCTGCTCTGCACCGTAACGGTAGGCGTTTCAATTTAAAACATCCCCTGTCTGGCCCTTTCGTGATCATGCTACCGAAACTTTGTAGACTCTCCGCTTAAGCAGTATAAAAACTATACACTCTTTTACGAAGTCGGTCATTTCATTACAGGCCTAATTTAAAATAGTACAGTCAAGGGCACTTGACCGCGCGAAGCGGCCTTGCATGCACTATTTGAAAAATTGAAATCAGACCTGTAATAAAATGGCAGCTCTCACAAATAAGCATATAAAAGGGTGTATAGACAAACAAAGCGGTTTGTCCGGTCGCAGTAGCACAAACTCTTTATTAATACTTAGCGTTATGTGTTCTTAAAAATATTATCTCTAAAATACTTCCGAGACTTAGAAATTAGTAGGCGAATACCTTTAGCCTGCCCCGCAGAAGTGTACGGCCAATTTCGAACTACAATTTTGCTGTAAAAAGTTCCTAATGTGTAGCGCCACACATCGATATATATTTATAGGTTACGTAAAATATTTTGTGTAAAACTTAAATTACCCCAGAATTAGAAAATCATCGTTATTTTTTAATTTTTTTTAAATTAAGGATATATATTTTGCTTCTGTGCTTTCTGATTCGAAATTCGCGCGTTTTATTGGGGTTTCTACTTTGTAGGTTCAATTCTATAGCGCCATCTTTTATAACATTTCGCCTCTGAAACTAGAATTTATTTCGTAAGAAAATGATAGATTAAAATGTTTTATTATGTGCATAAATAAAACCGTACATTAAATTTCAGTAAAGTTGTTTTTTAATAAAAATTCTTTAGTTTCACTCTCTGCACTGAAAGGAGAAGAAATATTAATTTTGAAATTTAACATATTTATATTTCCAATTACCATCCAGGTCGAATGATTTTATAACAATTCTCAACAGATAAATCCACCACAGTAGAACCCAATTTCAAGGGGTCTAAATGACCCAATGGTCCACCATCTATTATTAGAGCTAATTTGGACCAAATTTCTTCAAATTCCTAAGGAAAGGTTATTTTCTATTAAATTAGATGGTTTTCAAGAGTAATATAATGTTAGTGTGTTACTTGAATTGTATGCGAACTATTTTGACAACTTATGTTTGCACTGGTCAAGGCGAGAGGTTCTCCACATTTTAAAACTAGCTTTTGAATAAAAGAGTACTTAGGTATTCGAATTCCTATAAGTTTTGTGGTCTCTGGCAATATTAGAGGGTTTAAATTCTTGTTTCCTTTCAACAGGATGGTCACTGGCCCTGGAAGCAGGCCTTCTAGTATATCATCTCTGACAGTCATGTTGCTCCATCTGAGAGGTAGGGTAAGTAATTAGACATTTGTTAATTATTTAAAAACGAAGAATCATTACTTTGGAATGTCTGATATCTTTCCAACACATATTGCAATAGGTTTATTACTGTTTCTTTGTTTAATACTGTACAATTTTTCAACAGATTTGTCATTTATGGCTAGAGTAGCTATTCCATATATAGTGTCAGTGGGTAAAGCGATTGCTTTATTTTGTTTCAAAACTGTTATGGCTTCGTTTATCAGGATAGCTGAATGAAAAACCTTATTATTAATATGTTGTTCATTAACTTTCTTAAAAAAGATTACCTTCATTATCTTTATCATATTTTAAAATTTTATAGGGTGTACTTAGATATTTAAAGTCTGAGTTTATTGATATTTTGTCATTTTTGACCTTGTTTAAAGTGTTGGTTGAAGATTTCATTTCAATGTTTTTCGGGAATAAGTTATACTTCATAAATTTATATTGCGTCTTATATATGGAATTGTAAAATATATAAAACAATTTGTTAAAACGATAACTCATACTTCATTTTAGATTTCGCTTGCCAAGTCTTTAAAACCACATGGTGCAATAGTGGCAATTTAAAGAGGATCTTATTCTTACGTCATTTCATTCGCTTTAAATTCGATCATGTGACGGTTGCGACCATAGATATAGGAAACGTATATAAAGGTCTAGATAAAATATTTCAAAGGGAGTGAATACGGAGGTGACAGCTAGCAGAAACGCGTAATTTCTGCAGGCTATCCTTATAAGGCGCTATCTATCGGTAAGAAAGCTGGTGCTATCGTCGCGAGAATCATTGTCTCCTGCTTAAAAATTATACTAAAAGTCACCAACAGATGGTGTCTAAACACTACGGCCTGCGGAAAGGTCAAGCACTTAGTACTAAAATGCTAAGAGAGCTCGCGCTCTTGGTCACGTGCCTTCCTCGGTGTCTGCTAGGTGTCAATTCCGTATTTTATGTTAGGCTTAGACGCCCCGAAATTTATCTAGACCTTTATATACATTTCTTATATCTATGGTTGCGACCATTGAGGATCGGGAAGTCGTAATTTCCCAAGCCTGTTCCGCGTCAAAATTCTGAGAATGAATTCTTCTCTTGAGAAGAGTTCTTCGTTAGAATTTTTCTCCCCGTGAGAACTCGCTAAAATGCGTCAAGTTTTTCGCCTTGAAGGCCTATCGGCATATTTTCCCCCATTAAAGCTTAGTTTTCTCCCCTACTTATTGGTCTCTTTACTTGTTCGCGTTTTTACTCCTCAAATGTAAAATGCATTGAGTGGGGAATATTAATCTAGTCTCTAGAGGTCCAATCAAAACGTCGGATTTCAGTATTTCGCGAAACAAGTTTAAAAAAAATAAGAATACTGCCGTCTGCTCCCAAATGACGAGGAAACTTTATCATTCTACCCGTGGCGCCGTCTATCTCTCAATGGTTCGTTCAAATAAGACGCGTTTTCCGGCAAAAAGGTTTTTTTTTCAAAACTAATGGAGGGCACCACGGGTCATATGATAACGTTTTCTCGTCATTTTAGAGGAGACGACACATTCGTAATTTCCAAAAACTTGTTTCGTGGGGAGTAGATTTGATTGGATCTCTAGATTAATATTCCCAACTCAATGGTAAAATGAATCTTCTAAAGATGGCGGCTTACGAAGTTACGATAATCCCACCAAAGATATTTTAAACTCGTACCCTAGATCAGTGGTGTAGTCCTAAAATAAAAAGAACCGGGGCGCTACCTGGGTACAGCCAACTTCGATTGCAAGTAATCGAAGTTGGCTGTACCAGCCGCTATAAATCGTCGGCTGAGAGCAAAATCCACGTAACAATGTACACAAATCTTAAGAAATTACATGGATTTTGCTCTCAGCCGACGAAATGTACATCCAACTTTGATTTTTAGCGTGATCGAAGATGGCTGTACCTAGGTAACGATTTTAAATTGTTATGGTATTTTTCTGCGGGCAAGATTTATCATAAATTCACACACCCTTATTCCAGAAAAATGATATACGAAATAGAGGCAAGGCGCGCCATGGCAAAATGGAAAAACCAAGGTGGGGCGGGGCCCTGCCTTTGAAAAAAGCACCGGGGCGACGCCCTGCCCCGCCCTGGCCCGACTGCACCACTGCCCTAGATTCGAAATAACTCACTCGCGCGTTGCCGATAGCGTTTACCCCGAGGGGTTATTCACTGTTGCAAAATTTTGTACACCTGATTTCAGATTTCACGTGATTTCACTTTTGATTTAACGTTATGGAAGCTACTGATTTGAAGTGATTTCAGTGATTTCCCTGCTGATTTGTACACCTGATTTCAAAAGTGGTAAACCCCTCGGTTTACCCACTTCCCGCCGGAACTCAGAAAAAATTCGCTCCATGGTTTGCGCCTTACCGCAACCACGGCCAACTTCGATCACGCGCTGCCGCGCTATATAGCGCGGCAGCGCGTGATCGAAGTTGGCCGTGCCACAACCGATGGAGCCCGATTTTTCTGAGGTCACGTGCCGGAAAAGGGTAACAAAACCGTCAATGGGAAAGCTCTCAGTATTCGAATCTAGGGTACGAGTTTAAATTATCTTTGATCCCACCAAGGATCGAACCGAGCCTCGGCCTCGGTCCGAGGGTCGTCTAAATATAGCCGAGGAACCGAGGATTTTTTCGCTCTTATTAAAAACATGAATAACTGAAATTTTGGCCCATTTTCTACCGTAAAATTTATATCTAAGGAGAATGAATATGTGGAGACGATCGTCCGGCTACCGGCACCTTGAACGCTTTTTCCCCTGTCTTGTGCGGAGGAGGAGTCAATACTCGAAAGTTTTAGTTTTAGTTTCGTAACTTTTGTTTTAGGTTCTTTTCGTGGGAACCGTCGAAAAGCGAAACGTGAGGGGGCGGGGCTGCTTGGAGGGACGAAACATCTACAATAGTTGATATTAAAACTTTTATTTGGAAGCTTTATTTATCCATTTGACCCAGTGGCGTAGCGTGTATTTCTTTAACCCGGGGCAAACCCTAAATTGGCCGCCCCCTTTATTTTCGCAACTAAGCAAAAAATCGGTGAAAAATCTGTGATACTTTGTTGCTCTGTTGATTGCAAAAGGATTCAAGTCATTTAAAAATTAAAATTTTATTTTGCGTGTTTTTAGCAACGCGATCTCTTTAATGAAATGGTCAATATTAATTGGTACCTCTTGTTCGATTGCGAAGAAACCCAGATTTGTTAATCTCAACATGCACATTGTAGACCTTTAATAATTTTTATAATTTTTCTGATACACGATCTCGGCCGGCCGCGTTCGTTTCAATTTTCCAGGCCACTGGCCGCCCCCTACATCAAAGCCGCCCGGGGCCATGACCCCCTTTGCCCCTCCCACGCTACGCCACTGATTTGACCATTTAACCGTTGCCTCGGCCCGAGGCAGTTTTTCGACCCTTGTTCGATCCTTGGATCCCACGAACGTAATAAACTAAGCCTTTGACAATAAATATTTTTTTTAGTTTTTACAGGATTTCACGACAATATATGAAGGAAGGAAAGATTTTATTTATAATTTAAAAGGAAAGGTTTCATAGGAAATTTAACCAACCATTCTATATTATCTGAAATTAATTTTCGTCCACAAAAATATCATAATGTTATTAGAATATTAGCTTCCATTTTTATTTGTAATTTGACCGAGTGAGAATGCTCGGAGCCATTCTCACTCTTCTCAAGAGAACTCGTGAAAAGGACCGTCAAAATTTTGAGAAGTGAGAATTCTCACTATCAAGGGAAGAATTCTTAGAATTTTGACGTGCCCATGGTTACCAGAGTTTTTGCTAATGGCCATCAAAATTTTGAAAAGTGAGAATTCTCACTATCAAGGCACGGACTGTAAATTTTAGAGGACCGGTATTCCCGAGGTATTTTACGCCCCGTTCACCGATCAGGCTGACGGGAGTCGCTCAAGGTCATAAAAAAACTAAAGCGCGTGTCTTTCGGTCGGCCAGATTTCCAGATAACATGCGGGGGGGTCTATCTCTATGCGTGGTACAAATGACCTTGACGGACTCTCTTTCTCTAGTTCGAAGTGATTGATGCTCGGGGAAACCAAAATTCTACAGGAGAAGGCTACGCTTTACTCGTCCTCTAAAATTTACAGTCCATGATCAAGGGAAGTATTCTTAGAATTTTGACGCGCCCCTTGGACAGCCTTGGAAATAAGCTATTTTTTAAACTGGTCCTTATGACCAGTGACCCCTAAGATTATTAATTATTAAACTGGTCTCATATAAAATGTTCTAATGTCATTTTATAAGCCTAAAAAACCTATAGAGGTTAGATTACGTTGGTAACATTAATTTTACACGTATTCAAAATAGTTAACTTTATTTTATGAGTATCACAAGAATAGTACAATATAGTACTATCTCACCTAAGACTACTGCCATAGCCTAGAAGACCCTCCCCATTTGACTGCTCTCAAGCGCTCTAGATCGCTATGATGAACAATTTATGTTCCATTTGCGTGCTCGGATCTGCTCCGATCACGTTTCACGTGTTCCATTTCCCACTCTCGGGTGCTCCGAGATCGCCTAAAACCGATCTGCCGATTTCGACAGACCAAGGCTGCGTTCAGTAAGAGTAATCGGACCTGCAGCGGTTCTGAACCGTTGCTAATCGTTTGCAGCGTTACGTCAAGAGCTACTGAACGCTTTTCTGTTCTCACGCAATAGGTTAAACCAAGGACAGTAGATACAGGGACGAGAAAGTGTATTGGCGGCCTCTGTTGGAATATATCACATAAAACGACCTAAACGCAAGGAGAGTTAGTTGTAAACAAAAAAAATGTTGGTCACCTAATTTTAGCGGTTCTTAACGAGGTTTAAGTGTTCAAAACAAATGGGCATTTTTTATTTACGCTCGTAGTTTTATTTTTAATTTAACAGAGACAGATTCGGAGCGAATCTCGAGCAAAGATAATTTAAACTCGTACCCTAGATTCGAAATCACTCTCTCACGCGTTGCCGATAGCGTTTACCCACTTCCCGCTGGAAAAGGGTAAACGTTTCGTAACAAAACCGTCAATCGGAAAGCTCTCAGTATTCGAATCTAGGGTACGAGTTAAAATTATCTTTGTCTCGAGCAATCAAATGGAAAACGCTATAAATAAATTGGTCTGAGCAATTAATAAACTGGTCTTTGACCACTTGACCACCGTTATTGGTTATTTCCAAGGCTGCCCTTGCAGGGAACCGTTGCTACGTTTAGTCGCTTACAGATTTTGGCGGTAAAGTACTAAAGTTGAAGTTCAGACAAAAACGGTCAAGAAAAACTTTGTAAAACTAGTGATTTGGGATATACTTTTTGGAAGTTTAACATCATTAATTATTGGTAAATAGTTTTGGCGCCTATTTTTAATTTTCTGATAACTTTCTTTCTTGACTTTATTGTTATGATATTTTAAATTTTACTAATGTTTTCTATAACCGAAGCCTTGGTCATTAGTTTCTAAAAATTTATTCTGATCATCTAGATTATGAAGCTGCGAGAAAGGAAAAAGGAGGAAACGAATGTGCCAAAAGCACTGAAAAGAAAGACACAACTTTTACCGCCTAAGATAAAAACAAAGCCAAGTAAAGCATTTAAATGTAAACCTTCAAGTGGAAGCCCTCTTAGGGTTAAAAGTGTTCCAGATATTAAAAATGATTCAGGTATAAAAATTTTGGTTATTGACTTTTGTACCATAAATTTACATGTTGGATTCCTTTTTTCTTTTCTCAGTTAAAACAAAAAGAGCTACTACTCACAGCACAACCAACAGAGTCACAAGGTCCAAAATTCCAAAACCTGTCACTCCCAATAATAAAATAGAAAAACCCATTAAGCCTATGATAGAAAGAAAAACAAGCGAGGTCAAAAGAAATGCAAATGACAAGACTCATAATAAGAATAAGTTGGAAGCTACCACTAATCAGATCACAAACTACTTCAAGAAAGACACAACTCCGAAAGCACAAAGATTAGATCAGAGCTTATTACACAAAACTAGCTCCGTAAAAAAAGCATGTTGGGCCAATGCTTCTTTTCTTCTTTCAAAGTCACAATCAAAGCCAAATGCAGATCCTTACGAATTTGTAGATGACTTACCAAAACAAAGGAAGAAGACTAAAAGAAGGGCATCTCGTTCTGCGCCTTATACCAAATTGAGAAAAGAAAAAACCAAGGCTGACGATCGGAAATCTCACCAATCAAAAAATGCTAACCAGCTCAAAGAGCCCGTATTTAACAGTACCCTAGCTGATTCAGAGAAGATTGCGAATAAAATTTATTCCAATGGTAAAGCTATACCATCATTGCACCAGTTGGATATATCAAGTATTACTGTAACAAACAAAAGCGTAATTCCCATTTGTGAGGAATCAACAAATAAAAACATGGTCACAAATTCTCATGGTGATAAGTATGAAGATACAGAAATAACCCCAGACAAAAATGATGCACTTGCAGATAATTATAAATTGTTCAAAACACCAGTGTTGCCTGTTAAATCAATAGATAAGAACTATGACTTCTTCGCTAAAGCCACTGCAGTTTCAACTCCAAAAGTGACTATAACCAGTACCAAACCCCTTACAAAGTTTGCGCGTGATGCAAAAGTAAATACTATTTCAACTGATTCCAGTGTACTGAAAACCATGATCAATAGTGAAAGCTCTCCACTTATGCATGCTGATGTGTCTCCAATCAATGACAATGCCCCAAAAACCAGTTCTGAGAGCAATTCAAGACATGAAATGGAAGATCATATTGATGAAGAAATAGACTTTGGTTCAGATAATGAAGAAAATTCACGGATTCTTTCCGGATCATTTGTGGAGTCTGAAAACTGTGTTTACGAAAATGAGTACCTTAAAAGGGCTTCAACTCCAGAAGCCGGAGATCTTCTAGACTGTAGCGTGATTAGGTCAAATTCAATTCGTGTAATTGATTCAGAAAATGACCTTGCTTTGAAGAGCCCTAATAGGAGCAGCCACAGAGATGGTTATTCTCTTTATGGATCCCCAATTCATCTGTCTCCTGTCAAACCCAATGGTTCTGATAATGAAGAAATTCATAATACAAAGTACTCAAAGAAATTGAATAAACTGGCTAAAGAGAATACTAAAAACAGAAAGACGTTGTCGGATAACCACAGCGTCAAACATGTGAAGAAAACATATGGGAAAAAAGAAAGAAAACCAAAGAAGGAGGACCCATCAGATGTAGCTTTTGATAAGTGGCTGAAAGATATGACGAATGAATTTGAACAAATACAGAACTTTGAGCTTGTTGTTGAATAATAATTTTCCATTGTTTTACCATTTCCTTTTGAAAAAGGTAAATAAACACTTACAATGATCAAACTTAAGATCAATAATTTCATAACATTTAATTTTTGATTTTGTGTTATATAAGTTTTAATACTTGTAATCTGTATTTCAATAAAGGTTTTTATGTTTTAATAACAAAAATGAGTTCGTTAATTCAGAAAAGGCATCAGTGAAAGTAGTGGGATGGCACACTTTTTCAAGTTATTACTACCAACTTATTTACCCTCAACACCAGTAAAATATAACTCGAAATTAGCCGTAAACTACTTGGGGTAGATGAGCCATGTCAAAGGTCGAAGAAAGCGATACAATACAAAATTACCTGAAACATCATAAAGGTTATGTGTCTCAGTTGATCTTTAAAATAATATACTTTATTTCATCATATTATCTCTGCCAGAGTAGTGGCGTACTCCCAAGAGTCTGGGAGGCAGAGTTTGTGAAAGGCCGTGTGACGGTGTGAGGACGACCACCAATCCCCCAACGGGTGGTCAGGATACTTCCGCCGCGGGTGTCCCCACCCTTGTCCCCACGTATCCCCCCGTTGGCGTGGCCGTTACACATATCTCACCCTGATTAATCAGTTAGTGTGCTGGTGTCTAAGGCCTTGGGTCGACACCGATGTGTGGCTGTCTAAAAAAAAAGAAAAAAATCATATTATCTCTATCTCTATTTGTAAACATTTTGTATTCGGTTTTAATATACCATAAGGCTATATAATAAATGAATGACTCAAAAGTTATATAGATACTGAAAATGCCTATAGAAACATTGATGACAAAGGTTATGTTAATTGACACTTGGCTTGAAGAAAGATTCTCCATTAAAGTTCCAGTACCTTGGCTCAAAAGCTGTATTCAAAATGTTGTGCAAAATGACCACGAATGTTTGAAAGCTGTTGTATTTAAAACTTGGCTTTACAGTGACTTACATGAAATTGGATGTGATAAGCTTCCTGCTGGTATTTCTGATGTCCCTTCCATAACTATTGAAGGGAGTTATATTTTGCAGATTGAGGAAATAATGGATGTTAGCCAGTCTCCTTATGATCAACTCAAAAAGCTTCTCGGTAAAGAAAATGAAAATGTGCTAGTCAATTGCGATGCTTCTATAGATAGTGCTGAAAAATCCTCCAGAATTTTAAGGATGACTGTAACTGATGGTTTCCAAACAATTTTTGCTACGGAATACTCAACAATACCCACTCTGTCGGTGAATACCACCCCTGGAACAAAAATTAGAGTTATAGGTATTTTTTTATATTTCACCTTTAACCTTTGATTTTCTGTAATACCATTGTTTATTTTTAAAGGTCCCATAAAATGTTACGCTGCTACATTAATGCTCACGAAAGACAATGTTGTAGTGTTTGGTGGGGAAGTTCAACATTTAGTGATTAAGAATTGTCAAAAAAATGTTTTGGCCAGAGCTTTAAATTTAAAAGAATTAGTAAATTATTCCAAAACATCTGAAGAAAACCAAAATGCTAATAATAATGAAGTGGATGAAGCCGAGTTGAATGAGTTAATGAATAACTTTGATTCTGATATGGACATGAATTTTATAGAAAATCACAATTCAAATGATGCATGTATAGCACAGCCAAGTTCAGAAGACATGTCAAATAGACCTGTCAGTTCCGAGTTTCAACCTTTAGCCAATAACGGAACTAATATTCGTATTAATGAAAAAAGATCTAGACTCTCAACAAAAGGGAAAAGTACTTCCCAAAGATCTCTAACTGAATTTTTATCACAGCCAAACAATACCAGTTCAGTGGGTATCAAAGGTTCTTCAGATATTAGCAATGAAAATGAATTATACACTTATTTGTCAAAAGCTCTTGAAAAAGAACTTACAGAGCCCAAAATAGTCTGTGTTAAAGCGTTTATAGGGTCAGTTGAATCCAAATTAACAAGGAATCAAGTTACTCGGGAGTTTAATTTAGAAGTGATAATAAATGATGGGACCATGGCAATTATAGCAATGTTATCTCATTCTATTCTAAACCATTTATTAGGCCCAGAAGGAAAAAAAGGAATTGCAAAAGTTATGAAGTTTTTAGCACATTGTAATACAGTGATGAAATTGGAGTTAAATCCAGCTCCTAACTTGCATAAAGTAATTTCTATTGATGAAAAAGTCAATTTACACAACTTGACCCATAGATGTAGATCAGTAGATTTAACAGAAATAGGTATACATTAGACTTATTTTTTTATTATTATTGATGTTGTGTTATGTAATTCAAAATCTTTAGTTATGTCATTGTGTAAAATGGAAATAAAATTATCTTTTGTTTATCCATATTTTTAAATTTTGTGATTGAATGTCTTTGAAGACGATGAAGCTTAGTAGTCCAGCTAAGTATAGTTTCCATTTAGTTTTGATAGTTATTTATAGATGGTAACAGAACTTGCATAATTGACCAATAGTTATCAGAAAATTAGGTGTCTTTGGTATTTTTAGTTTTCAAAAAGTATTTTTAATAGTAAGAGTTGGGTTACACCCTACCTAGCAATTCGACCAGAGATCCATTGTGGAGCCCCAGCCTTTTAAAAACACGCCTTTCTCTCTCTCGTCCCAAACCCCCCAGTAAGGCACCCCTCTCCCTTTTCCCCATGCCAGAATTACCGGGGTACCCTTTCCCCCCACCGCAAATATAACAAAAAAACTTGCTTTTTCTCTCTCGTTCCAAACCACCCAGTAAGGCACGGGGTACCCTTTTTCCATCGCAAAAATTACTCAAAAATTGGCCTTTCTCTCTCGTTCCAAACCACCCAGTAAGGCACCCCTCCCCCTTTTCCCCATGTCAGAATTACACCGAGAGACCGCCGCATTCCCCTCCCAGCTTTGACAATGTTACCTACTGCTGCCTTCCTGATACTGGCAAGGAGACTACCCGAGGTGGTTATCACCGATTTTGTTGAAACTCGGGGGTTAAGTAGACCTTATGATAGTACGAAAATTGCCAAATGGAAAAGTTACAATGGGCTTTAGTTTTCTCATGGCAACCGAAAATGTTTTTGATCTCTCAAAACAAAACCTCCATTTATAGTCTGCGAGCCAGACAAAAATTTGGTACCAACTCGAGGGACCAGAAAATTTTATAATTTCTAGTTAGGGGGTCACGTGTGCATGCCGAAAACACTTGATAGACATCTGGATCGCCCAGCTATCCAAGATGGCGGCGCGCGCCTTTCTATTAACGGCCATAACATTTGATCTACTCATCCGATTGCGACCAACTCAACGTTATAAAATAGGTATTTGTATTCTTAATATATTAGATCCTATGAGTTAATTTCGTAAAACTAACGGTTCACCTTAAAATACAAAATATCTCCTTTAAGTAATTAAACGTATCGCAGCTTAAGCAACTTCATTACGCTAAAAATAATGTTTAATTTTTTTGGTGTCAAATACATGTAAGACTAGACTCCTAGCTTTCATTTGATGTAAATTGTGACCGCCTACTATGTATACTTACCTACTTATGCGCAATATTAAGACAGGGGGCGATTTACTTATTATTGTTATTTATGCGCGAGACAACGAAAGTATAGAGCTTTCGTGCCGAGTCATTGTTTTTGGTAGAAATAAAACGTTTATATTCGATACACAGCCATGCTCTTTGCCCTCAACCCCGGACGGGATAATTTTTTGGTGTCCATTATCACTTGTATAATAGTACGTAGTCCGTTTGGGCCTGGGCTGGGGTATTTCTACTTTTGTTTAAAAAAGTTATATTTTTTCCGAGCTGGTCGAGGAAGCTCAGTGCTCTAAAAACTAAGCTAGGTTATTTAAATGAAACATGTCGGGAAAAACGAAATCCAGAAAAGAGTTAGGTGTTTGTGTTTTATGTGAGAAAAAGAGTCCCTTGAACGAGCTTATAAAACCAAAAGATGTAGAGTCTTGGATTGCATTGTACAAAGCTGCCGAAATTAGAAAGTTCCAACCAATTTTGGACATACACGTATCTAATGAAGCGACATCGAGTGTCCCAGATATTTTCTACCACAGAAACTGCAGGTCAACTTTTACATTAAAAAAATCTCTCAAGGAACTAGAAGAGAAGCAAGTGGAACCTGCAGCGGGTGAGCAAAGTGATTGTGTAAATCTTGATCCACGTCGGTCCACGCGAAATACCCCGTCCGAGTCAAGGGTGTATGAAAAACTCTGTATATTCTGCGAGCGAAATAAATATAAACCTGGAACCAATACCCGCGAACCACTTTTGAAATCTCTCGAACTGAGATCGGATAAAAAGGTCCGCGAAATTGCAATTGAACGAAGTGATTCAAGAATGATAGCTATAACGTCAAGAGATTTAATCGCTGCGGAAGCTCACTACCATAAATCTTGTTACAAGGATTACACTCGTGAAAAGTCATTTGCAAGTCAGCAAAGTGAAGTAGGGAAGTTGTCTACAGTTGAACCATATAAACTGGCAGAAATATCAGCTTTAAACCAACTTTTTCAATACTTAAGAGATAATTTAATTTCGAAATCATCATTTACTTCAATGATAGATCTTACAGCGAAGTTAGTTAATCTAATGAGCAACGAATGTGTACCAGAAAACCAAATACTGAACTCAACTAAAAAACATTTGAGAAGAAATCTTGAAACCGAATTCGGTGAGTCCATTGTCTTTTTTATCGTGGATAACAGATCCTATGTCAGGTCTGATAATATGTCGCTAGATACGCTACTTCAGGATTACATGAGATTAAAACGTAAATTGATTCAGCTAAACGAAACACAAAATTCATCATCGTTTATTTGTCAAGCGGCAACCTTTTTGCGGCAAGACGTTAAAAAAAGCGTTTTTGAGCAAAATTGGCCACCTGACCCACGAGAGTTGGATTCAAACTATCTCGCGATACCCGAATCTTTAAGCCAGTTTTTAAGAGTATTATTGGCGGGGGAAAATCAACTTCTTTCTACAAAGCTCTCTAGAATCATGTGGTCGCTATCCCAAGATGTTATGCTATTTTATTAGGCAAAGTCTTAACTCCTAAACATATTTTACTTCCCTGGGCCATCAAAACCCTTACTGGAAATGTAGAGCTAATAAAAATTATGAATAGCTTGGGTCATTCCATATCCCTATTCGAAACTTGAGGAAATTGATACTGCTCTATGTATCGAGAAGTTAGAGAGCGTCGCTACCGATTGCGTTCCACTACCCTCCAACGTCCACCCAAATGTCCCAACTGTGATGGCCTTCGATAATATTGACCGCCAAGAAGAAGTCCTAAGTGGTGCTGGAACCTCACATAGAGTTAACGGGATAATTGTTCAGAATGTGTCCCATTCGTGTTTACCACCAAGAACCTCTTCGGTAATCAGTAAGAAAGAAAAAAGAAGAACAATAAAAGTTGCAGAAAAATTACTTGATGTCTACGTAATTGGTAAAAAGCAAAGTCCACCAGCGATTGTACCGAAGAACATTTTCGAGCACACAATTACACATGTACCAAATTCTCGAGTCCAGGATTTACTTTGGATATTTTCTAGAAACCACTGTTCTGAAAAACAAACAGTATGTTCTTGGACAGGATTCAACATTCTTACAAAAATGAACGGAACAAGTCCTATTGCAGACACAGTAGGATATTTACCAACTATAAACGCGCCAGCGACTGAAATGTCCACAGTACAAGAAATTATAAAGCAGTGTTTAAAAATTAAGGACTCCCTGAATCTTGAAAATATTGCAGTGGTTTTCGACCAAGCACTTTACGCTAAGGCAGCTGAAATTGTATGGAGTAACCAAGAATATTTTAAAAATGTGGTGATAATGATGGGAAATTTCCACATAATCTGTAATTTTCTGTCAAATATTGGTAAAATGTTTGGGGACTCGGGTCTGCGTGACTTAGCTGTGGAATCTGGGGTGATCGCTGAAGGATCTATTAACAAAGTTCTTGAAGGTAAACATTATAACAGGGCCGTTCGCTTACACAAATTGACTTACGAAGCACTGATGCGTTTGGTTTGGAAAGGCTTCGAAACTTGGATCGAATTGGAACACGACGAAAATGTTTTAGCCGAAGCTAAAACTTCTATTTCAGATATTTGTGAGAACGCAAACAGGGATACGTACATTTCAGCTCTGGAAAACGAATCTTGCAAGCTTATACTGAACAAACTCGAGAAGTATATGAATCTGTTGCGCCAAGAGCGTGGCCCTCTCTCGCAATACTGGATGACGTACATTGACATGGTCGATACGTTGCTTAGACTGATTCGAGCCGACCGTGAAGGCAATAGGTACCTCCATTTAGCAGCTATTCGTGATATTATTCCGTGGGCTTTTGCTCTGGACAAAATAAACTACGCGAGGTATTTACCGATCTACTACGCCCAAATGACCCAAATTGAAAATACAGCACCTGATTTGCACGAACATTTTCTACGTGGTGGTTTTTCCGTACAACTTCGCGACAAAAATCCGTTCGGTAGGATTGCAGTTGATCAAACGACTGAGGAAACCGTCAACAAAGATACCCAGACGGCAGGTGGGACACGAGGTTTCAGTCTCAAACCAGGGATGGTTTCGAAATATTACCTTACATCCGAACATAGAGCATGGTCTTTACGTCAACTAAGAGAGCAAATTTCTAATCAAAGAGTTCTTTTTTCTCATCACGATTTGCAAAACTATAGAATTAAAAGAGACGAAGATGACGTTCGTTCGATGTACGAACTATTAGATAGCAATTGGACTAATCCATTTGGCGATGATCCTTCCGATATCGTCAATATATCCACTGGAGCCCTCGCACCCCCCGCTGTTAGCCAAGATCTTTTGAATGCTTATCACAAAGGAGAAGCTGCCTATAAAAGCTTTCAAGAAAATCGAATCCAGCATGGTAAGGGTTTTCATGAACCCATTAAAAAACTTCAACTGAAAACATTTTCATCTACGAAACCTCGATCAATGAAAGTTAAAAACAAGGAAATTATTTTAAAAGCGGATCAAAGGCTCTTCGCCAATATGGTTTTAGTAGCAGAAAACCGCAAATTAGATATGCAAGAGGTATTTTCTCACCCACTTGGTCCTATACCTTGGACGCTCGCGAACGCGGATGGATCACTAAAGAAAACTAACAAAGCATCTTTCGCGAAGTTTCTCGAAAATAAATTGGCTCCGACTAGAAGTATTAGCGGGTCCAGAGCTACTTTAATCGATGCAATGGCAATTATTCAAAGACTACACGGAGAAAACCACACTTTTGAGGAACTTTCACTCCAAATATTTCAGCAGATGCTAAGTGTTGGTGGAGACAGTGATCGAATCGATGTAGTGTTTGATGTTTACAAGAAAGTATCAATAAAATCTGCCGAACGCGTAAATCGAGGCTCTAACGAAGGAGTGGTTTTTCATGACATAAGACCAGGCCACAAAATTCGAAATCAGAGACGACTTTTAACATGCGCCGAAAGCAAGTCTAATCTTATAACTTTCCTGGAAAAAAATTGGAAAACTCAAGAAATAAGAGATAGACTTTTAACGAAGACCATGATCGTGTCGTGCAATGGTAAATGCACGAAACTGAAGAAAGACAGCTGCGAAGACCTTCAAGAACTAGAGTCAAGCCAAGAAGAGGCCGATACAAGGTAAATTTTACACGCAAAACACGCGGAAAAAGAATACCCGACAATAATAATTGCCGCTGACGACACTGACGTTCTTATTTTGTGCATAGTTTTCAGTTCTAAAATTTCAAGTAACACTTTCGTAAGACGAGGAACAAAAGATAAAATAAGAATCGTTGACGTATCAAAACTAGCTGCAGCTTTGGGGTCAGGTATATGTAATGCGCTTATTGGACTTCATTGTTGGACAGGCTGCGACTCTGTAAGCGCCCTCGCGGGACAAGGTAAGCTCAAAGCGTTTAAGTGCATTTTGCAAGACACTAGTATCCGGGAAGCCGTCTCGGATCTCGGTTCGGAATGGGAACTCTCTGATAGAACATTTTCATCATTTCAAGCGTTAACATGCCAAATTTATTGCGCCAAAACAAAATTCGTTGATGTGAACGCTTTACGCTATCAAATGTTCCGCGCGAAGAAAGGAAACATTGAGTCTGGACAGTTACCGCCTTGCAAAGACACCCTAAGACAGCATACCTTACGAGCAAATTATCAAACTGCTATTTGGAAGAGAAGTTTAGTTAGCTCTCCAGATATACCAGATCCGACAGAAAAACACGGATGAAAATTGAACGATAAGGGACAACTCGATATCCTTTGGATGACCGGACTTCCTGCCCCTGATGTTGTACTAAGCCTAATGGCTTGCAGCTGCACCAGAGTTTGTCGTCCATTAAACTGCACTTGTATTTTAAATAAAATGAAATGCACAGTTGCGTGCAAACTCCAAGAATGTACAAATATTGATGTAGAGGAAAACATTTATACTCCATTTGAAGACACTGACGAAAGTGATAGCGAATAAAATGTGAAGTAATAAAGTGACTTTTTTAACATTAACTTCAATTGAGTATTAATCTTTACTAAAAACATCAGTGTGGTAGGTAGGATCTTAGATCGTATGAGCACACAATCGAATAACAAATAAATTTAAAAATAAACAATATTGTTACGATTGGGCGGGGGAATAGGTACGTGACCCCTTAGTAACGCCATCGTATCATTTGTATTTTTCTAAACACATTATTTTTTATTAATAGAGATGGGTAAGTGGGTTATTGTTATTTTTCGTATAGACATCACGAATTGAGTCAAAAATCGAAATCGCCCTTTATCTTAATATTGCGCATAAGTAGGTAAGTATACATAGTAGACGGTCAAAATGTACATCAAATGAAAGCTAGGAGTCTAGTCTTACATTTATTTGACACCAAAAAAATTAAACATTATTTTTAGCGTAATGAAGTTGCTTAAGCTGCGATACGTTTAATTACTTAAAGGAGATATTTTGTATTTTAAGGTGAACCGTTAGTTTTACGAAATTAACTCATAGGATCTAATATATTAAGAATACAAATACCTATTTTATAACGTTGAGTTGGTCGCAATCGGATGAGTAGATCAAATGTTATGGCCGTTAATAGAAAGGCGCGCGCCGCCATCTTGGATAGCTGGGCGATCCAGATGTCTATCAAGTGTTTTCGGCATGCACACGTGACCCCCTAACTAGAAATTATAAAATTTTCTGGTCCCTCGAGTTGGTACCAAAAAGTTAATTTTCGGCGTCTGGCTCACGGACTATTAGAAAAGCATGGGATTTTCTCGGTTTCACAGGGTACTTACTTACTTCAAAAATTTAAAAAAATTAAATTTCCAAAACATACCCAAAAAGATGAATTTGACCTATTTTGGGTAAAATTGATAAATTTTGGTTAAATTTTAACAAAATTTAAGTAATCGAGAAAATCTCATGCTTTTTTGAATGGAGAGGTCAAAAACATTTTCGGTTGTCATGGGAAAACAAAAGCCCATTGCAACTTTTCCCTTTGGAAATTTTGTCTACCTATCCCCCGAGTTTCAACAAAATCGGTAAAAACCACCTCGGGTAGCCACCTTGTTAGATCAAGATGTGGCTTCCATGTTAGTTTACTGTCGAGAATGACACCGAGGTATTTTACCTCAGTTGAAGATGGTCCCAAAGAAAGAAATATCATTAAACAAGTCCTTTACCTTCCTTTTGTAATATTGGTTAACTCTCTAAAATATTTCGATTTAAATCACGCGCCATATGTACGGCAAAGTAGCTAGATGACTCCCCCTTTTCCCATGTGATAATTACCGTGGTACCCACCTCCCCCTTTTTCCCATGTGATAATTACCGTGGTACCCTTTTCTCCATAGTAGAACCTCCACAGTAAGGCCCACTCCCTTTTTTCCCCATGCGATAATTTCCATGGTACCCTTAACCCCATAGTTGACCTCCCCCCGTAAGGCCCCCTCCCCCTTTTCCCATGCGATAATTTCCATGGTACCCTTTTACCCAAAGTAGAACCACCCCTACTCCCCTTTTTCCCCGTGTGATAATTACCGGGGTACTGCCCATTTTTCCCATGTGATAATTAACGTTCCTCCCCTTTTTTCTCATGTTATATTTACCATGGTGCCCACCTCCCCCTTTTACCCATGTGATAATTACCGTGGTAGCCACCTCCCCCTTTTTCCCATGTGATAATTACCGTGGTACCCACCTCCCCCTTTTTCCATGTGATAATTACCGTGGTACCCACCTCCCCCTTTTTCCCATGTGATAATTACCGTGGTACCCTTCTACCCATAGTAGAACCACCCCAGTAAAGCCCTTCCTCCCCTTTTTGCCAATGTGATAATTACCTGGGTACCCCTCCCCCTTTTGTCCATGTGATAATTACCGTGGTACCCTTTTCCCCATAGTAGAACCACCCCAGTAAGGCCCTTCCTCCCCCTTTTGCCCATGTGATAATTACCGGGGTACCTCTCCAAGGATCGAACCGAGCCTCGGCCATTTGGAAAACCCTCGGCCTCGGTCCGAGGGTCGTCTAAATATAGCCGAGGAACCGAGGATTTTTTCGCTCTTATTAAAAACATGAATAACTGAAATTTTGGCCCATTTTCTACCGTAAAATTTATATCTAAGGAGAATGAATATGTGGAGACGATCGTCCGGCTACCGGCACCTTGAACGCTTTTTCCCCTGTCTTGCGCGGAGGAGGAGTCAATACTCGAAAGTTTTAGTTTTAGTTTCGTAACTTTTGTTTTAGGTTCTTTTCGTGGGAACCGTCGAAAAGCGAAACGTGAGGGGGCGGGGCTGCTTGGAGGGACGAAGCATCTACAATAGTTGATATTAAAACTTTTATTTGGAAGCTTTATTTATCCATTTGACCCAGTGGCGTAGCGTGTATTTCTTTAACCCGGGGCAAACCCTAAATTGGCCGCCCCCTTTATTTTCGCAACTGTGATACTTTGTTGCTCTGTTGATTGCAAAAGGATTCAAGTCATTTAAAAATTAAAATTTTATTTTGCGTGTTTTTAGCAACGCGATCTCTTTAATGAAATGGTCAATATTAATTGGTACCTCTTGTTCGATTGCGAAGAAACCCAGATTTGTTAATCTCAACATGCACATTGTAGACCTTTAATAATTTTTATAATTTTTCTGATACACGATCTCGGCCGGCCGCGTTCGTTTCAATTTTCCAGGCCACTGGCCGCCCCTACATCAAAGCCGCCCGGGGCCATGGCCCCCTTTGCCCCTCCCACGCTACGCCACTGTTTTGACCATTTAACCGTTGCCTCGGCTTCGGCCTCGGTGCCGAGGCCGAGCATTTTTTAACCCTCGGCCTCGGCCTCGGCCCGAGGCAGTTTTTCGGCCCTTGTTCGATCCTTGTACCCCTCCCTCTTTTGCCCATGTGATAATTACCGTGGTACCCCCTCTCCGCTTTTCCCATGTGATAATTACCGTGGTACCCTCACCCGCTTTTCTCCATGCGAGAATTTCCGTTGTACTACCCTCCCCCTCTCCAATGCGAGAATTTCCGTGGTACTCTTTCCCCCGCAAAAATCGCTCAACCTCGCAGTCGTACCAAACCCCCCTGTATACAATGGCTGATGCATGAAGGCCACGGGACTAACGTACGCCGAGAGAGCCACGGGACTTTCAAATCGGAACGACCCCGAAACCCCCCGCCCCTCCCCGTTTGCGAAACACACAGGCCTTCTGAAACTACCCCATACGATCCCCCCCCCTCCGAAATTCGCGGCGGAAAGAGAGAAAATTTCGGGCGTATTTTCCGTGCAAAGGTTAATCATTGCGTACGCAGTTTCTCGTAATCTCTGCGTTCGCAGTTGCTAGGACTGTCGCGGATTACTTTGCGGTTGGGTTGGGTTTGGATGGTGTTTTTTCGTTAACGCTCACCGTCGTGACAGTTTTAATTCAGTTTGATCATAGACGAAGAACGGGTAAACGCTGGACACGCGACGTACGCCTCTCTCCGCGAAAAAATGTTAGTGCCGTCAGAGGCGCTGCTTGTTTCAGCGTTGCCAGATCGAAAATCTGAAATTATCGTATCTAGGCCAAAAAAATATCGATTTTCCTGGAAAATTATCGTACATTTCTTTTTGGCGATAAATTTTAATTCATACATAAATGCGTTGAATTTAGATGATTTTTTAAAGCACTACAGGAGTTTTATTTCAGGGAAATAAACAAAATGTCTATTATCATTATTAACTGAACTTAATATGTTTAAAAATGTTTCAAAAAATGCGGTAATAGCTAGGAGTAATAAACTCACACTCTGGACTACGCGTACAGAAAATGTATATCATTCATTTTTAAGTAGAAAAGTTATATAAATTAATAATAAAATATAAATCGTTCGTAGGTTTTTAAAAAAATCTAAAGATTATCGTACATTATAGTACGTTGAGGCAGAATTATCGAAATAATGGTACGATATCGTACGCTATGAAAATTATAGTACGCCCTAAAATTTTTGATTAAATTATCGCACTGTGCGATAATTATCGTACGTCTGGCAACGCTGGCTTGTTTGTTTGCTGGTGCGCTCGCGCTCCACCCTCCTCCTCCTCTCTTATCAATTTCCGGTTTCGAATCACGTGGGTCGTGGAGATCCCATACGTTTAAGCTAAGGCTTAGCAATTGGACTTGAATAAACGATGAATTCAAACGATAACGATGAATTTATTGATAAAATGTTTAATGGTGAGTACTATTAACATTTCTGTATTTCACTCTTCCTAACTGCCTCAATATTATATATTTTTTTGTAATTTAGTTTAATTGTAAAGATGTTAGGTGACAAAGGCCTATTAATAGAAAATCATGCGATTATAAAAGTAAGAACTTTCCACAATCAACACAGGATAAATATAAAATCATACTTAAAATTATAAATTCACGATGTTTTATTCAAGATTCAAGATTTAATTTCAACCTGTACAACAGTACAACCCCTTTGCTTTAGGTAAATGGTCGATTATGTCTTATAATCTATTTACAAATAACACACTAAATGCAAGACTGATTTAAACTCACAGAATAAGGCTTACAAAACGGCACGACTCACCTCGACTATGACCCCGAAACCGGATATTGGAGAGAAACAAAAGTTCGCGTTTGCGCAGTAGCCGTTATTTTGATGACGGCCACTAGAGGCGCCAGCATCGCGCACCAGCAAATTCCGAACAATTTTCAAAATCTCTCTCTCTACTGTGGAAGGCGTACGTCGCGTGTCCAGGGCTTACCCGTCACTAGTTCTTCGTCTATGCTCAAAGTGTCTACTAATTTTTTATTTAAGGGAGAGTGACCGAAAAAAGTTGGTCTCATTCGATAGAACAATAAAAGTAAAAGATTGGAATCGTCTACGCTCGCGTCTATGTGAAAGAGTGAGACCAAAAAATCCAAAGCAGTCAAACTTAGGGCCTGTTGCAAAAGTCTGCTTTGCTAGAATCGCACATGTTAAATTCAATGGGCTAGCACTTTGGCTAGGGCTTTTACAACAGGCAAAGTATGCGACCATGGGGACAGAATCTCCGTCTTACCATATTCTTAGTACATAAATACATTCTTGCAATAATATGATTCATGCAGTTGTTAATAATCCATGTTAAATATCAGCTCTAAGAAAATACCAATTTAGTCACCGAGATAATATAAAATTCGAGAATGACATATTCTATTAATTTCTGTTCTGCAAAATTACATTAATGGGTATTTTTTTATGAATTTCCGAATTTACATGACCTTTGGTGCCTAAACTACCCAAACGTTTGATATAAATTTCCTAAAATAAACACATTTGAATCCCAGTTTAAGAATTTCTTTAAATCATAGTTCCACTAATTTCAATAATTTAAAAGAATTATGTTTGTCTTGTTTTGCTTACCTATTTCACCTTTGATACTTTCCATCTATCTAACGATAGGAAATCAAAAGGCCTCAACAGCTTTTGTATTGGTTTGCCCACCCGGGTATCCTGAGGGTGGGCGGTGGCCACTCTTTAACATAGGATGGTAACTTGTATATCTATAACTATAGGAAATCACATGACCTCAACAACTTTTGTATTGGTTTGCCCATCCACGTATCCTGAGGGTGGGCGGTGCCCACTCTTTAACATGTATTAGTTTGCCTACCTGTGTCTTCTAAGGGTGTATAGATTTGTCCACTCTAATACACTGATGTGGAACTAATATTACGGCCTGGGCCGTCTTGTTATAATATAGATAGATCCTCAATGTTTGTGTGTTTGTGGCTTCCGTGGACCGATCGACGACCGTCTCCGAAGTTTTCTCCCCCCTCGCTCTCAGTCTCTCGGTCTCTCGCTCTTTCTTGAACCCGTTGCGGTTGTGACAACGTAGAGATGGGCAAAATGATGATCCCTGTCGACTCTCTCACTCTCCGTTAAGAGGGAAACTGCCAGTAAAAAGAATTGCGTTTTACAGTCCCTCTCCCTCTTTTTAGCGAGAGACCGAACACGAGAGGGTATTTTCCCCTCTTTCGTCACTCTTTGCGATCTCCCTCTTTCGAAAGAGGGCCCCTCTAATTGGAGGGGATATTGAGAGAGGGAATGAAGCGTCCTTCTCGTTTCTAACGCTCGCTCGTGAGAGGGTATTTTCCCCTCTTTCTACATTCTTTGCAATCTCCCTCTTTCAAAAGAGGGACCCTCTACTTGGAGGGGATATTGAGAGAGGGAATGAAGCGTCCTTCTCGTTTCTAACGCTCGCTCGTGAGAGGGTATTTTCCCCTCTTTCTACATTCTTTGCAATCTCCCTCTTTCAAAAGAGGGACCCTCTACTTGGAGGGGATATTGAGAGAGGGAATGAAGCGTCCTTCTCGTTTCTAACGCTCGCTCGTGAGAGGGTATTTTCCCCTCTTTCTACATTCTTTGCAATCTCCCTCTTTCAAAAGAGGGACCCTCTACTTGGAGGGGATATTGAGAGAGGGAATGAAGCGTCCTTCTCGTTTCTAACGCTCGCTCGTGAGAGGGTATTTTCCCCTCTTTCTACATTCTTTGCAATCTCCCTCTTTCAAAAGAGGGACCCTCTGGAAACTCTCGGCATTCCCCTCCTATTGTTATTCCAGCGCGCTTAGAAAGGCGGGAAATTCGAATTTCAATGGTATTTTCTCTCTTTAATGGGCGGGAAATTCGAATTTCTGTAGGTTTTTCGGTATTTAAACTAAAAATTCTTGTGTTATGGTTTCGGTTGTCATGATTATGATTTTTATTATATTATAATCAAAGATTTAAATATCGTAAGAGAAATGTTTTATATTTTGATAACCAACGTTTCTTCACGACCAATGTTGTACAACAATTGTCACGGTGAGATAAATATCCAAAAAAACCTATAAGAGATAAATCTAATTTAAATCATAATGAAATGTTGGTTATGTTGGCAGACTCAGCGGTAGTTATTGAAGGAAGACGAAAATAATTGATTGTAGGGGCCATTTGGCCGACCATCTGTTAATTATCGGAATAGTTAGAGCAGATTAGTCCATAAATATAACTGCTGACTCGCTGCGGTTTCCTTATATGATTGACAAACGCTTATATAAACATTTTCGACCCCGTGGAAAGTGCCACGTTAATTTGCTCTAGTTTGTTGATATTTGATCATGGAGGGGGGGGGGGGGAGTAGAACAATGTGCTGGGGTAGTAGGACCGTGAAAGGATTTCATTACAATGGAACAAAAGATTGGCTGTCTTTCAACAAGGGAATATAGATCTTATGGATTTGCGAGACACTTGTCCCTGACCAGTGGCGTAGACGAGGGGGGTTTCCGGGTGAAAACCCCTCATTTGCGCCTACCTTTGACTGTACTAAATTTACATCTCTTTCGGGCCCCTCTTAACATTTACCTACTTCGTTGAAGAATTTCTGGATACGCCAATGTCCGTTACGTGTTGCGGTTTGCCTCATTAGTGCTTAATTAGACAATAATTAAAGGATAATTCACACTATACCAGAAATACATGAACCGAAATTATCAGCGGCCTATTCCTGTAACGCTGGCGGCAAGTTCTCTGTTCCCCCCCTTCTACGTCGCGCTAAAATCATCCCTCTCCTCTTAGAAGTTAACTCCCCCTTCTCCCCCATAAATGTTTGAGTGCTCTACCTCGCGGTTACATTGAGAAACTGTATCGAAACACGGACTAAATAATTTACTACCAAAAGTATCGTTATTGGTCAGTGTAAAAACTGTTTCCTGTAAATCTTCTAACGTATTTCACATTTAAAATTTTCTATTTCAATTTCCGAAATGGCGCGTAATGATGTTTCTACGCAATGTAATATCTTTTTAATGAATAAGCCGAAAGTTAAACATAAGTCGGTAGTTTGTAACTTAGTTAAAACCGCAGAAAAACCAAAAAAAGTGTCAATTTTAGCGCCTAAGCCTTTGACCAAAACTGCAAATGTGACAACTCAGTGTTATTTATTGCCTTTGAACTGAAACAGCTGGTCTAAATTTTTCTCTTACAGTGTCATATAAATTTAATAGATCTGCTACATAATTCTGTACATTTTCTGATGCTAGTAATAATAAGTACTCCTCTTTTCTTTCAGATATAGACGGCCTGGTTAAGTTTTTAAAAAAATCTATTAAGTTCTCAACTTTTTCCATCTGTGCCAACTTACTGTACTAACACTCTTCTATAACTACTGAACACTAAGCCTAGGTTTACAGACGACGTTTCACAATTTTTCAAAAAGAAAAAGAAACATACAAAGACCCTAGATGGCGACTAACTCTACCCGTGATGCTCTAAAATGTTTTCCTCGGGATCGCGGGTGGTTGAAATTTTGGTACCCCCACCATGGCTCCCCTATTTCACCCTCCCCTGGCGCGCAAAGAAAATGATGTCCGAAAAAAAATCAGTCGCTGATAATTTCGGTTCATGTATTTCTGACTATACCATTAATTATGCCACTTAATTGTATCCAACTAATTGTAAGCGATAAATTTGTATAGTGTGAACTAAAAAATTGTAACCAATACTACAATTTTTCTATTCACACTGCAATTTTCTTGCTTATAATTAGTTGGATACACTTAAGTGGCCCAATTAATAGTATAGTGTGAATCCTCCTTAACATAATTCTCAGTTCGTATATGTTGTACGGGCCGATGCCAACAACCTCGTAAAATATTTTATTTTTTATGCTATTTATATAAGAAATGAATAGAAATGGTGACGTACATAAAAATAATACTTTATTTGCATTTTCTAAATTCTACAAATTACACCGAAAAGTATTACTTACCATTGCTCTTAACATTTTACTTGTTGCTGAAGGTTTAGGAATAGGAAAAAATACAGAATTTGACTGTAGCTAGGGCCTGCAAAACGGATAACTTGCCCTGGGCGCAAAGTTATAAGCGGCTCAAAATCGGCGATTTATAAATTTTTTAAAACTAATAGAAAATTATTAAGTTTAAGCAGAAGTAAATGAACTGAAGTTATCGAAATAGCGCTCAGAATCGGAGGGCGTTTTCCTTATGAAAATCGAGTCAAATAAAAGCTAATTTGCATCCCCGTCTTTTGACGTGATAAATGGCACTTGGGAATTGTGGGTATAGCTATTTCTATGTATAAAAAATATTTTCATAAAAAAATAAAAAAAGTTTTTTTTCGGCCTAGGAGCGCGCAAAATTTCAAATTCGAGGTAAAAATGTAACTTCATAAGGAAAACGCCTCCAACAAGGGGAGTATAGCAGTCTGGTAACTTCGGTTCATTTACTTCTGGTTTAAGCCAGTGGTGTAGTGGAGCGGGCTCACACCGACTCGCGAGACAGTTGTTAATTTATAGCTATTTATATTGCCACTGCATCACTGGTTTCAAGGGAATATAACCTCAGCATCAAATATTGACTCACTAGCTCCAAAAATATCTAAAGCCATAGGGGGAGCGGAAAATGTTCCACACCAAAAACCTGAGGTTCTATTCCCTTTAAACATAAAAAAGGGAAAAGGAAAATTCGTGGTATGAATGAAAAGTTGTGGCATTGTGAGATCACCAATTTTTATTGGTGATCTAACTTAGAAATCTTATTTTAACCACTCCTTCTGCGTAGAGTTTGCAAGTTCTCTCTCCGTTGGTTATAGGGGTTTTTCCTTCCCATAAAAACTTGCAGAGGTAAAATTTGTACTATGGAAAATTGTGTAAGCTTATTTCAACTTATAAGTACTCTTTGACCAATACATTTTAAGGTGACCTTTTTCAAAATGAGAATAGCCCTGAAAAGGGCCGTTTTTAGTTCCACATCGAGATATATATATATCGAAGTGGGACTATTGCTATAGACGGATTGTCGTTAAGTGTTGTGTGTTTGTTTGTTTGGTGTGGAAAGCAACGACACGGCAGATGGCGCTGCGAAAATAATTTGCAGTTTTGGCGAAATCGGGATTCGAACTCACAGTCAAAAACTCCGAAAAATGACGCCTTTATGCTCTCGGCCACTGGAAGCTCCCCAAAATTTGTTCGGAACTTCTACTGTATTCTCGTCAGTTTTAGCGGCGCGGGGGGAGTTGGATAGTTAAGTTGTCAAAATTCTTGTCCGTTTTTACGCCTTATTTTACGTATATTTTCGGAATTTAAGGTCAAGTGAACCTCAAACTTCGCGTCGGGTGGTGGGTGGTGGGCACACTCGCTTAAGATGCCTCGCTCGAAAGTGAGTACTCGAATAAACGAGCTCGAAAATTTTAAATGTTCGGGTGGTGAGCAGTGGTAGGTGGGCACACTCGCTTAAGATGCCTCGCTCGAAAGTGAGTACTCGAATAAACGAGCTCGAAAATTTTAAATGTTCGGGCTGTGAGCAGTGGTAGGTGGGCACACTCGCTTAAGATGCCTCGCTCGAAAGTGAGTACTCGAATAAACGAGCTCGAAAATTTTAAATGTTCGGGTGGTGAGCAGTGGTAGGTGGGCATACTCGCTTAAGCTGCCTCGCTCGAAAGTGAGTACTCGAATAAACGAGCTCGAAAATTTTAAATGCCCTCTTCCCCATATGTACTTATAAATGCTCTAAAAGCCCCACAATGAGATACTTATTTTCTTATTTAAATAAATCAACAAGATACATTAAAAAACTTCATCACTCGTTACACCAAACAAAAGGTTCAAGACAAACTACGAGTTCAATCCACACTGACGAACTTCCTTTTGGGTAATAAAAGCAATAGAACCATAGAGAAACAATTATAAATTGAAGTCACTATCGGGAGAAGGTATTATATTATTAAGAACACGCGTACGCTTAAAAAGTTAAAGCATTGAAGACTCTATTTCCCTTCACACACTTACGTACCGCCATTATTAATTATTGGACTCCCATACTCATCCAAAAACTAGGGGCATTCGGGCATATGTAGTTTTATATCTTTGAAGGTAAATTTTTATTACGATAATCTTTGCCGTATACCATTCGCAAAACTTAGGTATATTAACTTACAAGTTCACGTAAAGACTACCCGTTTATAGCTCTACCACAAATAGATCGAAATTTAAAATATAGCTTTTTGTCAAATTACCTTGCAAGTTAAGTCAATACATGACCTCAACAGCTTATGAATTGGTTTGCCCACCCATGTATCCTGAGGGTGGGCGGTGGCCTCTCTTTAACATAGGATGGTAAATAGTATATCTAACTATAGGAAATCACATGGGCTCAGCAGTTTTTATATTAGTTTGCCCACCCGGGTCTCCTGATGGTGGGCGGCATCCACCCTTTCACTTAGGGTGGCAATTTATATATCCAACGATAAGAAATCACAAAGCCTCAAAAGCTTTGTATTAGTTTGCCTACCTGTGTCTACTAAGGGTGTATGGCTTTGCCCATTCGAATACACTGATGTGGAACTAATATTACGGCCTGGGCCGACTTGTTTTTACTCCGCACGTCACCTGTAAAGGTAAGATACTCTTAATACGTCGATGACAGAGGTACTCATTTATCAGAACTTGCGTAAATTTATTTTACATCTACCCATTCCTTGACTATATGGAGGTTGGATACGTTGCGCATGGATATGCGGTTCCTTCGGTACCTTGTGATCAAACCCGCTACGGAAAAGGTTCTCTCGACGTCAGCGCTGGCAACGGGTATACTAAGGATCCGCTTGTCCAATTGTGATAAAATTTGATATTTTTTCCGGTACGTTTTCCAGAAGAGTAACACCTGACACTCTTCTGGCTGGACCGGCTCCTCCAAATAATTTTGGATCTCACTCTGGAAAGGTGGTCGTACCGTAACATCGGTTCCAGGATCCAAAGTAGTCCGGGCTGATCGAACTCTCGACCAGAGTCCCGCTGATGTGGTCGGCCGCTCAGTGCGGCCGGTCGGCTGCTCCGGTTCTTCGATGGGTATGCTACCTGCGAACTCCGTCAGATGCCGCACAGCTTCTGTTTGAGAGATGGGCAAAAGTAAGTTCGCTCTCCGCTCTCGGGCTCTCTCTCTAGTGCGAGAGCGCCAGATTGAAGAGTGACATTTTCGTTCCCCTCTTGCACTTACGATTGTAAGCTCTGTGCGAAGAGCGTATTTTCCCCTCTTTCGACGCTCTCTCTGTTTACGCTCTCCCCCCGGAGGAAGAGCGCCAGAAAAAAGGGGGGTGATTTTGATTCCCTCTCGCACTTGCTATGCCAAGAGCGTAGTCCCTCTCTCGTCGAACCGCCCTTCTAAAAGTGCGACGCTCTCGTCCCTCTTGATTCCACTCTTTTCATTTCCGTGGCGCGCTTCGAAAGGGCGTGAATTTCGAATTTCAATATTTTTTCACCCTTTAATGGCTGAGAAATCAGAAATTCCCTTTGTTTAGGTTTAGTAAAAACAAAGGAAACTCATAATTCGGTAAATTATTAAATGAAGTATAATATTTCAGTGATTAATTTTATCTTGTATAAGTAATTCGGTAAATTTTTAAATGGGTTTTAATTTGGTTCGTGATTAATTTTATCTTGTACAAGCCTGTTCTGTGGCTTATTGTACATATTTTACTTCTCAATAAATAAATAAAAAAATAAAATAAAAAAAAATAAATAAAAATTAATAAATAAATAAAATAAAATAAAAATAAAAAAAAAAATAAATAAAAATAAATAAATTAAAATAAATAAATTAATTAATTAATAGGTGAAATATGTAATTTTTCGCTGAATTTTACGTAAATCTCATTAACGGGAAAAAAGAGGTGATAATTTTCGAGGCTTTAGTCTTGTGCTATAGCATAAGTAACATAAGAAGGATAAGTATGACAATTAGATTTACAATGAAACTTATGTGGTCTAAAGTACGCGAGACTTCCGCCTAAGCCGACATATCTGGTTTCAGATAGATAGGCGGAATATTTGGTTTCAATGATAACAAAGCATATTTTTATTATATTACTTATGGTTATAGTTAGTTAAAAAAATTATATTATTTTTGAATAGCTTGCCACAATTTAAATTAACTTGATTACTAAATAAACTAATAGATAAGTAATAAGCATTTTCATAACTTTCATAATAATCAAGATAAACCCGGTTGGAACGCGCTGATTACTACCTTACTAAACGATTCGTGTAAGGCATAGGATATTGTAAATGTCGTCTGCAAAGTCAATGCAGACACTTTAGCAGACTAATGTTGTCTGCTAAACATAACAGACAATATAGCAGACGAATTTCGTCTGCAAACCAAAACTAAAACTTTACTTGTTGTGTCATGTTCTTTTGAGAGAGATATGTGTATTTTGACATTCTAACTTTTGGTCTTCATTAAACTTAATTATATTTCATTTAAAGATGTCTAGATTATTTACTAATTGCCATTAATCCCCCACAATTGGTAGCAGAGCGTGGTTAGATCATTTAGAGAAAGTAATTAGAATGTTTAGTTTGAATTGGCAATTAGTGTAGGGACCTAGGCTTAGCTGAGTGTATAATAGAACCAGACAATAGAACTAGATTGAAGAAAGAATTATTTACAATATTTACAAAAGATGGATAAACAGAATATAACTATAGGAACATCTTTTTCATTTAATAAGTTAAATGATGAAAATTATGTGAACTGGAAGTTCAACATGAAAATGGCCTTGTTAGATTTTGGCCTTTGGGGGATTATTGATGAAACAGATGAAGACCCTGGGGAAGAGGCTGATGCTAAAGTTAAAGAAAGATATGAAACTAGAAAACAAAGAGCATTGTCAAAATTGTCATTGGGTGTTGATGACCAACACAAGAACTTAGTGTCACAGTATGATACGGCTGTGGAGGTTTGGACTGCACTTCAAGAGTAATATGAGCCAAAGTCAAGGGCTCGGATAGCATCCTTACGTAATGCATTTCTAAGTTTGAAATATAATCCACCTGAGAGTATGTCTGGATTTTTAGGGAGAGTTAGTGCTGCGGCTGAACAATTAGAATTAGCTGGTCGAACTTTAGCCCCAGATGAGATAGCATACCAGATGATTTGTAGATTACCAGAACAGTATGAGAACACCATTCAAAGAACATATCAACTAGATGATGCAGAATTTACTCCAGACAAAGTCAAAGCTCTACTTGTAGCTGAATACGAAAGACAGAAACTAGTACAAAAGGATGAAGAGAAGACCGATAAACAGGGCGGATTTTCATCTTTACAATACAGACAGACTGATCAACAGAGAAGTAGATTTACACAGCAAAGACGTGGGATTTCCCGTGGTCGGGGAGGTAGTCAAAATGCAAGTACACATCAAAGTTTTGTATGTTATAAATGTGTAAAAACTGGACATATAGCGAAAAATTGTCAAGGAAATATTCAAATAGACGCCAGACAAAGAGATCAAAGAGGAAATAGACAGGATCGCAACCAGAACAAACCAGCGGGAAAAGGTTACTCTAGTGGTTGGGGCAATAACAGTTCATATGGGAATGCATATTTGGCTTCAGCGATGATATCAACATCAGATAGAGATTCCTGGATTTTTGATTGTGGTGCTACCCACCATTTCTGTCATACAAGAGAATGGTTCGTTGAATATCGAGAAATAGACGTACCGATTGATATTGCTCAAGGAGAAGCAAAGGCTCTTGGAACCGGAGTTGTTAATATGATAGTCAAGACACCATATGGAGAAGAATTAATACATTTGACAGATGTATTCTACGTTCCAAATTACAACAGAAATTTATTATCAGCGAGAAGATTCGATAATAATGGGTGTAAGATCATAATAGTTAATGGATCTATTAAAGTGTATGGAGTTGATCAGAAATTAGTTTTATCATCAACATTGGCTGGAAATAATTTATATGTTGTTGATGCATATATTCCAAGTACAGATGGACACACAGAGAACCGATCATTAAAGCCTAGATGTAACGCAAGTTTAACTATTGATACTGCTAGATGGCATCAAAGATTGGGGCACCCTTCAGTGAAACGAATGAAAGAATTACAGAGTAAAGAGATGGTTCGTGGCTTACCAGAATTTAAAGGCGACATTGATCATTGTATACCCTGTAAAGTGGCAAAATCAACTAAAACCGCTTCAAAGGCTATACCAGATATATCCACAAAACAACCTTTAGAGCTTGTTCACAGTGACATTTGGGGTCCCGCACCCGTTACATCTTTAGGAGGTTCAAAGTATTTTATCAGTTTCATAGATGACTACACTAGAAAAACTACAGTTTACGTCATGAAGAATAAAAGTGAAGCTTATGAAAGGTATAAAGATTATAAAGTCATGGCTGAAAGGCAAACTGGATTGAAACTGAAGAAACTTCGCACCGACAATGGTTTGTAATATTGTGCCAAATATTTTGAGGAAGGTTGTAGAAAGGATGGAGTGACTTTGCAAAGAACTAACACATACAGCCCACAGATGAATGGAATTGCTGAGAGATTCAACCGGACAGCATTAGAAAGAATTAGAACGTTACTGGAAGATGCCAGATTACCACATTACATGTGGGGAGAAGTATTGCACACAGTGGTATATCTATCAAACAGATTACCTCATTCAAAATTACCAGATGTGACACCAGAGGGACGATGGAGAAAAACTACGCCATCATTACGCCATCTTAAGCGTTATGGATGTGTGGCTTTTGCTTTTGTACCACAACCACACCGTAACAAATTTGAAAGAAGAGCGAAGATGGGCATCATGGTGGGCTATGCTGTAGCAACGAAAGGATATCGCATATGGTTTCCCGAGGAAAGAAAAGTTGTGGAAACTAAACATGTTTCTTTCAATGAGAGTAAATTAGGTATCAGGTTATTAAGAGAAACAAGAGAAGAGATTTATGAACCAGTAAAAGAAATATGGTCAGAAGAAATTGAAGATGATTTGTTGTCGCAAGAAAGTTATTCAGGAGAATCAGAAACCTCATCACAAGAAGAGAGTAGTAGCGATGATGATGTTAGAGAAGAATTACCACCACCACCAACACCGCCTCAACCTGTAGTTCCACGTTGGAGACGGGAAGAAAAAGCTAGAAAGACAGGCGACAGAATTGATGTTTATCATTATGACAACATTACGAATCAGAAAATAAGATCTGAACCTGAAATGAAGCGCTATTTAACCTATCGAGGTGAACAGTATAACCCAAGTGATTTCAATTTCAAAGCTACTAGACAACTAGCTACTAAACAACAACTTAAAGGACAGCAAAAGAATGGAACAGGGAATATTGAAGCCAGATGTGTAGAAATACCATCAACATATGAAGAAGCTATTGAAAGTCTAGATACTGAGAAATGGCAAGATGCTATGAAAACTGAGATCAAAACCATTCAAGATAGAGAAGTTTACGAGGTTGTTACAAAACCAACTAACAAGAAACTTATTGGAACTAAATGGGTTTACGATGTGAAAAAGAATGCTAATGGAGAAATCAGTAGATTTAAAGCAAGATTAGTTGCACACGGATTTTCTCAAATTCCTGGAAGAGACTTTAACCAGACCTATGCACCTGTAGTTAATTTTACACTGATTCGAGTTTGCATATTGCTATTAGTGGCTTGTTTCGGATGGCATAATTGTCACATGGATGTAAAAGGAGCATACCTGTATGGCTCATTAGATGAAGAAATTTATGTAAAACAACCCAAAGGTTTTGTCCAAGTAGGGGACCAAGAAGGAGAATATGTTTGGAAATTAAAGAAAGCTCTTTACGGACTGAAACAGAGCGGAAAACAGTGGTTTTCTGAACTAGATGGTCAATTACTAACACTTGGATATAAAAGAATTTTAGGATGCAATTGTATCTATAGATATGGAATAACAGGATTGTTGATTGTATACGTTGACGATATTATTATCTTTGCGTTAACCAAAAAGGTTTTAGAAGAACTGAAAAACCAATTACAAAAGAAATTTGAGATGACAGATTTAGGAAGGTTGAGCTATTTCTTGGGAATTGAATTTGAATTTCCTGAAAAAGGAAAGGTATATATTCATCAGAAAAGCTACGTAAAGAAACTTCAAGAGCAATACAAAATTACAAATGAGAAGAAGAAAGATACCCCATTACCTGTTGGTATAGCGTTATCAAATAGAGATTGCACACCAGAGCAGAATAACGATTATCCATATAGACAACTAATAGGAAGTTTATTGTACCTGTCACTGCGTACAAGACCAGACATTGCGTTTGTTGTAACAAGTTTAGCTAGTTATTCTTCGAATCCTGGGCAGAAACATTGGAATTATTTACTACAAGTCCTACAATACGTGTGCCAAACTTATGATTATGGTCTACATTATAATGGACTGAATGGGATAAATCTAAATGTGTTTTCTGATGCCTCTTGGGGATCAGATTTGGATGATCGCAAATCAACAACTGGATTTGTGATTAATTTAGGTGACAATCCTGTATGCTGGAGATCAGTGAAACAGAAGAACATTGCACTATCATCAATGGAATCCGAATACATTGCATTAGCTGAAACATCGAAGGAAGTTGTATGGCTGACCAACATTGTTGAAGAACTATTTGAATTTGTGAAATTAGATACGAAATGTAAATTACCGATTATTTACTGTGATAACCAGGCGGCAATACAATTTTCTTTGAATAACATAGAAAATAATAGATCAAAGCATGTTCAGATTAAATATAATTTTGTTAGAGAGTGTATCGACAACCGTATTTTTGAAATTAGACATGTGAATACGAATAACAATATTGCTGACATTTTTACTAAGATTCTGGGTCATTCCACGACAAATCGACCAAATTTTTTGAAATTTTCCACTCTACCTTCTTAGATTTGGATAACAATTTGCCTTAAGGGTTATTCTGGTCGAGAAATCCGATTTTCAAATTTTTTTTAATGTGCGATAAGCGGTTTTTGAGATATTCGCTATAGAACTTTACCAAAAAGGGCCAAAAAGGCCTGGACACCGAAAACTTGGAAATTGATATCTCCGTCAATAAAAGTCCGATTGTAATGGGATAAAGCTTATTGTAAAGCATTTTTCTTATACAAACCAGCATAAAATTTTAAAAATTCTATATTGAATTTCTCAGTCTCAAAAAACAGTTTAAATTGTATGACCTTTGACCTTTACCTGTGTCCCCAATTTTAGTGAAATAGAAATATTGTTTTTCGAATTCCCCGTTTATGATTTAGTCGAAAAGATCAAAATCCCAAAGTAGTATTTTTAGTTCTTTAGAAATAAATTATTTTGTACAACCCCTCGTGCAGTTTTAGAGATATGGAACTTGGTATACATATCTTGTTAGTCCAGTCGATTTAAATTAAAAAAGGGGTGTAACTAAAAAAAATTTCAAAAGAATTTTTCTCTTTTGCAATGTGTTCCTAAAATCGGTCTGAACAGCCCCTGAAAAATTTTAATGAATCCCACCTTGGGAAAGTGGTCAAAAGTGGTCACAGGTGGTCAAGGTAGATTTTATTTGGAAAATACGGTCGGGGAAAATTAAAAAAGTTATCCTGACTTCATGCTTTGAGATAAAAGGCTGAAATTTGGTGAATATACTTCACAGCTATAGGGGATAATTATAGGTTAAAGCTTTTCACCGCCGCCATCTTGGATTCAATATGGCGGACGCAAGTTCGGTGTAAATCTCGGAATATCTTATCAAAAAAACTTATAACATATGCAAATACTCTTGATATTGTATATTATCTATATTTCCGGTTTATCACGGGCTTGAACGGTAATAATATTTTCCCGCCATTCGTAAAATACAATATGGCGGCCGTTTCACCCTACAAGAGTGAGAATCACAATTGTTACTGGGACGATTTAGTTTGGACTTATTCTAAAGGAACAAGGTTTATCTGTTTCTGTATCTATTTACGGTACGGGGCTATACAAATCTATTAGTCCATGTTTGGTGGTACATCAACTGATACTTTGACGGTCATTACATAGCCTTTTTTTTCAAAAGTTGCATCTAAGAGTTCACTTGTGAAACCCGAGAGTATTCCCCTAACTATTTGTATTTGTATGGAAATAAAACGTCAAAAATCTGAACCATAGTGACCGGGGATGGATATTAGAGGGTGGTCCGATAACGATGGACTTAACACCAGCTATAATTTGCTTACTAAATTTAGTACGCTGCAAATGTACCAAGAGGTGCTCCGATAAGAGTTGTCGATGCAAAAGCCAAAGCCTTAATTGTTCGTCGGCCTGCGGACCTTGCCAATTAGCTATTTGCGAAAACTCATTGAAACCGGATATTGAACTCTGATACCGAAAATATTTAAGTTTTAAAATTTTTAAAATAAATTATTTAGGTTAATTTCATGTTTCTTTTTTAAATAGTGTTTATTTTGACGGGAACGCTCCGAGAATGTAGTTTCCTATAGAATAAGCCAAAACTCGGCATAAATCGTCCAAGTAACAATTGTGATTCTCTCTCTTGTAGGTTGAAACGGCTGCCATATTGTATTTTGCGAATGGCGGGAAAATATTATTACCGCGCAAGCCCGTGATAAACCGGAAAAATAGATAATAGACAATATCAAGAGTATTTGCATACGTTATAAGGTTTTTTGATAAGATATTCCGAGATTTACACCGAACTTGCGTCCGCCATATTGAATCCAAGATGGCGGCGGTAAAAAGCTTTGACCTATAATTATCCCCTATAGCTGTGAAGTATATTCACCAAATTTCAGCCTTTTATCTCAAAGCATGAAGTCAGAATAACTTTTTTAAACTTTCCCCGACCGTATTTTCCAAATAAAATCTACCTTGACCACCTGTGACCACTTTTGACCACTTTCCCATGGTGGGATTCATGGAAATTTTTCAGGGGCTGTTCAGACCGATTTTAGGAACACATTGCAAAAGAGAAAAATTATATTCAATTTTTATTTAGTTACACCCCGTTTTTAATTTAAATCGACTGGACTAACAAGATATGTTTACCAAGTTCCATGTCTCTAAAACTGCACGAGGGGTTGTACAAAATAATTTATTTCTAAAGAACTAAAAATACTACTTTGGGATTTTGATCTTTCCGACTAAATCATAAACGGGGAATTCGAAAAACAATATTTCTATTTCACTAAAATTGGGGTAACAGGTAAAGGTCAAAGGTCATACAATTTAAACTGTTTTTTGAGACTAAGAAAATCAATATAGAATTTTTAAAATTTTATGCTGGTTTGTATAAGAAAAATACTTTACAATAAGCTTTATCCCATTAAAATCAGACTTTTATTGACGGAGATATCAATTTCCAAGTTTTCGGTGTCCAGGCCTTTTTGGCCTTTTTTGCTAAAGTTCTATAGCGAATATCTCAAAAACCGCTTATCGCACATTAAAAATAATTTGTAAATCGGCTTTTACGACCAAAATAACCCTTAAGGCAAATTTTTATCCAAATCTAAAAAGGTAGGGTGGATACCTTTGGACGATTTGTCATGGAATGACCCTTCTGCCTAAAAGAAAATTTCAAGAATTTTGTGCTATGTTAAAATTGACATATTAACTAGAGTAAATTAGGGATCGGGAATTTACATAAATAATTTTTGTATATTGGCTTTACCTATGTCAAAGTAAGGGGGAGTTTGTAAGGCTTTTGCTGTACTTTGCATAGGATATTGTAAATGTCGTCTGCAAAGTCAATGCAGACTAATGTTGTCAGCTAAACATAACAGACAATATAGCAGACGAATTTCGTCTGCAAACCAAAACTAAAACTTTACTTGTTGTGTCATGTTCTTTTGAGAGAGATATATGTTAATTTCTACATTCTATCTTTTGGTCTTCATTAAACTTAATTATATTTCATTTAAAGATGTCTAGATTATTTACTAATTGCCATTAATCCCCCACAATTCGCTATGTATCAGATAATGTACTGAAATCTGCAATTCTTGGGGTGGGTAGGTGTATTTCTAAAGACATTACGGTCTATTTCCATATACAGGGTCTTTTTTTTTGCTCGGAAAAGTGTTTTTTTTCAAAAACTATTTATAGTACCGATTTCAAATTTAGAAGGTCAATTCTCTATACCGGGGGACATCAGTTTGAGAAATTTGAGCGTTTTCGGTAATGTTTTTCACCAATTTTGAAAAATTATTTTTCGACCACTAGGTGCGAGATAAAAAATTTCTATTATAAAGTTGTAGGCCGTCATCGAAAACCCTTAAAAATTGTTCACTCGACGAAAAACAACTTATTTATCAGTGAAAATTCGAGCTTGAAAAATTTACAAGTTGGTGAAGCCAAATTACGATTGTTTGAAACGATAATTGAAAAGGGAACAAGTCTAATACAAAAGTAGTAGAGTTTTCACACTTGAAAAAATGTACACGTTTGGTTTTTAAATGCAGATATTTTATTCACGCTTTCTCTACCATTTCTGGTGTGACGTCTCGGCAAGCACTGATTATTCGTCTAATGAATTCCTCCCTAGTTTCAATGGGCGTGGCGTATACCTTTGCTTTAACGAATCCCCAGAGAAAATAATCCAGCGGTGTTAGGTCAGGTGACCTTGCTGGCCAATGCACTGGACCATTTCTCCCTATCCACCTTTCAGGAAACTCGTTGTTGAGGTGCTCAGTTACTTGCCGGGAAAAATGCGGAGGGGCGCCATCTTGCTGAAACCACAACTGACGTCTTTCAGCCAATGGAAGGTCGCCGATTGCGTCACTCAGTTCGTTCTGTAGAAAATGTAAATACCTTTGGCCGTTGAGGTTCGTCGGCAGGAAAAAGGGACCAATCAAACGGTTTCCAACAAGTCCAACCCAAACATTGACCCGTTCAAATTGAACCTGGTGATGATATTCAAAACCCCAATGTGGGTTGATGTCAGACCAAAGATGGCTGTTTTGATGATTAAAGGGCCCATCTCTAGAAAATGACGCTTCTACGGAGAACAAAACATGGCGCAAAAATTGTCTATCTTCTTGGACAGCATTTAGTAACCAGTTGCTAAATTCATAACGTCTTTGATGGTCTCCGTCAATTAGTCCTTGGTGGAGCGTAGCTCTGTATGGGTGATAGCGATTCTTACGAAGAATTTTCCACACACGATTTGCAGAACAACCCAAATCAGCAGCGGCGTTAGCGCCACTGTGACGAGGATATGCCATAAAGTACGCGAGTACATTGTTCTCGAAGTCTAAATCCGGTTGACCCAATCCGCGAAACCTAGGTTGCAAGTTACCAAATTGATTGAAATCGTGAATTGCTCGTCTTACTGTATTTACAGATGGTGCTCCATTTGGATGTCTTTCTGCGAAGATTTCAGTCACTCTTCTAAGGTTTTGCGCTGCTTCTCCATAGTAAATGGCAACTATCTCGGTACGCTCAGCTACTGAATAACGAGGCATTGTTCGAAATATTATCAAACACTGATAATAATCTCCCAAAGTTTTCCTTTAAATACCCAATGCATGTTTAGGATTGACCTATAGCCTCGTGTTTTTTAAATCTGGTCGTTTTTTTAACCAAAGTTTCAACTGGATTAGGTAATTCGGTTTCAATTATCGTTTCAAACAATCGTAATTTGGCTTCACCAACTTGTAAATTTTTCAAGCTCGAATTTTCACTGATAAATAAATTGTTTTTCGTCGAGTGAACAATTTTTAAGGGTTTTCGATGACGGCCTACAACTTTATAATAGAAATTTTTTTTCTCGCACCTAGTGGTCGAAAAATAATTTTTCAAAATTGGTGAAAAACATTACCGAAAACGCTCAAATTTCTCAAACTGATGTCCCCCGGTATAGAGAATTGACCTTCCAAATTTGAAATCGGTACTATAAATAGTTTTTGAAAAAAAACACTTTTCCGAGCAAAAAAAAAGACCCTGTATAACAATAGCTCCCACAATTGAAATAAGATTACCTGTTTTTCTTTCAGAAATATTAGAAGAATTAATTGTAGGTGATTATGGTAAAATTCGGCAGTCATTTCATTTAAAAATGGATTTGATAATAAAAAAAAATGCCCCCGAAATCTTCCCTAGGACAGGGGCTACGGTAACACCGTCCCTCCTTTCTTCGGTCCATCGGTATAAAACGCGAAAGCGAGAGACTAGGTTTTCATGACTTCTTCGATCTAGGGGTCATTCATATTCCTATAGCTTCGATTTTCGTCATGGACAGTCTTGAAGAGCTGAGAGGCGAAAATCGATCCTTGAAACGTAAGACGGCCTGCAGAGTTTTGAAGTGAATTTAGATAATCTTTAAGATCACAATCGGGACCTGTTGTTGCAAGAACGTTTACGTAACAAGGAAATGGAGGACAAACTCGTCAAGTATAAGAAAAAGTTGGAGACCTCCCACAACGCACTATACGTGGCAGTGTCAGGGTGTTGTGGTGGGAAGCGACCCAAGACCGAGTAATCGGACAAAGGTCAATTTATTGGCTAAAACAGCCCTTTTCAGGGCCACTCTCATTTTGGTTAAAGATACTTAAAGCATGGACTAATTATTGTATACATTAATTAGTCCATGCTTAAAGGCCTAGTTTCCCTTTCAATCTGGAAAAAAGGGAGGGGCTGATCACTCCCCGTAATCGGTGTACAAGCCTGTAGCTTTGACTGCACTAAAATGATTACGTAAGTGAGTACAGATTTACCACTACCAAAGGCTGTACTCATTTTCATATTTATGTAATCGGTGTACAGATTTTCAGAGAGTGGCTAGCCCCTCGGAAAAAAGGGTTCAGGCGGGTTTTCATCTCGGACGCACGGTGACCGTCCCGCTCTCGCCAATTATCGGCTTATCTCTCCCGCGCTTTTTCGCGTTAACTGCGCTACAAAATTAACTTGTCGCAAAGGATATAGCGATACGTGTACAAATAACATGATAACTTGTTAGCGCAGCCATATGTTGGGCAGGTTAAGATTTTCATGTCAACCCGATTTCGCAAGGGCTGAAATCGGAAAAAGAAAGGGCGAGTCTAGATTGTAACATTGTGCCGCTTTGTGCGAGAATTTTATATTCTTAGTTCTAAAATAAAACATGAAAATATATATATTTTATTATTGTAATTTTACTTATTTTTTAATGTTTTCCATTTGACTGATATTTCGACGTATGTAAGGATCATTTCCTAAAAATTTTGGAATTTAAAAAATATTTTAATGTAAATTTAAATCGTTTTAGACGTTTCACTATTAAATAAAATATCGTATTAAGATATTGAAAGGAACACAATTTGAATAGCAGCTAAATTTTATTTAATTAATACAATGGGTTTACTACAATTATGCAATAAAAACATGTGAAAAATTACTGCCATTTGTGAGCCATATAGTCCACCCCGTCCGGATTAGGATACCTATTCCTTACACAATTTAAAACACATTTTGGCATAATTTGCCTCCGATGAAACACAGTGTTCAAATTGTTCTAGGTATCTTGGATCGGTCCACGCTTCGAGGTTGTACAACATTTTCCAAAAATGGCCGTACAATGTCCTCCTTGCGCGACTGTTTCTACCACACGGAGGTCTTCCAGGTCCCATAAAATCACGCTAGGCAATAAATGGCGATATTCGCATTAATTGACTGAAACAAAACAAGTACATGAGTAAAAATGTTTCCTTTCACATGAAGCTAATACTTTGAAACTTCTTACCAAAGGAATCACAGTGGACTTCTATCGTTCCCCTGCTCAACAATCTCGCTCGTTCTGTGCGACAGAGCAGCGGGATACTCCACCATCGTCGCAATGACTCGGTCGTACCCAGCACTCTCTCCTGTACACCAACATCGACTCGCTTAAGACGAAGCACTACGCACTCCGTGCCTTAATTGACACACATCGTCCTCCCTTCATAGCGCTCACCGAAACCAAGCTAGATGCTACCATATCATCTTTCGAGCTTTTTGGTCCTGACTTCGAGGTCTACCGGAAAGACAGGAACTTACACGGAGGTGGTGTTTGCCTGGCCGTCCACAAGGACCTCAAGTCCTACCCATTGGACCTGAAGACTGAAGTCGAAGCGGTCGCCGCCCAGGTGACCATCAGCTCCTCATGTCTCCACCGTAAGCCACCCTCAGGTACACCAAGAGACTTAATTCCCTCCTTGGATCTCTTGCTAGGGGGAAGTCCGATCGCATCATCACCGGCGACTTTAACTTTCCCAGTATTGACTGGGTTACGCAGACAAGTTCCTCGTCAGAGGCCACGAGCTTTCTACATAATCTCCTGGCCTCTCACCTCAGCCAGCGTGTCACTGAGGCCACCAGGGTAGGGGATTCGGCTGCCCACATCCTTGACCTCGTTCTGGTTTCCAATGACAACATTCTTGAAACTGTCGCCCATCTTCCGCACATCAGTGACCATGATTTTCCCCTGCTCAATATTCGTGGGGTCCGCCCCTTACCAAGGAATCCTCCTCGATCGGTCCCTAACTTCAACAAGGCCGACTTTGCATCCATGACACGCTCGCTCTTTGATATCCACCTCCCCGATGCCACTTCTATTGAAGAGACGTGGACTCATGGAGCACTTTCCCCTCGGCCGTCAGGCAAGTGGTGACGGATCATGTTTCCACTAAGCATCTTCCCTCAGACGTCTGATGCGCATCACAAAGCACTCCGAGCTGCGCGCACCCATCAAAGTAGCGTCGGATATCTCAACCCACAGGAAAAAGTTTTACCAGCTAGTCTCCAAGAAGGCGAAGTCAGCGGGAGTTTAAGATCTCTCCAGCTCTGAAACGCCGTTCACCACAGCAGTGGACGAAGCCAATCTCCTGGCGTCTACCTTCCGGCGTACTTTTCCGACGTATGATGTAGCCGTAGTTCCACTCTTGGCGCCTCTTACGCCGCCTATGCCGGACATAGCTGTTGACCAAAGTCAAACCGCATAAAGCCCCTGGCCCTGATGGCATCCAGTCAATTGTATTGCGCCTGTGCGCCGACGCATTAGCGGCTCCGCTTGCGACCATCTTCCAGCTGTCTTATGACGCCGGTGCTATTCCGTGTGATTGGAATCGGGGCTAAAGTCACGCCAATACCCAAGGGTGGAGATAAATCCGAATTGCTCTCCTGTCCCTATTTCTGAAAGTCGATGAGCATGTCTGTGCGTCTGCCATTTCTACGCATTTCCAGCACGACTTCAGGAGTGGCTTCAGCACCGAAACCCAGCTCCTTTGCTGCGTCGAGGATTGGAAATCTGGCCTTGAGCAGGCTGGCCGTGTCGACATCATCTTCCTTGACTTCCGCAAAGCATTTTATTCGGTCCCCCACGAGCTTCTCAAGGCCAAGCTCCACTCTTATGGGGTCCGGGGTCACACGCTAAACTGGCTCTCTGCTTACCTTGTAAATAGGGAGTTTCGGGTTGTTCTGCCCGGTGCCACTTCCGATTGGCTCCTAGCATCGTCTGGGGTCCCACAGGGCTCGTCCTGGGACCACTCCTCTTCATCATCTACATCAATGACATTGGAGACAACGTCGTCTCTAAGATGTATGTTTTAGCGAATGATGTAGCCCTCTCCAGGATGATCTTCTCGTCGCAAGACTGTAACACTCTACAATCTGACCTAGATACAATTAGCAAGTGGAGTGACCAGTGGCTTCCCACGCAGTCGCAAAAATCCAGCGGCAAGCCCTCCGCTTCGCTGCCATCGTTGGCTTCGCGTGGAGTACCTCCATGACGAGGGTTCTTCATAACTATAAGTGAAACACCATGACTGCGCGCCGCCGTCTGAAGAGGCTTGTCATTGTCAACTGTGTCGTGCATCGCGCTGATGGGGCCCTTGCTCCACTTTATACGGTCATTTCCGATTAGCATCGCCTCTCCCGAGGGAATCGTGTAGCCTCCATGGTCCTCCCGGTTGTCCGTCTCACCGTTCGGAAACATTCGTTTCTCCCCTCCTCTGCCCAGGAGTGGAATTCCCTTCCGGAACACCTGAAGGACATTCCAAGTCGCGTGCAATTCCGGAAGGCGCTTTCCTCGTTAATGAACCTGTACGAGAAATGCTTCCTTGTCTCGACGTGAGGGGTTTTTTAACCCTTTGTTGAGCAAAAACCCAACTCAAGAACTTGACGCTAAAATTTTTATACGCTTTCGCTTCCCAATTGCCCCAGAGAATCAGTTCTTGAAATGACGTCGCGTACGAAGATTTTATGAGAGGTCCGAGAGGGTTTCTGCCTGTTCAGAAGAACCGGATTTTCAATTAGTACAACACCATTCTTCTATATGCAATCGCCCATTAAAAATTTCAAATCACAAATATAAGGAGCACGTCCTTGAAATGGTAATTCAATGCGACCGAAATCATAAAATTCTTATGTCGTCAAAAATTATTAAGCTAATATCAGTCTGTATTTAGGATTTTTATCAAGTGGAATGTTACAATCACAATACATGTGTCAGAATTTATAGCCCGGTGTACCGGTAACAATCACAATACAAAAAATTTACCGCGCTTTCAAAAATTGGAAATGCAGGTGCTAACTGTCGGATAAGATGGCACCTATTCGGAACCATTTGTAATTCAAACCCCCAGCTTCCGCAAGAGAGGCTTGTGAACGTAGTTCGTCATTTCGAAAACGATCATTCTCTCTGCTTCCATGGTTTGAAATGTAAGGAGCGCGTTTATGTCCCCAAAGTGAAAATCATAAAAGGTAAAAGAGCCGCGGATATGTTGGAAAAATTTATAAAATCGAGCACGGTATGTAAAAATCCTAGTGACTTTACGAACGCACGTGACACGTTTTACGTTGAATCATATAATAATTCGTGTCTAATTTATCTCGATAAAAGAATTCGGTATGGAAAAGAGACGTATTTTCTGAGACGGTCGTGGACTGGAACTACCACGTTGGGAAATTACGAAAACAGCTACAGTCTGAGGGCATAAACTACTACTAGGCAAATAAAACTTTCGAATTCGTTCAAAGATCATTGGAAACCATTGTTTTGTCTAAAGGCGTATCTTTTAAAAAAATAATTAAAATTTAATTGTTCGAAAATAAAAAATTGATATCTTTGAATTTGAACACATTGAGTAATTAGCTTTATATTGTGAATAAAATGTATGCACATTTCTGTCTAACCTTTGTTGTATATAAGTAAAAATAAATAGGTATTTAAATATAATCTTCTTTATACGGGTTTTATTATTTGAATTTAGCTTTAAAATCTCGAATTCAACATATAATGAATATAATGAATATATATATATATATATATATATATATATATATATATATATATATATATATATATATATATATATATATAATATCTTATATAAAAAGGAATATGAAATACAGGAAAATAAGTAAAATTCTAATAATAAAATATATATACACTCTTTTTCACGGTCTTTTCGACCCCTCTTTTTGGCCGCCCGCTAGTCGGCCATTACCTGGAACCACCGGTGGGGGGTCTAGGCTCGGGTTTTATAGTCCCAGGATATGGAGAATGGGGGTTAAGGGGGGTATGATCCTTATATACGTCGAAATATCAGTCAAACGGAAAACATTAAAAAATAAGTAAAATTCCAATAATAAAATATATATATTTTCATGTTTTATTTTAGAACTAAGAATCTAAGATTATCCCACAATGTTACAATCTAGACTCGCCCTTTCTTTTTCCGATTTCACTCCTTGCGAAATACGGGGTGAAAATCTTAACCTGCCCAGCATATGGCTGCGCTAACAAGTTATCGTGTTATTTGTACACTTATCGATATATCCTTTGCGACAAGTTAATTTTGTAGCGCAGTTAACGCGAAAGAGCGCGGGAGAGATAAGCCGATAATTGGTGAGAGCGGGACGGTCACCGTGCGTCCGAGATGAAAGGAGGGGCCAGAAGGGGTAGCCACATACCCGCCTGAACCCTTTTTTCCAGATTCAAAGTGAAACTAGGCCTTTAATAATGTATTGAACTCATTTTATATAAGAAAAAACCTTTTCGGTGGTTTTCGCTTAAAATAATGCTATTTTTAATCGAAACATCGCTTTTTCAGTGGTTTTTGCTTTAAATAGTGCTTTTAATAATCAAAACATCCCTTTTTGATGGATCCACTTAGAAAGAGAAACATTTAAATTAGGTTACGTTTAAAACATGTAAGAAAAAATTAAATAGGCTTACGTTTAAATCTTAGGACGAGGAACATTTAAATAAACTTATGAAATATGTGGGCGTCCGTACTAAAGATTCGGGATATTGAAAAACTCATCCCAAATGCCGAGTTCCCCCTTTCTTATTTGTAACGCGCTGGCGACGGTTCTGATAATATTTTTTGAAACCACAAGCGTCATATGAAACCTTGGATTAAGAATATGCTTATATTCTTAATCCAAGATGAAACTGACGCCTTTACTTACTTTTGTCACTTTTACCACTTTTACCGGTGTAGTTAAATATCATTAATAGATAAAAGTGATAACGGATAATAAGTGTATTACTTTTACGGAAATAAATAACCGATACAATGAAGCTCATTAACTTAGAGGCCTAGGTTTTAAATTTACTTTCAAATTTACTTTGCCACACAAATACCCTAGTGGTAGGCTAACCGCGGAACACGTTGGCCTACCCCCAGGGTATTTGTGTGTGTGGCAGGAAAGTAGATATATTAATTAATGAGAGACCAGTAAAATGCGTCGAAAAATCACAATTTCTAAATTAGCCACTAAAGTGTTATAACTAATTTAAATATTTACCGTAGTATTAAAATATCTCGGGCGAAAACATTGAAATAAGCTTACTTTCTACACAGGACGATAACACTTAAATAGGCTTACTTGCTATACATGGACGAAAACTCTGAAATAAGCTTACATTTAAAAAATCTTACATTAAATAGGTAAGGAAGTTCTCTTACAATAAAAATAAATAAGCTTAAAATAAAACACAAATTGGTCACACCACAATACGAAGCGTATGTTTTTAAGTATGACTTCGTCGACTATATTTCATATCATGAAGCTCGTACAATTAATCACACAAAAGTAAACTGCTTTTAAAACTTTTTATAATTATTAATTTTTCGACGTTTTTAATAAAAATAATTTCTGATTTCTCAGCCATTAAAGGGTGAAAAAATATTGAAATTCGAAATTCGCGCCCTTTCGAAGCGCGCCACGGAAATGAAAAGAGCGGAATCAAGAGGGACGAGAGCGTCGCACTTTTAGAAGGGCGGTTCATGGACAAATTAACATGGGTGGTTTGACGAGAGAGGGACTGATACGCTCTTGGCATAGAGCCCACAATAGCAAGTGCGAGAGGGAATCAAAATCACCCCCCTTTTCTCTGGCGCTCTTCCTCCGGTTGGAGAGCGTAAACAGAAAGAGCCGGGTTCGATCCCAGCTTGTGGCACTGGGTGAAAACTCAGAACAACTCCTTCTGCGTTGAGTTTGCAAGTTCTCTCCCCACTGGTTTAAGGGGTTTTCCCCCGAGTTCTTCGGTTTCCCCTTCCATAAAAACTGGTCGAGGTTAACGGTAATAGTTAGTGTAGGGAGCTGTTGGCTCGATCTCGTGGCATGCAGGGCTTGCCACCACTCTCCTACGCATTGTAACCCGGCCACCCGAATTAATGGCTTCAAAAGTCGCTTGATGACTTAGGCCTAAGGTGGTGCCTTGGGTATTAGCCTAGCTGATTATGAGAGCGTCGAAAGAGGGGAAAATACGCTGTTCGCACAGAGCGATTTACGTGAGAGCGAGGGCGAAAGAGCGGCCGATTTTTCGCTCTTTCGGTTTTCGCATTGAGCGTCGCCCATCTTTCCCCAAGCGACCGGAAAATTCCCAACGTCGAAGAAAACCCTTCGTAGATGGTGTTTGATGCTGTAAAAAGTCATTTAGTTTCTAGGAGTGACAAAAAATACTTTTGCAATGTCTTACCAGGAAATAACGCTGTCTTTCCTCGAGGGTCTAACAAAGCGGCCACTATATATTGAGGGTCGACGACTTCTTCGTAAAAACGGGTTTTCATTCTACACAGAAGTTCATCTTGAAAATCTTTGTAATAGGGCGCGTTAGCTTCAGTTATTTGATCAAACACATCAAGCAGCGTCCCGATTACTAAATGAGCCAAGGGCCCCCGTTTCTGAAATTGGTCAGTGGCTACTTTGATAGGTTTTAGTAACCGCAACAATTCCTTCATTTGGAATATGTGGTCTTCACTTGGAAGGCTATTTAAAAACGCCCCTGCCTCTACAAAAGTTCCCTTGAGCGCCGTTAGCACTCCGTCCTATAAGGAAAGACCAAAATATTTAGTATTAGTATAAAACTCCCTGACAATTTTTTAAATTTTTACTTCGAGGAGACGTTCCATTGCTGAATATATTGAATTCCACCTCGTTTGTCCAATGGTCTTGACGTCAAGCCCCCCGGGTGACTTTCCCCGAAACACTTCGCTCCATTTAGTGGAACGATGGAGGAAAGTCACCCAATCGTTGACTCGCTTGACCATCACCTCCGCCCTCACTATCGTCCTAATAGAATTATTGACTACTAGTTGTAGCGATTGGCAAATACACCTCATCCTAATCCAGGTGCTATGGAGGATGGGTAATATTGGAAGGTTCTCCGGCTCGGGCCTCGTCTGGGTCGAGGTTTCTGGAACCAAAATTTGATTCAACGAATTCCATCCTGTAAACGATAGCAAACGTATATAAGTGAAGAATCTCTCCACGCCTATAGGGACAACGAGTGATCAATGAAACTTGCCGTCGTCCAGAACGAAACTATCGCTTCCGTCGTCGTCAGAATCCGATGATTCGAGATCGGCGAGATCAATAGAGTCTGAGTTGGAGGAAGTGGATGGAACACTGCAGTCAAACTCCCAGGGCTCCTGAATGACATCCAATAAATTTACCGCTTTGGTAATATTCGATCCGCACAAACGCAGGAGATCTGCAAATTCATAAAATGTAATTATAATTCTCGTGATATCATTACGTGAAGTAGAAACTCTTACCGGTGATAAGCCGAATTGGGCTAAAATGGCCTTTATTTTGCTTAATATCATAGCGCCGGTATGCGCCCCGGCAAAATGGGAAAACGCCAGCAAAAGGTTGCGAAAATTGAAGTCCGCGTCGATAAATTGAACGTGAACTCCAATTACCGATTGCTGGCGTCGGCTGGACCAAATATCCAGGGTCAATTGTAAACTTCCATCGTTCACTTTCCCTAAAATAGTCTGAAATTGAAAAAAAATTCAAAATAAACTGAAAGAAATCGGAAAATTATTTAATGAAGAATATAATAATGTATTTCAATGAATAGTATTATATAAAAAAATAACTACCTTGATTTTTGGTTTCAATTCCACCTCAACCATTCTGACCAACTCGCTGACGACGGATCTCCTACTGAAAACGTGTAGGTTAGGGTTCGCGAATTCCAAAACTTTTTTAAACCCCTTTCCATCTACGGCGCTAAATGGCAAGCCGTCGATGGTTATCATATAGACAAGAAGCCTCTTGAAGACTTCCTGCATCGACTTCTTCGCTGCCGGATCAATTTTGGTCTTTTTCGTCGATGGTTCCCCCAAAAGATCAATCTCCGAAATGGGGTCGGATGGCGAGGTTTCATCTAAATGCATCTTGTGTATTGTCTAATGAGCGAAAACGTTATATGGATTAAAATGGAAATGCTTAAAAAAATAAAAAATTCAAAAGTGAAAAAAATGAAACACTAACAATTAGATGCCGTTCCATGTTCGTGGCGCAACCGGTGTCACCGATAATCTCTCGGCTGCAGATATTGCATTTGCCAACAACCGAGATAGAAGGCGTCACCCCGTCAGCCTCGAGAATGTTCCCCAGGTACGAGTAATGGAGTTGAACCTTTCTCTTTCCGTACGGTCCTTTCTCGAACTTCTCTGTCATGAAATCTAGTTGGATCAATTTTCTAGGGCCCGACGCCGATGGTCGCTTGCGACCCTTCTTTGTAGTAGAGGAGAGATCGGCGGACTCTGGGCTCTAAAGAGTCCGAGAGCTATTTTTGGGCGTGAGCTCGACTCTTTGGGAAAAAAGAGAAGAGCGCGAGCGCGAGCTCCACTCTTCCGGAGAAAAGAGAAGAGCGCGAGCGCGAGCTCCACTCTTCCGGAGAAAAGATAAGAGTGCGAGCGTGAGCTCCACTCTTCCGAAAAAAAGAGAAGAGCGCGAGCGCGAGCTCCACTCTTCCGGAGAAAAGATAAGAGTGCGAGCGCGAGCTCCACTCTTCCGGAGAAAAGAGAAGAGCGCGAGCGTGAGCTCCACTCTTCCGGAGAAAAGATAAGTGTGCGAGCGCGAGCTCCACACTTCGGGGAAAAAGAGAAGAGCACGAGCGCGAGCTCCATCCTTTGGGAAAAAAGAGAAGAGCACGAGCGCGAAATCAGCCTCTGAGATAAAAAAGAAGACCTCGAGCTTCAGCTTCTGAGATAAAAGAGAAGAGCACGAGCGCGAGCTTCAGCGCCGCCCTTAGAGAGCGAAATTTAAAACAATTGATTCCCGCCTTTCTTCACGAATCACATCACGTGGTGCTTTTTCTGAATGTGAATTTCCCAGAATCTATCGGCCTCTGAGAGAGGGCGCTTCTCATTACGAGCAGACCGTGAGCTCTATCTCTTCCTCTTAAAAGAGCGCGAGCGTGGGCTCGCCCTCTTGTACTAAAAGAGATGAGCGCGAGCGTGGGCTCACCCTCTTTTACTAAAAGAGATGAGCGCGAGCGCGGACTCACCCTCTTGTACTAAAAGAGAAGAGCGCGAGCGCGAGCTCCATCCTTTGGGAAAAAAGAGAAGAGCACGAGCGCGAAATCAGCCTCTGAGATAAAAAAGAAGACCTCGAGCTTCAGCTTCTGAGATAAAAGAGAAGAGCACGAGCGCGAGCTTCAGCGCCGCCCTTAGAGAGCGAAATTTAAAACAATTGATTCCCGCCTTTCTTCACGAATCACATCACGTGGTGCTTTTTCTGAATGTGAATTTCCCAGAATCTATCGGCCTCTGAGAGAGGGCGCTTCTCATTACGAGCAGACCGTGAGCTCTATCTCTTCCTCTTAAAAGAGCGCGAGCGTGGGCTCGCCCTCTTGTACTAAAAGAGATGAGCGCGAGCGTGGGCTCACCCTCTTTTACTAAAAGAGATGAGCGCGAGCGCGGGCTCACCCTCTTGTACTAAAAGAGATGAGCGCGAGCGCGGGCTCACCCTCTTGTACTAAAAGAGATGAGCGCGAGCGCGGGCTCGCCCTCTTGTACTAAAAGAGATGAGCGCGAGCGCGGGCTCGCCCTCTTGTACTAAAAGAGATGAGCGCGAGCGCGGGCTCACCCTCTTGTACTAAAAGAGATGAGCGTGAGCGCGGGCTCACCCTCTTGTACTAAAAGAGATGAGCGCGATCGCGGGCTCGCCTTCTTGTACTAAAAGAGATGAGCGCGAGCGTGGGCTTGCCCTCTTGTACTAAAAGAGATGAGCGCAAGCGCGGGCTCGCCCTCTTGTACTAAAAGAGATGAGCGCGAGCGCGGGCTCGCCCTCTTTTACTAAAAGAGATGAGCGCGAGCGTGGGCTCGAACTACTCACTGTGAAAGAGAAGAGCGCGAGCTCGGAAATTGGGTTTTTGCCTATCTCTGTAGAGGACGCGTGCATCGTTGATGTAGAATCATCCCCGCTGCTACCACTACTATTTAAAGACCTATAATTTTGCGATTAGGGAGTAAAGAAATTTCGCCCATTTAGTAAATAGCCTTCATTTTCAGAAATATTATGTAGAAATATCTTTACATGAAGGTGGATTTTAAATAAAAGAGGGCTAGCAAAATATTTAAAAAAAGAAAGCCTACATGTATTTCTAGGATAGCTTAACAAAAGAATACCAAAATAAATTCGAAATAACTACATTTTCGGTCTCCAAATCGAGGTGAAAATTAAACCTTAAATTAAAGCGAAGTATGAAACTTGAAGCGAAAACCGAATGAAAATAAACTAATAAAACGGCTTAATAAATAAACGATAAAAACGGCTTAAAAATAAACTTGAGAAAAGCAGTGGAACACCTAATAAGAACAGCGAGATCGACTAGAAACTGTGGCCCATTCCTGGCGAGGTTCCCCTTTTATACCAAAATCTGGGGCTTGGGCGACAGAGTGTCGCCGCATGGTCGTCGCTGGACCCCAATATTTTTCGGTGCGCCAATTTGGTCAAGCTAAAAAGACTATAATGCCCCCTTCTGTAGGGCTGTTTAATCCCCTAAGCTTTAATGACAAGATACAACAAAGCGCGGAAATTGAGTTGGGATTATTCGAATGAATGCACTCGTTTCCCACTTGCTTGTACAAAAATGATCTAAGCGCCTCTATGTCTGGCTTTCGGAAAGCCGGAGTTTAGCTGAACAACTCGGAAAAAACTTAAAATTTATATATTTATGACTTAATATACGCAGTGGATTTTTTTATTTCAATACACATTTTGTTGTTTGTGATATAAGCGAGGGGCAGGTCACTTCCATTTCGAGTGCGTCTTAATCATAGTAAAATGATTAAATCAGGGTAATCGTGATTAAATCAGGGTAATCGTGATTAAATCAGGGTAATAAAGGCTAAAAAAATCTAATCAAGATTAGAAAATCTAATCACGATTTAAACGAGATTTAATCGTTCTAATCATGATCTAATATTTTTAATCAGGATTTAATCATTTAAACGAGATTTAATAATTATAATCATGATCTAATCTTTTTAATTATATTTAATCATTTTAATCACGATTTAATCAATATAATCGGTCGATTAGAGAATTTATCATTAAAATCAAAACTTAAGTACGATTTAATCATACTAATTACGATATAATTTTTTTAATCAAGATTTAATCATTTTAAACAGATTTAATCATTTTGAACAGATTTAATCAATTAATCATGATTAAATCAGATTTAAACATTATTATTATTATTAAACGTTACTTAATCTGAGAATTCCGACCCGGATAACCTGCTGTGGTGGCTGTTGGAAGCACTGGCAGAAGGTACATCCTGCAGTCTATTTTTCCGCAATCTAGACATGATAGGCTTATTCGTTCTGATTCTATTAAATAAGGACTCTTTTTAAAGAGAAAATACAACGGAGTGATCATGCTTGGGTCTGGCTTGGGTAGACCTTTGGACTAATTAACGTAGAAACATTTCGTTGTAACAGAATCTGTTTAGCAAACACGAAACATGTTTATTCCTACCCACTTTCTAACTACGAGGGGGCGGTGCACGCGTCGTGGGAACAATGTACTAAGCGTGTGTTGGCGTTGTTTCCCCCTCGCTTGTTTCGCGAAACCAGTGATGAATTACTAACACCTAGGAGCAAAGTCGTGGATTTTTTTATTCACATTTTTCATTGATTAGACGCTTTAGCGACTGCTACCGTCGGAAGGGGAATATTCTGAAATTGTCTCCCACCCCCGCCCATAAAACGTTCAGCGTAAAGGCTCGTCCAATGAATTTTGTACACAACACTGCGTTAGCGTGTTTAAAGGTTATCTTAGTTCTCCTAGTGTTTGTTGCTCCTAGCTAACACTAATGGGTGTCGTTTAGGGATGCTCCGATATATCGGCCTATTTTTATAATAACGGTACCGGCCAATATCGGCTTCACTAAATTAATAGACATAAATAATATATTTATTTATTTTTGGCTGTACCCATATCGGTGCATCCTTGGGTTTTTGTGAATATTCAATTAGCAATAATTACCTGTCAATCATTATTCGCGGTGAAATACTTTATTGATATTTTAGCGGCCGCTATATTTTTCCTTACGTAGCCGATTGCAACGGGTATTTTTTTTAATGAATTAAGCAGAATAACGTTCTTTAGGGATGCATAACTGACGAGTATTACAGTGGCGATTTACCCCACAGGCGCACGAGGCGCGCTCCCTAGGGCCCCTGATTTTTAGGGGCCCCATTTTAGCCGAGAAACCTAAATCCGTAGAAGTTCCAAATCCAAAGCTGATACTTAAAATAAATAAGTTCCACTTATTCGAAAATTCCGAAAATTCCCGTCGTCTTGTGCCCACTATTATTGGCTACTATCATATTTATTTAGGCCAATGGAAAACCTCTAAATTGAGAAGGAAATTTTTGCGTCGGAATTTTAGTCAGCCCAATGTAGATTTATTGAAATATAAAAAATTCTCGGTTTGTGCGGATGAATAGCTATATTCGACATGTGGTAGTGGACGACTCGTAGACTTCCTGTTGACGTTGTGACACATACCGCATGAAAAAGACCAATGCCGTCCAATTTCTAATGTCATATAATGACACGCACACCCAGGAAATCAATAACTGCAATCGGAATCGTAGATATCCAAATATCCACACCAAATGTATTAACAAGAAGCAAAAACCTTACCATCAACAAAGCACAGAGAGCCACTTGACTTAACGACAGTTCGTATATCAATAAACGTTAAATAAACGCCTTTGAATTAACACAATTATATATAAGTCGATAAGAAAACCCATAAATAAATAACAAAAAACTAACAAAGTGGACCACCCACAGGTTCTACCCTTAAACCCTCTTATCTCTGCTGACTACGCTAAAACAAGATTTGACCTTTAAAATTTCATACGTAAAAAAGTTGGACTTTAAAAACCATTAATGTACTCTTCCGCTAAGCTGAGTTTATAATTTTCAAAAAAACGTAAAATGTATTGGTGGTTCTGTGGTAAAACATTCGTCTGTCATGTAGGAGGGCGCGGGTTCGAAACCAGGGCGGCGCATTCGATTTTAATCAACAGTGAAGATGCTACATCAGAATATCTTCAATGCAATAATTTAAATGGAATTTTAATAAAACTCGAAATTTAATACTCTGTTAATTTGTAATAAACGCTTCCGATAAAGCTGAAGGTTTAATTTTCGATCACGTGTAAAAGTGTCGGTGGCTCTTTGGCAGAACGTTCGCCTGTCATACAGAAGGTCTCGGGTTCGAATCCCGACCGATGCGATCGCAAAATGATACTACGACGAATACCGTAAACAATTGGTGGAAACCCTGCCGTTAAGACGTTTATCGTAACCCTCAGCACTCGGTCCGTCCCAAAAGTCAATAAGAAGAAGTTAGAGAGAAGACGCCCATACATACCAAACGCAAACACAACACACTTAACACCCACAACCGCGATAATATTAACTCAACAATCCCACATTACGTACATACATAAGTGGAAACCGTCACGACGGTGAGCGTTAACGAAAAAAACAACCAGACCTCACCAACCACAAATTTATCCGTTAACGCTCACCGTCAGATGGTGGTTTTGCCAACCTTTAATCGGGGTCGAACGTACTAATTTATCACATGATTTAATTATTAGCGTAAAAAGGCATATTTGTTTCATTTGTTTTTGCAATATCCAAAAATTTAATTATTTGTTTCGTTCAAAGTGTTAAGCCATTGGTGAGCAAACTAAAGGTAAACAGATATTTTACTCAATATTTTAAAAGAAAGACCACGGAGTCTGAGATCGAGTCAGAAGAAATTGAAAAGTCATTTGTACCCACGCCACAACGAAATGCGACATAACACTACCAATAAAATATTTAAATGTAAATTTATATTTCGTAATAAATTTTTTAAACAAAATTAAATTTATATAAATAAATAAATAATTATTTATTTACATACAACACTAGTGTCAAGATGAAATAAAATTCCCAGGCCATACTAAGCTACGCTATACGTAATCTGAAATCCCCCCCCCCCCCCCCACCGAAATTAAATCCTGGATACGCCCTTGTATTAAATGGCCTTGTGGAAAAATGGCCCAAAAATCAAAATGCTCCTAGTGCCCCAATTTATCTAAACGCGCCTCTGTTCATGACCGCACGTATCCGAACGGATTTTTTTTTTAATACTAGGTAGCGTTAGCGCCAGTTACACTGATGGTTTTAGGTTTACATTTTTTCCATCTTTTCACTATCATTGCTAGCAAAAAATATGTTTGTTACAACTCTTCTCCCTGACAGTCCTGTGCTCCCTACTTTCCGCACCAAAAACGATTCAACTCCAGAAATAGTAACGCCATCTCGTGTGTGAAATTAACACTGGGTTTTTAATATGGTTTTTAAAAATGGCGATGGTCAGTAAAATTGGTACACGGATTTTCTACTCCATTCAGTTGCACCTTTAACCCTTTAGGTTGATCTACTTTGGATTTAGTTATAGTATTCGACACGCCAAGTAACTGTTAATAGTTCCGATAAAATTTTAACCAACTTAAAACAGGTGTTTCCATAAAAAAAAACATCTTCATCTCCTGAAACATTTCTTGTTATCACACCAAGTTATTATCAAAAATAAATCTAACCTGATGAAATTTCAATATTTTTTATCTTAATATGGTTTGGTAGTTTTTGAGGTGTACCTAAAGTTTCATAAGTATTCGCCTTAACATTTGAATTAAGTTTTAGAAACCCAAACGCGACAGGTGTTTCAAATTGATGCCGCGTTGGAGAAGGAACTGAACCAAACGCGGCTCACCGGTGACGTCCTTTAAACGACGGCCAATGGCGTGTACTAAATCTAAGCCTTCTTGACCGAACGAGCCGAGAGTTTCAACGGCCACAGCTTTTCAAAGCCCCCTTTTTTCAAATTTCCCGCGCTACGTCGTTGTCAATGCTAGCCTATGTTCTAATGTTTCGAGCTGTTTTTATAACTTGACGTGTGTGTTTTGTTTTATATCTATCTGCACGCTCACTTTATATAAATTCGCCGCGACTTTAGCGGGCTCTCTTTGTCTATTGAACAATAGGTGTTTCTATAAAGTAAAATGAAAAATGAGAAGTATAAAATGGTTTTTATCCGCGTCATGAGTACAAGTTAAGTGCTTTATTCGCACGCGGGTTTCGGAGACCGAAGGCTCTCGCGACGGCAGCGCGTGCTCTCCACCTTCAAGAGCTACCGCTAAGTGACGTAGACAAACCATTGTCACATGACCTCCCGTATTTTATAGAAACACCTATTGAATAGCTCTTTATATAAAATACGAGAGGTCACGTGATTACGTTAGATTCATCGTGCAGTTAAAGTTAGAGAGCGCACGACTATTTTGGTTTTTGTTGAGCTCGCGCTAAAACGCACGAGACCCTCTACACGGAGAGATTAGGAAGCGCTCCAAAAAAGAACACTTTTTATACATGTATGCTAGGGTGCCAATCAAATACATGAAAAAACGCAAGTTCGAATTGTCGTTGATCTCACCCCCTAACTTTGTTCCTTTAGTGATAAAATACAAACTCTGAAAGTTTCATATCGTTTAGTTAATGTATAGAGGTTGCGCAACAAAACACTGTTCACACATTTTTCTTTTAACAGTTATTAAACGATTTAGTGTTTGAATTTGTATTACACTACAGTTACTGATCATGATAAGTGATCATTCTTAACTTTAACATATTGGCGACCGGTTAATGCTGAAGATATCGAGTACAAGTAAAAAAAACGTGGCATTTGGTTGGTTGGGGGCACTTTAGAATCCCTAAGTGGCTGCAAACTTCCGTCAAATAAACAAGTTTTAGGACATTTCTTCCACTTGCATTCAAATGATAAGGAATCTATTCAATTCAGTGCCTCAACTACAGCTAAGGAAATTTGTACGTTTTGGGATAAAGCAAAAATTCCCACAAGGAAGCGATACCACGTCATTAATCAAATTAAAAAACTACACTTAAAGCGGCAAAATTAAAAAAAAAGTGCTTCGAGGCGAACACCCCAACAACTAGAGAAGGAATCTGCATTCGTGAGTGTGTTTAATGACTTATTTGACATAGCTCACGCAGATGCTTTGACTCTTATAACAATAGAAGAGGTTAAAGAGTTTCTGAAAGCCCAGAGAGAGAAAGGATAAATGGGCTCGCTTGACACTGTTCATGCTAAAAGAAGAGCGCCGCCGAAAGCGACAATTGCAACTTGAGTCAAGGAGAAGAAAGGAGAGCGAGCGAGCAAAGAATGAAGCAAAAGTTGAAGATATTTGTATTGAAAATACGGATAGCGAAGATGGCAACCCCCCGGCTCAGAGCTCCAGTGGCGAAAATATTGATGTTTCTTATGTCCAACCTATTATCAAAAGGCTAAACCTAGGCAGTACTATCTATTTAGTCACCAAATAACACGCCTGAGTCCAGTGACGCAGGGCAGGGGTGGGGGCCCGCCCCAACAGGAAGAAGAAAATAATTATGACCGAAGCCTTCATAAAAGGTTTTTTGCTTAACATTAACTAAAAATGTTTTGGGACTAATCGACCGCCCCCCCCCCCCCCCAAGGAAAAAAATCCTGGGTGCGCCACTGCCTGAGTCAGATTTACGAGTTATAAGTGACGCCCCGTAGCTTAAATTTTAAAGAAATAGTGTGGAAAATTTTATAAAAGCGATACTTTTGAGTAAATATATAATTACTATGTATAAACAATAAAAAACCAAAAACCAAAAATAGTTAAATATTTGTTTGAGAATTGCGGTCTAATATTAGGATAGTTTCGCGTAATCTTTATCCCGTTTTCATTCCTCTTCCCCTCCGTTTTACGCATTTATACAGGGTGTTTCAAAAGGAGCTGTAGGGGTGAATTGAGAAGTATGCCTGTTTTTTTCCTACGACGAGTTAAAAGAGCGCCAGAGAGCTTCAGAGTATCCCCTTGGAACTAGCCCCTGGAAGTAGGCTGCAACAAGCGCAAACCAGCAGCAGGGGCTTTAAAGTACTGTTTAAGTTTACTTTTTTACGCTGGTTACCTCGATTTTGTACAAAGTCTTTTTTCACCTATCACACCTTAATGTTCGTATTTTCCTGCAGCATTCTTATCAACTCACCCCCTACAACTCCTTAAAGTTTTTGCATAACCTTTTGAAACACCCTGCATAATTATTCCCTGGGCGGCCGCTATTTGAGGAAAACCACAAAACAAGCCTAAAATCCGACTAATGCCCAAGCCTTTTTCCCCGCAAAGCGCTTTGGAAAGGAGCCCAATCAGGCGAGAGAACTTCCCATCTGACAACTCTGCGCTTCAATTCTCGTCCCTCTCACCTTGGAGTAGAGAAGGGGTTCCTGGAGGGGAAAATAGGAAAACCATAGCTCGGGACGTTTTTTTTTGGCGGGACTCTCGTTAAATGCTGCCACCATTGGGGGGAATTTGGAACTATATTATTATTTTTTTCGTATTTGACCTTGACCGACAACACAGATCGCGACTAGCAAGCTCTTTAGGATGTTGATCGGAATGTTTTATACAGTTTTTAATAACGTTATAAACTTAAAATGGAAGATGAAATATTTTTAAAGTCGGTTGTTTATCAAGAGCATAATTACACCTGTATTTCCATTTTTGTTTACTTCAAATTAAAAAAAACTGGTCGCTCATCACGCGTAACATCAATAACTCAATTGGTTTTGAGATGGATATGGATATGGGTTTTCTTGGGTTGGGCCTCGTTATCAATGAAATGCAAATTGCAAACATAATGATGTTTTCAGGGGCGGATTAACCCTTTCGGCGCCTTTAGGCACAGAAAACTTTGGCGCCCCTTGGCATTGGTCAGCTAAGGAGGGGCGTATCTATTTTTAATAAATAAATAAATATATTTTAGTTTCCCCTAAACCTTTTCTGCGTCATTTTGAGTACGGGCAAGCCAAGTACATGGACCGTGGGGCTTTATCAGAGTTTTGGCACCCCGAGAAAAATGGCGCCCTAGGCACGTGCCTACTTTGCCTAATGGTTAATACGCCCCTGGATGTTTTTTTAAAGTTGATGCAGTAATGGACTTTCGGTTAATACTAAAAATCCATTTTTGGGTGAGCATTTCTCTTTCCGGGTTTAGGTACTGGATAAAAAGTTATATTCTTGTGAAATCTTGAATCACTTTTACAATCTATATAACAACAGTACTTTCCCATAATAATGAATTAATTGTAAAAGTTTTAATATTTAAACTAACGCGTAAAAGACCGTTGGGCATTCCTAAGACTTGTGTGACCTAAAAATGTCTTCCAAATGTGCAGACGACTAATTCGAATGTTTTAATAAATTTATCCACCGCTAAAGTCCTAGGGTCCGACCAAAAATTACCGCCCCCTGCCTTCTCCCTGTCCCGCGCTCGGGTACCTATCGCCTATGCTCTTGGTATTATATTTTCCCATGGACATACAGTGTCCATGATTTTCCCCTCCAGGAACCCCTTCTCTCCTCCAAGCTCTAACGGTATTTCCCCATACAACAATTTGCTATTCCTCCTCTCCTCTCTCTCACAAAGCATTCTCCCCTTTCTCCGTCCAACTTTAAGCTCCCGCTCTCTTACTCAATTCCCCGCTTCCACGGGTGGGTCTCCGTCCAATATTCTTCTCTTGCACTCTCTCTGCCTAAAAACCCTTTCTAAGGCAGCGTTCAGTAACTCTAAGAAAGCTCAGCGCTGAGCTCAACGGTCAGCGGTTTTTTTACTGAAAAGGTTTTTTGACTTCCGGTTTTGACGCCACGTTGCCCGTCCGTTGAGCAACTAAGTGATCGGCTGTAATAGCTGGTTTTTCCGTTGAACAACGGTCACGTGCCGTCGCAGCACGGAGTAAAGCTAGCTGCAGACGCCGAAACAGACGATATTAACGGTAATAGTTAGTGTAGGGAGCTGTTGGCCCGATCGCGTGGCATGCAGGGCTTGCCACCACCCTCCTACGCATTGTAACGCGGCCATATGAATTAATGGCTTAAAAATTCGCTTGATGACTTAGGCCTAAGATGGTGCCAAGGGTATTAGCCTAGCTGATTATTATTATATTTTACAAAATTTATAACAAACGTAAAAAGCGTTCAAAATCCTACGTCACGTTAGCAATGGTCTCAACGAAAATATTTTTTCAGATACAGCGGTCTTTTTCTTTGAAGGGAAAATGGTTTAGGGCTCTTTTTTTGTGTCAACCCTAACCTTTTTTACGATGCAAATTAAGTTTGTCTTTGATCCACGCGCGACTCCTGAATTTAACATGACGCGTCAAATCGGGTATTGTTAAAATAGTGTGCTTTTTTTTGCGCACCGAAATGTTTATAAAAAGCGATTGTTTTCACAGCTGTTTTTAAGCGTAGAAGGATGGTCATGGTAAAAGAGGTGACAGTTATATACTCAAAAACTTTTTAAAAAAAGACGTTTCAAAGTGTTAGATATTTTTTGGGGACAAACGTTTTGTCGAAAAATGGTTATAAATGAATGTTGTTGCGCGTAGAATTTTATGGAGCCCCATAAACTATGTGGAATAGATCCTCTTAACTATTTCAGTTTAAACTACGAGGGATTCTCATAGATTTTTGTTTTTACATCCCAAATGGCCCCTACGTATGGGGGTCCTTTTGGTATAAAAACCCTGGAACTGGGTCCCTAAGACATCACAACTCTGCTATCATGACATCCAGAAGTCCATCGCCTCTGTTCTCGGATGAGGACGTCGACATGTGAGTTTTTATCAATTTTTAGCTCGGTGATCTCTAAATGTTATTTTGATATTTCCCAAATAAACCCTTTTTTGATTTTGGCTCGGGTTTTTAATAATAATATATATTTTCAGCTTCGCCTTAATACAAGAGGGTGAATACCTGTTCAACCCGCAGGGTTTGGAGGCTGCTGCTGAAGCGGGTAGCTGGAGTCGCTCTTCTTCGGAAGGTGAAGGAGGAGGAAGTTATCCGGAGCAAAAATTCCAGCCACCCGCCGACGTAATCCCCACCGTCGGACCCGGTTTCGTCATTGACGGGGATGGGTAAGCTTGAATTTATACCTAAATATTGATAATAATATATTCCGTATTTTAAATTATATATTTGTTTAGTCTCATCAGAGACGTTTCGGCCCTATTTGAGGCCCGGGCGTTCCTGACGGTGACGACCTCCCCGTCATTGGCGATGTCGGCGGTTCAGCTCGACAGCGACCTCCAAACCCTGAGGGTTTTATTAGACCTCATTTTTCATAACAGGGTGTTCTTATAAAAAATAAATGCTTTATCTTATACCTTGTCTCTTTTTTTATATAATTCTATTATTAGACACCCCATATCGGGCTGTGATACCTTTAGAGCCGGTCGACTTAGACCAAATTGACCCTAGGCTCCGGTTATTCCCGCCTAGCGACTCGCTTATAACGTACGCATATATTTTTTTTCTACAAAAACGCCGTGTTGCTCAGTCTTTTTTTTCTAAAAAGGAACCTCATGGGTGCAGCCCCCCGACACCACCAACCCAGTCTCGAAGTCGTGGCATTCGCCCACAGGTAATTTTAAGTTATTTCATACGATTTAAATTTACATCATACAACCCTCCACACCTTTTTTTAGACTTTCTCTCGAAATAAGCGAGTTGTGTCGGTGGAAGGTTGGAGCGTGTCTCGCGTACGCCGACAGCGAGGAGCAGTCCCAAGCTGTATACGACACAGAGGGGCTGTTCCACGACATGCTCCAACAACTACTCGTCGACAATCTATAATTATTGTATATATTTATTTCATTTCTCGTTTGTATTTTCCATTTGTAAATAATTCCTTTCTATATATTAGTTATTTGTCAATATTTCTTTTTGTATATTTTAGTCATTTGTTTATTTTAGTTATTTGTTTATTTTAATACTTTGTATGCCATTTGCTTTTTTTATAAAATATATAAAATTTAAATCCGTTTTTTGGTTTATTGATAAATTTAGTTTAAAGATAACTTCCGGTATGGAAGGTTCTATCCCCGCTTCTCCCGTTAGTCGGCTTATCGCTAACAATCCTAAAAACGCATTACTAATCGCGTTGATTTTACTTTTAATGGGACTTGTAGAATTTCTATCTCTTTGGTTTACCAATATGGCCGTCGCTATACACATAACACCGCATAATTTGACTAATCGCGTGAGTCATTGAGTCAACCCATTACATCATCCTGATTACGTCATCAAATTATTATCTATATATAAGACATTCACCTCCGTCATCCATCGGCAGTACACTACAAACCGTTTCTCGAGCATCATGTCTAAACGAAGCTGTGTAGATAACGTTCCAGGGCCTACTAAAATGTCTAAATTTGACCCGACTCAGCGGAAAGTTAACCCTCGGTATTCACTTTCATCCGAGCTTTTCGTTACTACGGGTTTTACGTCTGAACTCGATATATCTGTAGCTCTATGCAATAAAGTCTCACACCAGGTCTTTGAGATGTCTTCGCGCACCTGGGATGATTTATACGGCCACTGGGAACAAATAAATGATCCCCAACGGCTGCCCTTTCGATCACCATTCCCGCTATCTGATGCGCTAGTGACCACCGCCATGTCTGACCAAAAAGAATTAACCTTGCAAAGTACGATATCCGAAGCGTCGGTCGTAATCAAAGCGCCTGAAACTCGAGAATTGGACAGACTCAAATATTTCATTAATTCGCACATTCAACTCCTTAAAGTGAACCAAAAACTCTTTGAATTAATGGGTTACGTTATAACCGATAATTATCGTAAAATTTACGAAATATTGTATACAGAACCATGCGCACCCAACAATTTATTTCTATCGGTTGAACATGAAAGGTATGATACCGTTGTACGCTACTCGTCCAATTACGTAACAGCATTTAAAATTATTGAAGATTTTAAAGAAACAGTTGCCAACCAAAATATGTTTTGCGTATTTAACTTTTACAATTTGTTCACTATGGTATCTACAAACCATAAATATATTAAAATAAGTTGTTTTATCTTTAAGCGTTTTTTTTTCATCCGCTTAATGTACTGTAACTTTGAATGTATAAATAAAACCTTATAATTTGTATACACTCTGCTCTTTTTTCCCAAAACACTTTTACCGATGACCACCCGCTATTTTACCCTTTTACACCCCTTAGGGGCCCTAAAGTGTTTGAAAGTGTTTATCGGCGGAAACCCTTTGAACTATTTATTACCAACTCGAAAGACAGGTGCCAGACATTCACTATGATGGATAGGTTTTGACGGACCTATTTAACGGTTTATAGCTGTTTGCACCGCCGCTTTGGAGGGTCAAGATATCCCGCCATCCGAAAAATACATCTCTGGCGGACCCACAACCACCCCCGAGGGACACGGCGACGATATCGTAACTCTTACCGTCAAACGCCTCGAGGTAGAACATTTAATGAAAATGCTCGTAAAAACGCTAATTTCAGATGGTTCGTTTCAACCCTTTGAGTGAACTTCGGTATATACCCTACGAAGATCAACGTAATTATCATGATATAAATAAAATACATTTCCAAAGACGTATTTTCAATGTAAATCGTATTATACAGCCTGTACTTGAAAAATATCTTAATAAAAACTTATAATTTGTATACACTCTGCTCTTTTTTTCCAAAACACTTTTACCGATGACCACACGCTATTTTACCCTTTTACACCCCTTAGGGGCCCGAAAGTGTTTGAAAGTGTTTGTCGGCGGAAACCCTTTGAACTATTTATTACCAACTCGAAAGACAGGTGCCAGACATTCACTATGACGGATAGGTTTTGACGGACCTATTTAACGGTTTATAGCTGTTTGCATAACATCGTGTCAGTCCACACCGCCTGCCGAATAGGGAGATAACCTATTGACCTAAAATGGGGGGTTACCAACTAGGTTTTATGAGGGGTTATAACATCGTAAATCATCTAACCTATTGACCTCATAAATCAGCTAACCTTTTGACCTGCCGAAAATGTACGCAAAATGGGGGGGTGCTTACCCCCACAGGGGCCCTGTTTCACCCTCGTTTCCCCCGCCCGCGGGGCCCCTTATCGGTATACACACCCACTTATCTCTTCCATCCATTCGAAGGAAAGCACTAACCAACCGAAAATTAAAAAATTCCTTTTTTATGAGTTAATTGCAGAAGGTTTCAACGGACCAAAATATATATTTTTAAAAAGCTGAAAAAAGTTACTATAATTGAAACCAGGTGGGTTATGTTGGCATTATCTGTTAAAAATAAATATCAAAACAAGAACATGCAAAGCAGACCACCTTGAAAGAGCAAAAAATATACACCCCACAAGAAATTGAACGCGCGCGCGTTTTTGTTTTTCACTCGAAGGCCTTTCCTTTCGAATAGTAATTAAGAATAGTAATTTAATGCAATAATTTTGCTTTGGGCCTATTCGACCGAAATCCAATTCGTTGGAAAACGATTTAACATTGAGTTCCAATCGATCGAAAATACCCCAATTGTGCGGTTTACAGCCCAATTTTGCACCTTTATATTTTTTTTAGTATATCGAATTAACGTTTTTTTTATAGATATATATAAGTCACGGACGTATCCAACGGTGCCTACGTGCCTTCGGCGCGCGTATATAACCTAACCTTTGCGCGCTCCGCGCGCTTACCTAACCTAACCTAACCTAATCCGAACTAATCTAATCTAAAACGTTTTTCGCGTACCCTGCTATATCTCGGGGCAGAAGTAAAAAACAAAACAGTAAACTTGAATAGTAAAAAAGTTATTTTAATTTTTATTTAACGATATACAACTTTTCAGTCCGTTGAAACTTTAATTTTCCCTTTTGTTGCTATAAAAAACGTATGTTAAATTTCGGTCGGTTGGTCCTTTTTTTCGGGCCGTGAGTTTTCGATCCGTTGGACCCCTTCGATCGGTTGGTCTTCGGCCCATCGGACCTACCTCGTTTTATTAACTGTATTGGGTTCCCAGACATATTCATTGCTCAGAAGCTTAATTTCACCCGCCAAAATTACTGACAAGTCCTACGATCAATTGACCAAGACTTTAACTGACCATTTTGAGCCTATTCCGTCAGATATTGTAGAAAGATGCAAATTTTACAAACGAGATCAACTCGACCAAGAGTCTATAGCGCAATACGTGTCTGCACTCCATAAAATGACAGAATACTGTGATTTCGGCGCTTCACTAGATATGATGTTGCGGGACCGCATTGTGCTTGGTGTAAAAAATGACAAGATTAGAAAGACTCTTTTGGCTGAAAAAAACTTAACTTTGCAAAAAGCAATAACGATTTCTCAGTCCATGGAATCAGTCGAGCGTGATTCAACGGTAATTAAAAATCAGAAGTTGGAAGAGTCCAATGTCCACAAAGTCTATCAACGAAATACAAGGTCGTCACAAATGTCAAATAAGACTTCAGGACAGCAAAATAAATTGGCTCATTCACGTAACGCCTCAGAAGCTGCGACAAGGCAATGCCACAGATGCCTGAGTACCTCTCACCCGGAATGGGAATGTCCTTTCAAACAATCCGAATGTTACAAGTGTCACAAAAATGGACATATCGGTAAAGCGTGCCGATCAAACGGTCAAGCTGCTCCACCACCAACAAAGTCGTCGAATCAAAATCGAAGCCAAGGAAAAAATAGTGGACGAAGAAGACGTAACCGTAAACCCAAGCCGCATACCGCACTGACTAATCACTTAGCTGACGAGAGTACGCCACAGTACAACTCAGCGTCTAATCCTGAATATGATGTTTTGTTTCACATACATGTAACCGAGCTAGGTACCATCACCACCCTTTAAGCTAGAAAATGCTATTTTATCGGTATCAAGCGTTTCTTCACCACCGCCAATAAAAATCACTTGCTTGGTGAACCAACTACAACTTACCTTTGAAGTAGATACGGGATCCGCATACACACTCCTCTCCGATTCTTGGAAAGATCGAATTCCACAGTTGGGTTCTTTATCGAAATGTACGATAAATATATCTTCTTTTTCTGGTCACGCAGTCACCATCCTTGGTCAGGCTATTGTAGAAGTAACTCACGATGGATCTACGTTTAAGTTACCCGTTCTTTTCTACAAGGGACTTGGACCTAATCTCATGGGACGTAGTTGGATTTTGTCAAAGATGAAGATATTTCAAGGAGCTCACGCTACTATTAGCCACATTGTATTAATGACGTCACAACTTTCTAACATCCTGGAGAAACACGAGCAACCTTTTTCACCTGGCATGGGTTGTCTAAGAAACGTAAAGGTGAAATTACAATGCAAGAAAGATGCTCCAACACCGCGATTTTTCAAAGCTCGATCGCTGCCTTATCACCTTAAAGACAAGTTTGAAAATGAAATCTTACGTCTCCAGAAGGAAGGTATCATCAGCCAGGTATCACATGCAGAGTTTGCCAGTAGCGGCGCTAAGGTTTTTTCACAGATGGGCTTAGACTTTTGTGGCCCTTACAACTTAAGTGACCCCTTATAATTTTGGGGCTTGCCCTCCCAAATGTCTCTTATAACATATACATATTTAAAAATTTAACTCGAAGTATAAATTGCACTCTTCTCTTTTTTTTACTAAACTCGTCAAGAACCAACAAAGGATTGTCTCTCAGCCTATTAGATAAATCTCTATTTATAGAGAGCAAGGCTAAATTTGTTAATCGATTTTCAGACATAGTTGTTCTTAAAAATAATTCGAGTCTATTAAGTGTACTAAAACGATATAAGTTATATAGTCTTTGGCGGGAACCTTGGATTGACCATATTTCGCAAAAGTGGTGAAATCGAAAAAACCCAAAATTTTCCAGGAAGCGAGAAGAGCAAGGCCGTTTTATTGTTGCGGCTCTCATCGCGTTTACTGGACCCCTACTGACTTTGTATCCGTCCTGGAGGGAACACGTGCATGCCAGGGGTATTTCCCTAAACTTCCTTCAGCCCCTTTCTTTTCTTTCTATTGTCCATTTAACTTTCTCTCAATTTCTGCTCCCTTCCTCTATCTGTTTATGGTCTACTAATACTATCTTCTTGAGTAAATGAATTGATTTTGAAATATTTTACCCCAGAAAACGTTTCCAAACAAATTTCTAGAGATAAAGAAAATTCATTAATTGAAATATGTGGCCTCTTAATCATAAATATGTGGCCTCTTAATCATAAATATGTGGCCCTTTTAATATAAATATGTGGCCCCTCTCAGAAATGCAGGGGGGCTAAAGCCCACTTCAGCCCACCCTTAGCGCCGCTACTGGAGTTTGCCACACCAGTTGTACCAATCATGAAAAGTAATGGTTCCATAAGGTTGTGCGGCGACTACAAAATAATTGACGTCGATAAATACCCAACACCAAGAGTGGATGACGTATTCGCTAAGTTAAACGGCAGCACAGTCTTCGCCCGACTGGATTTACGCAATGCGTACAATCAACTGGAACTTGATGAAGAATCCCGGAAGTACCTGATCATTAACATTACCAAAGGACTCTTCGAACCGAACCGTTTACCTTTTGGTGTCTCAAGTGCATCTGCAATTTTCCAGCGATACATTGAGATGATTTTACAAAACCACGTAGGATGTCTTCCCTTCCAGGATGATATAATAATAGGCGGGAAGTCGAACGAAGATTTATTGTCACAGTTGGATCAAGTTTTGAACACCCTCGAAACTTCAGGTCTGAAGCTAAACAAAGACAAGTGCAAGTTTATGGAAAAATCAGTCGAATTTCTTGGGTATAGACTGGACGCCGCTGGTTTGCATCCTCAAGAGACCAAGGTAGCCGCTATTCGAGACCCGCACCTACAAACCTGGAGGAGTTGCGATCCTTCCTAGGTTTGATAAATTACTACCGCCGATTTATACCTGATGCATCCACGTTACTCGCTCCGCTCTACGAGCTTTGTCACAAGTCAACATAATGGGAATGGACTGAAATCCATCAGAGAACCTTTAACACGGCAAAGCAAGCGGTGCAATCAAAAGACCTTCTAATTCTCTTTGATCCCCCAAAGGAAGTTATCCTTGCATGTGACGCTTCGCCAGTTGGATTAGGAGCCGTAATCTCGCATAAAATAGACAACGTTGAAAGGCCAATAGCTTTTGCCTCTCACACTTTGACGTCAGCGGAGAGAAAATACTCGCAAATTGAAAAAGAGGCCCTTTCAATGGTATTTGGAGTAACCCGTTTTAAAGATTACCTTCTAGGACAAGCATTCACCCGCTTACGTAAGCCGCTGGTAGCATTGTTCAATGAAGAGAAACCGGTACCACCGATGGCTGCAGCGCGCCTACAGCGGTGGGCTCTTATTCTATCTGGATTCGACTATAAAATAACGTATAAAAAGGGGGCGGAACACGGCAACGCTGACGCATTAAGTCGTCTTCCCTTACAGACACGAAACTTCGAACCACCGATTCCAGCAGAGCTTGTACTCTTACTACGTTCAGGACCCATCGGACCAATTGGCATAAAAGAAATGGCCGACGCAACTTTGTCCGATCCGCTGTTGTCTAAGGTCATGTCATACTCACAAAACGGATGGCCGTTAAAAACACAAGTCGACAAGAATCTTCATGTCTATCTAAACCGAAACACGGAAATCTCTATCACCGACGGAATTCTTCTTATAGGCAACAGAGTTGTCGTACCAACAAGATTGCGACTGCAAATATTGAACGATCTTCACAGTACGCATCAAGGGCTAAGACCTACGAAGTAACTTGCACGATCTAAAGTATGGTGGCCTGGGATAGACCGAGACCTGACCGAAATGTCTGAAACGTGTCATACTTGTCGTCAAAATGCTCCAATGCCACCTTGGCAATTTTCACCATGGCCACAGCCCACCGCACCTTGGCAAAGGGTACATATTGACTTTGCCGGTCCCATAGAAAAATTTTATTTGCTTATCACGGTCGATGCATTCACCAAGTGGATTGAAGTTGACATCATTAAAAACACAACTTCAGCCACAGTAGTTAATTGCCTACGACAACACATTTCTAGATATGGCATAATGCCAACACTTGTGAGCGACGAATTTCAAAATTTCGTGAATCAGAACGGAATTACCCATAAAACGATATCACCAAATCACCCAGCCTCGAACGGTCAAGCAAGGGCGTATCCAGGATTTTATTTCATTGGGGGTTTTGAGGGAAATTGTCAAGGGGGGGAAGTTTCAATGATTTTTATTAGGAACCCCCCCCCCCCCGGTCATCAGCATTTAAATACGCCCTTGCGGCCAAGCGGAGCGCTCGGTGCGAACAGTGAAAACAACACTTAAGAAAATATCCGTCGGTTCGTCTCTAGAAATTCACCTAGTCGCGCAAGGACTTGATCGATTCAACACAGGAACGCTTAACCTACGTATTGCGAGGTTCTTATTAAATTATAGGAGAACTCCAGTGAGCGGTGGAAAGTCACCCACTGAAAGAATGTTCAGCCGTCCGATAAGAACGAAACTCGATTTGTTTCACCCATCGCAAAATACACCGCCACTAAATATCAAGCAGGAAATCGCATCAGACTACGTGATCTCTCAACTAGTCTTTGCTCGAAATTTCGGCAAAGGACTCGCCGAGTTGGGAATAAATAGAAGTACAACAAAATCTGGCTGGCGCGGGACCAATTTCGTTCAATAAGGAGACTTTATCGTTCTACCGTGGCGGCATCTGTCTCTAGTGGTGGCAACTATATTGCAATTGAATTTTTTCGTGAATCTGATGCGAAATTGAATTGTATGATTACTCGTAACAAACAAACCTTTAAGTTGTTTAAAAAATAATTTTATTCTGTCAACACGATCCTTTTTAACTCAAGCTACGGTGAGTTAGCTAATAATTATTTATTTTTAGCAATATAACTTTACAAAATATAGATGGCGCTACCTCCTAATTATAAAGATGAATTTCGTACAGTCTTATCAGAACAGGTCCCGCGTAACCATGGCAGCCGAAATCGTAATTGTAATTCTAGCAGTATTATTCCCAATTCAATGGATACCACTCCTCCAGGTCATAGAGATAGAAATGAAATACATTATGCCTTTTTGAATATTAACTGTCATTTGCCTAATACTAGTTATTCTGCCAATCGATAGATGGCGTTGCAAATTCTGCCCATCTCCGCTTTCATACATGCGGGGGGGGGGGTGAATTTTCCTGGTCAAAAACCGCGGTGCCTTAACGCGGTAATCTTCCCTCTATTTCTTTTCTATCTCTATACTCCAGGCTCCAGGCCAGTAGTGGCTTTCCTGTAATCCCAGGCGTCCGGGAGGCAGAGTTTGTGGATGGCCGTGTGAGGACGACCACCAATCCCCCAACGGGTGGTCGGAATACTTCCGCCACGGGTGTCCCCACGTATCCCCCCGTTGGCGTGGCCGTTACTTCACTAGCACAGTCACTCCACCTGTGTCGGTTACTTCCTCGTCCCCTAGTTCATCCCTATCAACTCCCGTTACTTCCTCGTCCCCTAGTTCATCCCTAACAACTCCCGTTACTTTCTCGTCCCCTAGTTCATCCCTAACAACTCCCGTTACTTCCTCTAGGCCGGCGTCTCGCCCCAGTTTAACAGGCTATACATGTGTTCCAGCAACCATATCGCGACTTCTCACTAGGATCAATGTTTCTAAGTCCCCAGGCCCAGATGGTATCCACCCGTATTTGTTAAAATCCCTATCAGCAGCTCTCTCTCTCCCTTTATACTTACTAATTGATCGCTCCTTTTCCCAATGTCAATTACCTTCAGCCTGGAAGGAAGCTAATATAACTCCCATTCACAAATCTGGATCCAGAACTGATCGTAGCAAATACCGCCCTATAAGTAATCTCAACCAAGTCCTCAAAATGAGTGAGCTAATTGTTCACAGTCAGATTACCGATCACCTAACAGTTACTAACTTTTTCTCTCCATACCAACACGGTTTCCTCTCTAAGAGATCCTGTCTCACAAACCTACTTGAAGCTACTAACTTGTGGTCTCAATGGCTTGATGATGGTTACTCAGTGGATGTGATTTATCTGGACTTTGCTAAGGCATTTGATTCCATTCCTCACTCTTGTCTCCTTGAATCCCTAAAAGCAGCGGGTATTGTTGGCGATGCTCTGGCCTGGATTGAAAACTATTTAAGTGGTCGCAGGCAGAGGGTTGTTCTGGGTGGTGTGACGTCGGGCTGGGGGGACATTGGTAGGGGTGTTCCGCAGGGTTCTGTCCTCGGACCTCTACTCTTCAATGTCCTTATCAATTCTTTACCGGAAGCCTTGCTTATTGCGATCATTCTCCTCTTTGCTGACGACTCAAAGCTCTCTCATCGCCTTCGGACTATTTCTGATTGTCATGACCTTCAGTCGGACCTTGATAGGGTTGCCCTCTGGGCTAGGTCGCGCGGCCTTTCCTTTAATGAGGCAAAGTGCTCTGTCCTCCACCTGGGCCACAAGAACCTTAATTTTGTTTACACATTAAATGGTATCCCACTTAATACTACTCTTTCGGAGCGGGATCTGGGTGTGCAGGTCGACCCTACCCTAAAATTCTCCAGTCATGCTAACAAAGTGGCCAAACGTGTCCGGGCGGTCTCTGGTTTAGTGCGGCGGAATCTATATTTTCGGTCGCCCCTTCTTGTTAAATCGCTTTATAACTCTTTGATCCTTCCAATTTTTGACTATTGCTCCCCAATTTGGACCCCGCATCTGACCACCGACCAGTTGGCACTGGAAAAGGCTCAAAATAAATTCACTAAATTAGCTACCAAATTTTCATCGCGACCTGCTCCTGCCCGATTAAAAGCCCTTAAATTACAACCTGTTTCAGCGCGTCACAAACTTAATAATCTGTGTCTGCTCCATAAATTTTTTAACAACAAATTAGATCTAGGTTTCTCTGATTATTTTTCGCTAGACACAGATAACCGCACTAGAGGTCATTCCCTTAAACTTAAGAAACCTCGTGCCAACACGGCTTTACGCCTTAATTGTTTTGCCCACTCAGTAATTAACGATTGGAATAAGCTCCCGCAGGATATTGTTGCAATAAACGACTATCATAAATTTAGAACTGCTGTTACAGACCACCTCACATCCCATCCCTAGTCTGTATGTCTAACGTACCTGTAATTTGTTTTTTTTTAATTATTTCATTTTTTATATAATTGTATGTATTTTCTTTTTTATTTTGTTACTTTATTGGTAATTTACTATACTGTTTCTTTCTGTCAATGCCTGCGCATAAGCCGGATTCGGCTTGGTTGGCAAAGTTCCTTTCTAAATAAAAAAAATAAATAAACATATCTCGCCCTGATTAATCAGTTATTGTGTGCTGGTGTCTAAGGCCTTGGGTCGACACCGATGTGTGGATGTCAAAAAAAAAAACTCTTGGCTCCAGTCATTGAGTTGGGAATAAATCTTGGAGGAATAAAACCAGTATACAGGAGTTGCGGAGAGCTGCGAAATCGGTTTCGTCAGTGACCGTTAACTCGCGCGAGATGGAGGGGTCCAAACGCAACTAGCGCCAACTGCATACGGAATTTTGCAACTATTCTCATTTTATATCATTTGTTTTCGCGTCGTCTGGTTTGTTTTGAAACATTTCTAAATTCCTTGCGCCTTTTTCCAAAATGACTCGTATTTGTTTGGAGGAATAAAACAAACCAGATGACTCGAAAACAATGCTATAAAATGAGAATAGTTGCAAAATTCCGTATGCAGTTGGCGCTAGTCGCGTTTGAACCCCTCCGTCTCGCGCGAGTTCACGGTCACTGACGAAACCGATTTCGCAGCTGCTCTCCGCAACTCCTGTATACTTGTTTTATTCCTCCAAGAATAAATAGAGGTACAACTAAATCTGGCTGGCGCGGGACCAATAGGTTATAGGTTATTTATTGCCGTATAAAAATACACTCTTTCGAAACAGAGCGGCTCCGTAGTGGAGCTCAGCAAAAATAGAACAAAAATTACTCAAATAAACGTAAACAAAGCAAAATTAAAATTAGACAGCAAAAATTAAAATTAAACAGTAAAATTAAAATTAAACAGTAAAGGTAAAATTGGGTTAAAGGTACTATCACAGTTAATATCATAGAAATCTCATAGGTAACTAGAATGCTGCCGTGTAACTGGCAAATGGGCTAAACGCCGTGGCAGACGATTGCCAGATCTCAGCCTATCAGAGCTCAAAGAGTGGTTCTGCCAAGAATTTAATGTCACCAGAGAGAATGACGTCACCTATCTCCCGCTATAGTAGCGGATCCAAGGAGGATTATTATCCTCCTTGGCGGAACCACTCTACGGCCTCTCATTGGAAGGCGAACTGGCGTCAAGCTCGGCCGTTGGCGGCAGCATTCTAGTTACCTATGAGATTTCTATGGTTAATATCGCGATTATAATTCTAAATTAGTTAATAGTTAATATGCCCGGTACATAGGAACTGCAAAAAATATTGTGAATTAAAATTTAGTATTCTTTTGACGCTCCCACTTAAGCTTTTGCCACTTAACTAAAATATCTGAAACTACGTCAGAGTCCCAGGGTTGCTCCGATAGGCCCAAAACCTCAGCTAAAGGGTCATTGTTGTGATGGGCACGCCAATTAATGATATCTTGGTTCAAGTCAGTGAAAGGGCAGTCAAAAAGAATGTGTTTGATGGTTTCTCTGCCTGATGAACAATTTTTACAAATTTCAGAGTTAATACCTAATTCAGCTAACCTACTCCCTGTTAAAAGAGATCCTGTCCTAGCCTGAAACAGGAGCCCCGAACAATAGCTATTGCCATAACAGTTTTCTGGTTTCGGTTGCGGTTTTGCCTTATAAATCCCTAGACTTTTTTTGTTCCCAACCTGACTCTTCCAGATACTAATGGCCGTAGTACACATTTCGCTATTAACGCAACTAAGCCATTCTTTATAGGTGGTGGATTTTCCCCTCTTTGTACCAATTTCAAACGTATGGTCAAGTTGAGCGACTCTTTGGTTCCAAACTACCTCAATTCCGTTTGCTCTAACAAAGTCATACGTTTGTTTCACCAATCTTTCAGAGCTCATAAATTTTAAACTACCCAAATATCTGATTTTACTTCTATATTCCCGGAAGACCATTGTGGACCAGCCCATTTCACCCTGTATAGCAACATTGGCAGCGATAAGGCCAGCATTTAAAAGTGATTTGCCTACATCACGTTGAGCACGCTCCAAGCTTTCGACAGTGGCTTTGCCTAGGCATAATACTTCATTGCCATAAGTGAGGGCTGGAACTGCTACGGCCTTCCAGAGACTTCTTCCGACAGAGTATCTCATAGAAATCTCATAGGTAACTAGAATGCTGCCGTGTAACTGGCAAATGGACCAAACGCCGTGGCAGACGATAGCCAGATCTCAGCCAATCAGAGCTCAAAGAGTGGTTCTGCCAAGAATTTAATGTCACCAGAGAGAATGACCTCTCCTAGCTCCCGCTATAGTTACGCGGAACCAAGGAGGATCATTATCCTCCTTGGCGGAACCACTCTACGGCCTCTCATTGGCTGAAGGATCAAGGTGAACTGGCGTCAAGCTCGGCCGTAGGCGGCAGCATTCTAGTTACCTATGAGATTTCTATGGAGTATCTATTGTACGAGCGGTTAGCCATGTTGGTGACGGCCCATCGCAACTTATTACCTTTGCTCTTAATGTTCTTTTCAATTTCAGCAAGCTAATGACCTTGAGAGCTCAGCAAAACCCCTAAATATACATATTGAGAAACGACTGACATAGGCTTATTACTGAGTTGCAGAGTAGTATCAATGGGCTCGTTAACATCTGTACAGCCTCTAAAGATCATAATGTTGGATTTTTCCATGCTGAAATTCAAACCTCTCTCCATGGCAAAAGTAGAGCAAACATCCAACATACACTGCATTTTCTGGACCAATATCGTTCAATATGGAGACTTTTTCAACTATATCGTTCAACCGTGGCGGCATCTTTCTCTAGTGGTGGCAACTATATTGCAATTGAATTTTTGCGCGAATCATATAACTTTACAAAATATAGATGGCGCTACCGCCTAATTATAAAGATGAATTTCGTACAGTCTTCTCAGAACAGGTCCCGCGTAACCATGGCAACCGAAATCGTAATTGTAATTCTAGCAGTATTATTCCCAATTCAATGGCTCCAGTAGTTTAACTTTAATCGGTCCAAGTCCCAAGTTGAAAACAGGGAGTCCCTGATGAAAGTTTTTGTATATATCGTGCTCATAATAATAATAAAATTATATTTATGCTTCCAAAGTTAAATTTTTTCAATAAATTTAAGCTAAAAGTTTATAAGAAAAACGATAATGCTTTGTTAGTAAAAATCGGTCAAGGCTTATGGACTAACTTTTGGCGCTATTTCCAAACGTTTTCATGTGATAATTATCATCTACAACTTGGTAATGATTTTACAGCGAAAAAACCATCAAAAATGGTTAGAGTATTAAATGTGGCTGAAAAAAATGACGCCGCCAAGAATTTGTCTGAAATTTTGTCAAATGGTCACTTAAATCGTAGAAATGGCCTTTCAGTATTTAACAAAATTTTCGAGTTTGACTACCAGCTGGGTCAAGATAAATGTGCTATGGTTATGACATCTGTTTCAGGTCATCTATTAAATATTGAATTTTCTGCCCAATTTAAAAATTGGTATGTTTTTCTTAAATCCATACTTTTGAACTATAGATTATTTAACTAGCTTCGCTAATGGATGTACCTTGACGTTAGACAAAAAAATTACTGCAGTTATGAATAGATATATCGCATGAATTTGGCCTCTAATACCATAGGGATGGACAAGGGAAGCATGGAACAACTAACCTATGCAAACTGAGTATCGGAATCTATGGTTAAGGTACATTCTTCAGTGCTACTAGTTAGGTAATCCATGATATAATTTTTAGAGATAAAACATTAAACCTCTTCATAGGAAATCGTGTAATCCTATTGCATTGTTTGAAGCACCTATAAATAATGTTTGCCCTGGTGATTATGAAAAAATTAAGGTTTTAATGATTAGTGCAAATCTTTAAAACCTAGTCTAATTGTATATTATTGTAGAAAACTTTGGAACGAGAAGCTAAGCTATGTTCAAAATTAATAATATGGACTGATGGAGATAGGGAAGGTGAGAATATTGGATTTGAAATCATAGGAGTCTGCAAAAATGGTACATTGTTAAGGATTATTGATTACTTGCCAACGTCAATTGAAATACCATCGTTGTAGTAAATCCAAGGTTAACAGTTTTAAGAGCACGGTTCTCAGAAATCACTCGACCTGCAATTACAAGGGCCATTCAAAACTTGCAAGCCCCTGACAAAAGAACTAGTGATGCTGTAGAAGTTAGAAAAGAGCTGGATTTAAGAATAGGTCAATTTCATTATGATGATAAAACAAAATTAATCACCTTAGTAACATTTCAGCATGTTTATAGGTGCTGCTTTTACTAGGTTTCAAACATTGCGTCTTAAAAAGGTTTTCCCAGCAGTTTTGGGTGAAGGTCCAGTTATAAGTTATGGGAGCTGTCAGTTCCCCACTATGGGCTTTGTGATTGAACGCTATAAAGAAGCCCAGAACTTTATACCTCAAGAATTTTGGAAAATTGAAGGTAAATATGAAATTTCTTTTTAAAAAATTAGTGCTTATTTATATAAAATTTTCAGTTAAACACAAAAGAAACGACATTGTTACAAATTTCTCGTGGAACAGAAACCGTGTGTTTGACAAAAACCTAGCTGTAGCGCTTTGTATTCCATGCTGGGAGGTATGTTTGTAATTTTTCTGTTATTAAAAGTTGTTTCATTAAAAATTTTAAACATAGAATAGGGACGCTACTGTTAAAAATGTTCAGTGTAAAAGCAAATCCAAGTGGAGGCCTCTACCTTTAGATACAGTGGAATTAGAAAAGAATGGATCAAGAAAATTAAAAATTAATGCTAAAGAGACAATGAAAGTAGCAGAGTCCTTGTACACACAAGGATTTATAAGTTATCCAAGAACAGAAACCAACATGTTTCCTAAAGAAATGGATTTGGCTGGTTTGGTTCAAATGCAAACAGTCGATGCAAATTGGGGAGATTTTGCTCAAAGGGTTTTGCAAGGGGGGCCAAATCCGAGACAAGGAATGAAAACTGACAATGCTCATCCCCCAATACACCCAACCAAATACACAAATACCCTTGGGGTAAGTTTTTATTAGGCATGTGCTAGTACTCAATTTCGTTCGAGTACTCGATTGACCTTCAAGCTGAGTACTCGGCTCGAAAAGAATAAGTTGAAAAGCTCTAAAATGGTTTGAGCGTTAAATCGAGTTAACTTTCGAGTACTCGAAACTATATTCTTACCAAGGCACTACTCGCGAGCTTTTAAAAATGGCGGGAGAAGCTACTAAAAAAGTTATATTTGGTCTCGCTACAATTCCTAGTTGTTTCTGATTGGTCACTGATTTTAAATGTAGAAAACAAAACCAAAACCATAAGTTATATAAGTAGGGTGCCCTAGCTGTATATTGGCAGTTGTTTGGTGGTTCATCAGTCCACTATATTCTTGTTGTAATCCCTTGTATGGACAGTTATTCATTTAGACTTCACAAATATGGCCTCAAATAAACGTAAAAGCTCTGGAAGTAAGTATTCTTTATTTAAAAAAATGTTTTACTTATTAAACCTAATTATTCATAGCCTTTTCAAGCTAAATCTATCATCTACTAATTATTCGAGTAATCGAAACAACTTTTTAAGCTATGACTTAAAAGCTCAATAAAGTTTTAAAGCTAGGCTTGATACTCTAAAAGTGAAATTTTTCATACTCGAAGCTCGGCTTGAAACCCAAAAATCAAGGCTCGCACATGCCTAGTTTTATCTAATTTTAATTTTTTTTCCAATTGTTATTCAAACAATCCTATTAAATAGGGTAATGAGAAGAAGATTTATGACTTTATAGTCCGACATTTCTTAGCTTGCATCTCTAAAGACGCGGTTGGATTTGAAACGACCATTGAAATTAGCATCGCTACAGAACTAGTGTGTAAAAATTTGAGTGTGCAACTTGAAAGTTTTGGCTACTGATAATTTCCAATTTTCTTCCAGTTTACTGTTAAGGGATTAATTATATTAGAAAAAAATTATCTGGATGTTTATCCGTATGAGAAATGGACTGATAAAGTAAATACAAAAACTAGCCATAACTTAATCTTTATTTTAACGTACAAAATAAAACTAGGAACTTCCCGAGTATCGAATGGGGGAATGTTTTACTCCCGATTCAATTGAGGTATGTTTGACAACTGTTTCTGTGTAGCATTTCTATCTACAAAAAAATCTTCATAGATTGAGGAAGGCTGTACAACAGCACCACAGTTACTGACTGAAGCTGATTTGATTGCCTTAATGGAAAAACATGGAATTGGAACCGACGCTACACATGCTGAGCACATAGAAAAGATAAAAGAAAGATTATATGTGGGCTTAAATGCGGAAAACCGCTTTGTACCGGGTGAATTAGGAATTGGTTTAGCAGATGGTAATTAACGATTATTGATCTCTGTATAAGAAAGCTTCTTTTAATTGAATATTGGTAATTTTGAAATTAAGGTTATGATTCGATGGGAGTTTTCATGTCAAAACCAAACTATAGGTCTGAGTTAGAAGCTGATCTGAAAAGGTGGTTTAATCAATTTTTCATAAATATAACAAATAATACATTTTGGATTTTATAGGATATGTGAAGGAACGAGAAATCCTAATGGTAATATCTATAGATCTTAATTGTTTTTAAAAAATATTAATCAATTTCAAATAGATGTTCTAAAAGAACAAATTAAGAAGTATAAAGATATTTTTGTTCAAGCTGTGGCGCAGGTATATATTATTTTTCTTTTTGGAACTTGCACTTATAAAAGGGAATAATTGGCGTTCTTTTAAATAGGCAACTAAAATTGATTCTGAATTATCAAAATATTTTGGAAATGGCACAGATCTTCAAGAAGGTGTTTTTCATGAATGTCTTAAATCCAATGATGAGTAAAAACAAAATTTCACAAACACTTTCAGAAGTTCTTGAACCAGCAGCGCAATCTATAATGAAATGCCCCAGATGCAAAGTCTCAGATGTACATTTAAAAGAGAAGAGAATTGGAAAAGGGTTTTTTTTATCGTGCATCGGCTACCCCGCTTGCGACGCTACGATATGGTTGCCTGATACTGTAGAAGTAGCCGTAGTATCTGAAGAAATTTGTCAAGAGGTATGTATTTAAACTTTTTAATAGAAATTTATATATAAAATATAAGAACACTAAATTTTTAAAATATTTTCAGTGTCGTAATGGCCCTGTTAGAAAGATAAAATTTCTACATCGCATGTATAATGTAACTGAAGAGTTAGTATTTTAACTTAAAATTGCAACTGCTATGGATGTTTGTACATGTATTTGATAACACTTTACCAAAATTAGACATACAGCTTGCTTCGGAGGCTGTAGTATGAGATGGTTTGATGAATTGGGAATAAGGCCATTTCAAATTGGTGGTAAGATAAAATAAAATTATTTTATAACGTAAAAATTAAATTATAACGTCAAAATATTACATAAATTATATTTTTTCAAGGCACATTGACAAATAATGCTAATACAGTTGGACCATTAAGAGAACTAGAAATGCCGGACATGCTAGCACCCCGTAGGGTTACGAGAACAAATAATAGGGGCAATACAGCCCCCAGAAATAACAGAAGAATGAATGACTTTTCCAATAGGCGAGTACATTTTCTTTTTCCCAGTTTGAGCCAAAATTTAATTAATTATTATAAATATCAGAGGTAACGATTCTGCTTTTGGAGCTGATGTTGTATGTTGTACATGTGGACTTCCCTGTAAAGCGTTAGTATTTTCTTTTTATTCAAAGCTAGCTTACACCCTGTAGCAAATTAGAGTCAGGCCGACGTCGGCAAAAGCACCACTAAATTCGGCCGACCTTTGGATTTAGGGTAGAAATGTCCTAGGGGTAAAAGGGTCGGCTGACCGACCATAAATAGTCCCAAAAAAGGATTTACGGTTTTAGTGTTGAAAAACGTTTGGACGTTTTTAGGTTGCCATTTGGTCGTTGACTTTTCAACCGTACCCAGACCCTAAAATGACTTCATGTGCTACAGGCGCAGTTTATTGAAATTATGTTATAAGCAGACACTTAGATTTTCTCATCGTTATTTGTAAATTTCACTTTAAAAATAATGATAAGTTTATTTAAGAAAAATTGTTCACTTAATAATTTGTCTGTAGTAGACGCTAGATCACAGGCACAACCTCGGTGGCGAATAGAAGACAATCCCCTGTAGCACAAAGAGTCGGGCTTTGGTCGAAAAGTCGCTTTTGGGTCCTGGTCCAAATACCGACTCTAAAAGTCTTAAACATTTTTTAGATAATTCCGCGTAAGTACGTTTTTGGTCGCTTCTAAAGTCTGTATGGCGACCCAACATTTTGTACCACTTTCCGACTCAATAAGTCTTAAACGATTTTGAGATCATTCCGCGTAAGAACTTTTTTGGTCGTTTTTAAAGTCGGTATGGCGACAAAACATTTTGGACCACTTGTAGACTCAATAAGTCTTATCATTGGAACTATTTAGAGTCCGAACGCCGACCTTAAATAGCTGTCGTGACTTGAAAAAGATACGAAACATTTATAGCCCGACCAACGGCCGACTTATATCCGACATTTTATTGGCCAATTAATCGCGCAAAACTGGGAAAGTTTGCGATTTAATAAAACAAATGGAGATATTTTGAAAATAACTTCTTTTCTGTACTCTATTTTTTCCAAAAAGATCATATATTCAATCTGCAAATGTTTGCTTTTTTAAAAATCTCTCAACTCGAGTAGGTTACATTCATATAATTAAATATGTTAGGTGATATATTATTAATGAAGATTTATTTGTTACTTTTTCTAAACCCCAGAAAATACAGAACTCGCACCCCAGATTCGAGAGCTTTCCAATTGACGGTTATGTAGTGAAGTGATTACCCCCTTCCGTGGCCTCTGAAAAATCGGCCTCCATCAGTTATTCATTATTTCACTCCCGTTCATGGGACTGCACCAACTATATATATAACGGTAATAGTTAGTGTAGGGAGCTGTTGGCTCGATCTCGTGGCACGCAGGAGGGTCGGCCAACGGTTGACCGTCCATGCGAGTCGACACTTTTTGTCGAAGTCAGCCCAACCCTGAATTGCTACAGGGGATAGTTTTAGCCAGATAAAATATAATTTTTTAACGCATTAAGTTAATTGTATTGGGTTATAGGTTGACTGTAAGAAAGGAGTCGGCAAACAAAGGAAGGAAATTTTTTGCGTGTAGTAAACCTCAAAATGAACAGTGTGGTTTCTTCAAATGGGCAGATGAGGTGTGACTTTAGTCTTTCTTCAAATGGGCAGATGAGGTGTGACTTTAGTCTTTCTTCAAATGGGCAGATGAGGTGTGACTTTAGTCTTTCTTCAAATGGGCAGATGAGGTGTGACTTTAGTCTTTCTTCAAATGCGCAGATGAGGTGTGACTTTAGTCTTTCTTCAAATGCGCAGATGAGGTGTGACTTTAGTCTCCCGTTATTACTCCCCAAATTTATGTAATTGTAAATAATGACATGTGACAATGATTTTTATATAATGATTTGTGTATTTTTATAACCAATTAGTGATATGAAATTTTTAATAAATTACAGTGTGGGATGTCTTTCTTATATATCCGACAACAAAAATACTATGCCCATTTTTACAGATACCAAACAGTGTCAGGAGATCAACGGTCTGCCCCAATTTTTTTTAAAAATGCATCAAAACATAATTTCCTTATTTTAAGGTTTCATTAACTTCTTTTTGGTTGATATTGCCAAATTAACTTTCATCGTGTCAGTCTTGTCTTTAGTTTTGTTAATTACTAATTAGAGTCTGTGTCCTGTATATATGTGGTGTGGCGCCTGGGGATGCTCAGCGTCCCCAAATGAATACTTGAGCATCCCCAACCCCACTGACCGAAAAAAAAATCGAATGCTCAACTACCAACAAATATCATATAACATCAGTTTCCTGTATTTTTAATAAAATATTCTGTTTTCAACAAAGTCGAAATTCATAATTTACAAAAATTACGATTGTTGGTATCGACGCATTGGCACTCCCCCAAAAAAAATTGAGCGCCCCCCGAGTTTTGGCGACTGGTTACGAGCCTGATTAACGCATGGAGCTTCTATACATATGATTAGAGTGATTAAGTCAGTTGGTAGTAAAAGATGCGTCACTTGACGTCGGAAATGGCGATACTCATTGTAAACTTTCTCGAAAATTGGGTTTTCTTTCGCCCGTAATGAGAAAGGCATGCTCCTTTAAATCGAGTATTTTTACTATTTTCCTTATTTTTCATGTAAACTAGCGATAAGTTTTAGCGCTCGCGAATAGTATAGCTGTCCCGGCTATCCTAAAGGTTTTACATGCGTACGTAAAAATGATCTGATCTCTTAATTTTGTACTTAAAATTAAACAAATATTCTTGGACATGTCGAAAGCTCGAATATTTGAAATGTCAGGAATCTGTTCGGTGGCATAATTATAGAGGGGCCCAATTCCCTGTTTTGCGTTCGGCCCAATTTTTCCAGCTACACTACTGAATCTGTTTTTAGAATGCCTTTACGATGACTGGGCTCTTCGCTCGATCACTCTGAACGAGGTAGTGTAAATTATTGTTTCCTAATTTGATATGTTAAACTGAGGTATAAAGATCAACTATACTGTTAGAAGCTATCATAGCCGTGTCTGATTGGCTTGACAATGGAGACTCAGTTGATCTCATCTATCTGGACTTACGGAAGGCCTTCGACACTGTCCCCCACTCCTTGCTCATTCGTAAACTGGAAGCTCTTGAAGTTCCGTGTATGCTTCTTAATTGGATTGCTGACTTTTTGAGTGGTCGGGTTCAACGAGTGGTCCTTGGTGGTGCTAGCTCCTCCTAGAGGTCACTAGTGGGGTGCCTCAGGGGTCTGTTCTCGGTCCTACCCTGTTCGTTATATTTATTAACGACCTACCCTCGGTGGTTAGCGAATCTCTCCTAAAACTCTTTGCGGATGACAACAAGGTTGGGCATATGATCACCTCACTATCGGATGCACACGCTCTTCAGAGCGATATTGACGCTCTTGACTGCTGGGTGGTTTCAAACGGTATGAGCTTTAATGCTGCCAAATCTATGGTGCTCCACTGTGGAGCGAAAAATCCAAAATGGTTATTATGTCGTGTCTGCAGAGCAATTTTTCGACCTCAAATGGACAGGGCGTAAAGCTCCCACCATTATTAAAAAAAGGTGCCTCAGTACGGTTCGGCGTACTTTCTTTACCCAACGCGTTATTAACCCTTGGAACTGTCTTCCGTCGGACGTTAAAATTAAATCGTCGGTGTTTGCCTTTAAGGCACGTTTAGATAAGTTTCGCGGATGGCGCTAATGTGTGTGTAAATATTGTTTAGGTACTGGGTGTATTTATCTATAGCTATGTATATGTAATCTTTGCTCTTTTATTTATTTTTTACTGTAAACTCTAGTGTTTTATTACTTTCAATTGCTTGTTCATTATCTGTCAGGGCACAATAAGTGTATAGCTTTCTTTACCTGATGAAATAAAAATTATTATTATTATTACCAAAAGTACTGAGGGATATAAAAAACACGATTACACGTATATAGCCGGAGTATAACAAAAAAGCTTATCTTTTTTTTTGCGATTTGTGACGTTAGGGACAATGTCCACTCGTCCATCTAATTAATCAGGGGTGAGAAATGTGTAAAGGCCACGCCAACGGGGACATACTTGGAGATAGGAACGGGACATGACAACCGCCGGTTGGGGGATTAGTGGTCGTACTCACACTGCCATCTACATTCTCTGCCTTCCCAGACACTTGGGATTACAGGACTACGGCACTAGCCCAGCAAAAGCTTCTCTTAAAGCTCTAATGACAAAAGGTAAAGTCCATCACGCAAGTGGTGGTGGACAACTAGCAGTTCGAGGTATTTAGTTAGTTCTAGAGCGGCTTGATTGGGATTTAAGGTGATCCAACCATGAGAACTGCCGGTTTTTAGTCTTAATAAAAGGAAGGACATGTAAAGTACCGCGTCTGTAACTATAGTTACAGACAAAGTTGGTTTCTATTAAAAAAGTGTTCCACGTCAAATTTTAGGTTTAAATAGCTTTCAACATACTTAATTTTACCAATAACAAGTCGAGGGATTTTATACAAAACAAAAAGGTTGTGATGAAAATAATGTTACTAGAGGCAAGGTTGAAGCTTGGAGGAATAAAACAAGTATACAGGAGTTGCGGAGAGCTGCGAAATCGATTTCGTCAGTGACCGTGAAATCGCGCGAGACGGAGGGGTTCAAACGTGACTAGCGCCAACTGCATACGGAAAATAACATAAAACTCGAAGAGGTAAAAGGACCCAAGGCTGGTAAAATCGTGGCTTCGATTACGCATCAACCCTCAACCGAACTACACGAGTTCCGTGGTTTTAGCTTGCCACACTTATTTATACACGGCTTCGATAAGTGTCACGTGCAGTCGATAAGTGCTGTGCAGTCGATTAGTGTCACGCGCAGCTACGGATCCCCCCACCCTCTTCCAAACCAATAAGTTATTTATTACTTCGTCACACTTATTCGATAACCTCCATGAGCCAGCCTCGGACCCAGCATGGCCACCTAAAGAAAATGTGGGTTTTGTCAAAAATAAATACCCCTGCTTTTGGTACGTGCTAACCTGCACTCTTATGGATTACCTCAGGCCATATACGGCTTGTGCAGTCGACATATTAATATTATTACTTCGTATTGATACAGCCCAATTCCAGTCCAAGGAAGTCGCTGTGACTTGATGATTAAAGCAATGAACTACGAAGGCCGTTAGCCTTTGGTAGTGGTATCAGAGAAGGTATATAGCCTATTGAACGATAGTTCGAATAAAATAAAGAAACTTATAGCAGTAAGAATATTTATCGTCGTAAATAATAGCGTATTATGCACCATAAATTTTACATCGTCGTCCAACGCATTTTTTCCCATAACAGCGTACCCAAAGTAGCCCAATTTCGGCGGGAAATGGCCCATCTGGCTACACTGCCGAGTGCCGGTTGCGTCCCAATCCCTCTTAATATTTCTTGCCCTGGGGGGCCAGAAATAAAAAGTACAAATGTACTGCTCGGAGAGAAAATCCGCAGGTGTCTGTAGGGAGGTTAGAGAGCGCGCGCCTCTCTAGAATGACGTCAATGTATTCTTGAAAATCAATTAATTTCAATTTCGATTTTTTTGTCTGAATCAAATATGGCATCTGAGGGGTTTTAATTTCAGAAATGGTATCTTTAGTCAGGAAGAGACTGGCTGAGAAAAATCTTAATAATTTCCCCGCCACCGACATTTTCGAGAGTTATCATCCGTGTTTTTCGATCTAAAAATAATTACAAAGACTACGTGTATTGAACTATTTAATATTTAAACACCTACAAACGCGTCGTCAACGTTTGTTTCGAATTTTCAGATTTAGGTCCCCAGTTTTACCCCAATTTTTGGTACAAACGGAAATGTAGCGCTTTGTTATCTACATTATTACTATACTTCTATTACGCTTATATGGGAATCATGAATTTATTCATTTCAACCATGAGAGGGGTTTAGTTATTATTAAAATTGTTTGAGGTTTTATTGCAAATATTTACGAGCCTTGGATCGAGTCAAGGACAAATCCTGTCACCTGATTGGCTTCAGTGATTTCGGAAAACGCGAAAAGGCAATGATATTCATAGTTGAAATTAATACATTCATGTCTTTGTTCCAAAATAAATCCGTTATTTTTTTAGGAAATTTTACCCACTATGCTGCGAGGTGAACGGATATTTTTATTTTCAAGGATAAGTTAATAGTCCTTAAGCCAAGCTTTTAGTTAAACTCTACCATAAATACATAGAGTAGTAGCACTCCGTAGCTTTGGTCATGGCCGCCATTGTAGGCGCGAATTTTTTATGAATAGGAAAAAGCATGGGTGACGTCGTGTGACGTAGCACTGCCATTACTCTATAGCGTCATGTATAGAGTAGTTTCAGTTCATAGCTTTGGCTGTGGTCGCCATTTTGTGCGGGATTTTTTATCTATGGGGAAAAGCATAGGTGACGTCGTGTCACGTGATACTGAAATCCAGCGGCGGCGCTAAGACTTTATTCAGGGTAGGCTATAGAAGGTTTTGGGGGCCCCCCATAAATAGGTCAGGGCCGAGCGATTCTACACTAATTGAAATTGTCTTTTTATTTTCGTTAACATTTTAACGATTAGAGTAGAATCACACCCCAGATGAAATTAATTTAAACATAGATTCAAAAAAACTTTTTATTTTAAAAGTTATAATTAGGCTAGAAAAGTTTAGAAAATATATAGGCGCTATTTATTTTACAGCTTAAATTGAAGCCTGCGATTGAGGGGGCTAGATAATATTTATAATTTTAAAGTATCCTGAGAATCATTTTTGGGCCCCCTTTTCATGAAATAGGGGCCACTATTATAGGCTACATAGGCTACAAAAAAATTACATAGGCTATAGCCTACTTAGCCTGAGTGTAGCGCCGCCACTGCGTGAAATCACTGTATTTCTGACGCTATAAGCCGCGAGAGCGAGGGTACGCAAACATTCCACGAAGCATGCTATAGAGTCTGTATAGTCTCACGAAAAAAAATCGTTTCTTACGACAGAGCGGCGTTGAGATTGCGTATATAAATTTTAATATTTTCACCTTGAAATCGAAGGACGTATACATCCTGCTATCTCTAGTCTATAGAATATTATTTTGAATAAACTCTTCATCTCGTTAAAAAAAATTCAAGCAGTTACAATACAAATTTTATTTTAATCGATTATGAAAGTAATTTTAAGAAGCCAACTTTAATTCATATTTTGGTCATTCCCGGTACCAAAACGTAGCCGCCATCAACTAGCATAATGCTTCCGGTCATAAAAGATGCGTCGGAAGAAGCCAGAAAAGCGATAGGTTTGGCGATCTCCATTGGATCAGCCATTCTCTTCATGGCGTGGACCTTAGCGGTTTCTTTGACCACCGCTTCTTGAGTGGCCTTGTCTTTGACACCGGCGTTTTCGAAGAAGTTTGTCAAAACTCCACCCGGGTTAATCGCGTTTACCCTAATTCCATCCTCAGCCAAAGTCAACGCCATTGTTCTAGTCAAGGAGTCCACGGCCGCTTTAGAAGAAGCGTAGAAGTGGGAACTGGGAAACAATCGGTGCGAAATAACGCTCGAAACGTTGATGACGTTTCCCTTGGTCTTTTTCAAATGGGGTGTGGCAAGTTGAACCATATGAAACAGGGCTCTAACGTTGGTGTTCATTATGCTGTCAAAATCGGTCAAAGGTGTCTTCTCGAAGTCAGGGTTGATGATGGAGAAGCCGGCGTTGTTCACCAAGATATCAAGTTTTCCAAAATGAGCCACAGTCTTTTGAACTATGGCAGCGGCGTCTTCTTCCTTGCTGACATCGCCAATCACTGACAACACCTTGTCTTTGGATATCCCAGTTTTGAGACATTCCTCTACGACAGTTTTCAACTTCTCAGCATTTCGACCATTGATAGCTACGGCGCAGTCCAGGGAAGCAAAATGGATAGCCGTGGCTGCCCCAATACCCCCGCTTCCACCCGTGATAAGCGCAACGAGACCTTTCAGACAGACCATGTTTCTGGAAAGAATTTCCAAACTAACAATAATATCTGGATAACACTCGCGTACACCAGCAATTTATTTTTAATATTATCGTAATAACTCGAAAGATTTCATGGATATGTAATTATATAGCCGACCGTATATAGCTGATTAAGTAAACAAGAAAAGTCTACAGTATTAAATTGTCACGCGTTTTTATATACATATACTTCGCATATAAACGCAAATGTCATTTTCATGAGTTGCTGAAACTGTCTATTATAACCGACTACAGTAAACCATGGTAAAAAAATAAAATATATTCCCCCAAATTTAGGTTTAATCAATATCAGAATTTTTTAAATTTCGTTTAATTTTTGAAATACTTAATACTTAAAGAAAGAAAAACTTACTTTCAACGGTAGATACTTGGAATATACAGCGAGCTAAAATCTTGAGACTCTCTCCAGGTAGAATAGTGATGGGTTCGTGATTAATAGTTTGAAATATCCCCGGGAAAACGACCCCTCATTTTGTTTGGGGGGGGGGGGGGGTCAAATAACCGGAGAGAGGTTTTTCTTTTAAGTCTACCCAAGGTGAACCAGTATCCTGAAACAGCGTAGCAAATTTATTTATGTGGTTATACCCACACGAAACTAACACAGCTACTCTTGAGTTTGTTGTCGCAAACCAATTTAATAAAGAAAAATTAAAAGGGTTGGGCTTATCACTAGGTCGTGTCAACTGTACTTATCACAATGAACCAAGCAAACGGCTTTCAAGGATATGTCAATCAAACTGGTTTTAGATATATAATAGATAATTATGATCAAGAGACACAATAGGGGCCAACATAACTTCGGTAACTCTTTATTCAGGCTCAAACAGCTACACCGAAGTAATCCGAAATTACACAAACAAAGTTACCATTGTATAATCTCTCAATATATTTACGTTGAAATGATACTTTTTGTTAGACTACGTAACGAATTACGTCTGATTATTTACGCAAGTCATTCGTGCGAATACCGGCATTCATGTGCAAAACGATTGCCGTTACGAAGGCCTTTACAAAAGCTAAAAAAGGAATTGGCTTACTGATTCTTTACAAAGGTCTGTTAGCTAAGAAAGCTTTGTAAAATCTTCATTTGAGAATGTGTTGATTGAGTTTCAAATGGCCTATTGGACTTAATCTCCTAATACAAAATATCCCCATTTCTATATTTTCCAAACTAATAATATATTCTTGTCAAACTTGTTACTTAGTAGTTTTACGTTTTGAATTTAGCTTTCTATTAGATTGGAACATCGTTGAAACTAACATTCCTTGTAGTGCATGAGAAACGAGGCAAAATCGATAACGTCTTGAGTACTTTAGTGTACCGTTTAACAACGCCTAACGTTCCTCCTACAGGTCTTCCTAAAGCGGCCTAATAATATTGATTGGCATTTCATTCTCCCAAAGGTTCTCCGCACCAAACATTTCCTGACGAATATTGAAACGTTACAGGTACATTATATTATCGACAAATGGTTCGCATACGGGGACTTTTCTCGGTATTTTAACTATTATTAAAAACTCTTCCAAGTACAAATAAAGAGCACAAAATCAACGCATGCGTGAATCAAACATTGAAAACAATGGGAATGTTTAGGAAGATAAGATTTACCAAGAACTCGGAGAGGCAATGAGTTATTCCAGTGCGCACCTGCGTACGAGACAAATTCCATTTGTTTTTCTAACGGATTTTCAACAAACGCAAACCATAGATTTTGACGGAAACATAACGTTCGTTTAAGAAGTCGTATTAATTGCGGATCCAAAAAAATAAGCTTTTTTTTTCAAGACACCTTTCTTCCGAAAAAGAATTAAAAGGTAAGAACTTTTACATAGGAAAACTTTGAATAATTAATATTGGAAAAGCAAATTTTCGCTTTTTACTTATCGCTATTTTGTATTCAAATACAAGGTACCGACTGATCATTGATTTTTTTATAGAATTTGAAATGACTTCTGAGGATGGGCCTTTATCAAGCTTGAAAGAGAAAGTCGTTTTAATTACCGGTTCATCCGGTGGAATCGGGGCTGCCACTGCCGTTTACTTCGCGTCACTCGGAAGCTACGTAGTCGTCAATGGAAGAAACGAAGAAAGAGTTCAAAAGGTCGTCGAGGACGTTGTAGGCGCGGGCTGTCCAGAAGACAAAGTCTTGTCCATGGTGGCGGACGTTACCGTTGAAGAAGATCGAGAAAGGATCATCCAAGAAACGATCGATCACTTTGGAAAACTGGACGTTCTGGTTAACAACGCCGGTGTCTTGCGGAGAAGCCCGAGTTTGGAGGAAACACCCATGTCAGTGTTTGAGGAAACCATGGAAATTAACCTTAAGTCGCTTTTTCGACTGATGCAGTTAGCTATACCCCACCTCAAGGAGAGCAAAGGAAATATAGTTAACGTGTCGACCGTTCTTTCGCAGAGACCATTTACCGCTTCTCACCCCTATTGCGCCTCGAAGGCCGGAGTAGATATGATAAGTCGCAACGCCGCCGTCGAATTAGGCCAGTTTGAGATTCGAGTCAATACCGTCAACCCTGGAATGATAGAGACTGATTTGTTGGTAAGCGGGGGCATGGATCCCGACGAGGCCGACCAACTGAAAGAACTTGGTAAGACCTTTCACGTCCTTGGACGAATTGGCGAGTCGGAGGAAGTTGCCAAAGCTATTGCCTTTTTGGCGTCGGACATGGCGTCATTTATAACTGGCGCTACGTTGTTGGTCGACGGAGGCTTTTCCTTGTTGGGACCGCAGACTTTGCAGTAAGGTCTGGATTAGCACGCCTTCCAATTAATGCACGTTTGAATAACGGTACTTTGCACGTATATTGTTAGTAGATTTGACAACGATTCAATGGAAGTATATCCTTGTCTGTTAGATGACATTATTCTTTGGACTAACTCGTTCGTGTAATCATCGAAATAATACTTAATTGAGAAACTAATTTGTAACTTCGTGTACTAGATTTTAATATTGTTGTTCGTACGTTTTAGTATGTGAAATGTATTGATAATTTCCACGATAAATTATGTAAAGAAAATTTTATAAAGCACAAATAAATTTTATTGATGTTATTAATTTTATGTATCAGAATTTGTGAAATATATTTGATAAAATTTTAGGATAGACTTTAGCGTGATAATATCTAAAGAATTTCGACTCTGTTCTCGTTAATATTGGAGGATGAATCTCAACAGTTTGGCTGACGTTTGGTATACGAATAGGGGCCTTTCACAAATTTCGTAACGCAAATTGACGTTTTCGACATTTCACTTACTATCGTAACGAAGTACAACTATTGGAAAGACTTCCACCCCTTAAATATGTATAACAGAATTGACGAGAACCGCTGTTTGACTATAGGGAAGGAGTAAAAAAGAGAATACGTCACGAAATTATAAATTACTCCCTTTTCTTTCGTTGGAGCACTGTTGATAATAATAATAATAATAATCAGCTAGGCTAATATCGAGCGAGAAAAATCCAGCGTTTTGCGAGAGATATGTTTAAAAGTCGCGCGAGAAAATTTCTGGGCGTTTTCATGGTAGCGATATTGCGAAGCGGGAAGAGGGAAAATGCCGAGCGAGGGCAGTCAGTTCGCAAGTTGAAAAAATCATGCGTTTTGTGATAAAAGCTTGAAAATTTGTATACATACATTTTTTTATATGCTAAATCGATTTAAGACGGGAGGCCATCCGTATCTATTACGTAACGGCCGTAAAAAGCGATTAAAACGTGCCGCAAAGTGCAATCGTCCTACTCCAACGACTCCCCGAAAAAGCGCTTGTCCACGTGACTCGTTCGTATGAGAAGGAGAGGGGTTTGTTGAAGGGGGCATCCGTACTCCACTTGGTTGGTTTTTAGCACTATGGTTTTTAGTATAAAACACGTAAAGTTAAAAGTAAAATAATTCTATTTTACAAATCGGAAATAAAACAAAATTGCAAAGAAGAATATATATTCTTAAATTATCGAAACTTTATACAGTTACTACTTAATTTACGTTATATATTTGAATTCCAGATATTTTTATATGCTACATATTAATCTAAAATAATATCTTTAGGGTGGCTCGATTTGCTCTGACCAGGCTTTTTGATCAAAAACTAATTAAGATATAATTTGGAAATTTTCAGGGTATGCGTATTTATTTAGGAACGCTTTGAATTGCAAATCGCAGAAAACTCGAATACGTTTTCACGTTTTTTTTATTTATTTTTGGACCGCTAGGTGCTAGGGAATAGAGTCCGACGCCGCCGATGTACTCGCCGCCGTTTATTTTCCGATTTTACTCAAACTCAAGTTACTGCTTTTATCGTGAAATTTCTATTGGACTTTATGATACACCAACTATAATTTTTCAACATTTATCTATTTCCTCGATGTACTATTGCTCCTGACGGCGGCGCTACAGTAGCAAAGCAGAGTAAATAAAGACTGAGCATGAGACTGCGGCATCTAGTAACTTAGTTGCCTGAATCCCGACGTTAAGCTGATTTTTGACTACACAGTACGTAAATGTAATATTGAATGTTTTGTATAAAAGTTTTATACTAAAATAAATAATTGGTACTTCAATTGGGAAGATTTTTGATTGTTATATATATATATATATATATATATATATATATATATAAAATAAAATGCCTTTTTGAGATAATTTAATATAAGGCAACGCCGACAAACGCCGCCGCCACCACTTGAAAAACACTAGCGCCGGCGCGCCTCAGCGCGCCGCCGCCGACTAGTCCAAATTTGGGCAACGCCGCCGCCGCTCCAAAATTCGTCGGCGTTGGACTCTACTAGGGAACAATTTTCAACGATAAAGTTGTAGAACATACTTGAAAACCTACACATAACGCTTGTTCGATCACAAACAAACAATTTTTCCCTTAGATAATAAGGTCAAAGGGTTGTTTTACAAAGCTTAGTTAAATTAATTGTTTTTGAGAATAACATGTCAATGTACGATACGTTAACCATTTATTTGGTACAAAAAAGTGAGAGAAAGATAAACAAGTACTTTCCAATCAACGTAAAAAACATTTTAAATCGAAGTAACGAAATCTAATAGTTAAACTATATTAATTATATTTCAGCGATATTCCTAAAAAACCCAATTTAGCCTCACAGATTAAGTTAGAAATTTCAACCGGTGAAAAGTTATTCTAACGAATAGAAAAATATATAATAATAACCCAATCAATCAGGCTTTAGAGCAAAAATAACCAATAGAAAAATATATAATAATACCCTAATCGATGAGGTTTCAGAGCAAAAATAACGAATAGAAAAAATACAATAACCCAATCGATCAGGCTTCATAGCAAAAAAAAACCCAATATAAAAATATAATAAAGCAATCGGGCAACAAATTAATACAAATATTTAGAAATCAAGTAAAAGTCAATCAAAACACTATAGTGAGTTGCAGGCTAAGAAAGACAAAATATATAGTGCAATCGGCGCAAGGATGCCTCAGATCGTTTCCGGTCATTCCACCGCGCGAAATTTGAATTTGGCCATTTTACGGTCAAATTCGAATTTTGCTCTTTTTGTCGTCTTTTAGCGCCATCTAGAGACCGAAATTGGAATCTTTATTTTTTAATTTCATAATTGTGGTGGCGAGCAAATTTAAAAGATAAGACATTCCTATCATTCTTAAATATAAAATAGTAGGTATAATTATTTATTTTTGTAAATTTATTTCTACGTCTTACCAGTTAAATCGGCAGTTTCTTTTAAAATAGTTACCATGCTTTCTTGGGGGTAACGTTGTCTTAATGAGCTATAGACGTTTAAAATTATATTTTTCTCTTTAGTTGTTAACAATAAACCTTTATCATGCTTTTTATAGTAACCTCTTGGGCTATTTAAAATATTTGGAGCTTCAATTATCGAACCTTCTTTAGCTGCATTCAGTAATTAAACTCATGACAACATGAAATTAAAAAATAGATTCCAATTTCGGTTCCTAGATGGCGCGAAAAAACGATGAGACTCACGAAATTTGAAATTGACCGTAAAGTGGTCAAATTTAAATTACGCGCGGTCGACTGGACGGAAATGGTCTGAGGTATCCTTGCGCCGACTGTACTATATATTTTGTCTTTCTTAGCCTGCAACTCACTATAACACCAATAGAAAATGTAATAGCAAGAAGCGAAACACACCTTACCATTAACAAAGCACAAAAAACTTGACTGAATATATCAATAAACGTCAAACCAACGCCACCGCATAAATACAACTATATAACACATTTTAATTCGATAATAAAACCCGTAAACTAAATTTCGAACTTTCGAGGTATTTATAATCAAATCGGATAAGCTACAAAACACGACCTATACAATTTAAAGGTTCCACCAAAAATGACCCATTTCGCGAAAGAAGTAAATACGCTTAAAATGTAATAGATAAAAAACAAACGACACAAACGTTCCTTCAAAAATGAACCATTTCGCGGAAGAAGTAAATACATACACCATCTAATCTGGAATCTATGTTTAACAATTGAATGAATTCGTGTTTACAAAAGGTTCTTTTAAACGTAACTTAGTACATTAATTAAGTATTTTTAAATATTTGAATATCGGAATTGTATTTTGTTGCATTAGAAGTAGAGTTTAGATGTTTTTGTAGTATTTTTCTATTTATTGCATATCTGAAATATATTTTATCCGATTTAAAGTAGAGTTAAGATGTTTAAACAGTATCTTTCTACCTATATTTGCGTATCGGAAAAGTATTTTAACGTATTGAACGCTAAGTTAAGGTGTTTTTGTAGTATTTTTCCACCTATATTTGCGTATTGAAATCTATTTCAACGTATTGAACGTAGAGTAAGAGGTTTTTGTAGTATTTTACTACCTAAATTTGCATTTTGGAAATCTATTTAAACGTATTGAACGTCAAGTACAAATATATATATATATATATATTTGTATATCGGGATGTAATTTAACGTATTCGTATACCCATTTGAAATTAGCGCGAACGAATTTGCCAGATTTCTTTTGAATCTCCATCCGTAAATGCTACAAGAAAAACCTCGTCCTTCACCATAAAAAAAAAATGTGGAATAAGATTTAGATTTGGTTATAGTTTATACTGTAATAGCAACAATACTAAAGCCTAGTTCACACTATACAATTAATTGGGCCACTTAATTGAAACCAACTAATTGTTATCAAGTAAATTGAATAGTGTGAACAGAAAAATTGTAACCATTGTTCCAACTTTTTCTGTTCACACTGTACAATTTTTTTGCTTACAATTAGTTGGTTTCAATATAGTGGCCCAATTAATTGTATAGTGTGAACTGGGCTTAAGAGACAAGGGTCTTTCAGATGACTTTTCGATGAAGGATTAGTTTTGCAGAACTTTTTATATTATCGCCGTTTGATACTTATTACCGTATGGATTTCAACACAATTGAAGAATATAAAACACAATGCAAATAATTTAATTCTTTTAACTGATAATACTGATTTGAATACCTTGATGTAATTTTATTCATAAGCTGTGGTTTTTTATGCTGTATAATTTCAAAAGCAGGTATTGTTTAAAGTACAAATGCCTAATTTAATGTATCAGGTTTTGTATTTTTATGTTTATTGATAATATAAATACCGATAATATTATGCATATAAATATTACATTTATGTATTTGTGAGCTTTAAAGGTACTTGAATCTTTTTAACTTAGAACCCTATGTAAATAATGTAACCTTATTAATAGTTAATTAATATATTATAAAAATAATTACGCTTTCTATGCGTTCAGAAATATGTTTACTTTCTTCATATATTAAGCTATTTCAAATACCATAATGGGTTCAAGTACATACCATAAATATAATATAGCAATTAAAATTTTAATAACACTTGATACTTTTAGTATTTTGTATATTATTTTCCCTTGCCGCCGATAGATATCACCAAAGCATCTATTAAAATAAATTTATCCCTAGTTAAAAAAACTCTTTCATTTTTAGAGATTTGAGGTTTGCTTTTAAGCATCACTGTAATTAAGAAAGAAATATAAAAACATAATGCAACTAATTTTTTTAACTCTGAATTTATATGTTTTACTCTATGTGAAGGATGTTAAATTCATAATGGTTAATGTGTAGTATTTTTCTACCTTTTTACATTTTGTAGTATTTCTTCATCTATATTTGTGTATCGGAAATGTATTTTGACGTATCGAACGTAGAGTAAAGAGTTTTTTGTATTTTCTGTATATATTTGTGTATCAGAGTTGTGTTTTGCCGTAATAAAAGTAGAAAAGGGAATTTTTATATTGTTATTCTACCTATTTACATATCGGAAATGTATTTTATCAAATTTAAAAAGGGATTTAAGTAGTATTTTTCTACATATATTTGCATATTGGAAATGTATTTTAACGTATTAAAAGCAGAATTCATCTTTCTGACAAGAGTCTTACCAATCATACGTACACCATCTAATCTGGAATCTATGTTTAACAATTGGATTAATTCGTGTTTACAAAAGGTTCTTTTAAACGTAACTTAGTACATTAATTAAGTATTTTTAAATATTTAAATATCGGAATTGTATTTTGTTGCATTAGAAGTAGAGTTTAGATAATTTGTAGTATTTTTCTATGTATTTGCATATCTGAAATATATTTTATCCGATTTGAAGTAGAGTTAAGATGTTTAAACAGTATCTTTCTACCTATATTTGCGTATCGGAAAAGTATTTTAACGTATTGAACGCCAAGTTAAGGTGTTTTTGTAGTATTTTTCCACCTATATTTGCGTATTGAAATATATTTTAACGTATTGAACGTAGAGTAAAAGGTTTTTGTATTATTTTACTATCTATATTTACATTTTGGAAAGCTATTTAAACGTATTGAACGTCAAGTATATATATATAATTGTATATCGGAATGTAATTTAAAGTATTCGTATACCCATTTGAAATGAGCAGCGTTACGTATATATATATAAATTTACCAGGTCCCAATACGGAATCACGTGTACAATTACAATACTTGTGATGTTGGCTCAAGCGCCACTTTGGTATATAGACACTTAATGACATTAAATGGAGTTTAAAATTTATTTCATTCTACGTCTCTTTAACAAAACACTTGTGACGTAGTTTACTATAAACTATCAAATATTCCATGAATCACTTTTAAAACACTCAAATCGATGTTTTCATTTAAATTCAAATTAACCGCGCCCCGGGTAATCCGCGCACGCGAAAGGGTATCGCGAACACTATCTCCCACCCAGGTTATCAAGAAAATATAACTCTTTACAACTTACATCATTTCAAACCTGTGAGGATTTCCAAAATAATTCAAATTCGGTCCTATCGTAATTTCGACGCGGATTCATTTGCTCATGCTCTTACTGACTCATTATCCACTATACCCGACGGTTCGGTGGATGATTTGTGGATGTCTATTCTAAATTCCTTGACTAATACTTTGAATCATTTTGCGCCACCTATCTCTCGACGGTGTACTCTGAACAACCCTCCGTGGTTCAACTCAGAAATTCGCAAATTGTCGCATCACCGTGATCTTCACAGATCTCGACGCTCTGGCCCGAATGCTGTTTTTCACGAAGCTCAATATCGTTTTTATAGAAATGCGGTTAACACTCAACTACGGTCATCTAAGAGTTCTTATATCAAGCGCGAAGTCGAGCAATCTCAGGGTAATTCTCGTCTTCTGTGGAAATCTATTAAAAAACACCTCACTACTCCTCGGGCTTCTATTACTCAATTAAAAGTTGCGGATTCCGTTCTTGAAGACCCTTTCGAAATTGCGTGTGCGCTTAATGAGCATTTTACTTCCATCAAACCCTGGCCGAGTGTTCTACCTTTATTGGATTCCAATCGAGATCTTTCTTTCAACTTTGAACCTGTATCGGTTCAGGAAGTATTTGAATTGTTAAAAAAGATTTCTCCCAATAAAGCGACTGGATCTGATGGAATCCCGTCTAAACTAATTAAAGGGGCGGCGATTATCTTGGTGGATCCTTTAACTAAATTGATCAATCTGAGTTTCTCTACCGGGTGTTTTCCCACTGACTGGAAGATTGCTCGTATCTGCCCCTTGTACAAGGATAAAGGTGATAAATTGGACCCCAACATGTATCGGCAGCTCGCTATTTTATCGGCCGTCTCGAAAGTTCCAGAACGCCTAGCCCAATCTCAAGTCGTGCAATACTTGACGGACAATAATTTACTGTAAACATTCTACAATAACTTGTGTCTTTAATCTTGTCGAAGATATTTTAAATGCTTTATCGAATGGCCTTTTTGTTGGTGTCATCTTCCTTGATGTTGCTAAGGCCTTAGATTCTGTGGACCATAAAATATTACTTTACAAATTGGAGCATCTCGGCTTTTCACCTCTCTCACTTGCGTGGTTTGAATCCTATCTAACTGGCAGGAAGCAGTTTGTTTCTGTTGATGGGCAGTCTTCGGATCAAGCGGATTCTACTGTGGGGGTTCCGCAGGGCAGTGTACTTGGCCCCTTGCTGTTTTCGCTACATATTAATGATATAGCGCAGGAGCTGGATCGTAGTGTAGCGCATCTCTTTGCTGATGACGACGCTACTCTTTCTATATCAAATACCCCGCATGATTTAATCCGAATAATGGATACTGACGTTTTGAATATGGATGGCGCTTATGGTGACTTGCACTTATCACTCCAGAAGAACAAGTCGGTCTTTATGTTGTTTGGATCTCCCCATACTCTTTCGCTTTTTCGGAATATTCAAGATATGCCTAAAAGTGGTGTTATGCGTGTTTCTTCTGTGAAATTTTTGGGAGCGTACCTTGATGAGGGGCTCAACTTTACCAACCACGTTGACTATGTCTCGAAAAAGGTTAATGAGCGTCTGTGGTGTATTCGTTCACTAAAGCCATCTTTAAATGTGACGTTATTGAACACCCTTTTTAAATCGTTGATTATGGTGATATCTTTTACAATGCATCCTCTGATTGTTATTTACGTCCTCTTCAAGTACTGAAAAACCGTGCTGCGAAAACTGTGGTTGGTGCGAAGCGTCGGTCTTCCACAACCCTTGCACGTGATACCCTGAAGTGGATGACTTTAAAGCAACGTTATGTGTACCACCTATTAATCTTTATGTTCAAAATTTATTCTAATCAAGTACCGCCCTATATAACCTCACATTTTCATTCGGTTTCAACGGTTCATGACCATGTTACTCGCTCTATAGTGTGGCTTCTTTTTACCTGGAAACTCTATCGGCCACTATCTGTAAACGGAACCCGCGTTCTAAAGGAATCTCCTTGTGGAACTCTCTTCCCCCAAACCTCCTACGTGAAAAATTGTCTTTTAATGAATTTAAACGCGCTATTCTTGATTTCGTGTGTACTTGTTGAATGTGATTTCTGTAATTTTTTTAATTTGTATTGTTTGTTGGACTCAGTTGGAAATCAGTCTCTGACTGAACTGGATATCCGAATAAAGCCTTATTATTATTATTATTATTATTAATACATTCTCAACTTATTCCGTACGCTATTTAAAACGCGAGATAAAGAGAAACAAGCCGAACCTGAACCTATACGTTTTTCTTAGGTTCAAGTGTCTCGTGACGTCACTGTTTAAAACACTCGAGATAAGCGGAGATAAAGATAACGTAAAACAAGCCGGTCCTGAAAAACATATGTTGATATGAGAAAAAACATATCGTCGCGAGAAATACCCTAAATACATTGACTTTTCAACGATTTTACCCCTATTTCACCCCTAAAATCCCGGATCCCGTTCTCGAACCCGAACCCGTACCCGGGACTGGCGCCTCGACCTTACTTTCCTTCTACTTAAGCGACTTCTTATTATTACACAAAATTGCGTATCCGCAAAAAAATTCGCCTACTGACGAAATTACGTAAACGTCATTGATTAATATATCACAGATTTATTATACAGCGTAACAGGGATCAATGACTCAGCGGCAGAATATCAATGTAATAAACCGCGCTCCCGGTTTAATTCACGAATAATTAAATATTTTTACCTCTCCGAGGGTACTATGTAACCTAGGAGGGGGTTATACAATCACCGTGTCTGTCTGTCTGTCAGTGTGTCTATCTGTCCTGCGAACGCGGTGCGAACGCGTTCGCATTTTCCGTGCAAAGCTTAATCATTGCGTACGCAGTTTCTCGAAATCTCTGCGTTCGCAGTTGCTAGGAATTAGGGAACGAAGTCGAAGGGTTGGCAAAACCACCGTGCGACGGTGAGCGTTAGTGGATTGATTTGTGGTTGGCTTTAGTCTGGATATTTTTTTCGTTAACGCTCACCATCGCAACAGTTTTAACTCAGTTTGATTTGATATTTCGTTATTGTAATGTTTATGTGTAGGGTGTGAATGTTGAGTTTGTGTTATGACGGTTGTGGGTCTTGGGTGTGTTCTGTTTGTGTTTGTGGGTGTTGTGTTTGTGTTTGTTGTGCTATGACGGTTGTGGGTCTTGGGTGTGTTCTGTTTGTGTTGAGTTTGCTGTGTTTGTGTGTGTGTACGGGCGTTTTATCTTCAACTTCTTTTTATTGACTTTTGGCACGGACCGAGTGTTGAGTGTTATGGCAACCTCTCAACTTCCAATGTTCACGGTATTAGTCTTATTGTCTATTTGCGATTTATTGGCGCCGGCCCGGAATCGAACCCGGGTCTGCTGCGTGCAAGAGATTTACCCTAACCACTGAGCCACCGACGCTTGTTAAACTACGATATTCCCCGTAATATCTCTCACCTTCCCCCTTTCGGTAATAGCGACCACGACATCCTTTCCTTTTCCCTCGATTGTGTATGCTCTGCCCCCTTACCACGTCCGGCTCCTCCGCGGTACGCCTATGGTCGCGGCGACTATGATCTTTACCGTGCATCCTTGCAAACTAAGGACTGGTCTAGTATCCGGCAGGTTCCCTCTCTCGATTCCAAGGTCAATTTGTTTTTACGCCTTGTTTTTGAAGCTCGACAGGAAAATGTCCCCCTAATAACTGTCCGACCCTCTCGTCACTCGGCGCTCCGTAAGGAACCATGGTGAACGTCAGATACTGAGTCTCTCATTTGGGCCAAGCGTACAGCGTTCCGGCCATTTCGTGCTTCCCCTACCCACTTCGCCATGAGTTTGCTACTCACCGTATGGCTCTTACCAAGCATATTCTTGCGTCAAAATTCAAATACGAAGCTCGTCTCGTTGATGAGATTCCCAGCAATCCAAAGGTCTTATATTCTCACGTCTCTCGTTCCCTTAAACCAAAAAATCCTCTGTTTCTAGTCGAAACTCTCAAAGGCGATACACTCCGTGAGCCTGAGGCCATAGTTGTTGGCGCTTAACGACTTCTTTAAATCCGTTTTTACACCTGAACCCCACTTGGAAGCCGTCTACCTCGGAGACTTTGCTTCAGGGATTGATCTAAATGAGTCTCTAAACAGCGTAGATTTTTCTCTATCGGACTTTGGTGTCACTTATAGCTCTGTTCGCCGTTACCTTTACCGTTTACCTATTCACAAGTCTCCTGGCCCTAACAACCTTCATCCACGTCTATTATACGAAGGCGCATGCATCATAGCTTCTCCCCTCATGGAAATATATCGCCACCCACTCCAATCTGGTAGGCTACCCGCCATTTGGAAACAGGCCAATGTTACCGCTCTCCGTAAATCCCCCACTTCCTCCTCAGTTGACACCTTTCGGGGAATACGTTTGCCGTGTATTCCTTGTAAACAGTTAGAGACGTACGTAAGAGATTCTCTTGTTTCTTATTTATCTTCTCGTGGTTTTTTTACTCCGGACCAGCATGGGTTTCTTCGGCGACGTTCGTGCTTTATGAATCTTTTAGCCACTTTAGATCTTGTCACTAAATCCTTAGAGCTTGGTGAATCTGTAGACCTGATATATCTCGATCTGCGTAAAGCCTTCGACAACGTTCCTCGTTCCCTCCTTATCCGTAAATTAGAATTACTCGGTGTCCCCCCCTTTGCTAGTTAACTGGATTGCTAATTTTCTTACCGAGAGGGTTCAACCCGTGACATTAGGGGATGTCGTTTCCTCCTGGTGCCCCGTTAATAGTGGTGTTCCTCAGGGTTCGGCGTTAGGACCTACATTGTTCGTCATATATATCAATGATTTCCCGTTAGCTATTCGGGAATCTTTTATTAGGCTGTTTGCTGATGACTCCAAACTTGGGCGCGAAATCAAAGTATCCCACGATTGTCTATTGTTGCAAAGGGACTTAAACGCTTTGGACACCTGGGCCTCAACAAATGGGATGAGTTTTAACCCTGATAAATGCACGGTCCTCCATTGTGGTCCTAACAATCCCCTTTTCCAGTACCGGTTGGGTGGTCGGGTCATCAAGGCCAGCGAAATTGTTCGTGAGCTTGGCGTCATGTTGGATGGAAAAATGTTGGGCACCACTCACAGTCGGGTGGCTTCTGCCCGCGGCTTACGTGCCCTGTATGTTTTAAAACGTTCGTTTTCCTATTTCTCTATCAAGTCCTTTAAGGTATTATATCAATCTTATGTCCGTCCACATCTCGATAATTGCTCGAGTATTTGGTCCCCTCATCTGGTAAAGGATATTGAGAGGCTTGAGAGAGTGCAACGTAAGGCCACCAAGATGGTCTCTGGCCTTCGTTTTCTGTCTTACCCTGAACGTCTTGCGCGCCTTGGTATTTTGTCCCTTTCGAATAGGCGTCTGAGAAATGATTTGGTTGAGGCCTTCAAACTAATTTATGAGTTGTATAACGTCCCGGCCACCTCCTTCTTTAGCATTCGCTGGACGGGCAGGAAAGCTCCTACGATATGCTTGTACCTCGCGCCGTGTTTTCTTCACACAGCGAGTGGTGAACTCATGGAATGTCCTCCCTTCCCTAATTAAGATTAAATCGTCTAGTTCTGCCTTTAAGAGTCGGCTTGACAAGATTTACGGGTTTTAAATATCTTTCTTGTATGTAGTTGTATAAAACGAAAAAAAAACGTTATTTATATTTTACTTTTCCTAACTGTACCTTTTGCCATATCCATCGCCATTCCTTTGTCATTGCTGTTATTTCATTCTTATTTTTGTGTAATTAATGGTATTTTATATTATCTTCATTCCCTACTAAAGCAGGGCGCAATAAGTGTAAACTTTCTTTTCCTGTTTCATAAACTTTATTATTATTATAACAAATGGTTGAATTGTTCTGGTGTATGTTTTGAACATGGAAGGATCGTGTTTTAACAAGTTGGCAAGCCAAAATATACCTCTCCTCGGAAGAATGGTCCCTAGTGGTATTAATTTCTCGACACGACCCCCAAAGATATCTCCGCAATTCAGAGTTATTTACGAAAAACGTATTCTCTAAGCAGCTATCGGTGGTTCTGTGGTAGAGCGGTCGACTGCCAAGGCGAATGATCTGGGTTCGAAACCTGGGTGGCGCATTTGTTTTTAATCAATAGAGAAACGCTAAATTACAATTTCTTCGATGCAATAATTTCAATTTCAATTCTATTTCAATTAAACCAAAATTTCGTACTCTATTAAATACGCTTCCGATAAAGCTGAAGGTCTAATTTTCAATAAGGCGTAACAAGTGTCGGTGGTTCTGTGGTAGAACGTCCGCCTGTCAAGCAGGAGGTCTCTGGTTCAAATCCCGCCCGATGCGATCGCAAATGGATACTAAGACGAATACCGTGTACAGCTGGTGGGAACCCTGCCATTGGACGTTGAGAGGTAGCATTACACTCAGCACTCGGTCCATCCCAAAGTCATTAAGAAGAAGTTGGAGAGAAAACGCCCATATAAACACAACCGACTCAACACGCACAACCATCACAACAAATTCAACACTCACAACCTACGCATAAACATTACAAAAACGTAAAACACCAAACCGTCACGACGGTGAGCGAAAAACACCATCCAAACCAAACCACAAATGAATCCGTTAACGCTCACCGTCACACGGTGGTTTTGCCAACCCTTCGAGAAACTGCGAACGCAGAGATCTCGAGAAACTGCGTACGCAGTGATTACACTTTGCACAGACCCACAGACCCACAGACAGACACGGTGGTTGTATAACCCCTCCGAGGGGACAAAGTCCCCTCGGAGAGGTAAAAAGCATTGAAATCTTAACATGGCAAATTGTTATGCCTGTCTTTGTATTAAATTTTTTTAACTTACCAATGTAATGTTTCATAATCCCCTTCCCAAATAGGAATTTTCCACCAACTTTTAGGTGTATATTTTCTTTTCTTAATAAAAGTTAAATAATAACTTATTCAAAGAGCAATCTGAGCAAACAAGTCGGCCCAGCCGCAATATTAGTTTCACATCGACGCAAAGTATCAAAGGTTAAATAGTTAAGCTACCTTCGATGTCTTACGACGTGCAATAATAATCCAATATAATTAATTTACAACGTCAAAAAATATTCCTATTATAACATATCGAAAGAAATTATCTAATTCAAACATCCCACCAATTATAATCCTATTCTAACATATCGAAAGAAATTGTCTAATTCAAACTTCCCGCCACCCGCCAATTATAATCCTATTCAAGCACGTTCCAGTTTTACACTGGGAAACTTAATTAACTTAATATTGTCTTGAATATACCGCTTATCGTTTTTGCATGCACCATAAGAGCACCGAATAGCCGGCATTATTGTTGCCTAGGGCCCTAGGCTTAAGCACTTAACGGCCGAGAAGTTGCAGACCACCGAAAATTTATTTAGACCCCCGCTAGAAATGAAGAGGAACCCCGAGTCCGAGAAAAATAGTGGAAGAAAGCGCGAACCGTTCGCCTCTTAAAGAAGGGGGATCAAGAAACAAGAAAAGGGGGTTGCTGCATGTTTGTGGATTACTTTCGCGGATTTTCTCCACTTGGTGGTGTTTTGTAGCGGACACTCTGAAATCGGAGTTATAACGTTGGCATTGTAGTCCAGGTGTAAATGGTCTTAGTTCTAGCATACCGAAAGAAATTGTCTAATTCAAACTTCCCGCCACCCGCCAATTATAATCCTATTCTAGCATACCGAAAGAAATTGTCTAATTCAAACTTCCCGCCACCCGCCAATTATAATCCTATTCTAGCATACCGAAAGAAATTGGCCAATTCAAACTTCCCGCCACCCGCCAATTATAATCCTATTCTAGCATACCGAAAGAAATTGTCCAATTCAAACTTCCCGCCATCCGCCAATAGTTATTTTTATAAAATAACATTGCATTAGGCCTAACGGGAATTTTCCGCGTCGACGTTCACCGTCGTGGCGTTTTCGCCTTAGTGAAAACCAGCCTTAAACGACATTCCGTCCATAGCAATAGTGTCACTTCGAATATATATTCCATGCGAAACTAAAAAGGCAAAAAAACGCTTTTCGAATGCTCTCGCCACAAAATATCGCCATAATGAAAACGGAACGCTATCGCGATTTCTTAACTTGTAGCGATTCGCAAGCACGAAAAAATCGCCCGCGATATAGCTGGATTTTTTCCGCACTCTCGCTTCTGAAAATCGCCGTCATGAAAACGGGCCTTTAGGCCTAAGTCATCCAGCGACTTTTAAAGCCATTAATTCGGGTGGCCGGGTTACAATGCGTAGGAGGGTGGTGGCAAGCCCTTCATGCCACGCGAGCTAATAGCTCCCTACAGTAACTAAAAACGTTCTTAGCTGTTGTCTGATATTATACCTAGGGAGAATGACTACGATGAGATGATTTTTAGCGTTGCTCCCTTTCCCCCTTATGATCGTTGAGTAGGTGCTTTTCCACTAAAAATGAAATCAGCTCGGTATCTCGTGATGTTGTACCTTCCCACCTTTCGTGGTGTGGTAAATTAGTCCATGACAGTGGCGTAGCCAGAAATCCTTCAAGGGAGGAGTTCAAACTATGTCAAATACCCGAGATGGGTCGGGAAGGCGGTTAAATTTTAGTACAGTTAAAAGGAACCACCGAGGGGCTAACCACTCTTAGAAAGTCTGTACACCGGATTACGCTTAGATTAGCACTGCCAAAGGCAGGGACTTCAAAGATTACGCGTAATCCCATTAGTACAGTCAAAGGTACGGCCCTGTACACCGATTACGCGGAGTGATCAGCCCCTCGGGAACCACCTATGGACTGCATTGTAAAGGATGATAAAATTAGCGAATAAGTAGATTAGTCCATTATGGAAAGGAATAATAAAGCTAAACCCTAAACAAATTTCAAGAAATTAAAAAACTTACTAATAGCTCGTACCGATAGGTCTTCGAGCAAACAAAAAGACGCGAAACTCGGACCAAATAGATCTTCGAGTGAAAAGTTAAATTAAATTAAATAACCAGAAATTCCAACGGTGGACCGGTTTCGTCCTATTTGGTACGAGCTATTAGTAAGTTTTTAAATTTCTTGAAATTTGTTTAGGGCTTAGCTTTATTATCTCTTTTCATAATGGACTAATCTACTTATTCGCTAATTTTAAATTTTAGTACAGCCAAAGCTACACACAAGGGGGGGGGGGTTGGACACGGAAATCCTCCCCTTGTCTACGCCACTGGTCCATGATGGCCGCGGATCTTCTCAACATTATCATTCTCCTGTGTAACTTAAGCACTCATAAGTATACCAAAAGAACCATTTTCTTTAGCGAAACTACTTTGTTCGCGGGATATGACTTAAATGACGTCACTTTAATCTCAGTTACGAAAAACGCATCATCAACTTTATCAAAGATAACTATCCTAGTTAGTCAATAACGTTTACCCATTTCCTGCCGGAGCTCCGAAAAAATTGGCTCCGTAGTTACCATAGTAAATAAGACCACGGCCAAATTTTATGACGCGCTTTTCAAAAATTTAGTTCGGGCCTAACATTTGTAACGGAATTTCATTTATTAATATATCGTAAGACACTACAGCGCTCATCAAAGATGGCCGTGATAGGACAATAAAGTGGCAGATGGAGGACGATTTTTCGGAGTTCACGTGCCTGAAGGGTGTAAGTACTTCGTTACAAAACCGTCAATCAGAAAGAAATTCGAATCTAGAGTAAAGGTTAACGGTAATAGTGAGTGTAGGGAGATGTTGGCTCGCGTGGCATGAAGGGCTTGCCACCACCCTTCTACGCATTTTAACCAGGCCACCTGAATTAATTACTTTAAAAGTCGCTTGATGACTTGGGACTAAGGTGGTGCCTTGGGTATTGTTAATACTTTTTTATAAAATTTCAAACTTTAAAAACTCTTGCTAAAATCATGATTCAAATATAAGACTTAAATGAGAAATAGATAAAAGGATTGCTTAAAATAAGTGTAAAATAGGCCCTACATTTTTTAAGATAAGCGATAAAAAACATGTATAGTTGTATAGAAACTACAATTAATAGATCATTGCCATTCAGCTGCTTCCCTCTTTTCGATATCTAACCATTTTTAATTGTAAATAAATGTGTTTTGTTTTAGTTATTTAGAGCTCATATTCGTCAGACGTCAATTACGTGCAGACCAAGTTAGTTTAGCCCACAGCTGCCCTTATCATTCCAGAGGGTCCGGGCGTTAAGCGACAGAATTCAGCTAAACCTTGCATTTAGTGACTAGTAAGTACCACTTTGCGCACGATTTCTACACACCTTAAGACACAATATTAGATATGGCGCCATCAAATCTGCTCACGGGGGTACGTGTAATGCGGTGTTGCCTAGCCACGGGGCAAGATTACCGAAAAACCGTTGTGGACGGTCTCCAAATCATAATCGCTCGGTTCAAAAAGCTTTAAAATGTTAAAAAGGTGTTCGTCTTGTCTTGGCCTATGCCGAGGGGCAGTTCACTCCTTTTTGGAGCGCAGATTTAATCGGATTAAATCCGATTAAATGTATTAAATCGGATTAAATCCGATTAAATGTATTAAATCGAGTTAATCACGATTAAATTTTTAATCCGATTTAATAATGATTAAACTTTTTAATCATGATTTAATCGGCTTAATCATGACCTAATTTTTTTAATCACGATTTAATCGGCTTAGTCATGATTTAATCGGCTTAGTCATGATTTAATCGGCTTAGTCATGATTTAATCGGCTTAATCACGATTTAATCGGCTTAATCACGATTTAATCGGCTTAATCATGATCTAATTTTTTAATCATGATTTAATCAACCAAATCATGATCTAATCTTTTTAATCACGATTTAATAGACTTAATCATGATCTAATCTTTTTAATCATGATTTAATCAACCAAATTATGATCTAATCTTTTTAATCACGATTTAATAGACTTAATCATGATCTAATCTTTTTAATCACGATTTAATAGACTTAATCATGATCTAATCTTTTTAATCACGATTTAATAAACTTAATCATGATCTAATCTTTTTAATCACGATTTAATAGACTTAATCATGATCTAATCTTTTTAATCACGATTTAATAGACTTAATCATGATCTAATCTTTTTAATCACGATTTAATAGACTTAATCATGATCTAATCTTTTTAATCACGATTTAATAGACTTAATCATGATCTAATCTTTTTAATCACGATTTAATAGACTTAATCATGATTAAATCTAGTTAATCATGATCAGGTTTTAATAATTTTTTTGTATCGCCATCTAATCTTACATCGATAAAATTAAACCAATTAACTTTACTGACGTTTATAATTTGGAGTATTTAAATCTAAAAATAATTTGCCCCAATTCCGCGATAAAATTGAAATATTGCGGTTAAACAATTATAAAAACAGGTGTTAATCATAAAAATCGTCATAAAAGCTCGCATAAAAGGCTTCATTACATATAAATTAACGAATATAAATTTAAATACAATAGTCTTAGTCGATAGCTACGCCGCAAAATTTTCGTTTTGAAAACGAAAACATTTGAGAGAGTTGGCTGTTTTCGATCTATCGAAATCTGGCAGCCTTGCCTGCCTTCCGGCCTGTATCTCCATACCGAAAATGGCCGACGATTACGCCGCCGAAAATATTTTACAAAACTGATCGGCGGCATTTTTGACCGTTATTTTGAATTATCGACTAGGACTATATAAACTTACCCAAACAATATAATAATGTATCGATGGATGCCGAACTAAGCTCCTCAAGGTTTAAAATCGGAATGCCGCTTTTTTTCTGGAATTTTCTAACTTATCATTCCGTTGACGAGTAGAAATGTAATAAACTATATTTTTTTTTTGACGAAACTATGATTTTTTTATAAGAAATGATATTAATTTTTCCGAGTAATTTTATTCTCAAAACGTAATTTAATCAGCTTAATCGAGATTTAATCTTTTTAATCACGATTTAATCGGCTTAATCGAGATTTAATCTTTTTAATCACGATTTAATCGGCTTAATCGCGATTTAATCGGCTTAATCGCGATTTAATCGGCTTAATCGTGATTTAATCGTATTAATCGCGATTTAATCAACATAATCACAATCTAGATTTAATCGTGATTTAATCCTGATTTAATCGCGATTTAATCCATTTAATCGCGATTTAATCCATTTAATCATTTTAATCATGATTTAATCGGATTTAATCGGCCAAGAGCGCAGATTTAATCATGGGAGTTAACTGCCCCTCGGCCTATGCTTGTTTATTTTATGACAGTTTATTACGGCTTTTTTCATTTTGTTTTCCTCAAAAAAGACATTTTGAACGCAATAATTTTAAGTTTTAAGTGATGTATGAAGTGAATTATTGACAAGTGATGTTTTCAATATAGTGCTAGTTACCTTTGTTAGTTGTAAGTTTGTGCGAAGCGGTTCAGGTAAAGTCTAGAGACGTGAAGTGGACAGTAATTGTTAAAAGAGACGTGAAGTGAACCTGCTGTTGTTCAAGTGCTCCCTATTGAAGATAAATGTGTATAGATCCTTATTAGAAGCCGACGACGATTTTAAAAGGTTAGTTCAGTCAATTATTTAATGAGTGGGGTGACTGGGATTTAAAATACCTTTTACCTCGCTGTTAACCACTAGGTGTGCATGTCATTCGCCGCCTTTATTTTTCCTTTTTTTTATCACGGTGGTTGAAGTGTTTAAACAATTTACTACGAACCATTGTATAATTTTGTAGTGATTGCTTACGAAAAAAAAAAGATGTAGAATCGCCAGGACCCGCCAAATTTAACTTTTAAAACGCAAGTAATATTAGTTTAATCGTCTTTTTTAACGTATCACCAACCTGAATGGCGAATCTTTGTTTTAATGAGCATTGATCTCTTAAACAAATACATTGTTTTGAGTTGAGATCCTATTTTTTTTGTTAGAATTCAGTTTAACCACGCTTTAACTACAACTTAAAGGGGCGGTTCTTTTTTTCTGCGTTGTTTTCAGTCATGACTTCAAAATTTGTGGTTTTCGATCCTTCCCAAAGCGCCTCAAAATCAGCTCCTGTGATCGACTGGTCTTTGTGCATACTTTGCCAGAGAGCTACCGGCGAAAGTGTCGTAGTTCCTGACAATAGCAAAAGATACGACAAGTATGAAGGCTACAAATCGCTTGATACAGTCTTAACTGCTTTTAGTGACTTAGGCCAGTTGTCATCCCTTCCTTTTCAGCTCAATTTAAGTTCTTTAAATGACGGATCTGGAGAAAAAGGCCGTTTACCACAAAAGCTGCAAACATTATTGCACTGAAAGCCGACTCGAAAGAGCAAGTGAAAGAGCAGGTTACCAAGGCGGAAAGGTGTGGGGATAGTGCCTTACAGCGATGCAAGACCTCCCTGAACCAGCAGATTGGGGCTGGAAGCGTGCTTCCGAAGGGAACACCGTGTACTGCGAACCCGTATGGACGACACGCCCCGTCATCCAGGACAGCCTGCTGATTCTGGTCAAATGTGGGTGCAAACAGAACTGCCGTGCACAGAAATGTGCCTGTGTGGGGGTGATTGTGAAGTTTAAAAAAATAGTGTATTGACCCCCTTTTACCCTAAATGTGTATTTTCTCTGGATATTGTATTTTATAATTTTAAATGGACTTTTTTAATTAGACTTATTTTATTTCGTTTGCCTGACCTTTGCTATTTCGGAGTTCAACGATTCTGCGTCTTACATTCGTGCCCAGAAACGTTCACGTATTAAAGTTTTAAGCTGGTTTCACACTCGACGGAAAATTAGCAGCGTAAAGTTGGACATTAGCGGTATATCGAATGAGAACTAATTTTCAGCTCGGCGTTTATTATCGTCTTTCCGGCATATTTTCCGTCGAGTGTGAAACCAGCTTTAACCGTATTTAACTTTTATTAAATATACTTCGATCCGTTAAAGGATCGTAATAAATGTTCAGGTAAGTAGTTACTTAATATTTGTGCTCTCATCAACACAGCCCCACCCTAATTTGGCAACAAAACAAAATCTCTAGATTTGGCACCCAGGAGGTAGGCAACGCTACATAATGGGGTACACTTGGCTAAAATCCAAGGTACAAAGGTAGGATAAAACCCATGGTGCACTTTTTGAATATTTAAATGGTTTTGAACCGAGCGATTATGATTTGGAGACCGTCCACAACGGTTTTTCGGTAATCTCGCCCCATGGGTAGGCAACACCGCATTACACGTACCCCCGTGAGCAGATTTGATGGCGCCATATCTAATATTGTGTCTTAGGGTGTCTAAAACACGTGCGCAAAGTGGTACTAGTCACTAAGTGCAAGGCTCTGAAGCTTAACGCCCGGACAAAACAGTTTAGCTCTTGCCTGGCGATAACGATATTTTGTTTCCATAGTAAACTTTTCAAATGCACAAGGATTATAAGAATTTTCTAATTTCGGGTCCCCTTATTGTTTATTATATGTTTCTTGTGAAACAAGGTCTCATTGATTTTTCCTATGGAAATTGTATACAGAGGCATATTTATAAACTTCTTGTGGTTAAGTTTTCCGTAGTTTTCCATAGTTCTTGTGATTATATGTTACTAGGGTATAAATCAATACATTCTTAGATATCATGGAGACGCTGAGACGCTCTCTTAACCGCCACGCCCCTCTGTCTCAAAGATGTGTAGCGTAGAACAGACTTGAAACTAACAGCGTAGACGATATTCAAGATAGTTGTGCGGGTGAACGATCGCTTGTTGCGAAAATCCCCTCACCAGCGCATAACCAGTCTCAAACGCGCAAATGTTAAAGGATAATTGTCACCAGTCTAAAATTGGTTAAATACATTTAAATGGATAGAGGACGTCCGATTTGATTTATTATTAGCAACCAAATTTCGTGGTTTATCCCCCCCCCCCCCCGACTCGATAATCTCAGAACCACTTGGTTGAACCTACGTGCAGCGCCATCTCGTGAACGATATATTATTTTCCTCGATTTTATCGTTTTTCGGTCGGAACTGTCGTCAGCTACGACATTCTCCTTGGCTTTTTAACTGAGTTATATTCGTAGATTGTAGTTTATCGTGTTTTTAAAATGCTTTACACGCCGACCTTTCTCAAATTTTTGCCGCTTCAATCTTTTGGCGCTGCACGTAGGTTCAACAGCGATTTCTGAAATTTTTGGAGCCGTTTGATGTAGGTTGCGGAAAAAGTAGCGTAACGTTTTAAATACCTTTCCAATATCTATAAAATTTCATTAATATATTTTCTATCATTCTGTAATAAAACCTCGTAAATTCTGGTTTTGGTGACAATTCCTCTTTAAGCTAAGTTTCCAAGGGCACTTGAAAACCTAAACAAACTGGCTATCTGTCCTTCACCGAATATTGCCTATAGAGATTTTCAAAATAATTAATAATTAAGGTTACGGTATAAAATTATGATATATCTAACATTTAACAATGGTTATTCCGCAATTACCGCGTTACGTAATTTTTGGATGGCCCCATAAATTGACCTACAATTATACGAGTAAAACATATCATGTGACTTAAAAAATCGTCTCGGTGTATTTATATACGCGACTAATCTAACTGGTATAAAGAAATTGATAGTAGACAGATTATGCTACCCTTCATAAACGTTTTGTGAGAACTTGTAGGAATGTAGATTGTCCCCCATAAATTGACGTCTACACTCAGCTAAAAGTTTTCCCTACACGCCTGTCTATTTACGCTGTATTCCCCACGAAATTTAATTAATCATATGATAAGGCTTTTTAGCCAACCGAAACAGAATATCAACTTCTCATTTTTTATTTCAATTTCCGAACACAACGCCCCTCAGAGCCCTAGGCTAATTTCGTGTTAATTTCTGTTCTTTCGTATTTATTTTGTTCCAGAGGTTTGGTCGAAGAAACATGCCAAATTTGAGTGGAAAAGTAGCGCTAATCACGGGTAGCTCGTCGGGAATCGGCGCCGCGACCGCTATCCATTTCGCGACCTTAGGCTGCTCCGTTGCCATCAACGGGAGGAAAGTCGAGAAACTCGCCAATACCGAAGTTAAATGTCTCAAAGCCGGTTTGCCCAAGGATCAGGTTCTCCTTGTTCCCGGTGATCTAACTCAAGATGAAGATGCTGTTAGAGTTGTTAATAATACGCTGGCGCATTTTGGAAAATTGGACATCTTAGTCAATAACCATGGTAATTTTCTTTTGGGAGTTATCTGATTCGTATATTTAATCAGGGCTGATTTACGGCAGGTGTCGTGAAGATATCAGATATTTTGACTGATCCGATAAGCGACTACGACGAAGTTATGAATACCAATATGAGGTCTGTTTTGAGAATGACCCAGTTATGCGTTCCGCATCTGCAGAAGACTAAAGGGAATATTGTGAATGTATCTAGCGTCGTCTCTGCTACCTGCGCTCCCACCATTGGCGCTTACTCTATAACTAAGGCTGCGTTAGATCACCTAACCAGGTAATTCTATTTAATTTAAATTGAATAGTTATAATTTGGTGTTAAATTTTGGTTGATATTTTTTATCAGGACTGCAGCTTTGCAGTTGGGTTCGTCTGGAGTTCGAGTAAATTCGGTGAACCCTGGATATATTTACAGTGATTTGTACCTAAACATGGGTCTGAAGGATGACGACGAGGCTAACGTATGGAAAACAGGTGGACCGAAACACGCCTTAGGTCGAGTAGGTCTAGCTGAAGAAGTGGCCCAACCAATTGCGTTTCTAGCTTCTTCAGAAGCGTCTTTCATCACAGGGACGACGCTTCTTGTCGACGGTGGTTTTTCGCTTATGAGGCCGAAATAATACTTGTACATGGCATTGATTTTTATCATAAGCCTATCATGAATTCCCCCAAAGAAATATTTGGCTTTTTTTTTTCATCTACAAATAGCATACTTATTTCAGCATAATTATTAGTAGGCTATAGGTTGATAATCATGAATATGAGGCAAACACGTTCATATGTATCAAATATTGACGTTCTACAAAGTAGTGATTGTTTATAATTATAGTAAATAATAAGTTTTCGATAATCCGTCATTATTTTGCCGAAGTAAACTATCCTTTTTAATATGCATATTTGAGGATATCGCCACCATAATGTTTCCACTTCCACTTCGGGCTCGTGATAAATTAGACAATTTGGGAGCTTCTGATAAGCTTATGTAATTATGAATATAATCCATTGAATAAAATATCGTTTCATTATTTGGTATTAACATTACATAATTGGCGTAAGTATTTCACTTGTAGCTTTATCCATGAAAATGTATTACCTCCTTAGTTGGATTACCAAATTTAATAGTTTTTCTGTGTATCTTTTTCATGCAGTTTTCCTATATTAAATTTACTGTCTTGTTTACTATTTTAGATTTATCTTCTGTTGCTTAGACAATAGACACTTAAATAAAACCTGTTCAGCGGTTTGACTAGAAGTAGTAATCCAGACGAGGACATTGCAAAAGCGTTATATTTTTAAAAACGCGAACAAGTAAAGAGACCAAGAAGTGGGGGAGAAAACTAAGCTTTATTGGGGAAAAATATGCATATTTTTCCCCAATAAAGCTTAATTTTCTCCCCCACTTCTTGGTCTCTTTACTTGTTCGCGTTTTTACTCCTCACTCTCTAGACCATTGGTGGTTCTCGTGTTTTTGCTCTAGCTGTTATATTTTTAAAGCGCACGCTGCTTAATATTTCACTATAGTAGGGCTCGTTCAATTTCGCACGCGCCTCCTGGAAGAAAAAAAAAGAATTCACTATCATAAACAAGTGACTTTTTAATTCAGTGACTCGCGCGTAGGGAGGGGGAGGGAGATGCATTTATTGAAGTGCCAATTCAATGTCAGATTACTACTGTGAGGAGAGGTTGCAATAAAAACATTTCACAAGTGTCATGCTTAATAATTTAATTACTTTCAAGAGCCCATAAAACATAAAACAAATACTGATTAGTAAGTAGGATATTTAGAAATATTTAAACTTTAGAAAATATGGATATAATTTTAAAAGTGTGATGCAGATGTTAAAATGCAAGACCAATGCGTTTGAACAAACTGGGTGAAAATTAACCTCTTTTTTCCCTGAATTGTAAACGCTGAGCTTTGAGGTCATATTAACGTAGTAATTTGTTAAAAGAGTTTCAGTCATCGGTAAATAATTTTCCTTCTGCCCACGCGTTTTACGTCACGATAACTAAAAAACCGACTCTTCCATCCGATGAACATGATGGCTCCTTAGAGATAGAAAAGAAATAGAGGCACTATTGTATCTGGCGAAGTTGACCGCGAGTGCCGAGCCCCTTTTCGCCAATGTAGGAAGCCATGAGATGGGCAGATTACGTGGCGCCATCGACGCGCGGTGAAAAAAAATACATTATGCCTTTTTAAAAATCAACTGTCATTTGATGTAAACAAAGGAAGGATAGATGGCGTTGCAAATTCTGCCCATCTCCGCTTTCATACATGCGCGGGGGGGGGGGAGGTTTATCTTCCCGGTCAAAAACAGGGGTGCCTTAACGCGGTAATCTTCCCTCTATTTCTTTTCTATCTCTATGGATGGCTCATCGATGAGCATCGTGACGTCCAAACCGGAAACACAAAACAGCGTACAGTAGGAAATAACTTATCCCTTTTCGTATCTCGTGATAGCAGATCCTGCAAATTATGGCTGCGTTCAGTAGGAGTAATCGGACCTGCAGCGGTATCTGAACCATTGCATATCGTTTGCAGCGTTACGTGAAATGCTACTGAACGCTTTTCTGTACTCACGCAATCGGTTAAACGCCATTACTTTCCTTAACGTTGTGACGTCACGATACAAATGAACCGGCTCCCCCAGCAGGTTGAAATGGTTTTAATCGGTTGAGCAGCGTAACGTCATACCGTACAGTAAAAAACCGGTTTCTAAATCTTGAACCGTTGAATTTGTTGCAAGTTACTGAACGTTCCCCAGATTCTTGGATTTTTCAAGTCCCATTTCCACATCTAACGTAGAAAGAAGTTAAATTTTTACGGTAATGTGCTCCTTTATGCATTGGGGGAATAACAGGGGTACCGAAATAGAGAACGAGTGGAGAGTTGCTATTAGGCTGGAGCCCCGCCCTTCAAGCCGGCGTAATTTTTGCCTTGCACCATCTGTATTCTCTATTGGTTTTTGAATTTGTTTTCAATATACAGGTGTTCAAAAATAGCTTCGAGATCGAAAGTGCCACTCTTAAAAGCTAAGGTTTATTCCTTTTGAGAAAAACAAAACGAGAAAAACCTAAATTGTTTGTGTGTGTAAACTCGCACAGTTTACGAGAAGATCTAAACTAGGAATATGAAGACTAGCCGTACCATCTTCCTAGATCTAAGGCTCTAAGCTGGCCGTGACCATAGGGAAACGTTGCCAACCGTACTATAACTATAGTACATTTCGATAATATTACCTTTTGATTTAACTATATTTCCGATGTGTGTGCGATAATTAAAGAAATTTTAGAAAGTTCCTTTCTGTTAAGAACGCTGTTTCAGTCTGTTATATTACTCCTCGTAGGCTAAGAATGGAAATATTATACTCCTTGGCCGTGGAACTTGGAAGTGGGTGACTGCACGGACTGATACATTACCCACTTCCAAGTTCCACGGCTAAGTATGATCAAGTGCTACAACGCTATAGCGAGTAATCAAAGTTGGCCGTACTATAATTTTCTAGAAAATTTTATAATTTTTGAGCTTCGATATTATGTTAGGTGGTTTCTGGTCGCTTGTTCCGGGATTTCTGAATAGGGCAGGAAGAGTCATTTTACTCCGATTCTGTAGTGGCGAATAGTTTAAGTCGGAGTAAAAATGTTTTTCCAAAATGGCTGCAGAAGACCAAATCCGATTTACTCCTTTACAAAAGAGTACACTTTTAGTCCGAGAACAGGGATTCGCAATTTGACTGTGCTAGTGTTCAATTCGTTGCGTGTTTTTCTCCCTTGTTCCCTTATAGTACAGCTTGTGATTCGCTAGACCTTTGCACCGAGTTGCGGCCGGTGCGAGAAGATAAAATTTCGTACGTTGACTACGTTCTATTAATTTATTTTTGTTCTATCTGTGTTCCTGTCTATTTTTATTTGTTTTTTGACTTCTCTTTTTCCTTTGCCCCGAAGGGGGTGGGTTTATCGCGCCATGGGGAAGAGCAAGTTTCGCAAATCGCCGTCACTATCGTCCCCGCCGAAGAAGAAATCTACTATTTTCCCACATCGCTCCCGGCTTCTTTCAACAGGGCTTTCTGACGAGACTATAGAGGTTGACGAGATTCCTCCTGTCCAACAAGTAATATTGACGATTCAATCCTCCAGTTCTGCCGAAATTACTCGCGTGTCTTCTTCAGTCTCTTCGGTATCTTCAGGGGCTCCTTCAGGAGCAGCCTCTATTCCTCCGGCTTTTCTGTCGACTCTCATTTCATTTTTGGTTGACGTCCTCATGGCGAACGCGTCGTCGGGTGTTCGCTCGTGGCATTCCTCGCACATTGATGCTTGTGCTGGTAAGCACTTGCGCCCCTCTCCATGGGGTACGCTTCTATGGAATGAACTCAATGCGGTTCTGTTTCCGATCGGTTCCTCCCTGGGTAAGTCGGCGACCGGTCTTTATGCTTAACTATGGCATGGTCTTCCCTTTCTTTGTTGCAATGGAACGTGGTAGGTATTGGTTCGCATTACGGGGCGCTGGCTAACCTTATCCTCGAGGAATTGCCTACCGTGGTATGCCTCCAAGAGACTTGCCTTCACAGCGCATCTCGGTCGAATTTGAGCCTAGGTGTGTATCAAGTTTACCGTCAGGATCGCCCGCAGCGAAGCCATGGTGGTGTGGCGCTACTGGTTAATAATCTTTTCTATCAGTATCGCTTGGCATGCCCCTCCCTTCAGTCTTTGGAGGTGATAGCGGTTAGGGTCCATCTGTCTTTTGGCTGGTCTGGTGCACCTTCGTTAATATTTACAATCCCCATGGGGCAGCCCCGGCTGCAGATTATAAGGCACTGACTCCTCTTTTGACTGGCACTTACTGTATTTTTGGGGATTTCAACGCCCATAACTCTTTTTGGGGCGATTCTCAGGACGATTTGGCGGGTAATATTTTGATTGATTGGTATATGGCCCAGGATACTATGGTGCTCCTCAATGATGGGTCTTTTACCCGTCTTTGCCACCATGGCCAAAGCGACTCTGCTATCGATCTCACGTTTTTCAGCAGTGATCTCGCCCCTCGCTTGTCCTGGAAGCGGAACAAGCTGTTCCTCGTTGCGGGGGTACTCCTCCGTCTGGTTGTCCTCACCCTCCTCCCTGGTGGTCGACGGCATGTAAGTACGCTCTTCGCTTGGCTGCTGCCGCTCGTCGTCGTGCCCTCCGTTCTCTTAGGGATGCTGACCTCATTTTAGCTCGCCGATTAACGGCCCAGGCCAAGTGTCTTGTCCGTTAGGCTCGGCGGCGCTCCTGGCGTTCGTTTTGTTCTACCATGACCAGTACCTCCCCTCTTCCAGTCCTTTGGCGTAGGGTTCGTTCGTTTAAGGGTGCCTCCGGTCCTCAGTCCTCTACTCCGCCGCTTGCCCAGGATGGTGTCCGGGTTAGTTCAGCAGCTTCGGCTGCGGCCACTTTAGCTACTCATTATGCTCAGACCGCTTCGGCAGATGATCCTCGCCCGCCGTTGGTGGTCGCGGACTGGGCCACCCCCCAAACGGTCATTTAGCCACTCTGAGTTTTCTGCTGCCCTTCTTCGACTGAAGAATACTGCCCCGGGTATGATTATGACGTTGCTGTTGCGGAATCTCCCTTCGCAAGCGCCAGACGCCCTGCTCTCTCTTTATAACTTATGCTGGAGTACGGCCTACATGCCCTCTCGTTGGAAATCGGGGGTGTTGCTGGCGTTCATTAAACCAGGAAAGGACCCTTGCCTGCCGTCATCCTATCGTCCGATTACCTTGCTCTCCGTGCTTTGCAAACTTTTCGAACACCTCATTAAGGCTCGGCTGGACTGGTATTTAGAGACTACTAATAAGCGTACCCAGTTTCGGTCTGGCTTCAGACGTGGTCGTCGGGGAACGGATAATTTAATGAATCTTTTTCACACAGCTCGCCACTCCGTCTCCCTTAAGGGTGCTTGCCTGGCAGTCTTTTTAGAAATTCGGGACGCGTTTGGTAGTGTTCGGCATTCTCATCTTTTGCTTAAACTTTCGATGTTAGGTCTCTCAGAGCATTACCTTCGTTTCTTTGTTTCATATTTGACTGATCGGTCGTCTCGTGTCCGTGTGGGAGGTTCCCTGTCCCCCGCCTATGACGTCACCCGAGGGGTGCCTCAGGGGGCGGTTCTTAGCCCTCTTCTTTTTAGTTTTCCTCTTGATGACCTCCCAACGGCACTCCCGGATGGTACAAGTATTGCCATTTATGCTGACGATATAGTTTTATTCCTGTCTGGCTTTTCTTTGACGCTGTTGCGTCGGCATATGCAGGAAGCTCTGCAGAACGCTGTCTCATACTTACACGCCTTAGGATTTTCTCTGTCGCCTGACAAATGTGTCTGTATGTGCTTCTCGAAGAAGCGTGATATCTCCGAGGCGGGTCCCCTGAGAGTTTCTGGTACTGTCTTCCCTTTCAGGACCCAGTGCCGCTAATTTGGCGTAACTTTTTATAGTCGTTTCACGTGGCATCCCTATATTGAAGACTTGCGCGTCCACTGTCTACGGCGTCTGTCTCTCCTTCGGGCTATTGTGGGTACCCTTTGGGGCCCGGACCAGGCCACCATTCCGCTCTGATTCGCAGCCTCCTTGACTATGCAGCGGTTGTTAACTGCACTGCGGTGCCTTCCTTCCTCCGGCGCTTGGATTTGATTCAAAATGTGGCGTTGCATCTGATCTTGGGAGTCCCTTGGTCGACGGCAGTCTCGTTTATGGAAATCGAAGCGTATGCTTCCCCGTTGTCCCTTCGTAGGGCCTCTCAGTGTTTGCAGTACGCTTTTTATTGTCTTCGAGCCCCACCTTATCACTTGGCTCAGGGCTGGTTTCGTGGGCAAGACCTACCTTATATCTTGCTCCGGGGTACTGTCAGTGACAGTGGTTGCAGTCTGTCACTCATCTGGTGCAGAGGTGGGATCTGAACAACCTTTTTGATAGCGTAGTTTCGCAACCACTTCGCCCCTCGTGGCCGGTGGACACACCGTCTCCTTTTGTTCTGGATGTTCGATGGTTGCCTGGGCCCAAATCGGACTACACTGCCCACTCTTTGGCATCGGCTTTTTACTGTTATCCCTTCCCTCAGAGTGGTGTCTTGTCTTTACCGATGGCTCCCTTGTCCCGTCCTCTGCTTCCGGAGGGTTTGCTTTTGTAATTCCTAGTCTGGGTGTAAGCCGGAGTTTTCGGTGCCCTTCTCGTTTGGCTATTTCTCGGATCGAGTTGTGTGCCCTTTATGAGGCGATGTCTTGGCTTCTTGACCATGCTATTTACACTGCGATCTTATGTTACGATTCTCTCTCCGCCCTATATACTTTAGCGGACAACTCGTCTGCGGACTCGTTGGTCCAAACCCTGTTTGGGAAATTCCTCTCCCACACTACTGTCACCTATCGTCTCTTGTGAACGCCTTACCATGTGGGTATTGGTCCCAATGAGCAGGTGGATGCCCTTGCTAAAGCAACCTCCACTGATGCAGTGGCTCCTTTGTATGTCCTGCCTCCAGATACTATTACTATTCGTCGCCGGTGCTCGTCTGCACTTATCCGGATGCGGCGGAGCACTTGGGCTGATGCTCCAACGGGCCGTTTCCTCTTCTCCTTGCAGGACTTTCCTGCCCGTTTGTTGGTCCGGGGCTGTCATCTGGGCAGGCCCCAGGAACGCCTACTGTCATTGGTTCGTGTTGATCGTTTCCCGGTTCCCGCGGTATTGTGTCGTTTCGGTGTACGCTCCACCTCCCATTGTCCGCATTTGGCTCATTTTGCTTTATTCTGCCCCGGTTCAGCGGCTTCCCGCCTGGAGTTTCGGAACGCTTTTCGGGGGATTGGCTTACCCCCTTCCTTGGAAAGACCCCGACCTCTCTATGGTCGTTCTCCGCTCTTCCTGAAGGTAGCTCCCGCCCGGGATACTTCCGCCTGCAGTCAGGATTTTTGCGTACCCTTCAGCGCTTTTAACGTTGATGCCGCTATTGTTTGTTAGGTATATTTGTTGTGTTGGTGTCTAAGGCTCTCGCCGACACCATATCGTGGGCCTTTCAAAAAAAAATCCGAGAACAGGCAAAAAGAAACCACATAATTACCAGACTTGTAGATAGTGGATATTTTTAAGAGAGTCCGCTGGACCCGGACCCCTCCTCCGATCTGTTTTTTCAACGAGTCCACTCCGTGGCCGTGCGAACATCCAGTATACAATTCGATTTTTTTTGTGTTCTCAGAATTTTCCCCTTATTTACACAATTGACGATATAATTGGAAGGAGTCCCGTGGACTCCTTACCCCTTTCTAAAGATATTTTTTAGGAGTCCCTTGATTTTTCTAAGGGGTTTTTGACTCATGGACTGCCGCTATTTACAAGTCTGATAATTACAGTTTTGGTACCTGGCAACGCTGCCATAGGGCACATAGGCTTAAATTCGAAATGGCAGGTATTCCTATTACTCCTCCGATTTTGAAAGCTGTTCAACCGTACATGAAAATTGCTTTAGAACATGATACTCGGGATCCTGTTGTAGCGTATTGGTGTAAGTTTGTTTTTCTTAATAATTTTATTCATTAAATATTTTTTCCCTTCTTGGTTCATTCTAAATGCCGAATGTCATTTTCTGGTACCAAGGCTTAGAATTTGTCGTCTGCTATAATCATATTTCCTTACTATTTGGGCGTAATAAAATATCATTACACTTTTTAAGGTCGATTGTACGCCCTTCAGTCTGCTTTAAAGATTGACAAGAAAGCTAAGGAAAGCGTACAGTTTTTAACGGGAGTCATGGACTGGTTAGAAACTGTAAGTTTCTTCCTCTTGATCATGGTCATCATTTGTATACATAGATTATCTGATTTCTGTACATTTTTAGGTAAAGAAAACCAATAAGGACAATGATGCTATAAGTAACGAAGTAGTTGCACAAGCGCACATTGAGACTTATGCTTTAAAGTTATTTCTTTGGGCTGATGCGGAAGACAGAAATGGAAATTTCAACAAGTAAAAATTCCTTTTATCTCAAAAACCAAATTATCAGCAAATAAGAAAAAATTAATATTCCCAGGAATGTTGTGAAGTCCTTTTTTACGGCTGGAATCATATTTGATGTTTTGCAAACATTTGGAGATTTAACAGATGAAGTAAGTTTATTTAATTGAGTAAAGTTTAATATATTTAATACTTTTTGAATATTATAGGTTTTGCATCATAGGAAATATGCCAAGTGGAAAGCCACGTACATACACAATTGTTTGAAAAATGGTGAAACTCCTCAACCCGGACCCCTTAATGAAGATGGCAGTCAAATGAATGAGTTTGGCGAGAATACAGTGGGATTTCCTGATCCTGGAGAAAGTGGGCTTGGTATTTTTCAAAGTAGTAACAATGCTGGAGCCTATTTTCCTTCATTGCCACAAACTTATCAAAGCAACGTACCATATACACCACCTGGCAATGGAGTTGAGTCAGTTCCTAGCTCTTTAGGTATTCCAACTCCAGGAATGCATGCACCGCCTTCCACTCCAATTGGTTCTAACCAAGCATCCCCGAGCTCGTCACAAATTAACTACACTGCAACTGCCGCAAGTACGTATTCTGTTCTTCTACACTCTTAATGTTAATCCATTTCTCAAATTTATACGAATTAGGCTTATTCAATACACCAATCTCACGGTGTCATAGGAACTAACTTGTTGCAAACACAAACTGGCTCAATTCTCTCATTCCCATATTAATTACTGAACTATTAAAAGGTTGATTTTGAATGTCAGTTACTGAAAATTAGTTATTACCTAACTACTGTTGGGTTAAAATTCACGTGTCATAATATAACCTGTTAATTTAGCTTGCTGTTAGCTCTGGAGAGTGGAAGAGATATGACAGATCAGCTGATGTTATGATTTAGGGGTTGTTAATTTTCAGCCACTGACTTTCAGAATTGACCCATCATTAAAGCTCCCAAGATTCTAGAAACTGTCACCTGCTAAATAGTAGCAATGAATCAATAGTATTTTTGAATCAACCTACATATAGGGTGTAATCAGCTTATAAGTTATAACAAGAATGTATTGAAGTTACTAAGAATATTTGAGCATAGCATTAACCCCTGGTACCATCCTCACAGCTTTTGTGGAGAAAGTTCGTCTGCATTTAAGGTGCATTCAAGGTTATACCATATAGCAAACTTGAATGGGAAAGCAGACGAATTTAAGCTACAAAGGCTGCGAGGATGGGAATCAGAATCCTGTAGTCCAATATTCTTAGTAACTTCAATACATTCTTGGTTATAACCATTGAATTGGGAATAGTAACAATTTTTGCGAAATTGAGAACTCTATCATTTGTTGGTAGCGCCATCCGCTGTTAGCGGCGGGAACTATATCCCTTACAATTGAATTAATAGTACTAGTGTACTTTGAAAGTGATAGATGGCGCCACCCGTATAATGATAGAGTTGACGGCTGAATGCGCCGACTCGAAATTTCAGAATTCGTTTTGCGAAACCACGGCTCCGGAACGCGCCTTTCTCATTCTAGCGGTACTATTCCCAATTCAATGCTAAAAACACTTAGAAAATTTCCAAAGTTTTTAGGAATTTAAGGTTGTTTTGCTAGTTATCCGAAATTAACATAGATGGCGATAGCGATTGTACTTTTGCACTATTCGATACCCTTTTTTTGTACTAAAATAACGTAACCAGCGTTGCCAGACGTACGATAACTATAGTATATGCCGATAATTTTTAGGCCTTACGATAATTCAGCCGGAGTGTACGATAATGTATGATAATTTTTAAACTTGACAGAAAAGCGGTTTAAATAGCAACTTTTTAATTTTAGTTTGTTTTAACCGAGATTTTTTGAATAGATTACTCAAAACTTTGTATTTCTCATAACCATAATTCGACCAAGTTAATATTTCCATGAAATTCAAATTTACTTCAAATTTTCAGCCGTACGATAATTTTTTTCCATGGTACGATAATTTTATTTTAAGGACCTGGCAACGCTGCACGTAACTTCTAAATATGTCATTCACTCGATGGTTTATCTAATAATGTCTCGGAAATATTTGATACCCATAAAATTAAATATTTTCTCGCCGTAGATGGAGTTCGTTTGGGTACCGAAGAATTTATGAAAGCTCAAAAATATTGCAAATTTGCTGGCAGTGCTCTTCAATACGAAGATATCCCTACGGCGATTGACAATCTTCAAAAAGCGCTTTTGCTCCTCACAACCGGCAACGCCGATTAGGTCCAAAATTGTTTTAAAAAAACCATAAAAGCCTAAGCTATATATGTTTATTTTAAAGAGATATTTTTGAAAGTCCACGAAACAATATTTGCGTCATTTCTACAGTTTTGTTGCTAGCGATTGACCAGCTTGTAAATTAGTCAAGCGTGGCCGCCTGTGACGAAACTCCGTATATAAATATTTATTAAATTGTAAAAATTGTTTTTCAATTGACCCATTTGACAATATCTTTCTATGTATATAAAACTTTCACTCCTAAATGTAACAGTTGTGAGCTTTTAATAATGCCATAGTTTATAGTTAACTTTTAATTTGAAAATAAAATATTTCTAGTTTCAACAGATAATAAAATATTTCACGTAGTTAAAGAAGTAGTTCCGCCCTACTCGTCATTCCAGACAATCCAGAGTGAAAAACCGGTATGCCAGATCGCGAATATGAAATTTCCCTTTCACGGCATTAAAATTTCTTATTTCGGACCAAAAATTCCCTAATTTTCCAAAACCCGAGAGACATTCATATTTACATAATCAAATTACATATTAAATAGCCATGGGATAAAGTGGTTTTCATTGTTTTCAAAATAATTATACCTGTAGGTCCCTATGATTATAAATTAAGCGCCGTCTCTTTTCTTAATATTGAACTATATATCCACAATTCATTTCTAATATTGTTTGAATTTTTTAATTTTAGTTCTTTAACAAAAGCTTAAAGAAAATAAGAAAGGGAGATTTATGAATTTTTTCAAGTTTAATCAATTTTGTCAGATCTTGTGAATTTTTAGTACTTTCGAATTTTTGATGCCCAAATTTCCCTAGATGTGGGAAATATCCCTCGATCTGGCATCACTGTTGAAAAACCACGCCAAAGAATATAAAGCTTTATATTCTTTGACCACGCCATCTTTCCGCCTTGCCTTTTGGTCAGTAAAGAGGGTTAGCGTACTCCTGTACGATCGCGGGCTCTCTCTCCGTTTAGGCATAGGCGGAGAATATCTTCTTGGAATCATGCAAACAGAGACTACAGTTGCGGGCTGCATATTCTCCGCTACTTACATGATTCTTGGCGACATTTACCGTTCCCTCATTGACACCTTGTAGGACCCTTTTAAAAAACGTAGTCAACTTCGCTGGGACAATACAATGAGCATGGGAAGGACATTAGTATTTGAAATTTAGGTCCTCTCGTATCTGCAATCGGCATCTCTCAATGATCGCTTCGAATGTTATCATTAAAAGGTTTTTTGCCGGTCGCATCTGGGTACAGCCGGAGGGGTTGCCTTTTACTCGGGGAGCCATATCGGAATAGGATCCCGTTGGTTCAGGGGTGTCTCTCTCTCTGGACCCTGGTCGGTTTGCATTTCATCGGGGTGCTCAATCTACATTTTCGCGCCCCTGACAAAAAGTAGTAAGCCGGTAAGGCGCCCGCTTTGATCGGGGGATTTTAGCAGGCGGTAAACTTCACAAAATCAGGCCGAACGGTCGCCGGTGATAACATTATTATCGGACTCTACAACGTCCCTAATAAAAGTACGAGGATCGAGTTACTGTCAATGCCTTCTGCACGCGTCTCTTCGCCACCCTTCCAATGAGAATGCGTTTTAAATATTTCTAAGCCCCTATTTTTGACGGCAGTTTCACATAGACATAATTAGGTCTAGTTTTCACCACGATAGAGAGAGTAGACGCAAATATCTTCATAATAATAATAATAATAATCAGCTAGGCAAATACCGAAGTCATCTAGCGACTTATATGCCTTTAAACAGGTGGCCGGGTTACAATGCGTAGGAGGGTGGTGGCAAGCCCTTCATGCCACGCTACCCAACAGCTCCTTGCACTAACTATTACCGTTAACATAAAGGCTGGTTTTCACTAAGGCTTAAACGCTACAATGTCGAGAGTCGGCGCAATAAATATCTTAATTAGGCCTAAAGGCTAGTTTTAACTACGGCTTAAACGCTACAATGGCGATAGTATCAGAGTAGAAGCCAAACAAAATCTTCATTAGGCCTAAAGGCCGGTTTTCCCTAAGGCTTAAACGCTACAATGGCGAAAGTCGACGCAAAAAATATCATAATTAGGTCTAAGGCTGGTTTTCACACAAAAATATCTTAATTTTTAATAAATAAAAGAATATGGGAAAAAGATATATATATTTAAAATTAAAAGTTTTTAATTGAAGTAAAAATAGGTTTAATGAAAAAAATAAATTTAAGAATTAAGTTTTCCAAAATATACTTATATTTATGAAGAAAATACAAATTATTTGAGTTCGAATTTTTCTTTAATAACAAAAGTTAAAAAACCTTTCTAAATTAGGTTAGGATTCGGAATATTCGAATGACGAAAAATGCGCGAAAATACGAGTTTTAAAATTTCGAATTTTTTCAAGATTTGAGGATTTGAATGTCTCGAGTAAAAATAAGCGCTAAAGAAGCTAAAGGTCATTAATTCTCGCCGTAGTGGCGTTTCTGCCCTAGTAAAAACTAAACCTTACACTCCTACACAGACCCTCTTAAATTGTGATTAAGGTTCAGAAGCTGGTAATAGTGGTTCCCAACTTCACAAGGCCAATATTTCGGCTTGTCCACTTCAAAGAAAGTCCCAAAAGGCAGCGGCGGCCGCGAGCGTTTCTAAACGTTATTAAGGCAGACTGAATAGACTATAAGGCCTAATTTCGTTCTCGGGTGAGCCGTAACCCCATTCTTTAGTGGATGTTAGCCAGGGAAATGGCTGGCAAACAACTCGGTGGCGGTCTTATGCTAGGATGGTCCTTTAGCCGTCGATTGTGTCGGAGGAGGGACTATCTTCCGCCCACGAGAGCTCGAGTTCAAACGATTCTCCCGCCTCGTTATCCGTCGGAGCCTCTCCATCTCGCCATTCCCCATCCATCCTCCTAATACTCCCATTCTTTTATCGGAAGCCATCCAACCCGGATAAAAAAGCGAATCCGCCGCCTCTCTCTCCTTTCTCTTCCCAGTGACAATAATGGCGCGGGACGGTCCCCGCTCTTTGTAAAAAGGCTTCGAATGTAGGCGATCTTGCCTTCGTAGGGCTGCTAAAACCCATTAAACGAATGGCATATCACTACCAGACGGATTAAAGAGAGAGAGATATGGGCAGATGTTACCCCGTAGAGTTGTCCAAGTCTTAACCAATATATAGTTTTTTAGATATCGCCTACTTTCCCATAAGTCTATTACAACGTTCCATAAGTATGTCAACTAGGCGAAGTAATTACTAATAGTTGAGTGAAGTAAAACTGGGGTCATACTCAAAATTATAGTCGCCTTTAGCTAGAAAAAGACTCAACTTGTAAACAAATTAAACAAAATATCACGCGCTGGGCTTTAAACGCCCCGTACACGCGTTCACTACGTATTAGCAAAGAAATATAATAAAATAAGTTTGACACTTCCTATTGTTTTAATTCGACTTTTTTACCCATCTTTTTGTTTACACTGACTCTCTCGCCCAGTTTAGACTTGGATTTCCAACCGAAGTGAGTATTATATTATCGTCCTTGGTTGTAATATAATTCACCTCGCGTATATTTAGACACCAGAGGGTTCTGTGCCAAACTAAACCTTGATTTTGCAATATATATTATTCTGAAAATCAGTTCGGTGTCTTCTGTCTGTCTTGCGTCTGTTTCTCTATAGGCGCCAGAGTCGTTCAACCTAGGACCTCCAAATTTCTCACAGCTATTCTTATGGCTCAAAGGCAGCGAGTCGCACTATTTTCATCGATTTCCAATTTGGTTTAAGTAAATTAATTAAATAGTATGAAAAAGCGAGTTGAAATCTATGTATTTTTGCCCCTGGAAAGGTGCCGTGAATCCTGCAACCTAATATAAGCTAGCGGTTATTGGCGCCAAATTTCTCACAGCTATTCTTATGGCGCAAAGGCAGCGAGTCGCGCTATTTTCATCGATTTGCAATTAAGTTAATTAATTAAATCATGTATTTTTGCCCCTGGAATTGTGCCGTGAATCCTGCAACCTACATACACCTATACAACCAATATTTTTCTGCCTCAGTCAATTTAGCTGCTGCGCTGGGGGGGGGGGATATAGTTTTGTTTATGCCATGACTCAGTCTCCACGCGATTTTAGTTCTAGCTGGGGCCCGGCCGAAGGACGGGCTTCCCAGCTAGTATATATATATATATATATCATAAGTGATATGTACTGATTTTCATCCTAATGATATTATGTTACTTATGGTATTAGCATATGTAACATAATTACTCATAAGTATGCCACTAGCTCTATTTCTTCCTTAACGGTTTGTTTCACAGATATTGCGTCATCCGTACTCTACGTAATATTTGACGTCATATTTGATGTAATATTGGACGTCATCTAATCTCAAATGCCGATTATGCCATCGCACAATTAGCTCTACGTCTGATAAATCGACGGCCATTATTTTAGAAAAAAAACCTGTTTGAACAACCAAGGCTTAGTAGTTAAAATGAGATACAATATAGTGTCCAGTGCTGTTAATGCAATGAATTTGCAAATTAATGAAATTTTCGGAGACTCACGTTCTAAAATAAATTTGCATTGTCAAATAAAAGAAGGCTAAGAAGCAGGTTTATTGGAAAAATAGTTGAAATTCATGTTGAGCTTTTCTGGGGAATAAAGGTACAGTGGCATACTTATGAGTAATTATGTTACATATGGTATTAGGCATAATACTTATTCTGAAGTCCACCACAAACTTGTGGTCATTCTAGAAATATTTAACACGTGGAAGAAAGAGTACCGACACACTTATATGAAAGCAGGGGCGTAGGAACGTTCTAGAAGTTGGAGGGGGCAAAGATAAACGAAAAGGGGTCTGGAGAATGGTTTTTAATTTTTAATGGAGTGTAGCTTCTCCGAATGCATGTGTACTTGTTACTACTATGTAAATTGGCGGGAAAAGACTGAAATTTAAACACAGTTGAGGTTCTATAAACTGTATATGCTTTTAAAATGATAATTTGAGCCTTTTGAAGATTTCAACTGACCAAAGGTTGGAGGGGGCAATAACATTAGTTGCCCCTCCCAGCAAAATTCTAGGGAGGTGCATTGCCCCCCCTGCCCCTCCCGGTTCCTACGCCCCTGTATGAAAGATAATTATAAACCTATGACTTAAGCCATCATTCTTTCGGTTTTAACGCGTTGCAAATGAGTACTTTTACATATTTTTTTTTAGTAAAGGGTTATTACAATTTTCATAAAACCACTCGAAGGCGAAGATGATATTGGGCTCAAAGTTGCTGATGAAATAGTGCTCGGCATTCGATTAATTTTTATCCATGAATAAAATAAGCTCGGCGATATTTAAATAATATTTATTTAAATAACCAATAGTTGAATAAAATTGTAAAATGCTTGATTGCGTAAAAAACATAATTAAATAAGTTAAAATGATATTCTTTTTACCAACTTTTTTAAAGAAATCGGAAAATTTTTGGATAATGAATAAACAATTCCGGGCACTATGATGAAACGTACCGAACTAGCAGCCTCGTATAGAAACGTTGAAACGAGAAAGGATACGAGGGTGGCCCACGTTTGAATGGACACGCGGCGGATGGAGGGGAATCGTCGCTAAAATGAAGAGTTTTTCGCTACTTCCGGCTACTCTTTAAGTGGAACGCGCGCGTGGGGATGATCCGGAAGTCAATCTTTACGAGAGAAGCGTGTTTCTGCTTTCCGGCTCTGATTTTCGGCGGAAGAAATCGTCGCGTTTGCTCGAGTGGAAACGGGAACTCGTTTTGTTTTTCGACTCGAACACCCTGGAAGCTAGCGCGAAGGCCGCTGAGGGAGTTGAGTTTGCGTGAGGGCCCGTAGAAGTACGATTGTGGTGGTATACACGCCGCTTTGCTTGGCGAAACACGAAGACGCTCTGGTAGACTGGTACGGCAAAACGCGTCAGCTGCGATTGGCCGCGAGCTTATTACCTGCGTAGAAATAGAGGGAGAGATATGGAAAAGGAAGCCGCGGAAGGTGCAACAAGGCACGCGTCTGGCATAAGGCACCTTTCCGCCTCGTTTGAAGGATGTGATTTATACGCTTCCCTCCTCATTCGAAGGAAGTCGCTTTATTCATTTATTTATTTTCCATAATTAGCCGCGTTCTATTACAAAAGTAGAAAATATAAAATTTTGCTAATATGCCAGAAGACAGAGCTGGGTGAAAACTATCATTTAAAGCAAAGGCATAGGTTTTCTTCTGCCTGTCCCCCTTTAAATTAACTTAAAATCCAAAAATAAAAGTAAACCTCTAGACTAGTCTCGAATAAAAATCCTTAAGAAGTAATATATGTTTAAATTTTTTATTTTTCCTATTTGCGGAAAATTTTCTGCATTTCATTTTTCCGAAAAATTCACAACTCGAATTAAAAATCCAAAATTCCATTGGTTACTCTAGTACACCGTACACTCTCGTGGACAGTGACTTAATAGCTACAGTAAAACAAGATCACTACTTTATAGCACGCACCTATTGTTTATAAACACACTCAAATGTCTTTATACGTCAGCATTAAATAACCATATACAATAAGTTTTGTTAGTGCTCGGAATTTTTTATTCATTATCCACAAATTTTCCGATTTCTTTAAAAAACGTTGGTAAAAAGAATATCATTTTAACTTATTTAATTATGTTTTTTTTACGCAACCAAGCATTTATTTGAATAAAAGTGGTATTTATTTAAATAATTGTTTGTTTTATTTAAATAATAGGCTTATTCACTTTCGATTATTTAAACATTTTACCATTTTTATTCAACTATTGGTTATCTATATAAATATTATTTAAATATCGCCGAGCTTATTTTATTCATGGATAAAAATTAATCGAATGCTGAGCACTAACGTCGTAAGTTTTGTCTTATACGCGTTTTACTCCTTTAAATTATATGGTCTAATTTTTGGTTCTTCCGTAATAAACTGTAAATACACTCCCTCATTTATTCGAAACGAGATTGCCCCACTATAACAAATGAAAGATTCCCATTAAACAATTTGAACGATCATTTTCGCGTCAAGTTTAAATAAATATATGGGTGTGTTAAAAAGCAGATCGAGCAAAACATTCGGCATTTCCCATCGTAAAGCACCTGGTTTAAATGAAAATAACTCGATTTCCATACCCGGCTAGTTGTAAAACACACTGATTCGATTTTATAGCGGAGGACTATATGGCTTATAATTCCTGGGATGGCCCTCGGTTCCACCCTCTCGCAGTAGACCATTTGACAATTAGCAGATGCTCTTATTCCGTTTAATATTTCTAGAATGAAGGAGTTCATTGTGTCGGGCTCTCGATTGTTAACACGCCGGCCACGGTCTCGTCCTCGCCGCCTCGCCGCGGTGGATTCCGGCCGCGTTGGCTAATCAACTTTCCCACATCCGTCAGCCGTAACGCGTCATCTCGCCCAAATCTGTGCGTGTCTCCATAGCGCGCGTGCCATATGGTCAGCGGGGTCACCCGCTCCTCCCCGCGGAGCCACCATCGGGTCGTATCCTCTCTCACCTTTCTCTCTCTGGCTGTTTCGTCAGGTAGAACGATATAAGCGGCGCTATGTTACGTGAATCACGGCATGGCTCCCTAACTATTTCGCCCTGCTATAACTCTCACTCTTCGATTACTTTTTTTCACGAGTGGATGTATCCTAAGGCTATGTACGAATTCATTTTTTACTGGCGGGCGGAAGAGAATCCAGGCGCCGTTTCGTTATTAGCGATTTATTTTCCAAGTGTGTTAAATGGAGCGACGAAGATGCGCTTTTTACAGTAAACTCCGTGTTAAAGCAAAAACGATATGACGAAGAAAAGTTATTAAGGATGGTTTTAACTAGGGTCAAAATGACTCGACAGCGAGGGTGGACGCAAAAATTTTTTTTTCACCAGGACAAAAACGCCGCGACAGTGGGCGTAACTTCTAAAATCTCCGTTAGGTCCAATACATTTTTTAAGACGACGCTCGCTGCTGTGGCGTTATTGCCCTAGTTGAGTGACCCGTCGTTATACGCGTTAGTGGAAATTTATTAGTAAACCTAGTACACTCTGTTTGAAAAGTCTTCGACAGCTGAAATTTTTACCCTCTTTTTAATTCTGCTAGAAAACTATAATAGATAGCTCGTTAAAACCAATTGCAACTTTTATTTATTTTCCAATATCTTTCGTTATTTATCGGTTTCGTCCGCCACAAATTAATAGTTTGGCGGGAACCGTCAAAACTCATTTTTGACAACTCTTTAAATATTGGTTCTACGGCACTGACTCGCCCGTTTTTGAATTCACAGTGGTCGGTTCATATTTAGAAAGTGGAAAGATTATCCCTCTACAACCAACGGTTGAGAAGTTATCGCGTTTCCAAATTTTCGTCGAAGTTGCGTTATTTATAATCGCTTGATGCATTTTAGGTGTTTCCTAGTTTCGACGAAAGTTTGGAAACGCGATAACTTCTCAACCGTTGGTTGTAGAGGGATAATCTTTCCACTTTCTAAATATGAACCGACCACTGTGAATTCAAAAACGGGCGAGTCAGTGCCGTAGAACCAATATTTAAAAAAGTGTCAAAAAGGAGTTTTGACGGTTCCCGCCAAACTATTAATTTTTGGCGGACGAAACCGATAAATAACGAAAAATATTGGAAAATAAATAAAAGTTGCAATTGGTTTCAACGAGCTATCTATTATAGTTTTCTAGCCGAATTAAAAAGAGGGCAAAAATTTCAGCTGTCGAAGACTTTTCAAACGGAGTGTAAATTTTTTTTTGCGTCGACGCTCACCATCACGGCGTTTTTGCCCTAGTGAAAGCCAGGCCTAAGGTTTAGTTTCCATTAGCGCGCGTAACGGTTTGTTACTCAACTTTGGTACTTCTGGTACAAAGGTTTGAAAATAAAAAATAATTATAACACACGCTAGTAGAAACTAAGCTTAGAGGGATTATTCGCGACCGAAAACTATCGGTGCGCCCCCTTTGGTTCGCCATTGAATAAATAAATTAATATAACCTTAAGTGGCGATGAGGTTTTGGTGTCTAAGGCCTTTGGCCGACACCATGAGTTTCTTCTTCAAAAAAAAAGTGGCGATGAGGTAATTAGTTATGGATTACCCCAAGGGATAATCCTAGGACCAATCATGGATAGTAGATTTTAAAAAGCCTGGTTTTTAGCCCCCGTAAAGCAATCACACTAAGGGAGTCGTCAAAGGTTATTTGAAAAAAACAAGAGTGGACGATACTGTTCGAAAAAAATAAAAAGATAAACACGAAGTATATTTTTACGAGAAAAGGTATTTTTTCACGTTTATATAGATTAAATATGATATACTAAATATCAGTTGATAGTTTTTATTGAATTAAAAAACCAAAATTAAATATTATTAAAATATAAAGCGCAAAAAAATTACGTAACAATATCAACCGCATTAGATTGCCATTTTGAAATTTTAAAATCACGTGGTACAAACGACCTTGCAAGACTCCCTCGGAGTCTCTCGAGCTGATTGATACTCGGGGAGAAATAAAATGCACTGTGGAAGGCTATCGAAAACCTGTCCTCTTAATTTACTGTCCATGGACCAATATTATTTCTACTGTACATTAACCCTTTATGCGAAAATATTTTGATTCTGTGTTCGCGAAGGCTGAAACTTAAACAATGTTAAAAATGGCTAGATAGAAATTTTCTAATTTTGAATGTGGGAAAAACAAATTACATATTTCATTTTATATGCACTTACATAATCTCCCGCAATAAAATTCTATAAAAATCCACTCCTCAGCTTGCAAAAGAAATCGTATAGAATTAAATTATGTAAAAACAAAAAAAAATTAGGTGTTACATTCATTTGGGATATTCATATTAAATAAATAGTGAAAAAAATATATACATCTTATAATTTGTATTTTTTACGTCATATTTTATTTTGGTCTTATCTGAAATACGCTAGCAAATCTTGGGGCAGAGCTTTTAAATCAAACTTGCAACTAATGTTTTAAGTCGGAAAATTTCCCGCTCGGAACATTTTTCCGAAGAAATAAAAAAAGTTTTCATTCCATGATTAGTCTAATATATTGTTTGAAAATTTAAATGAAGCGGCATTTTCGCCTAATTTTTTCGAATCTGAAAGTAAAACTAAATCTCTAGAGTCTAGACTGATTAACAATGTAACACTATTATTTTTTTGTAGTAGGTTTACTGATATTAGACATTTTATATCGATAAAAAGTTAAAAACATTAAAAACCCTTAAAAAGTAATTTATGATTAAATTTTTCATTTTTCCGATTTTCGGAAAGTTTTCCGCATTTTATTTTTCCGGAAAATTAACAACACTACTTGCAACCTTTGATAAAGATTCAACACAGAATAATTATAATATGTATAAATAAACCAATAGACTACCCCTCCTTTCTATTCTATAATGATTATAATGTATTGTCTATTGAACAAATGTTTATACTTACTATATAGTCTTTTATATGTTTTTATAAATAAGAATAATTACAGTAAAATTGGTCATAACTATTCCACACGCTTTAAATTGGTAATAAAATAGTTCCACCAAAAGTATGAAGGTGTCACGCACACAATCACGCGTCCTCACAAGGTGTATATTTGTATAATAAGTTACCAGATCCCGTCAGAAATTAAACTTCATTTACATTATACAGGGTGTTTCAAAAGGTTATGCAAACATTTTAATTAGTTTTAGGGGGTGAGTTGAGAAGTATGCCTGTTTTTATCATATTTTCCTACGATGAGTTAAAAGAGCGCCAGAGGGCTTCAAAGTGTGGCCTACTAGCCCCTGGAAGTAGGCTGCAACAAGCGCCAAATCAAGAAGCAGGGACTTTAAATTCTGTTTAAGTTTACTTTTTTACGCTGGTTACCTCGATTTGTTACAAAGTCCTTTTTTACCTATCACACGAACCCAAACCTTAATGTTCGCGTTTCCCTGCACTTGGTTTTGCGCTTGTTGCAGCCTACTTCCAGGGGCTAGTAGGCCACACTTTGAAGCTCTCTGGCGCTCTTTTAACTCAACGTAGGAAAATGGGAAAGAAACAGGCATACTTCTCAACTCACCCCCTACAACTCCTTAAATTTTTTGCATAACCTTTTGAAACTACCCGTATAAGAAATATTGATTGTACGATAATTGATATTAAGTGTTTTGTAATTTTTTATTTTTAACTTCTATACTTGTTTTGTTATAGATATATAGTTAAAACTTTACTAACCAAACGACCCATACACAAGTTTTCTTATTTGGGCCGAATAATTCCAAAATGTATTTAAATTACAATGATAATTAAAAAAAAGATATGTTGGGCCTAAGTAGCCGCTATTAGTTTTTCCTCATCGTTATAGGTAAATTTGACTTTATAAATAATGATACTTGCATTTTAATGTAATTTTTACATCGTTTGCTTATATTTTGATACATTTATTTAAGAAAGAAAAAACTTTCTTAAGACTTCTTAATTTGTCTCTAGCAGAAGCTAGATCGTAGACCCTACTTTGGAGAAACTAGCGCCGTTACGCCACCTCGACTCGTTTCGGTCGCGAATACCTTGCAGTATGATGATAAATCATAAAATGGAATTTTCTATTACGTTCTTGACTGTTGCGTCACGAGTGAGTAATAACAGAAGCTTGACCTTCCCTGCTAGGGCTATACTATCTTTAGAGCTAGTTTTCACTTGGGCAAAAACGCCTCCAAGCTCGACGGCGAGTGTCAACTCAAAAAAAAATATTATCCTTAATTGTGGCGGTTTTGCTCGAGTGGAAAACTAGCCTTAATTGTGGCGTTTTGGGGTCGAGTGTAAAACTAACCTTAATTGTGGCATTTTTGCCTCGAGTGGAAAACTAGTTTTAGTTGTGGCGTTTTTGCTCGAGTGGAAAACTAACCTTAGGGTTGGTTTTCACTAGCGCAAAACCGTCGTGACGGCGGGCGTGAACGCAAAAATTTTCTATTAGGCCTAACGAGGATTTCAAAAGTTAGCGCCCCCGTCACGGCGGTTTTGCCTTAGTGTAAGGGTTGGTTTTCACTAGCGCAAAACCGTTGTGACTGCGGGCGTGAACGCAAAAATTTTCTATTAGGCCTAACGAGGATTTCAAAAGTTAGCGCCTTAGTGTAAACCAGCCTTAAACCAGCCTTTAATTGTGACGTTTTTGCTCGTGTATAAAACTAACCTTAATTGTGAAGTTTTTCTCTAGTGAAAACTAACCTGAATTGTGACGTTTTACTCGATTGTAAAACTAGCCTTAATTTTGGCATTTTTGGGTAGAGTGGAAAACTAGCGTTAGTTGTGACGTTTTTGCTCGAGAGCGAAAACTGGCCTTAATTGTGGCGTTTTGGGGTCAAGTGTAAAACTGGCCTTAATTGTGGCATTTTGGGGTCGAGTGTAAAACTGGCCTTAATTGTGCCATTTTTGGCTTGAGTGGAAAACTAGTTTTAGTTGTGGCGTTTTTGCTCCAGTGGAAAACTAGCCTAAATTGTGACGTTTTTTTTTAGTGAAAACTAACCTGAATTGTGGCGTTTTTCCTCTAGTGAAAACTAACCTGAACTGTGGCGTTTTTCATCTAGTGAAAACTATCCTTAATTTTCGCGTTTTTGCTTTAGTGAAAACTAACCTTAATTTTGGTTTTTTTGCTCTAATGAAAACCCGTTCTTAAAATATTTTATAGGAAAACCGCGTGCCGAGATGGTTTTAGTTATATTTATTCGACTCTACTAAAGTGATTACGTAATCGACTACATATTTAGCCACTACCAGAGGCTGTACTCGCTGTAATCGGTGTACAGAATTTGAGGAAGTGGATAGCCCCTCGTATTTATTAGAACTATGTTAGAAGTTATCCACCTTCTAAACGCCCAGCTAAATATCTTTTCAATGAACACTTCAATAAAATATCTTCAAGGAAATCGCCAAGAAGTAATATTTCCGAGAGCCAGGACCTGTAAGTCACTGTTTATTAGTGATTGTTAAAATAATGAAAACTTTTCACGTGTACGGTATCTAACAAGTGTTCCCTTTAAACCAGGTAGCTTTTTTTATACATTAAGCTTAGCAAAAATACCAAAATAAAAAAGGGAACAAGAAAAAACTAAACCCTAACAAATTTAAAATAATGATATTCGGACCAATAGGCTTTCGAGAATAAAATTAAAACGCAAGACTCGGACCAAATAGATCTTCGAGTCCAAAACAAATTAAAATGGAAATTCTAGCTATTTTAATTACATATTGTTTTAAAAACTTCGACTTTTACACAATAAAACAATAAAGGCACTACATGTTTCGACGTTCACTCACGTCGTCGATTTTCGCGTTTTAATTTTAACCTCGAAGACCTAATGGTCTGAGTATTTTGTGAGTTTTATCATCACTTTAAATTTGATAGGGTTTAGCTTTTTTGCCCCCTTTTTATTATGGGCTTTTCTACTTTTCCGCGTAATTTAAACTGCATTATAGTCCATAGGTGGTTTTTATTAACCTTAGCAAAAACACGACGTCCTCTTTACAGGTAAAAAGTTTCCCTTATTTCAACAAGCACTATATAAACAGTACCTTGCAGGTCCTGGCTCTCGGAAATATTACTTCTTTGCGATTTCCTTATTTAAGCGCAGTTTAATTTTGAGCAGCATAACGTATTGGTTTCCTCGCAAATCCTTTCTAGGCTCGCGGGGGGAGCGAAGGTGGATGACGCCAAAGCCGTCGAACCAAATACATTCGGTAGTTGTATCCATGCATTTGGGAGGGGAGTTCGAGGACGAGGTTCGACCTCTCTGAATCAGAACGGAGGCGGCTAGCGACTAAACGGCTTCTTCTCACGGATGGAGGACCAGCTCGACACCCGATTCAATCCATTCCGCCGCTTAATACTTCTCTCGATGACTAAAGAAGGCAAAATGTCTCTCTCTCGCTCGCTCGCATTCAAATTTTCGATTTCTTAGTCTATTCTCGTGGCTCGGATTGAAATAAAAAAAAAGAACGTATATAATGGCGCTGGGCTTCGATAGACAGCAGTCAATAGTCGAAAATCCGCGGGTCCGCTTAGAGCTCTCGGAAATAGATTCTTCTCCGGTCGCCCTCGACAATTCGCGAAAAAGGTTCGGATTCCCCGCTTGGGGGGAGTAACCCGCGGATTTTTCCAGGACCTCGTCGAATGGTTTAGTTAACAGTTTGGGGTTGGGTGTAGTTTGCGCGTAAGGAATGGCGATTGAACTGTTTGGTTGGGTGTAACGGATTAGAGTCGTTTGACAAATGAGGACAAATAAGCTGAAAATCCCTTGACTGGAAGAGTAGTATAGTCTCCTTCTTTCGCCTTGGTAGTGTTTATTTCTCCATCTTATAACTAGCTATAAGTTTCGTCTTCCGTCGAAAATTGTAAATCAATGGATATTTAACGACTTAAGGTCTATTCACACGAGCCAACTTTTTGATCCAACTAGATGAGTCAACTTTGAGTTGAGTAAACTAGTTGGTTCGTGTGAATAAAAGTTCGATGAGTTGATCCACCAAAAAAGTACGCGAGAAAAAAATGGATCACTGATCCATTTTTGCTGACTCAGCATTTTGATTTGAAAAGTTGGCTCGTGTGAAAAGGTCTTTAGGGTAGCTTATTTAATGTTACTATTAGCTTGAATGTTAGCTGTAAAAAATAAGTTCTGGGTGATTCCAGTATGGGACGAAGAATACTCAAGACGCTCCGTAAATTTATATTTCGCGTACTGCAGAATAAATATCCAAAAAAGGTCATACACTTTCGTATACCAGTACCAAAAATACATTTTTCATTCGCCATATTAATCAATTGTATACCCGGAAAAATACCTTTACTTCCATTGTTCAGATTGGCGACCCGCCCCGTAATTGTTCGCGATCGGATCAACACTATCGAATTCCAACGTTTTTAAAGAAATCAAACGTCACCCAAAAGTTGTTTTTCGTGCACACGGACCGAAAACATCTCTCTATCACACTGATTTACCCCCTGTACCCATATTCCCCGCTAAAAAAATCAAATAGTTTCACCAGAAGGAATAAAAAAATATATATCCGGGTCGCCAAAGACGTCGCTCTATCTGAGCATGTGATTTCTTGAAAAGGACACATGCCTTCGCGGTGCCCCCTTTCTTCGCTTTGCGCGACGTACTAAAAGCTACCGAGTATAACCGCAACTTCGTTACCCTTCAACGTACCTCGGGGAAGGTACGCCCCGAGATAGTCGCGACGGAGAAATTTCAAGTTCCGGAATCACGCCGTAACTTCGTTGCGAAGTTGGAAACTTCTTTGATCTTTACTTTTGCCTTCTCTGGAAAGCCATGCTCGGATTTTTTTCTTATGGAAATGTTGAAAGGAAGGAGGATTTAAGCGCCCCTTCCCCCCCGCGTGACTCGCGGAAGGTATTGTACGGCCGACTTCATCAAAATCTCCTTAAAAGTTCCAGCGAAGAATGAAAACACGGCGACAAAGACGTCCAAAATGACAGGGCGGGAAGGCTGCGCTCCATTCTTTCCTGGCGCGGCGGATACGCGACTTTTCGCGTCCCTCGTACTCGATCCCCTCCTGGAAACCGCGCGTACAAATTTTAGACTCCGCATTTAGGCTTTTAATACGGCTCCCTGTTATAAAGAGAGGCCGCGGGGTTGGCTCGGCCATTCGCCTTCCAGCCATCCCACCCCGACAGTCCCCTCCGTTTAGCGTGGACACAATGCCTTTCAATACACAGCCGGTGACAAAATGCACCCTCTTGATCGGAACTTTACCGTATTCAGTTACCAACGTCAACGCGTCTCGAACCAACTCCGCGAATGCGTGTTGGGAGGGTGTCGCCCGCGCCCTGTTTCAAAAATACAGCCGCGAATTTGCATAAACATTTAGTTATTTTCTGCCTGGTTTAACTTGGGCGGCTAATCTTTGCCTTTTATGTTTGGATTTTCGTGGACGGATCACATTGGTTTACGGGTTAAAGCCACGAATCTGTACTGGCCAAATTTAAATCTTGAACCAGTAAGTAGGATGTAAGGTGTTATTGGCCATTTTAATCGATAAATAACCAGCAAATTTGATAAAATAGTTGGAACAATTTATTCATACGTTAGTGTGATTTTAACACGATTGGTCACTATAACGTTTCATATACAAAATGTACAAACTCAAAATAAAACAATTTTCAAGATAGAAGCGTAAATAACGTTTGGTTATTTAGTCACTTTTCGGTTGAACAGACCGAACGGCGTCAATTTCCAAGCGAAAAAGTCCGAAGGGGTCGCGAGAGAGTTTTTCAGAAGTTGTTCGACTTGTACATATCACACAAAAGCCTTTCGATGGGGATGCATCCGATCGTCTTCCGGAAAAATAGTTCTTGGATTGTGTTGTTTCCTACCAACTTCAGCGTGGGCAACAGCAAAAGCAGCTTCCCGAATCGAGAGGGTTGACTCGGATAGGCTCGCTTGATGTAGGTTTGGAGGGTCAGTTGAGCCTGGTCTTGCAAGTCGGATACGGTGGAGAGGCAAGCGTCCCTCAGACCCCGCACATCCGCTGCGTCGTTCACGAAATCAAAGGACCGTTAATAACGCTCTCATTTTAAGCGCCATGGCAAACAAAGCTAACTTCTTACCAGTTTTGAACAGGACTATCGCTTTGAGACAAGCGTATTCCGTGTTGTCCACTCGCAATTGCTTAAAGTTGGTGATAATCTCTTGGAAATTTCTCACTTCCGTCATCATGGTTTCGACTTTCCTGGACGAAGATGGCTCGGAATTTAAACCTGTTTGAAAATCAAAGATTTAAAACCAAAACGTTTTAATGTGTCTCAGTAATAGTTGGCACGGCTTATGATATTCTTACCGGAAGCCTGTAGTAAAGGTCCGAATTCTAGAAAAGGAAAGACTTGAGACGCGCCTAGTAGGAATAATTCTCTCCAACTTTCTTCGACCAGTACCAACTGATCACGTAAAGGGAGAGCCGTAAATGCCGGGACACTCTTGACCCATTTGACGTTCATGAAGAGCAACCTCGCCGCCGTTTCGCAAATGGCCTCTGGACTGCTGACGAGTGACAGGGACGATGGGTGAATAGGAGGAACTATGGGGGTCGGAGACACGGGTTTATGGACGCCCATGGAAATTTCGTGAGGATACTGCAAAGATATCGTATTTTGTAAAATTTATACGGAAAGGCTTTAAGTGGGAAACGTGATAGCGTACCTTAGGTAGAGGTTGGCACAGAAGAGGCGGTTTGGGTATGGTGGCAGTTGGAATGATGGGACTGACGGGGGACGTGGTGGAAGAAATGGCGCTTGACCCGCAAGACGATTCATCGGGAGTTCTCGGTCCGCTCACTGGTTCCGTCGAAGGAGGGGAAACTCGGTTGACTAGGGCGGCTTGTTGGCTTCTGGACTGATGCATCAGAAGTTCGTGGAAGAAGTGATGTCGCGGCGGTTGTATTAAGGTGACGTGGTGAGAGTACGGGATGCCTCCGGCTAACATGTCCAAGGTACGAGGAACGACGGAGTGCTCCTTGACGTAAGCGCCGAATTGTCTCTTCAGAGTCGACGTCCTAGGTCCCCTTTCGTGTTGAACGGCTGCGCGGGAAAAAATAAAATGTTATTGTTTGAATTTTGGTGAGTAAAGGTTTTCGTTTAGTTTGTACCATTACCATCTCTATTCATTCCCGCTTCCAAACATTTCCGGAGACGACAAGCGCGGCATTGATTTCGGTGCGTTTTATCCACCGGACAATGATTGACCCCGCTGTCCCTCGCTTTGCAAGAGTACTGGCGATTGCGACGGATCGAGCGCTGAAACGATTTCAACATTTATTAGATAATGTATTATCCTTTCGTTGTACAATAAGTAATAGACCGGTAACTTCATCGTAGAATTTTGCCATTAGAGAGGTTAAGCTCGCGTTAGAAATCACCATGCAGGGGATAACTATTTTGAGTGTAGGCTGTACCCTATAAAGCTACATCTACTCTCCTAAACGCGTCCTAACGCCGGCTTAAACTCTCTATGAGGGTTTGGCAACACTATACTCCATGAGGTCAGTTCAGTCTTTAAGTACCGTACGGGGCGTGCGATAGTTGATGAATACTTACTTTGAAGAAACCGGCGCATCTGGAAAGAGAAGGAAAGATATTTTACTTGGGATATGGATATGAAACGGGGGGGGGGGGGGGGGTGGTCCGGGAAATCACTTTAATATAGACTCTTGTACAAAGAAGTTATCGGAGCGGCATTTATCCGAATATATAGAGAGGGTCCCCGTTGCTAAAAGCCCGGCGTAAGTGGAGGATCGGTAACGTTACGAAGGGCCATTATGGACGTAAAAGCGCGGGACCGCTTCGGCTTTTTAGCTCCTAACATTATGTTAGGGTGCGCGGAAAATTTGGCCAACCGTTCGACGCGTATTTTCTTCATAATGGACGACGCCGACGAATCTGATTGTCGACAAGGCGCGGAACGAGGGTCATCGAATCCGTACGTCCCGTTGCGCGTGACACGATGGGACCTGGCTGGTCCCCTTCGACGCGCGGGGTGACGGAGACCCTGGGACAAGCTCTTGAAAATAATAAGCATCACTGACGCCATCGGAACAGTCATCTCGTTCGAGACCGATTGTGTCACGCGTTTCAAAAGGATAGAAAGAACGACGCCACTTTCAATAAGTTTCGCCAGAACTCGTAGAAATATCGCCTTCCGAAACGAATTATCCGCTACGGTTAATATCCATCCGAGTTTTCGGTGTTTTTAATAGTCCCGGTACGTTTCCGAGTGATTGGGCTTATCACAAAATGTACTTTAATTTAATAAGCCGATCCCACCGTGTCATGGCGACTAGCGCTATGTAGCGGACAACGTGCCTCCATCTTTAGATTAATTGCCGAACTAAGCTGTGGTTCGGAAACAAATCTGGAGATGGCTGTAATGTATTTTCAATAATTATAAGGGATGCTATGACAGGGTTGCCACATTTTCCAGGTTCAAATTCCCAAACTTTTCTAGGTTTACCCTAACCATTTCCCGAGATTTCTTTTACGTATTTTGAAATTTTTCATTTGACACCAAAATTAAATTTTCTCTCTTTTCCCTGACGTTTTTTCTCGAAATTAAAATTCCCTGACTTTTTAGGCTTTCCAGGTACCGTGGCAATCCTGTATATATTTTTACCAATTTAGGATGGTATAATGCCTCAGTTGGAATTTTAATATTGTAACTCAACCGCGATTGTTTTGATTTGGGACGTTCGTAGCGCAGATGTTATTTTCCTCTGGGTTCGAGTCTGCCTAAAAGCCAGCTAATCCTTAACGCTAAACCCGGCTATACCGCGATGTATTGAGATCCGTATTTTTTCTATTTCCCGCATAATAACGCGTAAGGGGAAAAAAACGGTCTTCTATCAAAGTTTTCTTCCGAAATGAGCATCCCAGCTCGGTATCGCGCACGTATAAAATCAAATTCTGGCGTCCGCGATTGGTCGTATCGCGACGGACGCTTCGAAAACCACCAATAGGGTAATGACTCCTCCGCGTTGCAGGGTGAAAGGAAAAAATCCCCGGAGGCCATGGCCGAAGATTCTAATGGTAATTTGGAAGCCGTTTTCCGAGCGCCTAAGCGGGACTTTTTCATTGATACGGTGGCGCTATCAAAAGCGAGCCGGAGGGAGAAAATCCCCAACAATGTCAGTAAAAAAAGTAAAGCCTTCCTCCATTGGATCAATTGAATGGAGAGCGTTGAAAGAGTCTCCTCAAAGAGGGCGCTGGCTTCGACGCGACTCCCATAGATGGGCCTAAAAAAGAGGTGATTTTTGACGGGACGTTTTGTGTCCATTTTCGGCGAATAATTCATCCACGTTGCCTTAAATCCTCCCCGCTTATTATGCAGTAGCGAATATACCGCCGACGGTTATTGTAAACACTCGCCGAAAAATTCTGATTCTATAACATCTGCGAATATCGCCCCCTCTCTCTTTCGTCTCCTCAACTAAAAACAGGCACCCAATTTCCCCCCTCCCTCGGGTGTTAAACCGCCAGAGCTGTCGAAGGCGGGGGAATGACTTCACCCTCTCATTGCCCTTCCTTCGAATTTATCGGATCAACTTCGGTCTCTTTCGGAGGGACGCGAAAAAATAAGAATTTCAGATTTGGTCAGAAGTGGTCGGATTATCTCTGAATTATTAATCCCTCTAAAACGGTTTCGATTTTATTACGCGCTCGCTTCGCCCTCGGATATCGTTTCTCTCGTTCCGTACTTCATGATCTTGGGTTACATAATTCCCCGCGTTTCCAGTAAACGGTGGAAAATTTCAATAAAAATAACTTTTTTCGGCAAAAAAAGGGGAGGTCTAAGAGGGCAAATAGTTTTCGTAACAAAGTGGGATCGATTCTCACTCGAGATTTCTGTTTGCGTTAGAAATGGGGTGGTGCTATTTGGCAATAGAATGATTCTTACCCGTCGCAAGCGAATATCCCGTAATGTTTCCCCGAGGAGTGGTCTTGGCATACTTCGCAGGGAATGTCCAAAATTCGACCTATTAAAAAAGATTTCGAACAATTAATAAAGGCCGACAATCCCAATTTGTTCTAAAACAGAAATAACAAATTTTTCAGAGTGTTAGTCTTAAAAATAAAGGTCGGCGTTCGATTAATTTTTATCCATGGATAAAAAAGTTAGGCGATATTTAAATGATATTTATTTAAATAACTAATATTTGAATAATAATTGTAAAATGTTTAAATAATCGAAAGTGGATAAGCCCATTATTTAAACAAAACCAACAATTATTTAAATAAGTACCATTTTAATAATAAATGCTTGGTTGCGTAAAAAACATAATTAAATAAGTTAAAATTATATTCTTTTTACCAACTTTTGTTAAATAAATCGGAAATTTTGTGGATAATGAATAAACAATTCCGAACACTACTTAAAAATTACGAATAACACGCTAGGCTGTGCATAATTAAAACTAACTATAGTTCGTTTTAGCTTTGAACGTCCGAACTAGTTTTTAACGTAATTAGCGCCAATTAGCCCATGCTTTTGTTAAATTTGGTGGAAGAAATGTCAAATTATTATAATTTTAATTGAGATTTCGTAAGTTTTAAATTAATTTAATCACTTTGCTTATTATTTTAATTAATTATAAATACCAAAGATTAATAAATGCATAAAAATAATAAGCAAATTATAAATTATAGCATTAAGTTAATATTAGGTTATTATATTTCTCATTGAATCTGACCCCTTTTACAATTTTCCAATAAGTTCGCAAATTATTTTTCGAAATAACGGTTATAGTTTGTAGGCGTAAACTAAATATCTCACAGATGTCGATTTAATTGTGAAATAGATTAAAACGTTGGAAACACTTGTGTTTTTGGCTTCCCGACGAGAGTCGTATTTGTCGAGCGGTATTTTCCAGTTATCCGTGACGTATTACGAGACATCGCGCCTCGCTTCTGATGTTTGGGGTATAAATTACCCGAGTGATATCAAGTCAGTCGGGGGTCAGCCGGGCTTTCTATAGCGGAACCGTCACGCGTGTTTGACCTTTGCTGCCTCGGAATCGCGAGTCTCCTCAACACCTGACCAATGACCACCTGGTGCACTGGCGAATCTAACGGAGCGCGAAGGAGGATGCGCGGGTGCCGTTTAGCGGCTCCGTTTCCGCCGCGTCTCCTTCCGAAGATGATCGAACTCGTCCCACTACCGAAAGGATCTGCCGAGCTCCCGGTCTGTCATTTCCGCACGTTGCATCCTTCCGTCTAATTTAGGGGTCAATACCGGCCCAGATTTAATTATTTTTGGGGAAGGTGGCGGGATCTCTATGGGGGCCATTTTATTCCGTTCGGAGGCAGCTGCGTCCTTTCTTATATTCCGACAATTTCACTTAATAGGATCTCTTTAATTTGAAATAAACTACGCAATTACTACAGCTAAATCGATACTCAATAGGGAGCTAACAGTTCTACGTCACCCATGCTTATTCTCATTGAAAAAAATTCTACCCAACATGGCGACCACAGTGTTAGTTCCCTATGTTAGTATTTCATTCGGAACTTTTATCACAGTTAAAGATTTAAATTTTGGGTAATAGCACTTCGACTATATTAGGGTCTACGGGATAATAACGTAGCCGATACTACTCTATAGCTTTAGCCATGGCTGACGTGTTGATATACAACTTTTTATCTATAAGAAAAAGCGTCGGTGACGTTCTATCTTTTTTAACGTATAGATTTCGGTGTAATTTTATAACATGCTGTTTTTAAAACATAAAATTTATGCTGGGGAAAATTTGCCAAAGTACAGACCCAGTGCATTGCTTTATCTAGCTAAGGGCTCCAATATTTCGTTTTGTTTTTTTATACAAAATAGTTGACTTCGTATAGGTAAAACCATTTCTTTATTTTAATAAGCAACTTCCCCGTGATCGTTTGCCTAAGATCAAGGGGTAATATGTTTTCGTATCAGCTGTTTAATATATCTAATATTAAAATTATATCAATCTATTCGATTTATACTCCCTCGATTGATTATTGGTTAAACTAAATACTAGTATACATTTTAATTTAATTGGTCAAGTTTATACAGCTATAGGACCCTTTGCTAATATGAAAGGATATTAGAAAACCGGTTTTTATAGAAGTGCGATAGAAGTGAAATTTTAGGATTTGCAATGACTCAAAATTAAGGAAAAACTAAAACTAGGAATTTGTTCACATATAGGCGAGGGAAAGATACTATGTTTAAGTGTGTCATGATTAAAATGATAAAATAATCATTATTTTTTAATTTCATTTCATCATTTTAATAACGATTAAATCATTTCAGTCACGATTTAAATTTTTCGAAAATTCGAGCTGACGGGGTGCTGGCGGAACTTCTTGCGGAGTTAATCAATTCAATCTCGATTTAATCATTTCAATCACGATTTAATTATAAATCTCGATTTAATCATTCAAATATCGATATAAGCATTCAAATCTCGACCTAATCACTCAAATCTCGATGTAAGCATTAAATCTCGACTTAATCACTCAAACCTCGATGTAAGCATTCAAATCTCGATGTAAGCATTCAAATCTCGATGTAAGCATTCAAATCTCGACTTAATCATTCAAATCTCGACATTATAATTCAAATATAGATTTAATCGTTTAATCTGATAAATCATGATTTAATATGATAAATCATTTGAGGGTGTCCTCCTAGTAATCATGATAGGGACCTGTCCCTCGCAAAAAAAATTCAGTTTTTCAAGTTCGCAGTGGAGTTTTAAATCATTAAAATTTCTCCATACAAACACCGAGGGGCTGATCACTCCACGTATTCGGTGTACAGAGCCGTACCTTTGACTGTACTAATGGGACTACGCGTAATCTTTGAAGTCCCTGCCTTTGGCAGTGCTAATCTAAGCGTAATCCAGTGTACAGACTTTCTAAGAGTGGTTAGCCCCTCGACAAACACGTATAATAATAACCGGTATAGAGCAGAATGGATGGCGCGCAAGACTAAAATTAAGTAACCTGTTAAATAGAGTAAACCAGCGGCGGCGATCGGAAAATATTTCTGCGGGGCACGGGCCATTATTTTTTTATCAAAAATTCATAGCAAGAAAATGTACATCTCTAAATTTATATATTTTTTAAAAAGTGTTCTTTCTTATATCTCATCCGTCAAGGAATACATTGATAATAAAAGTTAAGTCGATATCTTTAGAAAAATATCTGTGTACATGGCTAGATAATTAAGCCTTTCTTGGCCACGTACTTTACGAAGGTATTTTAGGTAAAATATGGTACACGACGGGCCGATTTTTTGTTTGGACGAATCTATCGGAATCAATTTTAAGGTTATATCATCTTAATGCTACTCGCATCTGCAATCTCAAAATAACTTCTGTAAAAAGACTGAATTCGGACCAAAAATAAAGGCAGTGAGATTATAAATTTTTCCCTGTTGCTATTTTTCCTCAATTTTATTTCTGTGGGGGCTCTGCCCTCGTTTGTTTTTCCCCGTGGGGGCTCGAGCGCCAGAGCCCCCACGGGATCACCGTCACTGGAGTAAACTATAGCAAAGGTCACGTTTTACCTTAAAACCCAGTTTAACTCGGATTGATTGCCAGTTTTGGCCATTTAAATTTAGAGAAATCGGGTTTGAAGCGATAATGTGAGCGTGACTTAAGTGATTTAATTTAAAAATGTTACAAACTTACTAGATGTCCCGTTGACTTTTGGCGGAAGAGAAGAAGCCATTGGCAGGAATAACTGCATGAAAGCCTCTTGAAGATGTTAAAACGGGACTGTAAACAAAGACTAATAATAATAATAATAGAGCGCGTTTCGGGACTTGTTCGAAGCGAGCCAGGACAGTTTCACGAACACGACATTAGCGAAGGAGACTGTTCGAACGAATGATGAGTCTCCGCCATAGGACCAAGGATCCCCTTTTTTACGTGCATGAGATCCATATAACATAATAGAGGGGCGAATTCGTCCGAGGGGGCATATTGGGGAAAGCCCGAGCCGGAGTGAAACCCCGGAGAGCCGGGTGAAGGAGGAGCCAGCAGTCCCATCGCGATTGGTTCCCCCTCCACGCAAAAAGAGAGAGAGAGAGCTTTTTGTAGCTCTCCTTACACGTAAGCGATCCTCGCAGGGGCATCCGAAATCCGCCAGGCGTGAAAACGACTCTTACCGTAAGCGCGCTATACCGGCGGCGCCTTCCACACCACTTACGATACTGGCTCCGTCAATGTAAATATTTTTTTTTACTGGAAATCGATCGACATTGACATTTGTCAAAGGTTAAACTTGCCATTAATTACAGGGTTCCTACAGACCTGGAAAACTTTGAAAACCTGGAAATATCAGGGAATTTGATTGTCGACAGAAAAGTCAGGGGAATTCCAATTTTTTTTATGAGGATTCAGAAAGTTTGCCCTGATGAATACCAATTTACATCAATACGTTTTTCATATTAAATATTTTACTTTATTTATTCTTTATTATATTGGATAATTTTAACTTAAATTGCAATCATGAAAGGAATTACTCTGTAAATCTTAGTTTTATTTTATCTTGCACCTGGAATAATCAGGGAAATATTCGTGGGAAAACCTGGATTTATCAGGGAAATCCGGTTGCCAATAGCGGTATTATTTAATGGAGGATATTTTAATTAATAGTTCTTTTTATAAAATAACCTTGGCCATCTTGTTGAAATGTTGCCTCCCCGCTTCAGCTGTGGATCCGTTTTCTCTCCCACTAAAGAGCTTATGAACTCATCCTTAGGCATTGGCTGAATTATTCCAGGGCAACATTTCAACAAGTTGGGCAAGCGTAAAGACATTTTATAAAATCAACTATTGTTTTTGTATGTAAAATTAAAATATAATTAATTTTAAATCCGCAACACTTACAAAATTGTTAGGGTAATACCAAAAATAAATAATATTTGACGTGATATTTCCATCGAGATTCCCAAATAATTGACGTACTATGGCTACGACATTGGACCGTACTGTCTTGAGAGCGCTCTAAGATAATCATCACCAATAGAGTACTATCAGTGCTACATCACGCAACTTCACCCATGCTTTTTCCTATAGAGAAAAAAACGCGCGTAAAGTGGCGGCCATGGCCAAAGCTACGAGGTGATACTACTCTATAGTACTTTGAAATATTTTTGAAGTTCAATTTCGAAATAACCAAAACTATAATTTATACGTTCTTTTAAACTTGATCTACATGAAAGCGCTTTAGCGATTTCCAGTAACAGCCCGCGATTACAGCAGCGGATAATGTTACTTCATAAGGAGCTTTTAAGTAAAAGTGGTTTTTGTATTATTTAATACTAGGTAATTTTTGAAACCCCCTGAGACCACGAGGCCCTAGACGCGCCACTACTATGCCGGGTGTGGTTCAGTGGCGTAGACAAGGGGGGGGGTTACGCCTCTCAGGTATTTTACATAGTTTAAAACCCTCCCTTGAAGGATTTCTAGCTACGCCACTTGTGTGGTTGATGATAATTGCAGTCGAAATCGTTTGAAATATGGCATATTTAAACGGCCATGTAGCATATCGGCCTTTTGGTTAAAATCAAAGCAGATCACTCCACTTTCTCACCCTTAATATCTAGTCACAAGCACCCGATATGATATGTTTGGTTGGCTAAAGCCACGTTGCCAGACGTACCATAATTATGGTACAATTCAATAACTATAGCTAGAAATTTGGAACGTACCATAATTTCACCAGCGTGGTACGCCTTTTAGCAATAATTTTAAAAGACCGTAGCATATTTTCAATGGAGAACTAACACTCCGTAGGTTTGGCTGTGACCGCTATGTTGGGTAGAAATTCTTCTTCAATAGGGAGCTAACAGTTCTAAGTCACACGACGTCACCCATGCTTTTACTTATTTAAAAAAATTCTACACAGTCAAAGCTACGGAGTGTTTAGAGATCGGGGTTTGGATAAGAAATATCCGTTTTATTGGTTTTTTTTCCATAACCTAAAATATCCGAATAAAAACTTATTTTTTGCATATTAAATAGTTTTATAACCGCCAATAATATCCATAAATAAACAGTTAACCGAAATTTTTATGAATAATCGAAATTTAGGCGGTAAATTTATCTGTTCCACCGACCTCTAGGAGTGTTTGTTCCAGGACCGGATTAACACTATTGGGGGCCCTGTGCAAAGTAGAATTTGGGGCCCCTAAAAAATTCAAACCTTACTTTGGTGCTATATGACTTTAGTCTGAGATAAATTTTACAAATGAACTTAAAAAATATATTTAAATATTAATATTAAAAACAAATTGAAAACATATTTATTTCGAAGATAGGGGCTCCTGTGCCATGGCACACTTGGCACATGCCTTAATACGGCCCTGGTTAGTTCCCTATAGGAAAAAGCATGGGTGACGTCGTGTGACGTAGAACTGTTAGCTCCCTATAATTCTGATAATTCTAATTCTAACACATTAACATTTTGCACTCATGTGTCAGCTCAAAAGGCGCTTAAATTAAACATCTTCAAGGAAATCGATTGCCTAGAAGTAATATACCCGAGAGAGTTAATGTTTATATAGTGCTCATGGAAATAATGGACACTTTTCACCTGTAAACAGAACGCCGTGTTTTTGCTAAGGATTAAAAAGTAAAAAAAAGCTACCTGTTTAAATCGAAACACTTGTTGCATACCGTACAGGTTAAAAGTTTCCATCATTTCAACAAGGACTATATAAACATTAACTTTCAGGTCCTGGTTCTCTGAAATATTACTTGGTGATTTCCTGGAAGATGTTTTATTGAAGCGTCTATTAAATCTATACGTCGACCACGGCAATTTTTGGTGCTTTGTTTTTTAAAAATAACTTTTAATTTTTAAAAACTAGCCAAGATTCCGAAAAAAGCCTACATATGTGAAATAAACTAGTAAATAGAAAGTAATATACTATAGAGACAGATACTTCATGGTTTAAAATAAACTTTTATTAAAAAATAATATTGGGCAAGCTTTTCGAGCTCACTCGCTCCTTTTCAACCCTTAGATAGAAATGTCGAAAAATTTAATCTCTATAGTATATTACTTACTATTTACTAGTTTAAATTAACCATGGTTAAATTTTGCTTTTATGATATGTGAAATAATTTGGCCAAGAATTCAATAATTTTTGAGTTCGTATACCATAATTTTTTAATTTTTACAACCCTGGTCTAAAATGAAGTCTGCTGCGGGGAAAAAACTTTACATCGAATCATTTATCGTTTTCTGTTCATTATGATGTTACATCTAGGAGCAACACAGCTCCCCACACAAGAAGAACGCAGTCCGTCAAAAGTCGTACATTTTCTTGTGTACATTTTTCATTGGTTAGACGTTTTATCGCCTGCTGCCGTAGGAAGGGAAAAATTCGGAAATTGTCTTCCCCCTTTCCGTAAAACGTTCAGCGTAAAGGCTCGTCCAATGAAATTTGTACACAACACTGCGTTTGCGTGTTTAAAGGCTAGCTGCGTTATCCTAGGTTACATAGGATTTAGAAACAGCGTTGTTATATCTTCTAAACGTAAGCGAACGTTATTATAAATGACTACTGTATAAATAAATACGTCACTGTGTTACTTTAAATTTGAAAGTTAAATTAGAAAATATATCTATTATAATATTTTTCTCTTTTTTTCTCTTCAAGAATTAGTGTACCTTTGCGAGCTCGCGTTGATTTTTTCCAAAAACGTTTAGAGAGAAAAATAGTGCGAGGTGAAATGCGTCGTACCGTAACAGTGGTGGATTACCCAAAAATTATGTAGCTAAAAAACTAAATACACTTTTACATAATAAGATTTCGCATAAATATGATTTATGAATAAGTCTAATTTTGACATTTTACATGTTTAGGCAAATATACACATATATGCGGTGTATACATTCGCGTTTTGATGGGAAATTCGCGAGCAATAGAATCTGCGTAAGGAACACGTTTCATTTGGATGGATACTTCCAGCGTTATAAATATACTATAGAGACTTGGCACTCCGTAGCTTTGGCCATGGCCGACATTGTGGTCATATTTTTTCTCCCCACGATAAAAACTATTTAAAGAAAACTGTGACGTAGCACTGCCAAGTCCCTATTAACGTTAACTCTAATCCAATATTGCTTCAGAGCGAGCAACCTTTTTAGCGGTCAGGGTTTGGAAAAATTAGAAATTCTTTAAAATTTTAAGTTAATTATACGAGTGGATGCAAGTACATTATTATACGTAGTTAGAGTTAGCTACTCTTCGCCTACTATTTGGTGACATTTAGGACTATGGTCGCGGCTCAACTAACTCGAAAGTGAACGTTCTTGACAGCTTATTATTGAGATATTAGCGTGTATGGGGCCTTTCCCGCCTGCCACCACATTTCATCGTCTTTAGCACAAATCTGCGGGAGGGATCTCTTTCCTACTCCTTTTTGGGGTCTCAATCCCCCCCAGCGAAAGCAAATGTCAAGTTTCCCCCCTCGTCCGAAATCCGTTATGGACTTTCGGGACCACCAATTAGTTTTGGGAGGGTCACTCCGCTTTACAAACTCTTTTTTTTTCGCGGGATCTAACATAACTTTACAAGTACCTCTTCTCTCGAAGACGTAGACTGAACTTGACCCTGTACGTTTCCAACGCTATTAAGTAAATTTTAAAGTAAATCTCGTAGCGATTTCCGATAAGTTGCTAGTTTATTCGAAGGCACTTAAAGAGTACGGGCTGCAGCTCTGTTCGTTGCTTCACAATTCGGGATGGCGTTTCGACCCCATTTCTTGACCTTTTTGCGTTAAAAGGGTATTTTGAAAACTAGCGTCTTTGTGGTCGAGATAAGCCGTTCAAAAATTGGCGAAACGCGTTTCTGTTTATTGTTACCGTTGAAGATTCTCGACTTGATAGCGCGGAAGGGTACAAGTTTGGTCGAAAGTTGGAATTCACCGGAAGTTCGCCATCGCGTACGCTTCCTTTTTTAAGGTGGGGTTATCATTTTTCGCGGTGATCTCTACTTTGCAGCTGAATGCACTTACCCTTTTTTGACTCCGCGAAGTTAATTCGACCAAAATGGACGTAGGGGGCAGGGGGGACGGGCTACTTTGAGTGTAGATGACTAAAGTCCAGAAAAGGAAAAGAGAGGGTCATTTTTCACGGGCGTGTGTCACTGTCTTCAACAAGAGGATTATAAGTATTCTTGGAAAAAAAACTAGAGCCCGTTGATAAATGAGGGCAGACTTTTTGGTCCTTTCGATGGTGAACGTTTCACGGTTAAATCTCTAATCGGTGGAAAATTTGCAAAAAGGTGTGGAATGACATTGATAGACTTCGAAAACACTCTTTTTGACCGCGTCTTTACGGAAACAAAATGTCTTCTCTTAATTTACGACTTTCCAGCTCGGCGCACCTGGGATTGCGCTAAACATTTCCATAACAACCTTTGTATTATCCTTTTTGGTTTGCCTTGATATAAACCGGTACGGCCCGGTTCACAAATTGGTTACTGGAAAACAAACTAATACTCTTTTTAGATAAGACTTCCAGGGTTCTTCAAAATGTTTTTTTTTTCAAAATGCAAATGCAAAATGCTAAATACTTTCTCCATAACTCCAAATGCCAAATGCAAAATTATAAAAATACATTCTCCATACCTCAAATTGCAAAATGCAAAATATTTTCTCCATAACTCAAAATACATTTGTCATTTTGAAAATTGGTTTTTCGAAATGCAAAATTAAAAATTAAAATGGCTTTTGCAGCTCAAAATTAAAATGTAAAGTAGTTTTTGCAGCTCAAAATTAAAATGTAAAATAGCATTTTCAAAATGCAAAATGTTGTTATTAATAATTAATTAGTAATTAATAATAATTACGCAGAGATTTCAAAACCATCCTCGCATCCCGCGTGGGAAATAAAGCTGTGGCACTGTACGAATGGTCGTCTGCTTCTGGGTAAGTGACTCAAGTGAGTAACTGATTATCGCCATCTGTTAATAAATAGCAGACGAACTTTCTCTGCAAGAGCTGCGATGATGGTACCAGAGTAAAAAGATTTTGAAAAAGCATTTTTAAAATGTTTTTCCACCCAAAAAATAATGCAAAATACTTTTTCTAATTCAAAATGCAAAATGGTATTTGGCATTTTGCACCCAATTTAAAATCTTTTCGGCGGGTCTAGAATAAATTAATACTTATTAACTTTTAAACACATCGATAAACGATATTTTATAACAAAAGTTCAACTCAAGGTAAATAGAAACAAAAATAAACAATCACGATTTTTATATAATTTAATAAACTATTGTTACTGAAGTGGTAAGAATTTTGGTGTATAAAAATCTGCCTCTGATGGCATTGTCCACATGAAAGCATGTTTTCCAGTGGCGTCGCTAGTATTTTCTTTTTGGGGGGTATTTTTGCGAGTATTTTAATTTTGGGGGGTATTATTGGCGAGCATTTTCATAAGGGGAGTATTTTTGGCGAGTATTTTCATAAGGGGGGTTGCGTAACCCTCGAAAAGTTTAAGTTAAACTTTTTGTGGTTTTACTTCCGAGCTTAGGTCAAATTGGCCGCTTTAGCTAGGAATTTGTTGATAGAACTATTGTTATTGAATATCCACAGAATCGAAGGAAAAATTCGGGCCGAAACTCAGCTAGCTCCCCCGCTTCCGTCATGTGACCCAGGCATACCTTCTCGCTTCTCAACACTCATGGACTCTGTAGCCCAACTCTTAAAAGTTAAACAATTAATGACTAATGGTTGGAAAGGTATTTCGACCATTTAATATTCATTTACAAAGTAAACAGTTTATAATTTACATTTTTCAAAAGGGCAACGAAAAAATTTGGGGGCTATAGTGTCCCCAAAAACTGGCCGCTTTCGACCACACTGATGTTCTCAATTGGCAAATGTGAATCGATCATAAATCCAAGGAAGAGAAACCCACTATTTGAATATTTGGTTTCGATTACATTATATCAGAAGTAAATGAACCGAAGTTATTGAAATATAGGAGCAACAAACACAACACCCCACACAAGGAGAACGCAACCCGTCAAAAGTCGTGGATTTTCTTGTGTACGTTTTTCATTAGCTAGACGCTTTAGCGCCTTCTGTCGTCGGAAGGGGAAAATTCGGAAATTGTCTTCCCCCCCGCCCGTAAAACGTTCAGCGTAAAGGCTCGTGACGCTCGTCCAATGAAATTTGTACACAACACTGCGTTAGCGTGTTTAAAGGCTAGCTGCGTTCTCCTTGTGTTTGTTGCTCCTAGTTGAAATAGCGCTCAAAATTGGAGGGCGTTTTCCTTATGAAAAAAATGATAAAATCGAGTCAAATAAAAGCTAATTTCCATCCAATTGGGAGTAGTTTGTACAGCCTTAGACCAAGAAACACAGGGACGTCTCGCTCATAGCATACCCAACGCTTTATTTCTCAACGGGGCTTTGTTGCGGCTGCGGTAGGGAGAGGGGGGTTAGTGGATACAGATAGTCAACAGGCGAAATCCATGAGAGATAAAAATAACGTTTTTTTAAAGAACTTGAAAAAATAATCAGCTAAGAGTTACATATTCTTAAATTATTTTATATTTTTTTAATATTTTAGGGACACAAATATAAAAAAACATACCAGAAATTTCGTTTTTGGGAGCCACGCAGTTGCAGGCCACGTGCTGACAGATTTTAGGGCTGTGCACGTGACTCAAATAGCCAATAAAAATTGACTCACCTTCCCTACTAGCGACACCGCGCGAGATAAATAGGAAATATAGGCAGCCGCAACGAAGCTTCGAGCGCGAAATATCTACCGTGTGACGTCCCTGTGTTTCTTGGTCTAAGGTATAGCTATTTCTATGTTTAAAAAATAGTTTCATAAAAACCAAAACGTTTTTTTTTTCGGTCTAGGAGCGCGCAAATTTTCAAATTCGAGGTCAAAATGTAACTTCATAAGGAAAACGCCACCAACACGGGGAGTATAGCAGTCTGATAACTTCGGTTCATTTACTTCTGATTATAATCCATATATTTAACAACCACCATTATTTCAAAACGGTATCGTTGTGAAATCGCACCAATATAAAATTAAATCCATTTTAGATACTTCTAAACGTGGTGCCCAATTATAGTTCAGAAATTAATCTTTCTATGACCAAACTCATCACGTTGTTGTCCAGTCCGTTTGAAATCCATTCATCTCTAATCTCGGACGTCAACCGCAGCCTGTCCCCTCATTTTCGTTTTTGGCGGAATATACGCCCCCTCCATTTCCTGACCTTTCACCCCGCACAGCGAAACATTTTCCCCGAATGTCGTCGGTATAGGCGCACGCGGATTCCGCTTTGTCCCAACACGAGCGCCCGAATCCGTCCCGGGCCGAAATCTTTGTTTGCTTTGATCGGCACTCGCCCCTTTCGCTTGGCCGTCTTTCTTGGCGGACCTGGAAGGTTTGTACATACCCCTTGTATTCAAGTACCACCAGGATTTCTTTGATAGAAGCGAGTAAAACATTCTGCTATTGATATTTATGAAGCTTTTTGGAATCATTTCAGCGAGTCAATTATTTTTCTGGCGTGTGTAGTGACCTGACTAACGAGTTATTCCGCTCTAGAAAAGTGTGACAAAGATCAGGGCGTAAAAGCGGCTAGGTTCAACTTTGCGTCCCTTCTCGTCGCACTCTATCCTCGGATTTACCCTCATTATTAGGTTTGTATAGTCTCGTCTGACCCTTAAATCCGCGTTAAATCCATATTTAATAAATCGTTAACGGGGAGCTGATGAATCCGGCGAGCGTCCGTTACACTTTTCAAACTCGTATATAGATTTCAAACCCGCCCACACAACTCGTCCGACAATGTTTGCAGTTCACGACGCCCCTTGAAGATTAATACGACCGCGTACCCGCTGCAAGGCAGTCAACTGCCTTTGACCCGCGATTAGGGTGCCAAAAAACCGCGCTCTTCGTAAAAGTTGGTGATACCCTATTTTTTAGCCACTGAAGGGTCTCTGGGGCACTTTACCCTCCCTCCCTTCTTCGCGTGGTAGCGGGATGGCCGGGACGCTGCGGCGTCGGCTGGTGCTAAACGACAGCGTCCTCCTCCTCACTTGACCCTCTCCTGGGAACCGATTGTAGTTGGGACCATCTGGGGATGACAGACCAGCCCGTTCGGCGTTATGCACCGACGCTGGCGCGTTATTAAGCGTTCGGTTTTCGCCTCTGACTATGAACCGCGACTTATTACGTGACTCGCCGGGATTTGATAGACTCTGGGCTCATCTATTCGCCCAGAATCACGCTGGGAAACGTATAATTAACCGACCCTTACCATCCGCGTACCCCTTATCCACCATTTCATATGGTCTAGTTGCGCTCGTAGAGAGCGTCATCCGCGATACTCTTCCGCCAATAATTCCTTGTTTGGCCATTTTCCCAATGAGGTTTTTTATTTATTGTACTTGTCTAGAGATGCGCCAGACGGCGAGTTATACAACGATTCGCCGATTTATTCTTATTTGCTTTCCATCACGATTTTCAATTAATATGCGTTTTGTATGTTTTCGTCTAACTCTCGTGAATTTTGATCTTTTTAAATTTTGGGTAAATGGACCAGATTTCACCCCCTAAAAATAGCAGTGACAGCCCCAGAGATTTTTGGTTGGGTAGACCAAGTATAAGTGAACACCCCAATTGTTTTGGACCCGTAGGAGGGTATTCCCAAGGCTAATAAAATCATACTTGAAAATTGAATTTCTATGTCCTCTGTAGTAAATTTCAGAAGTTCACTGTCGAACTTTTTCGCTAACTAACAAAATTTTGGGGCCCGAAAGATGGGTTCAAAAATAAGTTTCCAAATAGGTCGTGACCCTCAAAAATAGGCCCTAATAAAGTTGCGATATCCGAACCACTCTACAGCAAGGTTCACACTTACCCCTAAAATCGCTTCGTTTAGATAACTAGTTTTTAAAACCAGCGTGAGAAATAACTTCGTGTTGGTTCGGGAAGCAACTCATCCTAGTCGGATCGTTTAGAATCGCTTTCCAAACGACAAGGCGGGGAAGTAAAATTGCTCGTATTTTCAAAAATAATGGGAATAAAATTCTAAATAATGTCAAATAATATTACTGTTTGTATAGTAAACATGATTAACTAATTGTTTTGGGATATATTTTAGTATTTTCAAAATTCTGGTCATAATTTGAAATGACGTTAAGCCTTGGCTATAAGCGAACCGCCCTAAACTGGGTTTTAGGCTCTAGTGTGAACGTGGTTAAATAGTACTACCCTTTTTTACGAACCTTGAGTACTACCATAAGTAACAAAATATACATAAGTACTAAGTAAGAAAATAATCAACTTTTTTGTATAATAATTTTTTTTATTTGATTAAAATTTTAATTTTTGAAAATGCTAAAAATAGAAAATATAAATAAGAAAATAATGAAAAAGTTCAAAGTTGACTAAAATCTTTACAGGGGTACCCTTACATTTGGTCAGATTCCCATGTTATATTCAATAGGAAAATTTCCATTTTGTATTGTCAAAATCATTTTTGGTTGCCATGGCAAAACGGTTGCCTATGGAGACATTTCCCTTTAAGGTGTTTGAAGTTACATGAAGCATGGGCCAAATAATGATAAATTATTATTTGGCCCATGCTACCGAAGAGTAGGCTTATGCTTAACACGCCTGGAACTTAATATTATTTAATCTTCTAATCATCGTGATAAATGAATTTCACACACAATTATTGTTTAAGAAGAGATTAAATACCTTTAGGAATATGAATCCAAGTCGATATTATTAATAAAACCGACTAAAATAGATGATATAATCCCCCTGACTCCCTCGTGTTGATTGACTACTTGATTCAATTTTTATCTCTAAGACTCTAACGGTTTTTTTAACTTTGATTGTCGCTCGATGGCGCGACAGCGAGCGACAATCAAAGTTGGCCGTGACCGGGCAAGCAAAGGTTGCTGTCAGCCTTGGAAATAACGGTGGTCAGGTGGTCAAAGACCAGTTTATTAATTGCTCAGACCAGTTTATTTATTCAAAATTTTTGGGGTCACTGGTCACCGTGTCCAGTTTATTAATTCGATATAATTAGAAAAAAATAGAAGGTGACCAGTTTAATAATTCGAAATAATATCAAATAATAGGAGATGAACAGATTATTTTTTCAAGGTTTTTGATTTCCCTATTCACCGGATTTCTATGTACCGCGACTCCGCATCCCACGAACGAGTCGAACTGTCAAACCCCCTCTGGCCCAAAGCCTCAAACCCTCAATCCTCTGTCTCGCATTCCCCCGAGTACGGTAGGCTACGCGGTAACGGACCGGGGACTCGGGATCTACGGGGCCTAGAGCAGAGAGAGAGAATACGGTAAATTACGAGGGTCGTCTAAGCTATGGCAGTAGTCTTAGATGAGATAGTACTATATTGTACTATTCTTGTGATACTCATAAAATAAACTATACACTATTTTGAATACGTGTAAAATTAATGTTACCATGTAGTATAGGTTTTTATAGGTTTATAAAATGACATTAGAACATTTTATATGAGACCAGTTAAATAATTAATAAGCTAGGGGTCACTGGTCATAATGACCACTTTAATAATTCATATTCTAAGGGGTCAGTGGTCATAAGGACCAGTTTAAAAAAAAACTTATTTCCAAGGCTGGTTGCTGTAGTTCAAAAACCGCCAAAAAAAAGGCAATATAAATATATTTCTTAAATTCATTACTAAAGAAAACAACTATTTAAATTAATTTTGAGAAAGACATAATAGTTAGACAAGATCAAATAATATCAATGTTTTAATAATATGCATTTTACTCTTTGGCATAACTTTAAAAAAAAACACTGAAAAAGGAATTATACTCTAGCCAAATTAATGATTATTCAGGCCAAACTGGCATACTAGTTCCATAGATTTATCGCGTGAAGCAAAGGAGTTTCTCCACTTTGCCGACGTTGGCCCAACCACGATTTGATTTGTATTTTACTCAGTTGCAAATTTGAGTATTATGAAAATTTATGTTTACACAATGCTCGTAAGATACCGTCGGCCCGATCGCGATTGAAAATTATAGTTAAAGTAGTAGTCGGTATTGCGTCGGCGTGACGTACAGAATCCGACTCCGACTGCCCGACTGCCCGACCCGACCAAAAATTGGATTTCGTGTGCTACTGGGGTTGTGGTGGCCGTACTTACCTGACAGTTCTAAATAGTCCTTAACCACGTTATGATTTATTAGCTCCGAGATTATAGGCAGTGTCAGACTTGTGTTGTGTTCATTATATAACTTATGGTACTACTGTATAGTAGGAATAATACTAATGACTAAACGTAGCAATGGTTCTCAATTTTCTTTCGTCGAAAATCGTATTAAATAGTGAATTTTCAAGCCATCACGAACTGCAGCCAATGCAATTAGAAATCGTTGAAACGATTAGTCGTAGTATGGAAATCCATTATAGTTTCAATACTAAAATTAACGAAATTTCCTAAACGATATCAATTTTTATTTTCTTTTAAGCGCGACTTTTCTCCTGTGTGTCGTAACTTTTTGGCGAGAGTTGGTGACACCTTGAAGAGGTTTGCCGATGTTTGACATCCAAAAGTGTGTACACTCTTTATACAGGGAACTAATTTAACTTTTGAAAGGGTACAAAGTTGGCTCTTGGGGGCCGTTGTTGTCTGATTTCCGAGAAGCGCGGAGTCTCTTGAAAATCAATTATAATCCGAGAAGCCACGCCGATCTGAAAATTCTCTCACTTGAGAGAGCGCCTGCCGCGGACAAGTTAAAGAATTTTTCTCGAGTGTCTCGACGCGAAGGTGTCTAAGCCTTCGCCCAACCAAGCAGCGCAGGGGAGGGGCTCTCCTAAATTTTTCCATTTTACCTAAACTCGAAATTTGGGATCCTACGTCGTCATTGTTAAGTCTTCTTTAGCTCCGCGCGATAATAAATACAATAATCGGAATTCCTATTATGAGTTATTTCGATTTTACAGATGGGTAGGAAAGATGTCACTTGTCTCGATTTTTATCTTCGTTTGAATATATAATAAAATAAACGCGGTTTAAAGAAACGGACAAAAAATTGAGGAATTTCTTTGTAAATAATCATAATGAATCGAAAAAGAAAGCAGTTTTGGCCCGGCGGAACAATCGTGTTTATTCTTCCTATATCTCGACGCCATTTACATTTTTTTGCTCACTATTTTTCTGTTAAAAAGGCGTTTATAAAAGATTTTTTCTTACCAAAAGACCGAATGATGTGGTCGCAAGCCGAGCTGCGGGTGCCCATTGTTCAAAGTTGCGCGGGGACCCCGCGATTTTTTGGGACCAAAATCTTTTACGCAAACAAGACGTTCAATACCATATTTCTAACTTCTCTCCATTTGAAATGCTTTTTGCCACTGCCATAAACAGTTAGCTATCGTCGGAGTTTTTAGTGGCGGACTGGCTTGGGGTCAGCTTGACCCATGGAAGGTGGGCCCTGTGAACCCTCTTTTACATTAAACAATATGATAAAAATGATAACAACCTCGGCAATCAATATTTTTAGAGCCAGTCCACCATTGCCTTAAGCACGGCGATTACCAAATTTGGTTTTTCTTAAAAAGGATCAAAACAATCCCCTTTATTCTATTAAATTAAGCGCTTTCAATGTCTTACAAAAATCTACATATCCAGAAACAATCTTGTCTGCAAAAGCTTTTAATGAGTTTCCTTTCAAATATAAGAGATTTATATTAAACAAATGATGTATAGGGGTTAGCTATAAATACGATATTTCTCTCGAAATCTGTAATCTTTGTTTGGAGAGGTTGTTCTCCTGTAGGTGCCGTCCCTATATTCGTCCCAAGCGAAGTGGGGACGTTTTTGAACTGATCAAACTTCTTGGGTGTCAGGGAGGTGGTTCCTTTTCATCGTTTGACGCCTTTTGGATTTGAAAGCTATAAAGTCCCGCATAATATACCTGCATGCGACGAGAGATTGGATGAAAAAAATGAAAACATTCGTCGGGCTACGCTACTTATTCTTCGGGCGACTTTGGAATGTCTCGGAAGCAACGGCGCTTAAGGGCGTGGGAATAGGTGAGAGAAAAGAGAAGCCGAAGAACACGTGCTGGCGGTGTCAGTTTTATAAGCGCCAATCCCCCAGCTAGACCCCAAAATCGCGTTAAAGGGTGTTGAGTTGACGAACGCCAAACAATTCAGGCCTCCCTCCGAGACGGCGGGTGTACGCGTAACCAAATTACCGGTGACCGCCCTTTAAACTTTTCTTAATTTTTTTCAGGTACCTCGTTTTATTCGATTCCACCAAGAGCGTACGAAGGCGCACAATACCAAAGAAATTCCCCGAAGCACCTGGGTTGATATTGTCCTCCTGGTACTTGATTTAATTTTCTTTTTTTATCGGGTAAAAGAACGCGTTCTCGGGGTAAAGAAAAAAGGAATTATAACAATAAAGAACATTTTATTTTTCCTCCAAAAGCTGGTGCCATCACAATTTTTTTCAGTCACTTTTTGAAATTTATTTTCCCGTTTTATCACTCGGAGAATGGTCCGACTCTCCGAACGGCTTTTGTAATATTTTCTCGTGAATTTAAGGTATAATAAATAGTCTTAAGAACATATCGACGACGTTCAGTGATGGTGGTGGTGAGGCTTCGAGTGCTCGGCCGGTTGACTTATGTAATATCCAAATGGCGCGCTACCATGTCCGTGGTGTCCATGATGTCCATGATGTCCATGATGTTCGTGACTCGATGGACCTCGCCACACTTTAACACTGACCCTTCCGTGGTGGCCGTATCCTTGTACCACACTCGCGGAGATGGTCAATAGAACCACGGCGAAAAGAACGATAGCAACCTAAATGAAATGAAACGGGATTAGAATATTTAAATGTATATGGACCAACAATCGCTTACTTTGTTCATTTTCTCGTCCTCTTTCGATGTTTCCTAAAACTAAAATGGACGTTGAATGACTACTTTATTGCTGGGGAACTTCGCTTTTATAGTGTAGGCCACGGTGGATCTGATTTGGTAAGGTCTCGGTGTCAGTCGGAGCAAAGTATCTCTCTTACCCGCAGCGGATTCTTTTTTATAATTGGTTGAATCTGCCCCGAAATAATAACAATATAATGAGAGAAACTGTAGCGCTGACTTCTTTCGAGACGTTCAACCTTAAAAAGTGGAGCGAGCTGAGGTTTTTGAAGAAAGTATTCTTCTTCGTGTCCCTTCATTTCACTCTCACTTGACGCTCGAGTGACTTCGCGAATCGGGTCAATTGCCCCGAAAGCGTAACCAAATACACATCGTTTAGGTATTACGTAAATAAACGCTATAGAATTATTGCCGTAATTTTATTTTCTTTGGCTTGTCGAGATGATATCGAAATATATATATATATATATATATATATATATATATATATATATATATATTATATTATTAACAATGTGAGTAACAATGTCGAGCCATCCCGGGAACCACCCTGCGCAATTTGAATTTATACGAAGACCCATCTCGCAGTTTCTCGTTTTCATTTATATTAAAATTATCGGCATTTCAGACGATGTGTCCGCAGGGTGCATCGACATTTTCATCTACCTTTCAATGTTGGAGTAGTAAACATTTAATAGACACATAACAAAAGAGGGGCCGCAGACAAGACTTAAGTGAGACCTCTGGACGGAACATCCTGTTTGTGACGTTTTGAACCACGTGACCGCCATTGAAATATACAGGCGGAAGTAAGGAAACGGATGTTCCGTCCAAATGCTGAGTTGCCAGGTAAAAATGTTAATTTTCGGCAACTATTATTAGGAAATTTAGTTTACAAATATTTAAGATCGTTGTATGATAAAATTGCACTGGAGGGGTATTCTGTAAAAATAATAAAAACTGATCCGTCCAAAATGGCAATGGGCATGTGGAGAATGGGTGGATATCGAAATATCAAACTATCGATTGCGTAAGTTCAATTTTAAATAGTGGCAGTATGTTACGCTATATCCGGTATTTTAGTCAAATCATAAACTAAATGCTTAAGCGGACGTAAAATACCTGTTTATTTTTGGTACCCAAGACTTAAATTGGCATCATCGACCGTACGTCGAAGCATTTCATAAAAATCACTTACGTCAGCATTACAGACCACCACGATTTTTATTTTAACCGATACGTCTATATTAAAAGGTGGGTAAAAATGTCGACCCACCCTATGAAATTTTAATTTATATGGAGATGAATTTCCTGTCTTGCGCAGTTTCGTGTTTTCGGTTTAAAATTGTCTGCGTTTCAGACGAATTGTAACGAAATTGCAGTTTCTTATTGGTCCTTCGTATAAATTTTACCCACCTTTTAATATAGGCGTATGCTATCGATAGTTGGATATTTCTATAGCAGCCTCTTCTGCACACGCGCAAATTTCTATTTTTGACTGATCATGATTTTTTTTGTCATTTTGGATTTTGACAGAATAGCCTCCCCGGGTAAAAACTGTCTTTGAATAGGCTTCGTGCGATTTAGTACCCACTCCAATTTGGAAATGTTCTTCCTTTGTCAAAATTATAAAACAAAATGACGGCTAACATTCAAGTGACTTTAGTTAATACCAAAAGTCTTATGCTACTTTTGTTGATACTGAATACTATGACCTTTTATATAGTCATAGCATATGTAACATAATCACTCATAAGCAGTGGTGTAGTCGGGCCAGGGCGGGGCAGGGCGTCGCCCCGGTGCTTTTTTCAAAGGCAGGGCCCCGCCCCGCCTTGGTTTTTCCATTTTTCCAGGGCGCGCCTTGCCTCTATTTCGTATATCATTTTTCTGGAATAAGGGTGTGTGAATTTATGATCAATTTTGCCCGCAGAAAAATACCATAACAATTTAAAATCGTTACCTAGGTACAGCCATCTTCGATCACGAAGTTGGACGTACATTTCGTCGGCTGAGAGCAAAATCCACGTAATTTCTTAAGATTTGTGTACATTGTTACGTGGATTTTGCTCTCAGCCGACGATTTATAGCGGCTGGTACAGCCAACTTCGATTACTTGCAATCGAAGTTGGCTGTACACAGGTAGCGCCCCGGTTCTTTTTATTTTAGGACTACACCACTGCTCATAAGTATGCCATAAAAGCATTTTCGCTAATGAAACCTTGTTCACGGGATATGACGTATATTACGTCACTTAAAACTCCGTGACGAAATATGCGTCATCAACTTTACTGATGGGAAACGGAAGTTAGTGAGAATTCCTCGCGCGTTTCTGGCTTTGTCCATGTCAAGTTTAGCTCGTGCCTCGCGATCACATGATTTCATTTCCATGGTAACCTTTTCAATAGCGCAAGGATTATAAGCATTTTTGCATTTTTGGGTCCGCTCAATGTATGTTCCGCGTGAAACAAGGTCTCATTGAATTTTACAATGGAAATATTATACAGAGGCATACTTATGAGTAATTATGTTACATATGGTCATAGCAAACAAATTTCGGATAAACGTACGCTCATTTTACAAGATATTTTTCGATTTAAATAATATATTAATGATATATATTGTCTGCTACCGTTAAAAATATTATTAAATATACTGCTAATCAAAGGCCATTGAAGCCACTTGATGTTAACTATATTTAAAATAATTATTTTTCACAATTTGTAGGGGCTAATCACTTATAAAAAATGTACACTAGCTTTCTAATTTATCACTATTGGCAATAATTCTTAGAATATCCCGGGTTAATATTTCTTTTAATTTTTAAAACTGCCTATATTTCTTGTTGATTTTCAATATGGCTTAGGTGATATTTTTTCAACGTGGAAGCCGATTAAGAAAGATTCGAAGTTCCCGCGGAAGTGAAAGCTGTAAAATCAAATGGCTCCTCTCCGCCATCTGTTGGGTGTAGTTGAAAGTATTGAATGTCCTCTTCTGTCGTCTGCTCTCAATTAATATTCCGCAACGGCCTTTATTTTGGGGACTCTTATTTTTTCGATATATTTTGTATTTATTATGATATAAGAAACGAAATAATTATTTTATGAAAACAAACCAGTAAGTAGTATGATTTTTTTACTTTGCGTGAGTTTAATGTTTCATAAAACCAAGTAGTTAGCTAACTATTTTAAAGTCATACACTCATTGATCATCGATTAAATAACCTTATCCATGGATTGATGAAGACTGAACCTATACATACATCTGGAAAGTGTTATAAGAGATATTTTTGTGAAATTCATTTTAATTTGGTACTTATAGAAAATGGATGATGAAGACTTTGAAAAACAACTAGCTCTTGAAGAACAAGAAAAACTGAGGAAATCCAAACCTGGAGAAGCTGATCCTTATACCTATATTGACCCCAGTGATGGCACTGCTTACGAGTGGGATTTTGAAAAAAAGGCATGGTTTCCTAAGATAACGGAAGATTTCATCGCTGCTTATCAAGCTAGTTATGGGAACTATGAAGAATTAAATCCGGAACCTCCTAGTAATGATGCTGAGAATGCACAATCTGCTGAGAAAAGCCAAGATAATCTGAAACCAGGAGAGAAAAGAAAACCAACTGAACCAAGTATTTTATCCTTAATTTTGTACCAATTTCATTTTTCTAATCTAAATAACATAATTATTTTAGCTTGGTTTGAAATGGATGATGCTCATAACACTAATGTTTACGTCAGTAACTTACCTTTGGACACGACGGAGGATCAGTTTGTTGAATTAATGGGAAAATACGGAATGGTAATGAAAGATATGACAACTAATCAAATGAAGGTGAAACTTTACAAAAATGCTGATGGGACACTTAAAGGAGATGGCTTATGCTGTTACATTAAGGTATAATATGTTAACAGGAAACAATTTGTATTTTTTAACTTTTTTTGAATCCCTACACTTCTAGATTGAATCAGTTGACTTAGCTCTCACCATTTTGGATGGTTCAATGTACAAGGATAAAGAAATTCATGTAGAAAGAGCAAAATTTCAATTGAAAGGAAGTTTTGACCCGTCAAAGAAACCTAAAAAGAGGAAACCAAAGGACAAAGAAAAGATGAAGAAAAAGATTGAAAAGTAACTAATAAACCTCTTATTGTAAATTTTTATTTTTAAAATAAATTTAATTTCCTTTTAGATTGTTTGATTGGAGACCGGATTTGCTCAGAGGCCAAAGACTTAAATGCGAAAAAACAGTAATCATAAAAAATATGTTTGAACCCAAAGAGTTCGATACAGACGCTGCTCTTGTTCTGGAATACCAACGTGATGTAAGAGATGAATGCTCAAAATATGGAGAAGTGAAGAAAGTTGTGGTTTACGATGTAATTAAACTGTTTATTTTCACGTTTTGAATTAATATTATGCAATTATAAATCTGTTTTGTATATTTTTTTCAGAGGAACCCGGAAGGTGTGGTGTCTATCACCTTCAAAGAACACGAAGAAGCTGATCAGTGTCTTCAGGTTATGAATGGTCGTTGGTTTGCTGGTCGTAGGTTGACAGCTGAACTTTGGGATGGTAAAACAAGGTACAAGATTGAAGAAACGGAGGAAGAATTGGAGAAGAGGCTGAAAACGTGGGATGAATTTTTGGAGAGGGATGAGAATGAAAGCGGAAAAAAGGAATCTTCATCTTCAAAAAGTACTGACAGTGAAATAAAAATGGGTGAGGCTGGAGAAAGTGAAAACGGCGTCAGAACAAGTAATGAAACTAGTTTATCTGATGAGAAAACAGAAAGAGTTAATAAATGAAAATAAAATTGATGTAAATCGATTTGCTATTAAAATTGTGTGTGTCCAATTTCGTTTTTTCATTGAATTTCAAATCCTGAGAGAGTAATGTTTGAAATATAAAGAAATGCGTTTTTTATCCATCTTCGGTAGATGGCGCTAGCTGTATGAATCAAATTTTACGATAGATGGCACAAGCTGTATGAAACAGTTTTGACGATAGATGGCGCTAGCTATATGAAACAGAACTTTGGCGATAGCGTAATTAAAATATTCTTTTTGGGAAAGATGGAGTTCAATATTTCATGGACCAAGAATTTAGAGGGACTCACTGATTCAGAAGATTTAAAACTACGGGCGTGATCTTAATTAGGAAGGTTGTCACTTGAAGTAGATTTAGAAATCGTAAATAACGGCCTATTGCGCGGGTGGGCCCTTCAAAAGATTCTAGACAAAATGGTACTCATGATAAAAATTGACCCCAAAACGAGATTCACGGGTGTCCAATATAACCTTTATTAACGACACTGGAAGCGCTTTAAGAATACTCAGTTGCGCCGCTACATTTAGGCTGAGATATGCTAGAGTAATGGCACTGTGACGTCCTAGTACGTCACCCATGCTCTTTCCCATGGACAAAAAATTTGGGACCAAAATGGCGGCCATGGCCGAAGCTACGGAGTGCTCTTTTACGCGCGTCTTTCCCCCCATCAAGGACCCTCCCACGATTTGCTCCACAGGCAGCTGCCATAGACGTACTGCACGTAGCTCTACGGTGGAAAGTTCTTTCCCCCAAAACCCGTTCTCTCGCGTGTAGCACGGTAATGGCGACTCCCATGAAATACGCGCGTAAAAGAATCTCAAAATATCGTAAAACTGACCTCAAATTATACACGAAAAAAGACCTAAAAATACACAAAACTGCAAAAGCCCCAAAATATCCTAAAAAGGATCAGAATGCTTCTTAAAAAAGCCTAAAAATATCCTATGAATGGCAGTAGGTTAATACTTTTCGCCTCTTCTCGGAACTAAAGGTGTACTCTTTTAACGCTAAAACGAATTACTATTCGCCTGTTCCGGGGGTGCGAATTAATCTACACCATAAACCATTCGTTTGTTCCAGGCTATTCTTTTTACTTCTTCTAAAAAGGTGTAAAGAGAGTAAACTGATAAAATCGTCTGCCAAGGCAGCCATTTTGGGAAAACGTTTTTACTCGACTTGAGCTATACGAGTATAATGACATCATAGGGTTACTCTTCTTACCCTACTCTGAAATCCCGGAATAAATTATATACTAAATATTATCTCAAATACCCACAAAATGGGCTCAAAACATCCTAAAAATAGCTCCCAATATATTTTAATAATTATCACCATTTACAAATTGAGTTATGTATTTGTAAATTTCTTAGTCATTTTGAATCTAGCATATGTTGGGAATAATGCTGGCGGCACTGAATTGCGTTCAACTATCTCAACACCTAGGAGCAACAAACACAAGGAGAACGCAGCTAGCGTTTAAACACGCTAACGAAGGGTTATGTACGAATTTCATTGGACGAGCGTCACGAGCCTTTACGCTGAACGTTTAATGGCCCCGGGGGAAGACAATTTCCGAAATTTCCCCTTCCGACAGCAGCAGGCGCTAAAGCGTCTAGCCAATGAAAAATGTACTCAATAAAATCCACGACTTTTGACGGGTTGCGTTCTCCTTGTGTGGGGTGTTGTGTTTGTTGCTCCTAGCTCAACACGAAGTGGTCAGAAATCAATTGCAAGTTGGTCTTTTTTCTAAATGGTTCAAAGGGAGCCTCTTACGTAACATTTTCGGCGCTGATTCATGGATTGTTGCGAAGGCACTCCCTAAAGTTGTTGGTGTTTTCCGTAAAGAACGCATTGAAGGTCATATTCCCTTTAATCAAGCATTATATTTTTGGTACATATACTGTATGTATACGAAGGGGACGATAAAAAGAGCGTATACTTAGACGTCACCACAGTTACTTTGCGTTCAAACTCCTAGAATTCTTACTGACGTTAGCCTCACAATGGGTTGTGGATGGCCTTACTTTTAAAACCGAAACTTTTAAGAGCTAAATTGAGAGATTGTGAAGCTGATGTAGTAAAAGCATTTCCATTTCTCGACACCTTTTTGGGGTGTGGAACTATCTATGCTTTACAACAGAGAGGTGCTGGCTCTCTTAAAAAGTACAAACGCTTATTCCAAGAATCCCATTTCTCTACCGGGGAAAATGCAGAATGATATTTGCCTATGCGTGAAGGTAACCCATTTAGCGATTTTTTAAAGGACTTTTCACCTTTATACCTATATTTTTGTCATTTCCGTCTATGGACCAGGGATCTAGAAGGACTCACTTCTTTAACACCAAAATGTACGCCTTAATATTGGATATCGTAACCTCAATTACAAGTTTCCTGAAAGAAATTGACACAAAATTCTTCCTGGAAAATCGTGTTTTAGATCTGAACCTCTTGCAACCTTCTCACAGCTACCAACGATTGAATCAAACGGCTAGCAAAGTATTTTCAGCACGAACCTTCAACACGGTTTATTCGCCGTTTTAGAATCTCACAGAATCATTGGATCTGATCTTCCGTGGCTTACAGAATTACCAGTCTACCGTTTTCAATCGATGCTTCTCAAAGGAATTTCTTCAGATGCGCTATGCCCTTTCAATGGTGTTCCTCGGGGGAGCTGCATTGGACCCACTCTTATTAACAGACAGCACCAGTGATCTAGCTTCTGTAGCAGTCTTATTTGTTCGCAGATTACATAATAATTATAAATAGTGTTAATGATCTTGCTTATCTAATTTAAATTATAATATAATTCCATGAGTGTGCCAAGTTAAGATACTTTAAGTAAACTTTTTGATTTATCAAATCATAGCTGGGGCCATTAAGACAAATTAATTAACAATTGGAACACATTCTAAATTTCCATCGCTTGTTTGTGATTAGTGTTATAACAAGTAACATAAGTATGAGATTTTATTTTTTCCCAAAGCTCATTTTTTAATGATAGTCTGTTTTGACCGAAGGGCAGATCGCTAGAACTTAGAGTGTCCTAATAATCATGATTAAATTATTAAAAATTTAATCACGATTTAATCATTTCAATCACGATTTAATCATTTCAATCACGATTTAATCAATTCAATCACGATTTAATCATTTCAATCACGATTTAATCATTTTAATCACGATGTAATCATTTTAATCACGATTTAATCATTTCAATCACGATTTAATCATGATTTAATCTTCATTCAATAATTTTATTATTCATTTAATCATGATTTAATCTTTATTCAATAATTTTATTATTTATTTAATCAAGATTTAATCTTAATTCAATAATTTTATAATTTATTTAATCCTATTTAATCTTTTAAGCATGTCCTAATAATCATTATAGTGACCTCACAACGTGGTTAAGGACTGACACCTCTTCGCTGTCATATGTCTATTATGTTACTTATGAACTTATTAATGTGTTATTCATTTTTATCCAACAACTTTATCCAATGACTGAACGCAAATAAGCATGTGTAAGTATGAAGTAAATAAATATTTAAAATAAAATGATTAACCACAAGGAACCTTGATGCCCAAAAACGTCAGCACCAGAAGTTAAAAATTGAAACAACAACAAACTCTGCTGTTATAACTCTGATACCACTACATGATTAGGTCTAGGAGGCTTGTTAGTCTTCATTTTGGAATCTAGCAGTATTTTTACGCTCAATCTCAATTTTAAAATTAGTCACTTTATCAGGACATTTTACCTTCGACTTCGAGAAGAATTAGATGGTCGAAATAATATGTATGGCAATGCTGGGAGTAGTGGCATACTCCGCCTCTGGTAAGCAGGGGCGTAGGAACGTTCTAGAAGTTGGAGGGGGCAAAGAGAAACGAAAAGTGGCCTGGAGAATGGTTTTGAATTTTTAATGGGGTGTAGCTTCTCCGAATGCATGTGTACTGTTTACTACTATGTAAATTGGCGGGAAAAGACTGAAATTTAAACACAGTTGAGGTTCTATAAACTGTATATGCTTTTAAATGATAATTTGAGCCTTTTGAAAATTTCAACTGACCAAAATGTTGGAGGGGGCAATAACATTAGTTGCCCCTCCCAACATAATTCTAGGGAGGGGCATTGCCCCCCCTGCCCCTCCCGGTTCCTACGCCCCTGCTGGTAAGTCAAGTTCAATGACGTGACTGACGTCCTTGCGCGAAAGTGACTATAGATGGTTCGCTACTAACCAATTACTTAAAATAAAGATTTAGCGAGTCTGATGCCATTGAATAAGTTCGCAATTTTGGCTTTTAATTTGGTCACGAGTATTGAACGAAATGTTTTAATAAACCTTACTTTTGAATTTCTTACTTTGGGTCTTCGAATATGAAAGGCCACAAATTACTTGACTCTAAACAGGGCCGGCTTGGTGTTTTGCGGGTCCTGGTGCGAAAGCCAATATCGGGGCCCCTTTTTTTAGACGATTTTTAATGAATACTATTTTTTTGTTAAAGAAACTACACAATCATATTGCATTAAATATTTATTAAGATATGAAATCAATGAAATTTTGAGTTGTTTTAACGTGCGTACTATAATTCCAATTTTGCGGGGGGCCACAATTTTTTTTTGGGTACCGCGGGGCCTTGTGCACTGGCACTTTATGCACACCCATCCAAGCCGGCCCTGACTCTAAACATGAGCCATAGCACATTTTCTAAAGGGTCTGCATTCGTTTTTCCTAAAATGTTATTTTTTTTAAATGGATTGTTTACTCAAAAAATATTCCAGATCAATTTTCGGTTCGTGTTTATAATAAATTTTCTAAAATGTAGAATGTAAAATAGCAATGCATTTCCTCCGTAAAATCGGAACGAAAATGGGCAAGCTTTCTATGTAAATTAACATTGGTATGTAGTAAAATAAAAGATTTTACTGATTCATTAATATAATTCTTTAAACGTTAATCAAAATCGTATACAAAATATTTTTCAAAATTATCTAAAATTTGAACGTCAGTTAATTTTTATGTGGTGTAAGAGTATAACTAGAAGAGTTCATAATTTTAAACCTATTATTTTGTCTTATTTTTAACGCAATCCGTTTCACTACCGACTTGTAAAGGATTTTAAAACTGAGACTGCGACATAACCAGAGAATTCCAATCGCGTGTAAACTACGATAACCGCGAGTACAAGATTTTTACGATCTCGAAAGGTTAATTTTGTCTTCGTGTCGGAATTCCCAGGGCACTTACGAAGCTTTTTCAAAATTGTCCGTCTGGAAATTAACCGAACCTGGGAGACCACCCAGAATTTTAGAGCTTTTCTGTCCCCTGATAATTTTATCATTGGGAAAAGTTTTATTATTTTCTAAACGACAAGGTTTGATAAATCAACGCACCGAAAACCCTTCAAAACTGACCTTAAAAATAACACTTCTAAACTCTCCCAACGCGTTTGTTTATACTCGTATCTATTTGGAGATAAAGGCTTTCGGTTGGTGAGACCACTGTGTCTGACTAATAAGGGTGATCTAAACCAATAAATAACCCTATTGGTGGGCACGACGACTTTTTTGATTCATTTCGAACCATAATAATAGAGAGAAAATCCCCTTGGAGATAGGGTACAATCGACACGTTCGTACAATCCGTTTTGTACGTTTACTGGTCATTTTGGTTGATACGGGTAACCTTTCAAAGAGTCTCATATGGGAAATTAGTCTAATATCTACGATTGCTGACCTTAGCAACCTATAGACGGTTAATGTAGCGTATCCGGACGAGGAGTCGATGCTAGATGACAACGTAGTCCATTCTCTCAGTTCCTCGGAACCAGAGCCGAGGATGACCCCAGGTTTTTTCCACTCGGGTCCGTGTCTCCTTCCGTCGCGCCGCGGCTGGTAATTAGTCCGACAGCCGTAGACGAATAGACCTCCTTCCTGGAAAAGGGCCGAATTTGGTTTCCAAGGTATCTCGTTGCTCAATGACGTCATTGTTAGCCACTTCCTACACCAGGTGGCGAAAGCGTTTCGTAACGTCTTCTTTCTTCGGAGTCGCGGGAAATTTGTCGCTGTTGGTCCTTGTCGGTCGGTCGAACTCGAGCCTGGTCGCGGGTGCCACAAAGAACCTCTCAGTGCCCGTAGACCTTCGAATGGCGGTTTCCCGCCTTTGAAATTGAAACCATGACCCCTAAATGTTAGGATCAACAAAAAACACGATGTCCTTCTACTATTTTTTCTGTCTCTCCTCGTTGGAAACCTACTACGAAGGACCTCTCTTCGCGTTGGTCTACAAAATACCCGTCCTTAAATTAAAGTCGAAAATTGTTAATCTAGTAATCCACTGAAACGCGACTGCTTAAAAAGGGATTGACGGTTTTAATTTAGATGGGAGCGAAAGCGCGGTGTTGAGTGGGAGGATTGACCATTGACTACCGAACTAGTTCCTTCCGGCGGAGCCGCTATTATCACCCTATCTACGGTCTATAAGGACGCCTTTACTGCCAAGTAAAACTGTCAAAACTGGGACCGGGAGAGCCCGACAAATGATCTTTTCCCGCGTACCGTTCCCACTTTTATCACGTTGCGTATCCCCTTTTATCTTGTCCTTACACTCTGACTTCCCTTCGCTTTAGCTGGGGTACGCGTTACCAGACAGCCTTCAACAACAGTGCCAACAAACGTCGTCTTCTCAGTACGATCCGTGACCCCGAGCGCTTGGTGAAAGCGAACGTAAAGAAATGGCGCGGACTTTACCCGTCTTCCCGGTTCGCACCGAGCCTCGAGGTGATACCGCGGGGGTAAGGGGAGCGCTGGTAACGTTGGATCGCTCGAATTGCCCCCACGAAATGATTTATATTGGCCTAGCCAAGCGACAGGGACAATATTGCTCCGCCGTACGTTATATAACTTTTCCTTTTTTCTAGCCCAAACTTTTATACGGTGGGGGGCTTTCCCTAAAGACGTTTCCGTTTAAAATATTCCGGCGAAGATTTTGTCAATTTTATTAGGCCTAAAATAATATAAAATTATAATTTTTGTTTCTTTGAAAAGGGTCTTCTAAATTGTATTTTTCGTTGATTTTTTCTGAATTTTATTAAACGTCGGTAATATTGAATTGTTGGAATTTCCCCCGAGGCACCCCGCTATATTTTATTTCACCCAGAAAGCCTCCTTTTTTCCAAAGTTCAGGTTTTTGGTATTGCTTAGAATTGGAGGGAGTGGGTGCGCTTTTCACGCGATTTTACGCTTCGATTGCAAATCGAGTGAAATGATATCGTATTTTTATGAAAAAATTCCACTCCACCTGTTCTTGTTTACTTCCAGCGCTTAAGTTTAACTTGTAAGAGGTTTTGGCTATCACCAACTTACAACTGTTAGCACGATAATTTTGGTAACAGAATAGACTTAATAATCCTACTCCATTTTACAGATACGATGTATTTTACCGACAAGGAGACGACCCGAGGTGATAATCACCGATTTGGTTCAAACTCGGGTATAGTGTACACCTCCATGTACCTTAAAAAACCTGCAAGGGAAAAGTTGCGACGGGCTTTCGTTTTGCCATGGCAACCGAAAACGTTTTTGACAACATGATTTTTGATTTTTCCATTGAAAATAACATGGGAATCTGAAGGATTTTGAGGGTCCCCCCTGTGAAACCTTTTAAAAAATGAAACATTTTGAAAATTTCAAAAACGTAAAAAAAATTTTAATTGATTTTAAAAATTTAATTTAATCAAGTTTAAATGCAATTTGGTCAATTGGGGGACCCTTAAAATCCTTCAGATTCCCATGTTATTTTCAATGGAAATAATTCCAAATCATGTTGTCAAAAACGTTTTCGGTTGCCATGGGAAAACGAAAGCCCGTCGCAACTTTTCCCTTGCAGGTTTTTCAAGTTACATGGAGGTGTACATTATACCCGACTTTGAACAAAATCGGTGATTATCACCTCGGGTCGTCTCCTTGTGAGTTTAATAGCCTTTTTAATTTACACGCTTGAAGGTCATAAACTGCTGGTTTTTGTCTACTAAGCAGACTCGTTATGGTTTTTTTAGCAGATAAACCTCTCGCGTTGGCAGCTAGGTGACTCTATATAAAGTCTATATATTGGAAAAAAATTAAAATTCATTATGCAATTTATAAAATTCTAAACACAAATTAAATTAAATTCGAGAATACTTAAATTTGCTATAACAATCATAAGTTAAATAATTAATTTAAATATTTCATTCTACTATGTTTTTGAGTCGATATTAACGTGAATTGGGAAATTGAACCCCCTCATAGGTAATATTACATATTAGTATTGATGGATTTTCTGGATGAATCTCCATCGGTAAATTGAAGCCAACTTTACAAGTCCTTACGAGAGTACCGCTCGGAAACCCGAAGCGCGGAAAATTTCACTTCGCAGCTGCACGTGGCCTTTGAGGATACCCTCCAAGAGAGGCGGAATACACTTGGCCCGGGCAAGCGGAGGGATACAGAGAGAGAGTCAATGTTTTTCACGCTCCATTCGCGGAGTTTTCACGGTCAAATATATTCATTCGATTAGGCGGGAAACTCGCTTTAATTAAACCGCTTGAGCTGTCCGAGGGAGGGCGCTCCGCGGATAATCGTCGGCGCGAAACAGAAGCATTAAGGGCCATTGCCCAGCGCCGAATATTTGGGAGGGAGAAGAATTAAAGGGAGCCGAGGGAAGGGGGCGGTCTAATTTTTGCGCCCGCTACGATCCACGTTTAAGCGGCCACGTGCGGGGCATGCGCTCCCTCCCGATTTGATGGCGGTATTAGTAACCAAGGGACACTCGCCAACACCGTCCGTAACGCCATAAACTATAATAATATCTCCCTCGTCATGGAAGTCCCAGATCCCCTATTTCCAATATAGCCCTTTCTGAATGTCATTGAAGTTAAGCCGAGCGTTTTATACGGCTCAGGTTTTTTACTTTTATTAGCGTCCGACACTTTCGAATGCCGCTTTTCCTTAGAGTAAAAATGATCAGCCAATATTACATCGTAGCATTTTTTTCAAAACGCAAATTATATAGGCCTATAGTCTTAGTTTTAATAACGGTCAAAAACGCCGCCGATCAGTTTAGTCGGCCATTTCGGTATGCAGATACAGGCCAGAAGGCAGGCAGATTTCGATAGACCGAAAACGGCCAACTCTCTCAAATGTTTTCGTTTTCAAAACGAAAATTTTGCGGCGTAGCTATCGACTAAAAGACTATTCACAAACTGTTTACAAGGAAACAAACATATAGAGGTTCAGTTTTAATGTTTTTATTTAGACTAGATGGTGTCAGTTTAAACATTTACTTACTGATTTATTACGTATAAAAATACATCTAAACGTGTCACCCAGAAGCAACAAACACAAGGAGAACGCAGCTAGCCTTTAAACACGCTAACGCAGTGTTGTGTACAAATTTCATTTAACGAACATTTACGAAAGTTTTGCGGGCGGGGGGAAGATTATTTTTGAATTTTCCCCTTTCGGCGGCAGCAGGCGATAAAACATCTAACCAATGAAAAATGTACGCAAGAAAATGCACGACTTTTGACGGGTTGCGTGCTCCTTGTGTGTGGTGCTGTGTTTGTTGCTCCTAGGAGTCACGGTTCCTTCGAAACTTTGTATATTAAAATAAATTTATATTTTGAATTTAAACCGTTTTCAAGGGAGGGGTTTAAACTATGTAAAAGTTACACCCAAGGCGGGGGGGGGTGACACTTAACCCCCCCTTGTCTACGCCACTGACCGTATTTATATCTCTTTGTTAACTTTCTTTTGTTAAACAATGGGCTTCTTACTAGAACTTCAAACACTATTTAAAACTATGTTTTACGTAAAATCTACAAACCAAATTATATCTTGAACATCTGAGGACATTTAAAAATCTGACTCTTTTGGCGTTACCCCTGTGAAAGGATCTTCTCCCTATGTTAAATGTGAAACTTTTTAAATGGTTTCATCCCTGATGTAAAAGGGATTTGTTTATAAAAAAGATTGAATAAATATTAATTCATTAAATCACACGTGCAAACCATATTTATGGTTTCCTACCTGTTATAAAAGGGATTTATTTTAAACAAAGAGTAAATAAATAATTCATTCATCGGTCTATTTATCCATAGAAATTATAAACAACAATATCATATTTGAACATGTTTCTATAGCTGTGACAGAATTGTAAGGTACCCTTCACTCATCCTCCATCTTCTGCTCATCTTCCGATCCTCGTCCGTCCCAGCTGCTCATCTCCGTGGAGCATTTCCGGTTGCTGCCTCTCACTATACGCTTAGGGTTTTAAGTGGTCTTCTCCAAAGAGAGAGAGAGAGAGATAGTCGCCCATTATGAAAGCTGTAAAATGTTTAATTTCTCCCATAAATCACGAAAGGGTCCCGGCTTCTCTGAAAGCTTATATCTGGCGTTTGCTTTGCCTCCACATTTTTTCGGCGGATTTTTCACGCTTCTCACATTTTTTCGAGGTTTACGAAAAAGGTCCTCTCCGAATAGACATGTTGATGACGGTGACGAATTTTTTAGGTTTTTTTTGGGTCCACGTTTTAGTATTTACGCTGTGGCGTACCGCGACAGACGACCATATAAAATTATTATCAAAAGGACCAAAATATGGCACAGAAAGTTTAGTGTTTTATTTATAAAAAAAGTTTTATTTCATAGAGGCCTACTTAGGTTTTGGTCTGCTCTAGATGCCAATTAAAATAGTGAGAAAATGGGGTTGTTTTTATATTTTACATCTTGGATTTTTATTAGGTTTGAATTTTCGCGTAAACTTCCGTTTCCGGTATTTTTTAATACGATTAAGGGCTACCTCGAAGTAAATTTAGTATTCGCTTTAAATGTGAGATTATATTTTTCAGCCTGCACCTGCAAAAAACCGCCCACCCTACAGCCCTCTAAAGGCCCCAGATTCGCCCCAAATTCGGTAACGTTATACTCGAATCTAACCCATCTCTATGACGCAAAAAATGTCCCCGCAAAGAATTAGCAATTCAATGGTCGTACGCCTTCCCCACTTTTTTTTTTATTGTTGGCTGCAGGTGTTCCGGTGTTCCCCGAATTTCCACTCCTCACGCTGATAAAGCGATAGACTGTCGCAAACCTCGAGTTATTGATTACCCCGAATTAGTGACAGTTCCCGCGAAATTGGCCCCTGCATGGTTTTTATTCAGAATATTATTTTGCCTCTGTCAGAATTGGCATTGGTGGAAATGTTGTTGGATAAACTCTTGGGCGTCCTTCCCGCAGCGCCAATCTTGGATGACGGATACTGATGAGGCTGCGTAACGCAGATTCTGAGAATACGAGTTTTTATTTTTTTTAAAGATGTAAAAAAAGCAAAAGTTAGTGTCTTCTCCGCTGTGGAAATAAAAAATTTAAATTTAAACGCTTCTTTAATACGTGTTGAAGCGTTTCGTGTAGTTCGACACGGCTTCCAGCAGAGGCCGCCGCCTTCGCTGTCCTCTTCCCATCTTCACGCGCCATTCTCTCTCTCTCTCTCTCTCTCTCTCTCTCTCTCCGTTCGACTGTCTTGAAAACGGATATCCATGTCCAACCGCTATCTCGCGACTAAGTTGGCGTAGGACGTACCGGAACCATTTCGCTAACCCCGCCTTTGACCGCGCTATCACGTCACGACGGAACCCAACCATTTCTAACGTCCCACTCTCGTAGACTGTCTCAAACTGTCTCAGCGCCTCGCTCCTCTCGGTTTCTTCATAATAGTTTCCAATGTGTCTTCGGACGAAGTTGGAGCGCGGAAAACGCGAGAATCAAGCGAGACGGGCAGGCTGTCGCTAATTAATTTTCTAACTGTCCTTCTCCGGTTTTGCAAGTCTTTCCTCCTCCACGTAACCCCTCTTCCGTGGGCTATAAAGCCGCCTAGTACAATCAAGATTACTTTTCCTCCCCGTCGACTCTGATATCTTCGCGAGTGGCGGGGAAAGCCGGGGGCGGCGACGTCTTGGGATCCTTTATTTAACTTTTCAAGAGCCTGTATCGGATGTCATTTCCGAGAGCGATGAATATGTATTTTTTGAGTTTCCTATGGCTGAGATGACGGCGGTTGAGTACGAGAGAAGGAGAGGAGGCTGCGAGGGTCTCCGCGAATGACCTTCTGGCTTTACAAAGGCGACGAGTCGATCTCGACGTTCGATAAAGTCGGGATTCATTAAGAGGCGTCTTCGTTAAATTGCCTAACGACGCGCCCGCTAATAACCGCGCGCTCCCGGCCCTCCTTTGTTGGCTCATTGGAGCCAGATTCCTCGTACAGATAATCCGACATCGTGTTCTCTCTCTTATTTGTCTTCCGCTTAATCCAGATAAGGACAAAAGGGGTCCCTGATTGGCCGGAACCCCGCCGCCACGACGCGATCTTCCTACTTACTCCTCAAAGAAGCCATTCATATATAAACGCGGCCGGCCTAATTTGAACGGGACGTCATCTGACTCGCCTTTGTTCTTGCCTAATTATTATCCGGGCTCCTTTTAGCCGCGGCTCATCCTTGAGTAAAACCATTTCGAGAAACGCGTCTGCACTCTCGTAAGCGATCGTAATGGGAAGCTTTTCACCACGCAGAATGAGCGCCATTGTGATTTAAGAATGGGATGTAATAGTTTCGGTCGGGTTATTGTCGTCGTCGCTGGTGTTCCGACTAAGTTGAGTTTTACTCGGCGGGAGGGGGCGCGATAACCGCGATAGGGATTTTTCATTATTCGCTTCAAAGCGAGCGTGGAAAGTATGTCGCTCGTTGACATCAAAACGGCTCCACTATGCAAACAAATTCATTCCTGGCGTTCCTTTTTCCGAGCATCATATCCCGCAGCCACACTTTGCCAACATCCCATTCTCTCTCGCCATCTCCGTCCCGCGACGCCAGCCGAGAGAACTTCGAATCAGGGAGAGAGTATCAGAGGAGCTCCGTGTGTATAAAGTCGAAGAAATTTGCCAAAATATCTAGGCCTCCGTAATAAGCGTAACCTTTCAGGGGGGATTGATAATGCCGAAAAAACCTCCCGTCATCTAGACTGGCGTTTTCCCCATCCAAGACGTACAAGGACAGGCTACTTCGATCGAAGCGCGTCTCGTCCCGATTTGAAACTCTGGAACGTATATTCGTATACAGCCTTAATTTGGTTTGGCTGCCGTATCCGTTACGGAGTCGTAGTCGTCTTCTGGCTTCCGAGGACGGCCCGGGCTCTTCCGCGACCTCATTTCCGCAAAAGGTCATCTTAATGGCGTGTAAGAAGGGCCCGAGATGGGTGCTGGCCCGAAAACGGGGGAGGTGCGGGGAGTACGCTCGGATCTCTCGCCACCCGAAAAAGTAATCGTCACCCTGTGAAATGACCTTTCACAGAGACAGAAAAAGACACGCGCGCCCCCTTTTGAGCGTGAGAAGAGACGCGTCTTGGCATTGCAAAATAAATGGTTACTAGGCACTTAAGAAAAAAGCTAGCGTCACAGGGACTACAGCGGGTGTCCTTCTATTAGGTTACTTTGCGATCCAAATAGTTAACGCCACTGCCCTTTCTCTATACTGTGATGTTTACCGTAGTTTGAGTGTTAATATTTCCCATAAAATAGTAGTCTATTTTCTGTATGTGAAAATGTGCTTAAGATTACAATTATTAATTTGCGTAAATGATACACAGATTCATGGTCCTCCGCGGACATTTAGCTAAGGGGTAGGGGGACCCTTCGTATCTTTATTCGTGTATTCATAGCCCATGAAAGGAATGAAATTTGCCCCGTTGGCCCCTCCAAAGCGGACAGCCACGCGCAGATACAAAATATAAACAGTGTAAGAAAACCACAATATTTTGATTTTAATTTTTTTATTTCCAAAATGAATTTCTGAACCTAACAAAACTGATAGGGAGCTATACTTCCAAGACTATCATAAAGCCATATTCACAGAGCCTCATTTACATACTGAGCAATATTCATTTAGCCACGTGTCATCCGTATTTCCATCTTAACTCTCTAATTTAAAGTGGCCTAAAATTAAAAATATATTTACAATATCCATGAAAAGAAATTCGTCGTCATGGTAATATATACAGTAAGAAATTAGGGAAAATGTTTTATTATTATTCCAATAATTAAACGGGCCTTAAATTAGCCTTTGTCTCTTAGAAAAATGAATGACGCTAATTAACTCATCAATTATCTCTTAAAACGTGATATATAACAGTTGACGATATTTCGCTCAAAAAAAAACAAGAAATTTACGAAATAAGCGAAATCGTCGAGTGACTAGAGATGCTTTGGCGTTTCTGACGCCGCTGATTATGATGGCAAGGTTAATTTTAACTCCATCCCCGCATTTACTATTTTTAAGGTAGACTGATACGGTAACGATTAGGACAGGCTTATAACATCTCAGACCTCTCGTATAGACGCCTTTTTTTCCGGAGGAAAACACGTGCGGACGATATGACGACCAGAAGAGAAGGGAGGGGGGGGGGGAGCTCTCTATTTCACGTGCTAGCCGTCTGGTTTTCTTAACAGAGGCGGGACATTTATCATACGCGAGCTCTAAGAGTCTATAACAGCCTCGTCAAAGGCGTGGGTTCCGTATGGAAAACAAAACAAGTCTCCTCCTCAAAAATTAAGTTTTCTTTCGAAAGTCTTCCCGTCGTGTTTGTTTCTTCTTCCAAGTATATCGTTTTTTTCACGGCTAATATATATTTACAAAGTGGGTTTTTAAAGTCTTTAAGTATAGTAGCGGGTTTTACTGGTTTTTCGTAACTAAATTTACTCCGCCTAAATAAACAAAAATAAATCGTTGATCCCCCTACAGACGACAAAAACTCAAATAAATTATTATTGTTTTTCACACACTTTGACGCGTCGTTACTATATATGGGTTTATGGACGCTTATAAAGTTTTAATTACATAATAAATATTGGTATTTGTACAGGTATATAAAGTTCGTTAATTTATTTTCTTAAATTACCACCGCCGCTTGGCAATTATAATTTAAGGTCATTGGTATTTTCGTGACGATTCCTCCAAATCCGGTCTCGTTTTGTTTTTTATTGCCTTTAATCTCGAACGGAATTTGTTTACTGCTCTATTTTTTTTTTCGTTTGTTCGTGAATTTCGAAGCTGGCGGTTTTAGATTTTTAAAACCAGTATAGATCTTTGCTTGATTCTTGAACCTGGCCATCTAAACCTGCAAATAAAATGTTCATTCGATTATTTTTTTCATTTTTGTTGACAATTTTCAGCCTTAGTTTCCACTAAGACGCGTCATAATGTCATGTAATTTTTTTTTAAATGACAACGTTTTAAGAAAACGCCATTAGTGGAAACAAAGCTCAACGAGCTCTTCAAACGCTCTTGTATTTTCATTGAAAATTCATCTTTTATCACAATTTAGTTGCTATATTTATTGATGCCTTATTAGTTTTAGGTGTCTAGGTCCTTTCTCGTAGTTCCAGTCAGTATTGGTAATTTTTAAGAGTTTAAAATAATTTTATGTTGCTACCGAGGGGTAAAATATTAGACTTTACTCGTAAATAATATCAGAAGTAAATGAAACGAAGTTATTGAAATAGCGCTCAGAATCGGAGGGTGTTTTAATTATGAAAATGATGAGACAATCGAGTCAAATAAAAGCTAATTTCCATCCCCGTCTTTTGACGTGATAAATTGCACTTGGGAATTGTTGGTATAGCTATTTTTATGTATAAAAAATGGTTTCATAAAAACAAAAACTTTTTTTCAGGCCTAGGAGCGCGCAAAATTTCAAATTCGATGTAAAAATGTAACTTCATAAGGAAAATGCCTCCAACATGGGGAGTATAGCAGTCTGATAACTTCGGTTAATTTACTTTTGCTTATATCGATGTTTAGTGAATTCATTCCTAAAACTCTCGGTCATCAAGCGAAATTTAGTTATTTTATTAATTAGTTTCTATTGCTTTTCCTACAGTAAGCTATTTTTAATTTTACTAGCGCGTTGGTAAACCTTCTGAAAAGAGTTTGTTTTAAAATTTTAGCGTCTATCTTACGCTTTATTGAGAATAGATGAATTTACAATTGCGTTTTTGATACGAATTAAGAAATGGTTGAAAAGACTTTTGCAATCGCTTTATCCTTTTTTTTTATAGTTTTGCATTAAATTCGGGGTATTCAATAAAATTACACTTACTTTATTTAGGGATTTAAATTTTGGACAATCTACAATTTCAACTAACTTGGAATGACACGTTGAAAAAATCGGCTCAACCAAAGTACATGGATATACAATTTAATATATTTATAAAATGCACGTATATACGTCGAAGCCATGTCGTTAATATAGTTAACAAAGCAAAGACGGTCACTCGTACATGAAAAAAAATATACAGGAGGTATTTAAGAGTAAGTCACCACCCAAACCACCACGCAAACAGCACTCGGAAAAAGATAGAAAATAAATTAGAGTTAAAACAGTTAATAGTCTGTGCACAGCGGACTGATAAAATAAAGGTTAAAGGGCGAGGGATAATCCCATATGAAGGGAGAGAGAGCATCAAAATCGAACGTATAAATAAAAATTCGAAAGCTAGAACTATAAACGGAATATACGGCGGAAGAAATGGGTGGGTGAAAACGGGGGCTTGCAATAAATAACGTGTATATAGGCTCCAGTCCAGCCCCCTCCCCTTTAACTGTTGCTGCGAATGATAATCTTATGAAAAGCAATATGTCCATTTATTAGATCTGCGAGAGAGAGAGAGAGAGGAGTGAAGAGTATATAGAGCGGGGATGAGCGGGGACGGTTGTCAAGGGAACGGCTCCGACTTCCCATCCCCATCTCCACAGTCACTCTGGAATGCGCAATTAAAGCGACTCCGAGAGATGCTCGATATATATATATATACGCGAGTACAGTAAACCGTCCGCGCCTCTCGACTTCGCGCTATCAGGCGTTCACTTCGTAGTTCGCTGGAAGAGAGGAATCCGGTACAGTCCGCGTCGTCACGTATCGGAATTGGTTTTTAAGTGACGTCGGTGTTGCCGCTATATAGGGGTCCTATCGGTTATTAATTACGTCAGTGGGGGACCTTTGCCGGTAGTGGCGCCGCCTATTGTCCCGGACGGCGCCTCGCCCCCATTCATCTCCCGCGGCCATCTCTCTCTCTTTTCATCCCGCTGCTCTTCTCATCCTTCTCCGTCTGAAAGCGGCGAAATTATTGCGTAAAGTTATAAAGTGAGGCTGCCCCTTCCGCCACCTATCTCTATTTCTCTCTGTCTTTCTCGCTTTTTTTCACTTTGAAGATTTGCTCCCTTTCACTCGCACCCATCAACGGCACCGTTATTAATTTTTAGCCGTCGCTTTCAGATGCGTTACGAGAATTAATCCAACCTTACTTTTTCCGCTTCCTTTTCGCGCCCCTCCCAAAATTTAGTTTACTTTATTTGGATTTGATAATCCCACTTATTAAATTTTACACGAAATCCAAGCCCTAGTTTTTGTTTGTAATTCGACGGATATTTTAATTTTAGATTTTCACAGAACAGTTGGAATTTCGCAAAAAGGGATTGAAAAATGCCAAAATTTTAACGATCACGAGGTACGGAGGGGGAGGAGCTAGCTGAAATTAGGGTCGAATATTTCATACGATTCTGTGGCCCTTTATTAAAGCTTATATTGTCCCGGTAATATTGATACTTTGGGATGTAGGAGAGTATTTTTGGAATTTAGTATTTGTTAGTAAACAGAGCCAGCCACTTGTTTATCGAAAGCAAAGCCAAGAAAACGGGAATAAGACAAAGCCCAATTTTGAAAAGAGAAATGAAAGAGCGGGTTGAGAATTTCATAATTTCGTCGATGAGAACAAAACAAATGAGAAAGTGAACGTACTGTTGGCGTCAGCGGGTTGGGTCCCAAAAAGTAAATTCATTGGCGTGGGTACGTGTGTGTCAATAGTTTTCGGGGGCCCCTTTTCATCGATACGATCGGGGCGCACTATGCATCGACTGCAGCTTGTACAATTCGTACATGTACGATCCGCTGGATGCGCCGCCGCCATCTGAAGAGGCCATCACCATTACATTATTTATTGTCTTCAAGCAACCACTCTATTATTACACTATTATTACTCTCATACGCTAATACGATTCCAACATTAAAATCATTCAATAAGAACTTAATCACATTTGTACTCTATTTTACCGGTAAGTAACGCGTCCTCGATTTGATTTCGGACACTCGTTTAAAGTATTTTGAACGGTACTTACCGGCCATGGCCCCCATTCCTCCGTACGTCGCTCCGTAGTTGGCGGCGTCCATGGCGTGATGTCCGAGAGGATTGTGCGTCAACGGTTCGTGATACCTCGCCGATCCCCAGGCCGCCGCGGTCGGGTCTCCGGGGCCTTTCTCCAACCCGGCGGCCGTGCAACTGGCGGCCGCGGCCGCGGCCACCGCCGCCGACCTCATCGTGTTCCTCACCGACGGCTGTAGCAGCAGAGATCCGTACTGGCTCGTGGCGAATCTGTTGCTCGAAGTGACGGGGCCCATCCCGGAGTAAGAATACGGGCTGGCCTGAGAACAAAATTTACGCGTTTCACGTAAAACGTTTTCGTATTTTAACGGGTATCTAATTACCTGGGAGGTCAAGGTGTAGTGCCAAGGATCGTTCTGGTGGTGTATGTGTAGGGCAGCCGCGGCCGCCCCGGGCGTGTGGTGGTAAGGGTCAGTCGGGTAACCCAACTCGGAATGTCCTAAGGCGCTGCTGAGGCCCGGGGGCCCGTGAATTCCGTGCGAGTGGGCCCCGGCTGAAGCCGACGAAGCGCTCTGATGGTGCAGATGTTGGCCGCTGTGCTGACTTATGGAATTGCAGTTCCAAAAAGATGCCGGGAAATTTCGCTGTGACATTGGAGGACCTTCTGGAAGTATTTTAAAGAAAGTTACGTCATTTTGCTCCTAAGATTATTACGCCATATCTTAATATTAGCTTTTTGTTTGCATTATTTATCGTTACCTTAGTTTGAAAAAGTCGTAACTTCAGTTTTAATGCAGTCCAAGTTACAACTTTACTAAGCTAAGGTAATGATATGTATTTTTAATCGCATTACTATCACAAATAAATCTATATATATATATATATATAAAAGTAAATTTTTTTAACTTTTGACTATAGCTTTAAATTATATCTCGGGGAAACGGATAAATTAACCACCAAAATTTCAATTAATCATAAAAAACTCGATTAACTGTTTATTTATGGATATTATTCGCGACTATTATACGATTTAATATGCAACAAATAAGATTTTATTCGGATAATTTTTGGATATGGATATAAAATAAATAAACGGAAAATTCTTATCCGAACGCCGAGCCTTAGCTAGTAGTATTTTACTATGCTTTCTTAGCTTTGTAAATAACCCATGTCAAATAAAATGATTGCTTATTCAACGTTATATTCATTGTGTCTGACTAACTCCTAATAAAATTGGAAACTCAAATATAAAACCAATGCTATTTTGCTATCCTTTTTTTTTTCTTAAGATCGCAAATTAATAAACTATATTAGGAGTAATAAGTTATTGAAAAACCAATTATATTTAAAATAATTACTAATTGATAAATATTGCGTACTGTTTAAATGTCCTATAAATTTAGTCTACAAAGAAAAAAGAACTGTATTCTATACAAGACTACAGTTACTGAGGAAAATTTCGTAGTTTATTTTCCTTTGTTCACAAAATGAGTACCAGTTTACATTGATTGTGCTAAATAAGAATGAAAACGCGTTTTGAATTTCATGTTTTGTTGGAAGGGTAAATGCAAGGAGAAACATCACGGGTAAGAAAATTTCGAGGGTGACAGGCGGAAGAAAACCTAGGCCTTTAAAAAACGAAAAAAGTGTCAAATACAATAATTTTAAATTATTTCGCCCAAGTAAGTTTTATCGTTTATTTTAGTAGCATTTTAATTTTCAATAGACCATAAGTATCTTTATTACAATAAGTATAACGTTATGTTCCCATTTGACCCAAAACCCATTTCTCCCAATTCCCACTTTACCCAAAAGATAAGAGTGGTACCGTTTGACCCAAAGCCACTTCTCCCAATTACCACTTCACCCAAAATTCATAAAGTTATTTATTTATGGCATTAAATTAAATTTGAATACATTTGAATTGTATGTTTAATCTTTAAAAAAAACAAGTCAAAAAAGAGATAAAAATTAAGTTAAATTTGAACACATTTCTATTGTATGTTTCATCTTTAAAAAAATACCAGTTAAAATAGATTAAAGGTTAAATTAAATTAAATTTGAATACATTTGTATTGCATGTTTAATCTTTTAAAAAAACAATTTTTTTTAAGTTTCATATATTAAAATGTTAAAGTAGTAGGTTTATCGCATTTGATGTTTTAGTTATCATGAAATGGGTTAGAAGTTGGAAGAATCGTATGATGTCGTTTTTATATCTTTTTGGGATAAATAGATTTGGCTGAAATGGAATTGAGAGAAATGGGTTTGGGTCAAATGGGATTGGGTAAAAATTAGTTTGGGAGAAATGATTTTGGGTGAAATGGCACTAAATCAGTATAACAATTGGGAAACATTATCACGTACGTACTGATTTATTGCGCGATCAAGGTTTAGTTCAGCAAAGACTCTAAATATAACCAAGGCGAAATAAACTACGACCAAGAACGATAATATATACTACCAGAAGAAAATAGGGGGAAGTACGCTTCTAGTCAGCTTTGGAAAGGCGTCACTTTTCACGAATTTTCGCGCCAAAACGGTTTGGCGGGAAATCGCGGATGAATACATCGTTTAAAAAGTCATTTTTCTTAAATTGAACAATTGTAACATATTGCCCTTCTCATTCTCTGCTATTTGAGTTAAGGCGTATTTGCTTTCGTCGATTATAGCCGTGTTGAATCAAAACAAAAGTAGAACTACTTTTTCAGTTTGGTTTATTATGCGTAAAAAGGCGTTTTCGTGGGTCACACGACGACTTCTACGGCTCAAAGCTACAGATACGTACTTCCCCTATTTTCTTCTGATACTACTCAATTCGGTTTGCAAATCCAAGAGTGTCATGTGTCGAAAAACGGCAAGTAAATGAGCTTTAAAACAATAGGATGGCTCGTACTTATATTATTACGTTACTTATGATAAGAATTGATCTTCATAAAAAATAAGCTGATGGAGGAAATTCCATTCCGTCGTTTCCTGATGGAAGTTACACGCAGCGCCAAGCTCGTTTTGCGGCGTACGTGTAAACTACGCAATCAGGTCGAAAATCTTGTAAGGCGTAAACTAGTTTTATAGGGCTTTTAAGTAAAACGTTTTGTATAATTCTTACTAAATCGCGAAAATGTGAGAGAAAAACCGGAAATGGAGAAGTAGAAATGTCTGAGAATTCAGACTGCTCCGAATGAATAGTGATTCGCGACTTTCGAGTCGAGGAAACGGTTGTCGTAGGTATATAGATACAAACAGCGAGTGTCGTACTTCGAGCTCGGAAGATAAGTAGCCGGTAATTCCTAGTAACGCGCTCGATGAAAATTGTCGACATTTCTCTCGAAGATGAAGCGTCGTTTGGCCGCGAAGAATTCTGAGGCGGCTTCGAAGCAGCGTCTCTCGGACTTTTGAAAAATCCCCTTTAAAAATCCTCGAAGCACGCCTAGGTTATTCCAGTTATGCCAAATTCCTCGCGAAGCTTAATGCGTTTTGTCGGGGACGCGTATACGAATAAGCGTCTCGCCACCAGCTAATAATTCGCCCCTAATTCTCTCCCGCCTGCGCGGATAAACGCGTACGACGAACGTTTTTCGCCGGCTTCCTCTCCTTACGTTTGTCTCTCGCGTGGTTTATAAAAAGATATCCGTCTCTTAAAAACTTTCCCAACTCTGAAAAGACGAATAAAAATTCGCAGTTGGAAGAAGAAAAAACACGAGAGAAATTAGAGAGTATAGAGAAAGCGACGGGAATTTTTGCGTCTTCCAGCGCGCGCTGACTGAATCAGCGGCGGGTCGAGGCAGGCGGGCCGACATCGGGGGCTCTCCATCCGGCACGGACAGGAATAGAATCCTCGTCGCTTCCCTTCTTCGATTCGAAACGCCGAGGGAACGTCTCTCTCGCTCTTCTCCGCGTCTCCCGACCGAACAATAGAAGCCATTGTACCGCTCCTAATTTCTACGCGCCGAAAAAATGTTTCCCGTAGACGATCTGGAATTAGCTTATTTCGGGGGTACTTCGCGTTGAAACCGCGTGTTTTAGTAAATCGACAGTAACTGTAAAAGAGACGCGGTTCTGTGTGCGTACGCTCACGTGAGAGTCCTCTAACGTCCTCCGTCTTTGTCTGGATGACAACTCGCGCATTCGCTCCGTGGAATGTTTTCGTTTATTTTAAAGTCATTTTTCCCCTCGGATTTTATCATGTTTTCAAGCGTTTTATTAGTGGTTTATACGTATATATTTCTAGACACGTGCAAATAGTTGGCACCTAACAACTCGTAATGGACGGGAAATCTTTGCATGGCGTGAAGATTTTACGTTTTGCGTTTTATCTTTAAATTTCCAAAAACTTCGCTGAGAGTTGCCTTACTAAACACACATTTCGAAACGACTTTTTCAAAGCTTTATCCTTATATATTTTTTTAGAATACTTGTACTAGTTTGCCAGTAATTATAACATTTACTTGGAAATAACCGATTTCGAAGACATTTTTTAACACGTAAACGCGAAAAACAAATTAGGTGAAAAATAGACCAAACGTTTGTAAAAGTATTCCAGCCTACGTTTCCTACGCGCGCGTCATAAGCTGACTACCAGGGACCGCTTTGCCTATACGAAAAAATGAATATATTTATATTATAATTAGAAGCGAGATTAAATCAAGATTTCCGTATAAAAACGCGGTTAAGAGTCGGGCGTTTCTGTCGCAGCAAACGACACCGAAATTAATATCCGTATATTTATCCATCGTAAAACAAAAAGACAAAAGATCAACAATGAGGCTCCCGTATTTAATTCTAGGTCAAGTCTACAGAGGGCGCTGTATTGTTTGGGGCAAATTGAGCCTGAACGACAGTCGGAATGCTCCCGATCCCTCTTTCTTTGGGAGCCACCCCAGCGCGCGGTTTACAGCTGAAAAGGGAGAGGCTTATCATATCATGAGAGAATTTTCCAGATCTCGAGAAGAGAAAGAAATAAAAGTTGGTAGATTCGTCGGGGGGTGTCGTAATTTTGATTCGCGAAAAGGGAAGAGAGGGGGGGGGGGCAGTCTGAGCAGACGCGGAGATTCCCCCCCCCCGCTATCTTTTCGGCTTTTTTGGCGACATTCAAGAGGAGCATAAGCCAAAGCAACATCTTATCCGAATGAGTTGAATTGGAATGCGGCCGTCGCATCCCTGGAACGCAAACGGAGCGCGCCTAAATGTAGCGTCTCGGAGCGCTCGGAGATGAGCGGCGCGGGAGAGGGAACTCTCCGCTCAAAACACCCCTCGAACGCTCCCCCACCTCACCTCTCCATCTTCCTCTTTTCGCCACCCCGAACCGTTACCTGGAAGTAAGTTCAAAGCCCCACTAGCCAGACTTTCTGGTCACCCATCGTTCGGTCGATTCATCAAGTGATGCTGGAATTATCTTTTAGTATTAAAGTACGGTTCCAGACTCTAGCTGCTCCAAACTCCATTTTATTATACGTGGCGAGCCTCCTCCGAAATTTTTCCGCTCGAATTTTCACCCCTTCTTTCTTCTCCGACCTGACTTTCATACGGCGCCCCCTCGCGCCGTCATATAACTTCGCGCGCCCCTCCTCACTTATTACGACGGCTCTAGAAAGCCATCCCGGGGTACGGCTATAAATTGTCTACCGCCCTCATATTATTCACGGCGTATTTTGGTAAAATAAAATCGTTTTGCAAAAATAATAAAATTTCAAATTTAAGAAGTATTTTACAAGTCGAAGTTGTTAAACTCCACTCTTGAAAACGTGTAGGGAAAACTTGTAGCCGAGTGTAGACGTACCTTTATTGTACACAATTTAATCTCCTACAAGTTTCCCCATTCACGTTTTCAAGAGGGAGCTTAACCTCTCTATTGTCGCGTTTGTTAAAAGGAAATAAATAAATTCAATATAAAAATCTATTTAAAATTTTATGAAGAATCCCCGGGGGGAAGAGAAAGAAGGCTGTTGAGAACAATTTTTATTTTGAGCTCTTTTCCGCGAGCTGAGTTTGGGTAGAGGCGCACTGAAAGCGTAAATAAAACGCATCGCGAAAGTTGGTGTCACTGAAACAAAATCAATCTTCCTTGCAGGCGCGGATGGAGAAGGGAAGAGGCTGGGGACCTTCCATCCTTCAGCCTTTGTAGGCCGGAGTGAGGGCGCAAAATATAATGGAATTCGTGCTCATTAACGCCATAGAATAAGCCACGCCGGCGCGAGAAGACCTTCGACGAAAAAACCAGGAAACCTTTGTTTTTACTTCACGAAATCTTCCCTCCCCAATTAAAAATTTATGATAGATTCGAACGCGCCTCTTTTGTCGAAACCACCCTCCGAATGTCAAGCGCCAATTGAACCGGATTTGAACCCACTTAAAATAGCGAATCCCTTAAAAAAACATTTAAAACAATCATTGGTCACTTAATAGACGACGTAAATTTGGCGGAGGATCGCGGCGTTAACATTTTATTTTGTTTTTTACGGACGATAAAAGGAAAATAAAATAAAATTGGGGGAAATTTTATTTTCCAGTGGCTGTTTTAGGCACAGTAGGAAAAAAGATCGTAATTATTTTGGAACTTTCGTTCTTTTCTCGAATCGCAGATGCTACGATAAGGTGGATATTTTATGTACGGCTCGAGCTTCTCCATTATCGCTGCTGTCAATCGCTTTTGGGACAAGCGATATAATAAAGGCCACCCCCCCCCCGTCGCCCACCTTGACTCTGCTTCGTGGCGCACCCCGAAAAAATCACTAGTAAATTCAAAGTTGAAATGCGGATTTCCTTCACCTAAATTTATATCCACAGATCTCGGAGATATAATTGAGAGGATGTAATTTGTCTTACATACTTAAGGGGTATTTTAGAACAATACGGTAGTATATATATATTAATTTAGTAACTAGGTTTTTCAATTTGAAATACAACGTTCAATTTTTCCAATCTGAAATTTTCAACTTAGCGATGTAACGAAAAACTTTGATCTGAAGAAGAAATATCAAAACATGTATCTTAAGGATTCGTTTGAATTTTAAATTATAATTTGAAAAATAAATTATAAAAATATTAAACATACGGTTGAGTCGAGCTCAGGGAAACGGATAAATTAACCGCCAAAATATTAATTAATTATAAAAAATTCGATTAACTTTGTTTGTTTATGGATATTAATCGCGACTATAATACGATTTAATACGCAACAAATAAGTTTTTATTCGTATAATTTTCGGATATGGATATTAAAGAATTGAACGGAAAATTTATTCTCTGAACGCCGAGCCCTGCGGTTGAGTATTAAATTTTAATTTAAAAAGGAAAAATATCGAAAAAAATTTTATTTGAAAAACCAATTATTTAACAAATATTAAGGATTCGTTTCAATTTCAAATTTTAATTTGAAGAACAAATTATTAAAAAAATAGTAAAGATAAGGTTGAGTATTCAATTTTAATTTAGTAAGCAAATAATCGAAAAACAATCTTAAGGATTCGGTTGATTTTTAAACTCGAATTTAAAGAACAAATTATCCAAAATATATTAAGGATTCTGTTGGTTTTTAAATTTTAATTGAAAGAACAGATTATAAAAAAATAGTAAAGATAAGGTTGAGTATTCAATTTTAATTTAATAAGCAAATAATCGAAAAACAATCTTAAGGATTCGGTTGATTTTTAAACTTGAATTTAAAGAACAAATTATCCAAAATATATTAAGGATTCTGTTGGTTTTTAAATTTAAATTGAAAAAACAAATTTTCCAAAAAATATGTTAAGGATTCGATTGCGTTTTAATTTTCAACTAAAAGAACCAATTTAAAAAATTGTCAAGAATTCGATTGAGTTTTAAATTTCAATTTAAAATATCTGAAGGATTCGGTTTAATTTAACCGTGACGTCAGCTCTTAGCTAAAGATTAGGGCGTAAAAACAAAGAAACGACTACTTTCTTTCGGAAATAGCGAATGCCGTTTTAGTTTTTCATGGAAGCGCAATTCTTGTCTTATTGCTTTAAATAGAACCCGAAAGGGTGAATCGAGTGTTTTTTGCGCAGCATCCCGCTTTCCTCTTGATCTTAATGACGCGAGTGTGCGCTTTCCAGATGTAACCCCCTCCCTCTTTACGACTGCTTAACTAACACTAGATCCTTGGCGCGAACTCCGTAGACTTTACCACTATTTATACACCTTCCAGATCAGCGGGAGTCTCTTTTGACTGGGAAATATATATCGGGGGGCTTTTAGGCCGTAGATAAGCGCTATTAGCAAGGTGCTAAATTACGAGCGACTCGTTTTATTTCGAGAAACTCCGCTGCCGCCAGATCGCTTTTTGATAATAATTGCTCCTCTAAATGCGTTTGATCCAAGCCCTCCCTCCCGCTTCTCTCCATCCTCTCCAATCCTCATCCTCATCATCGTTTTCCCCCCGTCGCTTCCCCCCGTCCGCCACGGAGATGGTCGCGGGCGCACAACGCCCGGCTCTGTTCGGATCTGCCTCCCGTTCCCTCGTCTTTTGAGAGTCTTCGCCGTGAACTCTTACGTAATAAACAAGCTAATTATTTTGGCAGATTTCCCTCGATTCTCTTTCTCGCGATGGCTTGCTGGAGTGGATTTCTCCGCCAGAGACAAAGATAGCGGATTGTGTCTTTCTTTTGTTATTTTTCGCTCTCGAAGAATTCCAGCGTTTTTCGCCTTTGTAAAAACGTTACTTTGCCCTATAGTTATTTAAATTTTAGCTGCGTGTTTAGGATTGAAATAGAAATGGTTAATCTATTTACGACCGACTTATATTTTATCACAAACTGTACGTGTATAACTTTATTTAATTATTAATTTAAGTTCTAACGACCGTTATGTCATCTAAATTAGAGCTCGGGGAACCGGATAAATTAACGGTATTAACCGCCAAAAATTTCAATTAATCATAAAAAACTCGATGAACTGTTTATTTATGGATATTATTCGCGACTATTATACGATTTAATATGCAACAAATAAGTTTTTATTCGGATAATTTTTGGATATGGATATAAAAGAAATGAACGGAAAATTTATTCTCCGAACTCCAAGCCCTACGGTTGAGTATTAAATTTTAATTTAAAAAGAAAAAAAATCGAAAGAAAAATTTTATTTGAAAAACCAATTATTTAAAAAATATTAAGGATTCGTTTGAATTTCAAATTTTAATTTGAAGAACAAATTATTAAAAAATAGTAAAGATAATGTCTATCCGAACGCCGAGACCTACTTATCATCGCCTTAAATGGCGAAATGTTAGTCACACTTTTACTTTGATTACGATACGCAAAATAGAAGTTAAAGATACCGAGGAACTGTGTTGTAACAGGGCCCAAATGAGAAATTTCCGTCTTTGGTCTGAGATATTTGAGGTTAAAGCTTGGACTAGAGTTGTGAATTTCCCGAAAAAATTAAATGTGGAAAAATTTCAGGAAAAGTTTACGCAAATCAGAAAAAACAATAAAATATTTATTTTTTTATGGTTTTTATTCTAAACTAGTCTAGAGGTTTATATTTACTTTTGGATTCAATGAGGCGAAAATTCCACGAAATTTAAATTTGCGAACAATATTAGGCTAATAACGGAATTAAAACCTTTTTTTTCTTTTTTACGGAAAAATACGGAAAAAGTTCCGGAAAAAAGCATCAGTAATTTTCCGGAAAATTTTCCGACTTACACCTCTAGCTTGGATAAATAAACTACTGGCCCAGAGTCTGGATTAGAGCAGCCCCGCTTGTAGCGCAACGGTGTCTGATATTGGACATATTTCCACCCAAATATAATAATAATAATAATCAGTTAGGCTAATACCCAAGGCGATGAAATATAAAGAGTGGCGTGATCGATTATTATTCGGGTCCATTGGTAAGTTTATAACATACAAGGCTATGGGATCATTCGATCGCTGGAAAAAAATAAGTTAGTTAATCAGCGCGTTAGTTTTAATTTCACAAGCACTAATTGACTTACTTAAATTTTAATACTAGAACCATCATGTGATAAATAGCTTTTTTAATAATATGGGTCATATTCGTTATCTTCGGTGTCGAGTCGCTAGAGACCAGCATTTTTGGATTCTTTATTAGGACATATTTATTTTTGAACTTACAAGGAGACGACCCGAGGTGTAACGCACCGATTTTGTTCAAACTCGGGGGTTTGGTAGACCTTCATATAACATGAAATGGGCAACCGTTTTGCCATGGCAACCAAAAATGTTTTTTAATTTTAATTAATTTCGAACTATTTCATTTTTTTTATTTATATTTTCTATTTTAAGCATTTTCAAAAATTTATATTTTTAAAGGGGGTACCCTTAAAATTGGTCAGATTTTCATGTTATTTTAAATTTTTGAAAATGCTTAAAATAGAAAATATAAATAAAAAAATAATGAAATAGTTCGAAATTAGTTAAAATATTTAAAAATTGGTCAGATTCCCATGTTATTTTCAATGGGAAAATTTCCATTTTGTGTTGTCAAAAACATTTTTGGTTGCCATGGCAAAACGGTTGTCTATGGAGACATTTCCCTTTAGGGTTTTTCAAGATACATGAACGTCTACCAAACCCCCGAGTTTGAACGAAATCGGTGTGTAACACCTCGGGTCGTCTCCTTGTTAGTTGAATATCTAATGTAGTTAGAAGTTATAACAGATATCTTATCTAATAATAAAACACTATAGCCACGAGTAAAGGAACCAGTCACTAACCATTAGTAAGCGTGAATATTAACATTTCAATCGCGTACGTACGAACAAAACCATTCTAAAGTGGGATAAATTCGTGAATGGGGTGCCCTAAGCTTTTCATCTCTTGTTTAACCAATAATCAAATCCGGTATATACTCAATACGGTATCGTTTTATTACCACTTCATAAAAAGAGAAGATAAATGTAGAAATAATGGGGCTTCTCGCGGCGACCCCTCGCGGCGACCCCTCGCCGCTACGGCGGGCCAAATTCGTCCCCCGGGAGAAATATCATCCCTCCGGAAGATGCTGCGGGGATCGAGGATGCGGTTATCCGCCGGTCCACCGTCTCTTCCGCTTCCGTCCTTAACCCTTGGCCCCCGTCGCGTTCAACCATCAACCCAAATAAACTTACAGAAACTGCTAGGATATTATTTTTTCATCGAAGCACCTTTAAAAAGCGTTTATCGCACCCTTCTCGAACCCCAAAGAGCTTTTAAGTACTTTTTTGAGCGTGGAGGTTATCATCGTCGCGCCGGCTCGCGTTACTATCAGCCGCTTATTTGGGTCCCCGCGGCCGTCTTATCGCCGTTCGAGTTGGCCCATAACTTGTAGTACACGTTCGGAGAGTGTCCTTATTTTCTCGTGGAATGTCGTCGCGCGACATTTTTCGAAGGATTTCTTCCCAAGAGTCAACGTCCAATCGTGATTGATAACTATAATTCCCATAAAGGCGAACGGATTGCGGTTGATTAGAGACGAGGTTTCGAAGGAGGGTATACTCGTCGTGCTAGCTTTACCTTAAGCTTCGCTTGTTGACCCAACTTTCGGGTCTAAGCTCGTCATCGCTAAAGTCAGCGATGTTTACATTGAAAACAAAACCTTCTTTGGCGTTTTTTGTACTTCTTTAACGTACGTACGAAGACGGGGCTCTTAAGACGTACCCAAGCGTGAATGTTTCCCGGGATCCTTAAACCCCTCTCGAGGGGTCAAGAGAGGGATGGGAGGGTTACGGAAGGTGGGGTGGCTCGGGGGTAGAAAATGGGTATCCAACTTTCATCACCACTTCAAAGAGAGTTTTGCCGCGCGCCCTCTTCTCGATCCGTGTCTCGATGAATGTTATGATTGCTCTGGAAACAAAATCCCTTGTCGTCTTTAGAATTTATGTCTCTCATTTTTTGCCATCTCTTCCTTCTCTTTCTTGCGCGGGGTCGACACGCGCGCCCTCCAAATACCCCCTAGTTTGCCGAGGAATGTTCCGTCAGGTTATTTACGTCCCTCTTACATCAGTCGCGAGAAGCTACTATTGATTCGGCTTATGAGCTACCAGTTTATGTAAATTGTAATCTTGTTTATGGATCAGTTGCGATTTTAAGGAAAAACAAGAGCCCCGAGGGTCGCGTTTTATAGACTAGTTTGTTTATCGGCGGATCTGATTGTTTGCGAAGTAAAATACGCTTCTGGGTGTCGCGTTCTTAATTGGTTGTACCGTTGAAGACATTTTTTTATTTATCTCGTTAAGAAATAATCGGGAAAACTCTCCGGACTTTTAAGCTATCCCAGGGAATAGTTTTAAATCGATGATTTTCCCAAGGACGTCTCTCAATTTAAAAGGATAATTTTCGTCATTCAACCAGGGATATTTTAAGATGTTGAAACGCTTAAAATAAAAACCCTACTGGTACAAGTCCAAAATGTTAACTTTTTAGGTTTGGAATGAAAACTGAGCTATCTCTTAAGCTAATTCGAGGAGGGTTTTTATAGCTGATTTAATTTCGTAAATCAGGTCAGGATTAAGCCGACGATACCGGTAAATGATGGCGGTCTTTTATATTTTACGTAAGCTATAGCGCGTCCGAGCGTACAGACTCGAATGGATGGATCTGAGTGTCACGAGCGGTTGGTGACGTGACGCACGGCTCGCGATCGCTATCAGCGCGACTTTAGAAAGAGCGAGTCCGTCTGGACGACGCCGCGGCCATTCCTTCGTACTAAACTATATTTGAGGCACGAACTCCGAGAACACGCGAAGACTCTTAACTATCTGGTTGGAAAAAGAGAACGCGTATAATTTATACGCGTAAAGAAAAGCAGTCAAAATTTCGTTGCTCTAATCTCACTTTCTCATCTTGGTAAACTTTGAAGGATAATATTTTGGTAACTATGACACGCCAACTTTCCCCCTTTTCATATCTAGTGGACCGCGATCTCGTAAACTGTCAACCAAATAATGCATTTCTTGTTTGTTTGTTAGTTTAAAGTAGTCTTTCTATCTTAGTTCTTATCCAATTACGGGGGATTTATTCTGTCAAACTATTACGAATTGATACAACTTATCCTTCCTGATTCCCGAGGGAATTTCGAATACGGAGGTGAAGTCAAAAGACCGCGAAGTACGTCTGGTACTTAACCTCACCAATACGATAGTCGAAGTGCCTTAGCGCGCTTTAAAAATGGATTAGCGCTTACCCTTTAGGCCCGATTTTCCCATCTCGGTGGCGTAACTGACGGGCTGGCTAAGGGCGCGACTGAAGTGTTCGTCGACGACCGCGGAGAGGTCGCCGTTGTAATAAGTGAAGATGACACAGTTCGCGGAAACGTATTGAGCTTCCGGTTGCTGAAGTCCCGCGGACGATCCTGAACAATTAGCGGAACTTCCGGCGGAGACGCTGGCCGCGTTTCCGCCATCGTTCCCGTTGGGCGACACGCCGCTAGAAGATTGCTGTTGCGAGGAAGAAGGTCCCGAAGAAGCGGAAACGCTAGCGTTAGCGCCGGAGGAGACACTGGTCGCGGACTCGTGGACCGGACTGCGCGACTTGCACTCTTCCTTCAGGATTGGTAGACTGGAAGGGACGACGTGGGACGACGAAGACGACGAGGCCGAGGCGGATGACGCGGCGGCGGAAGAATGGTGCGAATGGTGGTGGTGGTGATGGTGCACGTAATGCTGGAGAGCGCCGATGCTGCAGTCCACCGCTCGACCTCCGTAGTCGCCACTGACCGATACCGAAGACGCGGAAGCCGAGGCCGCGGCAGCCGCTGCCGCCGCCGCCGCCGACAAAGTCGATGAATTCTCCAGAGTGTCGAGTATCTTAGGCATCCCGAATTTCTGAAATTTTCCAACAACGGGCCGGTAAATGGGAATGCGTGTTAAACGCGAAAGTAAAAGGAGGAGAGGGAAGGGGGGAGATTCGCTTTCCGAGAGAATTGGCGTTAATAGGCTTAAAAGGCAGAAATACCGAGAGCGAGCTCAAGTATTTCAGGGGGAAGGGGAAAAGAGTCGAAAGAATCCAGAATGTTTAAAAAGGTTATCCGAGAGGCATAGCTTAAATATAGGGCACGCGGATCACTGGAGAAGCGAGCCTGATGGGTATACGCTCTCCGGCGGACGGGGAAGGGGGCCCGCGCAATGTCAATATGTGACGCCGACTCCGCGCCCGAGCGAAAGGCACGTGAAAAGTATGAGGAATTCAGGAAATGCGTCGCTTATATTATTCCCTAGTCATATACTCGCCGGGAATTTGCCCATGTTTTAAAACCTTCAGCTCGCCTCTTTCGGGCTGCGCGGGTCCTTCCCAAACGATCTCGGCGAGTGTGGACCCCGAAAAAACCCTTTTTTATTAGCTTTTTTCGAGCCCCTCGAGGTATACGGTAAATAATAAGAAGAGAAAAAAGCGGCGATGCGGGTGAACGTCGGCGGAAGAATCCTTTTTAGCGAGATTGCCGGCCCATTCTCGCCTGTTTATATTATAAGGTCGCGCCTTGATTGTTTTTACGACGCCTATCGCGGGCTGCCTGGGGGTGCGGGTCGCGGGTCTCCGTTGGCGCAGCCCCCTTTTCATCCGTCTCGGTGGTTATCCGCCGCGCGAGATGGAGGCGGATGAAGCTCGCGTTTTACGCTCTTCAGGAACGCCAGAAATGCCTTCGCGATCTCGGCTTTCTGGAATAATGAAATTTTTCAATGAAGCTCGGAGGAGCTCTCTCGAAGCGGATTTTTCCGGCATTTTTGCTTCCGACAAAAGTCGCGTTCGGCGCGCGCCAGAGCCATCATTTCGCTCGTGCTTGGAATTCCCGGACGGTAAGGTGAGAGCCGCCGTTTTTCGTTCGCTAAAAAACCGAAAGGGAGATAAAAAAAAAGGCATCCACGAACACCGCGAGTGAAGCGGCTTCCGCGGGCGGAAAAAAGGAACAAATTGGCCAGCATTTTACGCGTGTTTAGAATATAGTTTTCAATCACTTTGTATGAAGGATTTTTTCTTCGTTCCACGTATCCCAGCATCCCGGCGTCAGAAAGAAAATATCACCCGGCTGGCACTCTCCCGCCATTCCGGGGGAAACCTTTTTCTCTTACGGGCCCTTTTATCGCCGTTGAACGCGTTCGCTAAATTCTTCTTACAAATAGCCGACCATACACGCGCTAAAAGCGTACTTACGCGCGAACAATCTGAATTCCGGAGAGCGTGCTTTGGAGAGAAGGAGAATTAGTGGGAAAACGGTAGTTTAAAAGAGAGAGGGGGAGGAGTTTTAAGGTGTGAGTGACCATACCTTATGATCCACTAAACTCTGGTTAGTGGCGTTCCCTAAAGTCACACATCCTGAGGGTCCTCCGGCCAAAGTGGCCGCGGTGGCCGAGGTGGCGGTGGCCGACGGCGAGAGTCCGCAGGCCGCGGCGTGATGGGCATGATGACCCGCCGAGCGTTGATGGTGGTACGGAAAGTAAGGAGAGTAAGGTTGGTACATCACCTCAGCGCAACTCATGTTGGAATAACACCATATCCATCTCTAACTGTTTTCCCTTACACTTTACTCGGTGGAGTCTCTCTCGTCCTCCGGGAGTTGAGAGGGAGCTCCAAGAAGCGGGGGCAGGAAGGAGGGGGGGAGCCTCGGGATCAGCGTCTCCCCATCCACTCCGCGCCCCCCCTTTTCCTTTTCCCCTGTCCTCCGGATGATGGATGCCGGGGCGCCCCCTATACTCTACGCGTCCTCATCCTCATAATGTTCTCCGAGATGAGAAAGCTAGCTCCGCCTGGAGGAAGGAGGAGCAAATTATCCCCATCTCCCCATCCTCCCCATCCTTCTCTAGCCTTTCCTCTTCGCTTCCCAGCTAGCTCGCCTTCTCTAACCTAGTAGAATCCTAGGTTTTCTTCAACATCTCTCTCTCTCTCTCTCTCTCTCTCTCTCTCTCCGAAGGCGTCATCGACTCGGTCGACCAATCGGATCTCTAGAAAACGGGGATCGACTTACGGAATTGTCCGTGGTTTTATAATCGAAAAACGTGTCCGTAAGGAAATGGAAAAATAAGAAATCGTTTTATAAGTTATTTTATTCCAACTCTTATTTTATCGACTTCGCTATTCCGAAATTATTAAGTGTAATTCTTAAAGAACGTTATTTTTATTAATCTTATAAAGTAGTCACTGTTATCAAATTAAAAGCATTAATGTAAATATTTTAAATATTTAAACTTGAAAGGATATATTTGCCATGGTCGGTGACAAGTATTATAAATTAACTGTCGTTTTTTTTACGGAAATACTCGGCAATAATTTAGATAAAATAAGCGGAAGAATAAGAACGGTGTTTATGAGTACAATTTGTGGTAAGCACTTCGTTTGCAAATTTACGTGCCCGATACCCGTTCGATCTATAGTAGCGTTTAACATTTTGATGAACTCGAAATAGCTCTAAAAGGTACGCTTTCGTAAATTGCCCAAGCAGAATACTTTATCCAAACTAGAATTTTAACATCTGATAAGGGTCGATCTCGGAGGGAACCTAGCTAAGTCATCCATTTTATTTCCTTACGGGAGAGCTATATCAGTTTTAAAACTCTTTAATTTATATTTTTATGCCTAGAAACAACTCGGATAAACAAGGCGTATATTGATTTTATTCCAGTCCCTCAGTACGATACGTTAAACTGTTCTATCGTTGGTTTTAATTTAACTTCTTGGGGTCGCGCGAGTAAACGTGAGAGGTCAAGACGGAGCCGTTCTGTTTATGGAATATCAATGAGCGCTTTCCTGGTTTTTGTATTTGTTTGTTTGGTCGTTTTCTAGCTCTAACTGATTTCACCCTTAGATTTATACTTAAATTGGTTTTCACGACAGGTTTTTTTAATCCCTTTAAAATATATATGCCAAATTCGAGTCGTAAAAATGAAATCGAGCCCCAAAAGTCAGTATCATACCGACTGTAAAACGTCCACAAACGACTTCTATGAAGTGTATCTTTTTTTGCGTCTTTCCAATCTTAGAGCGAAGTTGTGGAACTAGTTTGCAACGACGAAAGATTTATCCTTTCGGGGCTTTTATTGAGATGGGGAGGGCACGAACGCTCAGAGAAATAAGAAGCAAATTATAGGCTAGTTTGTAAATCAAGTATGACTTTTTGCGTAGGCATCGCCTTTACCACCCAAATGGCTATAAATTTGTTGGGAATATTGAGAAATTCAATTTAAGATATAAATCGCATTTTATTTTCCTCTCTTTGATGGCGTTAAAACGAGCCAGGCTTGGTTGTTTATACCTTTTGTAATTTATATCAAAGGCGTTTTGTAAATGGTGTCGTTTAGAAAATATGTAAGAATTAAGATATTCGATGTTCTTGGCTTTAATCTCGATTTGCTAAAAGGAATCTGAGAATTTTCAATATTTCATAATAGAACGAAGTTAAAAACTAAAAAAAAGTATATTTTTCAAAATCTTTTTATATTTTTTTAAGGTTACTTTAAGGGAAGTTCTTTTGGGATCTTGACCAAATTTGTTTCCAACATTTTAAAAATAAACCTTTCCAAAATTTTCAAAAATGTTGATTACGATCATAATTTACGGTTCATTTTTATAATAGAACTGCTAAATATTATGATACTTTTAATTTCGTTACAGAAAATTAGTTCTACCGTATACTAGTACTAATGATTTGGACGATGTCGAGCCAAATCATTTTAAGCCAATCGAGCGCTACCGTAAAATTTAATATTAAACGAATCCCTCGCTCTATTTTGCTATTTTTAATTTTAATATAGGGGTGCATATTCCTTTTATATTTTAGTTGAATCGAATCGCGGCATTAATGTATTGACGCTGCTATTAAAACGATAGTACCGAGCCTTAAAAGCTCGTAAGACGGGTGCTTATGACGCGTCGAGAGATAGATTCGAGCGCGTTTTCGACGAGATGGTTATGCACTCTTTCATTTCTATCGGATGCCATTAACGCAGTGCGGTTCCAGACTGGGAAAAAGGAAAATAAAAAGATATTTGGTGCTGGGAGGGGTTGTTAGAAGATAGAGGAGGCAAGGAAATTTCCGCGTCGAAAGCTTTGGAAAACTAAAGACTCGGAACTTCCAGCTCGATGCTTCTCGGTGACGTCTAAATTTCTGCAACCGGAAATATGTATGGAATGAACTTTTCTAAGCGGCCGCGTGATTCGAATTCCAGCCTTCTCCGAACGCGCCAACGCCGCGACGGAACCCCGCTCAACTCCACTCAAGAAATTTACGCACTCTCTCTCTCTCCCTTTGCACACACTCGTTCTCCCTTTTTCACTCGCGGACGACTTAGACAAGGTGGAAAAATATTCGTTATAATGTACTCTCTCCGCGGAAGAGTCGCTCTGATATGAACTATACCAGGTGAGGCCCCGTTCTCACTGGCTAGATCGACGAGAAAAGGCGAATATTGCGAATGAATAATCAAGATTTCTAAGGATGACCGTAATTGCCAAGTAGTTTCGTGTAAGTCGTACTACAAAATGAAGTCTTCGTCTTATGCCACGGTATTTCTAACGCCTTAAACCAGATTCGATGGGCGAGTACTTTAAATTTTTTCGCTAAAAACTGGAAATCAAACCAACATAAATATATTTGAAAATTCAGTTAATTCGTAATAGCAAATCCCACGGATGATAATTTAAATTTTCAAACCCAATAGGCCTTTCTATAAAGTAACATTGTCCTTCTTGTTTCGATGTTGCATCTGCGTCACGGGTGACGTATCGATGACGTTTTACTAAGAAAAACCCTGGACATAAGAATAAATTCGACGAGGCACCCTGTTTTTAAGCATAAACTGAACTGAAATTCTACGTATTTCGTGACGAATGAGCTACATTAAAACAAGTTCAGCAAGCGTAGCTTATTTTATTGAAAGGCCTATTTCCGAAGCGGTTAGTCCTGGTTTGTAGTTATTATTAAAGGCGCTCCGATCCGAAAGCTCGCGCTATAATTGTTAAAATGTTGCTCTTACGTCACAAGACTCAGCTTTTTTAGTATATTCTTCGCACGCGCGATTTGCACGCGCGCTAGCCAAACTTACATTATTCGCGACTGCAGCGCTCGCTCGTAGACTTGTAAAAGTAGTAGACTGTAACGTAAGAGCCACATTAAAACAAGAAGGCCTCGTTACTTTATAAAAAAGACAATTTTACTTCGTTTAAATGTTCAATTAGTTTTAATTTTTTAATCGTTAAGTTAAGTTAAGTTAAGTTAATTTAATTTAATTTAATTTATAACGATTTATTGAATATATAGCATTTCCATATTGTACAAATAAGCATGTGTAGATGCGAACTAGCTATTTTTTCCGAGTCACGTTCATACTAAGCGTAATTGGTCGAGATTGGTTCCTTCTACCCTGCACTAGGTGCGGAAAAAACGGCTTAAATCAGAGTTTGAAAGCGAGAGTGAGCCAGGGGGAGTCGAAAAGTACGTCATTCTCGTTCCCGAAGGTGACAAAGTTTAGACGCGCACGACTGACTGCGGAATTTCATTTATTCGACACATTTTCGCCCTCCATCGGCGCGAATTACCAGATTAGCCACGAGTGGCGTGGCTGGTGCGAGCCCCCGTGATGCTCCGCTATTTATTTTATTAGGCGAATTAATAACTCGGCGCCACCCTGCTCGACGCCACCCTGCGAACGATTTCATTTCATTTCAAGGAGTTCTTTCAATTCCAGGCCATTGTCTTTCTATAAATATCGGAATAGATGTTTTTTTTTTGAAATTCGCGTCGCGAGTCGTGACTACTTTTCGACGGTTGACGTGAAACGCGACATCTCGCTATTAAATATATTTACACGACTGTTCAGTTCGTTTTCAAAGGCGGCGTTAGGTAAAATCTGCCCGTTGGGATAGCTACGCCGTATCTTGAACTGGGCGATAGAGTTTAAACTCGTTATTTGAGTTATCAAAATAAGATTCTAACGAAAAGAGTTTTCAACATTGTCGTAGTGGCGATCGGGATTGTTCGCGATACGCTCGGGTGACTGTGATCGCTCGTTCTGGTCCGGACACGAAGGTAAACTCGAGTCTCGCTCGTTGCGAACGGCACGAAAGTTATTTTTGAGCCAACAGTGACAAATTTACGAGCTTCTCCCTTCACTGTTTTAAACTAATGACTTTTAGTTTGGAGCGAAGAAGATCGGGATGAGGAAGGGGGTGCGAATTTTGCGAGCGGGCAAATTTGCGCCCGACCACGCGAGCTCCCTCTTTAATGATACTAAGCGCTTTTTACCCTCTCCCAAAGCATTCTCTCGCGTATAACGCTTCCCTTCACTTCGCGAGAAGATGATATGTTGGATCTAAGCTCCGGAAGAACTTCGCCCGCGCTTTTTCGCTGGAAAGATGTACGCTATGTTGTACCAGTTTCCAGCTCAGTACGTACATTTAGTGGAAGGCTCGACCACGCTGTAAGACTAGCTTTTACGAATGGGTGTATGGAGGCGCTGTATCGGGGTGGCCTCGACGATTAATGATTCGCAAATGTATATTAGTTCTGGCTTTCTCGCTAGATTTATGACTACGTTCTTAATATGCAAGAATAGAATATTAGGTTTAATTGAGATTAATTGTCTATTAAAAGATTATATTTGCTATATTGGGAGTTTAAAATGTCACGAACGATATTTTATTTTGAAATAACCAAAATAAGACCACTCCCACCTTTGAGTTAAAGGGAGTATATAACCCCTCTTGTTTGGTAGGGTGCGCTTAGACTATATCGAGTAGCTTTCACAAGCCTTCCTAGCGAGGGGCGGCAAGGAGTTAGTTTAGTTAGTGTGTAACTATTATATATAACCTTTTTCGGAATTTGTGGGTTAAATCCGATCAAACTAACTCTTTTCCGCCCGTCGCTCGGAAGGCTTGTGGAAGCTACTCGATATAGTCTAAGCGCACCCTACCAAACAAGTGAGGTTATACTCCCTTTAAGTTAAGCGAAGTTAAGTGTGTGTGACAGTGTGTATATTGTTAGGATTTATTTTTTTCTAAAAGTAAACAAGAATCTTAATACATAGATGTCCGCGTTAGAATTGCGGTACTCGCTGGTGGTGTCTCCGTGTTGTCCGCAAACTGTCTGCTTAGCAAAATGAATGACATTAAGGAATCGATTGACATTGATCTACACGTGTTTGTGATCACTTAAACCCAACCAAGAAGGGCTTTTAAAGTTCGCCTCACCCGAAAGCTTTCCCAAAGGCGGAGAGATTCTTCCCACTCTTATACTCCGACTCCCAGATGACGGTGACTTTGGATGTAGCTAGCCGGGCCAGATTGTATGTGTGGGGCGGACAGATAACGAGAGATTCGGGGAGAAGAAGTAAGACTCGATTTCCCCCGCTCACTTCGCGTCGTATAAATGTCAAATTTTGTGGAAACTTCCTTCTTTTTGGACGTACGGGGTTCGCGGCAATCGGTTCCTTGTTAGCGTCGCTCCGCCAGCCGACACGTCATTATCCTTCCAGACGCCTTCTCAACCATGCTGTCCCGAGCTCCCTACTCGTACCATCTTGCGCGCCTGGGAACCCTATAAGGTTACCCGCTAGCCCTTAGTCTCGCTATTTAGATACGGAGTATCTGTTGGTTTCTCCAGGAACTTTGACCCAGGCCCTATGTATTACTCTTTTTTGGGAAACACGAGCCGTCGTCTGGTCTTGTCGTAGCTTCCGGTCTTGCGTACACAACAGACACTTCCTTCCAGAAATGGATACCCCCCTTGATTGATCAGTTTCTTATTGACTGTTTCGAACTCGCCGCTCTAACAATTTTAAGAGCAGGCCCGTTTTATCCAATGTGCACAATGGGCACTGTGCCCAGGTCCTACGAAGGCTTGAAGGGGCCTACAAAGGCTTATGAGTATGAAAAAAAAATCCATGAAAAAATATTTCTTAGAATATGGCCTACAAAGGTCTTAGTGCCCAGGGCCTACGAAGGTCTTAGTGCTCAGGGAATACAAAGGTCTTAGTGCTCAGGGAATACAAAGGTCTTAGTGCCCAGGGCCTACAATGGTCTTAGTGCCTAGGGCCTACAAAGGTCTTAGTGCTCAGGGAATACAAAGGTCTTAAAATGGCACTGTCTAAGTGAGTAATCGAACTCTTCTAGTTCGAATTAAGCAATACTTAAAGCACTTGGAAAATTTGTGGAAGGCCGTATAATCTTTGATTCGGTTCAAAACGCTAGTGCCACCATGGCCGTCAATTCCTCTCACTGTGTCCACCATTCTCCATCGCCTACCGCAGATAATAATAATAATAATCAGCTAGGCTAATACATTAGGCCCAAGTCATCTAGCGACTTTTAATGCCTTAAACAGGTGGCCGGGTTAAATGCGTAGGAGGGTGGTGGAAAGCCCTTCGAACCACGTGAGCCAACAGCTCCCTAAACCAACTATTATAATTTAACCCCTACATACCATGTTCCTACAGCCACCATACAGGCTAAAGTATTTTCCCCTTTTGAGTATAAAATGAGCTAAATTTTAGCCAAATTTTATATCTGTGCGAACTATTGATTATGTAAAGATACTTCTTATAATATATCTATTTAAAATTATCTCTTAACATTGGATACCTTAGCTATAAAATCGAATTTTTCGCTGGCGTTTAAAAATACCAAATACAAAAGTAATAATATTTTTATCGCTGTAGTTATATTCGAAGTCCCTGTAATCTTCGACAACTAACAAAGGCGGGGATTTTTCGGCCTCTGCCGGAAATAGAGTCCGCTAAATAAAGTGATCTATGTGAAATATTATTAGATTAGAGTTAGGTTAAATTTATTGTCTACCCACTAATACGAAGTAAGAGCTTGAAAGGGATTGTAAAAAAATTAGTATTTTCGTAAAAATATTTTCAAAAAATTCAAAATTGAATTTCAAGTATACGTACCTCAACCGCCGTCATTCTTAAAAACATCAGCTTCTACACCAAAAATTTCATGGCAGCCCTGTTTTAAAAGATTTTACAACTAAGGACAAACGATTGGACAGAAAACGGCAAAATGTTTTACGTAAATTAACATAATGATTTTTGAGCACCAGCTTGAGTGCAAAGTCCGTAAGTTGCGAGAAATGTTTTTATCTGTGAGTGCTCTTATTTGAAATTTGCGCCTCTTAAGAACGGAAGAGGACGGCTCTCTATCATATGGGTGTTTCTATAAAATAAATCAAGAAAAAAGTTAGAAGTATAAAATGTTTTTCTCTGTGTCACAAGCGTAAGATTCTTAGTACTTTATTGGCACGCGCGTTTCGCACGCGGACTTCAAATTCGAAAATCTTTATCGATTCGAGCGCGTGCTCTCTATCTTCAATAACTATAGCTAGTGACGTAGAAAAAAAAAACATTTACACGTGACCTCCCGTATTTTATAGAAAGACCTATTGATCAGATAATGAAGCTACTCGGATGTTTATTAGTGTTAAACGCTGACTGTTTTAGTTGTCTCAGGTAACATTGATTTCTAGTATAGGTGCAAATAAATTAAACCGCTAACTAACATAGCAGTGTTCAAAATGGCGTCACCCACATTTGGGCACGAAAAACAGTCTACGCAATCAAGGCCTCAGATCGAAATTTTCCTTTTACTTTATTTCCATAATTAAAATCCGGATTGAACTTTTCCCCCGCGTCGAAATGAATGTCTGTTGGAGAATGCGGCTGTCCTTTCTGATAGCATCGCGTCATCTTTCTCTTTATTTGGCCCATCAGCAAATGATATCGCGGCGGCGATGGCGGGGAAGGCGCCGAAAAATCCGAGTGACACAAGTGCATCCGGGTCAATGATTCAAGTCCCGCACGTAACGACAATCGCGCCTCCCAATTTATTAAAACGGACCCTTTTTCCGAGATTGGACGGATTAAGCGTCCAGAAAGATTTACAAACGCGAAACGTGAACGCCTGAAATTCATTGGCTCTTGGAAAGGTAAATGTTTAAAGAAAATATTTAGTTTAATTTCAACGTCTGGATTTAAAAATTTGTTCAACGTTAATTTATCACGAAAGTTCACGCTTGTAAATTTTCGAGACATAGTAAAACTATTAACCTTTGGCCAAAGAATATTTAAATATCTTTTGTTATAGGGGATAGATTTTCTTATGGTAAAACGTAATCATTGCACAACTTGCACAAGTTAAAAAAAATTATCATAATAAGATTTTTATTACACGACTTATTTGTTTGTATTAGTGCATTAGTTTTATTAGATTTTCTTAGAGTAATATATAAAATAGTGGCCCACAGCAATAACACACAATTGGTATTGATTTACCACAAAAAAACGGGTCATGCGCTTTTTTAGAGCCGCTTATCGTGATCGTCTACTTAAACTCTCCTTTTTTTATATTCGTGGCGGTATTTTTTTATTTTAACTTTTACATTAAAAATCGTGGAAAGTCTGTCAACAGATTGTACCCTTTCCCTATCTTTTTACGTACTGTCACGTGAGCTTAATTTAAAGAAGGGAGAAAGAGTTTTCGCTTCTATCTGGGTGTCCATCTTCTTTATCCGGATTTAGTAGTTCTTAATTTATAGCGTAGCTCTCCGCCAACGGATAAATTTTCATTCGGCGTTTTGTTGATTCGATTATTCGCCGCTTGGAGGCCGTTTGTTTTCGCCTAAACTGAATCTTACCGCTCGTTTTAAAAGAAGAAGCTCCTTCTATTTACCGAAATGAGAACGAATAAATATCAACATAACGAGTGACGGCGCCTATACGCGGAAATATTATCTCGGCTTATACGGTAAAGAATTAAGTTTTCTTATTTTATTTTATCGCGGGTTAAATTTATGCCTTCAGCATCGGGTTTGTTTGGCTAAAGTTGATATATGTGGAGAAAATTCATTATCTTTGCCGTCTCGCCGTGGTCTGAAAATTAAATTAATTTCGCGCTACGGAATGCGAAACAATCTTTGTTTATATCATATTAATTTTGGATTAACTTTATATAAATCTAGGCGTAATTTACTAACGCGATTTAGACTGTAAAATTAAAATTCGGTTTATTAGTTATCTCCCTGGATTAGCCGAGACTCAGTCGGAAAGTTGATTCCGAAATAGAGAAACGTTAGTATTCGTCCTTTTAGCGAGGAGAAATATTTGACACTTCCACCTCTGCAATTTTTGGAAATCTTAGTAGTCACTTTTGGCAAATTCCACGAAACTGAAACCCGCCATAAACAAGTTAAGGTGGTATACCTCTCGCGATAGTGTAAAGCTATACGGCTAAATATAATCTTGTAGATTTCCATACGATTTTTTCTCCTTTTTGTAGGAGTAAGCCGTACGCTGCTAAATGCTGGCTTCTTCAGCCGCGGCGCGTTCCCCGAAAGAATTTCTCAAATTTCGCGAATCTCTGGAAACGAGTTTTTCAAATATCTTGTTTTCCTCGCGCATTCCTCGGAAGTCCGCTCGCTGATGCAGCTGCTAAAGAAATACATCCACCGCGCGACGAATACTCGGGTTCCGCCACAGACTGCCGCGGATAGCTTATAAGGTTAATTTCTAATCAAGTTTCCCGAAGATCATATTTTTCGTGACGAAAGATTATTTCCTTTAACTTTTTCACACCGTCCACGGAATTTCGCCCGGTCCTTCTTAAAACGCTTCCCTTTTTTTGGGGTGATGAGTCGACGGAGGGCTTGGGAGTGTCAAATTTAGACAGACCGATTTTTCAATAGTTGGGATATGTCGCGTTGAAACGAGTCGTCAGTCATCTCTCTCTTCCACCTTCATTTATCTCCACCCATCTTTTTCTCCGCATCTTCCTCGGCGGAAAACGGAGGAAGAAGAAGATGCGAGGGAGAGAGAGAGAGAGAGAGACTGAGGCATCTCGAAGAGTGTTTTTTATTCGCCCTCGGACGTTGATGATATCCTCCCGATTCTATTTTGGGAATCAAGTAATTACCAAATTTCTTCATCTTTCTCTGGTGACTTTCCCGCGAGCCTGTAAAGACAACACCTGGAGATTTTAAGTAAAGCTCTAAAATGGGACACCTTAACTATTTCCTATTGTTTTTCTCGCGGATTTTTTTTTGTTACTTTTCGGTGGAGGTAAAAGCGAAATTCCCGTCTCAAATATCGCCGCCCAATAAATTAGGCTAAAAAAGAAACTAAAAAAATACGAAAACTCTTAAAATACGGAGATAAAATTCTTTCGCTTTGATTCTCCGTATTTATAGTTGACAGTTTAGTAGAAGGCGGGGAGATAGGCTGAAATTTACGCTTTAAGCTGTCAGCTGACGGACGGTTTTCGCGTCTGTTTATAGTATTGCTAATCGTGGAGGTCTAAGTGCTAAATACAAGCTTAAATACGTGGAGGGGTCTCTCTCGGTCGGTGGTCCATTATCAAAATGTACCTCCACTCCCCGCCCTTACGACGTATCGGTATTTGATAAGGGATAAGTTTAAAAAACGTGAAATCCTGATAGGTATATAGGCATCCGAAGGCTTTTAAAAATTTTCTACGCCTGCAAATAAAAATATTTTATCTCGGTTTAGGCTACAACAATTAGAAAAAAGTATATGATCTTAATACGTTGTTTATGAATAAACACGTTTTGACCCAGACTCGAATCCCGAATGTTAGACTTCAAGTTAACTGTCACGAAGAGGACCTATTTATCGAGTTCTAGATTGGTCGATTTACAGAGTCATCTAGCGGTGAACCGGGCGAGTGATAATCGATTTTTATCATTCCAGGGCTCCAAGTTGCGCTTCTCGATAATGTTTTTCTTCACTAACTCCATCTAGTAGTAAATAATTTCAATACTAATACTAAGAATTGATGTATAAGATTATAGCAAATGTTTGAAATCGCGTTTCAGTAGAAATTAATATTATTCGTATTTTTTAACGATATTAATTCAGGTCACATCGGATGCTAAATAGTACAGTTACTTCGTTGACGTCATTTTCGTGTAAAATTGTCGGGGATGTGTAGACCCAAATCGAACGATAACTCTTTAAGAAAAAAGTCTCTTTTTCCCTTTGATCTTTCATGCGGGGCTGTGTTTATCCGAGATCGGTCGGGCTTAGAGAGAGACGTCTGCTCTTCCCAATTGCGGTTCTCTTTAAAATAGCGATTCATTTATAAAAAGCAACCGCGCTCTTTTATCTGATTGGCCAGTTTTTTATCGTTTGGTCACGGACGCTTGAAGCTTCTCTCGGCGAGACTGCGGAGTCCCCTGTTCTCGCTAATGACCGACAATCTCGCGGCGCTAAACGCGCGGCGTCTTCCAGATCCTTATCGAGAAGATGCGCCAGTTCCTATTTTCTTTTCTACGGATCCTCTCTCGTTATTTCTTTCTTTTTTGCTCCTCCATCTTCTCTCTCAGTCAAACTTTAGTTTTGCGGTCCACGAGAAAACTCCGAAATCCACCGCCGCAATGCGCGAAAGAAAGATTTCGCTCCCTGGAAAAGGAACGCGGGAAAGCTTTCGTGGAACTTCCCTTTCTTTCTAACGTATTTAACCTAACATATTAGACCTATCTATACGAAGTAACTCTACGAGGCGGGTAAAAGCCGCGTTTGATTTGATCCGCGCTAGTGTCAGTTAACATTAACAGAGCTCAAAACTGTTAGATAAGAACGAGACTAAAACTGTTTTCGTTTAATACGTACTCGATAGAAATATGATTTAATGAACTATTTATATTTATAGTTAAATTAAAATTAATTGTAACTAGTAAATTACTTTCAACAAGGTAGCAATTTTGCGTAGCTACGTTATTTTTATATTTTTAAGTGAAATATTCGCGAAATTTCTAAAATTTTAACACGGTCAAATACATTGCATTCCAAATTTTTCGTGGTTTTATCCCAACGTTTTTATGACTTTAAATATTTCGAGTAGTATTTTATTACCTTCTTTAGATAATGTGATTTAAAAAATTCGTTATCAACGTAACTAATTAGCATCGAGCCTTAGCTACTTGTCCTTTACACTTTCTACTCGTAAATCTCTACGGTGTTCTTGTTTTAGTGGAGACTCAGCCACCGGAGAACCAGTTTATCTCTGGTTCCTCATTGATTTGCTGCCTTTTCGTATTTGTTTTCGGCGGGTGAGTTCCGTGTTTGCCGCTCTCTAGTGGCAGAGTCTGAAATACAGCTATATAGACAACATTTAAATTTTGGGAAGCGTCGTTTTTCACATTTAATAATGATATGGATAGCTAATATTTAGAGGATTTAAAGAGTTTATTTTAATGAAATTCTGAAGTCGTATAATTCGGGATTCAGTTTTAGTTATCTAGGTGGCGCCAAACTGTATTTAAAATAGTATTATGTCCGTGGATCAGAATCTAAGGAGAGTCACTGTTCAGGATTTAAAAAATTCTGGGAATAGGAAAATAACGGTTAATTTTAGTTCCATGTGGGCAAACTTGGCATCGCTGAAGTCGATTTCTGGTGTACGCAACCAATTTCCAAGTCGCATCTATAACTTTTTTCAGAGATAGCTATCGCTAGATGGCGGTACGATCTCTGACTGCTGCGAACAACAATTAAGAAATATTTTGGGAAACTAAATATCAAGTCAGAAATATATTTAGTAATATTATTTACTAGTTTTATGATTTTATTTAAGGCCTCGGCGAACTTTTCTATGGAGAAATTAGTGAAGCCAAAGGCAGGAAGAAAACTAGTTGGGCAGCTAAAATATTTAATTTTCAACTTTTCATTTTTTAAGCGCCCGGCCGTCAACCAAAACCCCTGTAGCACATGAAGTCGTTTTATAGTCGACGACCAAATGCCGACCTAAACACGTCCGAACGTTTTTCGACACTAAAACCGTAAATCCTTTTTTGGGACTATTTATGGTCGGTATGCCGACCATTATCCGACTTAAAATAGACCTTACATTCAATTATTACCCCTGTGGCACAAAGGGTCGATTTAAGGTCGCGCTTTGCCAATTACTCGCTCAAAACTGTGAAACTTTCGCGATTTAATAAAACAAATTGAAATATTTTTAAAATAACTTCCTTTCTGTATTATATATTTTCGAAAAAGATTATATATTCAATCTGAGAATGTTTCCTTATTAAAAATCTCTCAGCTCAAGTAGGTTACATTCGTATAGCTAAATATGTTAGGCTAATATATTATTCTCGAATATTAAAGTTTTGATCCATGGTACTGCGTAAATTAGTTGAAAAGTTACAATAAAAAGACTGCTACTTCATGGATTTATAATTGTTTATTTTGATTAAAATATTGGGAGCTTTCGGACCGTAGTACTTCGTCAGCCACTTAGCTAATTAAAATGTTACACAATATACGTTTTACGACCGCGAAAAAAAAAGGAAAGATAACATTACCCCTGGTGGGCAATTGTTTAACAATATTAATTATAATATTATCTCTCTCCCCTACATAAGTGGTATAACAGAAAAAACCCAAAGACAATTAAAAACTTTAAATATTAATTAAATCAGTAAAACCATAAATACTTTAAAAACAAATTTAATAAAAAATAAACCCAAAACTGAAGATTATAAAAAAACAGGAGTGGTGTATGAAATCAAATGTAACTGTGGTAAAATATACGTAGGACAAACGAAGAGACAATTATCGAAACGAAAACAGGAACATAAGAATTGTGTAAAAAAACAAGATGAAAAAAATGGTTTAAGCATGCACATAAAAAAAGAAAATAACCACGATATAGAATGGAACTCGACCAGAGTATTATTATGGCGGTTTGGGTAGCCTGCTGTGGGGCGGCGGGACTCCGTATGAGGGCACGGTGGTCCTGTTTCCCGGCCTTTTGGAGCACACCGGGATCTCCGGTGCCAGCTGTGCCGGGTTATGTAGACCGCCGTGTGCCCGTCGTTCCCCTTTAGGAGCTCTCTCTGTGATATTAAGTGATTTAATATGTTCCTAATAATGTAACTTAATAATTAAATAATAGTTGTTGTATTATGGACAAGTAACAAATACGAACTATAGATGTCACTACTAAGTTATTAGCGATATGCTATTCTCGGTCATCTTCTTACAAAGATACTTGTTCCTCAATGGCTATTGTATGTAACACGAAGTTGTACTGCTCTAATTAAATATATATTTTGCTATAGTTTATTAAGTAGTATTTACTTAAGATTATTCAAGAAATATAACACTCTCTAAAGGGTTTGACTCTTTACCTACGTAGGTAGGGTGTCGGCTGGAGTTGCTATAGCATTCACTCTTAATCCCACTGCTGTGTGCGAAGTGGGGATTGGTCGTCCCATTGCTGCACCTTCTGCTGGGTTGAGTGGCTTGCGTCAACGGTGCGACCATCAGTAGTAGGATACTACTACCCATGCTGGTTTTGTCACCTGTGGACTCTGGCGTAGGGCACTATGAATGATAGACCTCCGATGGTATGGTCTCTGTTACTAGGTACACCGGGCTCTAAATTGTGACACACTGTAAGCCCCTAGTGGCCCTTAAGGGGTCGCAGTGTGCAATAACTGGTGGCTTTACCGGGAAGTCGGGGTCCACTCTTGTAACCCATAAAGGCGGTGGCGCACTGGGAGATGTTAGCTGTGATCAAATGGTCCTATCTCCAGCTCCAACTTCGGTCAGGTAGGGGGTGGAAACTGAGTTTCGGCTCAGGCTAACGGAGAGGGTCCAGGCAAACTGACCACTTCGGAGGATTGGGTAGCCTGCTGTGGGACGGCGGGTCTCCGTATGAGGTGCAGTGGTCCTGTTTCCGGCCTTTAGAAGCCCACCGGAAAATCCGGTGCTAACTATGCCGGGTTATGTGGGCCGCTGTGTGCCCGTCTTTCCCCTTTAAGAAGCATGGGCCAAATAATGATAAATCCAGGACATGACTCTATGCGAAAAACCCGTCCAACAGCGCTAACACCCGACCACTATTGCCTCCTATTGGGAAAAACGCGCGATCGTTGTGTCTACGCCTTTAGTAGATATTAATATTAGATATGATAGCCATCAAATACTTATAAGGTTTCGTAAATACGTGATACATTTTTTGTAATATAAAATTGTGCAAGTCACCATAACAAAATCAGTTTTAATATAGCAAAAATATAACCCTATAGAAAACCAATTAAAGACAGATAAGAAGTGTAGATTTATTTTTTTTATAAAATTATATAACTGTTTATTTTAAATAAAACGCTTAAAACATAACTTTTCTTGCTTTTAACAAAGCAAAATCATTTATTATATCATCGAAGTCTATATTTTGTTCATTTGAAAGAATGGCAAGATTAGTCAGTCGTTCTTGACTCATAGATCGGAAATAATTCTTTATACGTTTTATCTTACTAAAACTGTCAAGTCAGAGCTCAAAACTTTTGTCTTTTCCTCCTTCTATCCCATCACATCAGCTAATCTATCACGGAATCTATGTCTTCATCACGCATTGTTTGAAAGGAGATTGCGAGACCTCGTAACATCTTTGATGCTTCATTAAAGGGGAACGGTCAAGCTTTAACCAGTTAGATAGCCCTATAGCCCATTAAAAACTAAAATTTATGGCGAAAACCGCATCAAAAATATTGAGTGGTTAATTTTTAATAAAATAAAGAAATTTCGGGAAATCGAAAAGCGCGCGTTAGCCGCGACACCTGGTGAGAAGTCGTTGAGACAGAAAAGCAACGTAAAAGCGCGCGCTGCTGAAGACGCGAAAAATTTATTTTGCACGCGCGGCGCGTTCCAGCCTAAATTGCGCGATTTCAAAAGTTAGGAAAGTTCGGAAATCGCTCATACGGGGTTAGGGGCGCTGGCGGCAGCCCCTAAGATGGCGGCGAAAATTCAAACCCAAATACCTGGCGTTATTTTTCGTTTCAACTTTTTGGGCCAAAAGCTATTTTTTCAAGACAAAAAAAGGTACGTGTTAGTATATTGAACGTCTTGTTAATCTTTTGATACGGAAATAAGGCCATATTTGGAAAAGCTTGGCCGTTCCCCTTTAAGAGAAACACTTTTGCTCTGAACGGTTTTGTTTATATTATCTTTGCTCGTTAAAATTTTATTCAACAACTGTAAAAGGCATTATAATTGGAAATAAAGCTGTTTTATGATAGCTTTGCACCAGAAATTGTGTAATAGCTCTACTTTGTGTTGTTTGTCATTTCGTCAGTAACTGCATTTTATTGGGATGACCCTTAAGAGATATTCCGAGTTTTCCTACTAAAACTTCCCATCTACTTGTGGAAGCACTGAAAAAATTAAAAATATTTTGCACAATAACAAAAAATTAACCACTAGCGGAATGTGTTCCAACAAGGTTCAAGGTATGGGCTTGAAACCAATCTAGCTAATTTATTTATTTGGGATATTCTCGCTTGAGCACTGTTGTATTTCCCGGCCATGTTGGCACCTTTATCATATATTTGCCCCCGGCAATCCTCAATAATCAGTCCAATAGACTTAAGTTTGGTCAAAATTTCAGCCGGAATGCCTTCTGTTTTTTGATGAGTCTCGACAAAATCAATATATCCACAAATCTTATCATTTGAGACATTTGCTCAACGCGCCCGCTGTCAAGTGTGCAGTAAAATTGTGATGTTTTTTTTATTTTTTTTCAAAATTTCAATTCGGACTTTACCACCAATTAATAGGTGTTTTCATAAAATCCGGCTATGTTGTTTCCTCCCCCCGTCAAAAATTGCCCCATCAGTCTTTGATGGGAGTTCAGTTCAGTACGTTCCAGTTCTAAAACCGTCGGCGCGACTCGCATGAATGTACGTCAATAATCTGGCAAACATGTTTCTCGAAAAATCAATAAAAACCAAAGACTACAGACCGTTACATGTCCCTTCCTAGAGTATACCACCTCCTAGGCTGTTCTTTGATGGCGATTTTATGAAAACATCTATTCTAATACTTCGTTTTGAATATTGGGTGAAAAGTAGCACGTTGCATATGTTTCACTGATTTTACGTGAGCAACATGTTCTGCTAGTTGTGGATGGTAATGACCTATGAGTTCCAAGATACTCAGAAAAACACCACACCAATCTCTCCAATGACTCCTATATTGCCCCTTAATGCCAAGTTATTTTTCGCACAGTGTAAATTTACATCCACAATATAACCGTTAAAATGATGCGTACTTTTGAGCTTGTTTTTGTACAGAGTTTTGAATTTCTGAGTCCAAAGTTGTCCCATCTTTCACACAATTTTCGAATTATTTCCAGGTCCTGTAGCATATTCGATGGGAAGTAGAATTTTCTTGTACTTGAAGAATAAGGTTCAAATTTTTCCAATCTTGAAACCCTTGGCCAGAATGACGAGACATTCAAGTTTTTGTAAAAACCAAACAGGGAAAGAAAAACCGTGCATTTTTAGATTGACTATACAATAGTCATTTGACACGTTCACTATTGGAAATAACTTCATAAAACCACTTTTGATGCAAACGTCTACCGTATCTGTTCTGGAAATTTGAAAATGGTGAAGTGTTTAGTTTTTCGACCATGCGCAACAAGTTGTACACGGAGTCACGGATTATGTCCGAAATATCTGGTACTCCTGGCCACTTAGTAGGATATTCATAAATAATTTCTTCTGATTTCATATGTTTATCTTGAGATTTATAATCAGAAGATATATTATCTTGGGCTAATTGTCGTTGTACAAGAACTCAAACAAGCCACACTCAGAGCCATAGTTTCATTTTCATAACGTATCTCATGTTCGAGCTATTCTTGAATTTATTCACTGGATTATGCTAAATTATCTTTACTTACAGTGTTTCCACGCTCTTTTGTGCCTAGCCATTTTTCTAGATTTGTAGCGAGACTTGAAGCATCCTTTTCTCTTGTACGGGTCATTCCACGTGAAATCGTCAAGCGTTGTTGCTCGATAGTGATGGATTTGGCCCAAAACTTTTTCCCTGGTTTATTTACCCTAAATATGAAGCCTCCTGGAGTTTAGTGGGCTAATTTCAAAACTTTGAAAAGTTATGATTTTTTGAAATTTCATGCATTTTGGCTAGAGTTTCGTTAATTAATAAACATTTTTTTCAGTAACATGATTTTTAAAGCTCTTCATCGTTTTTACAAAGGGGTCCATCTCAGAATTCAATAAAAATTTTAAATAAGCACCTCCTTGCACATAAAAAGGTCCCTCTTAAATTTGGTGTTGGCAAACAAATTATTTTTATCAAAACGAATTTTTTTAAATTAGCCATTTTTCGCAAAACTGCGTTGTACGAGCTGGATAGAGGGGTGGAACTTATCATTTATTTAACGAAATAAGCCATATCCAAATTCAACGAAAATTTCAAATAAGCACCTTCTTACGTATAGAAAGGCCTCTGTCAAATCTGGTGTTGGCGTGAGCTTAGGCGGGGTGGCACTTAATATTTAAAGATCCCCTCCAAAATTACCAGAAATTTCGTCAACGTTTTATTTCTAGGTTTCAAAGAACTTAATTTTTAATTTTCTATTCTTATTTTTTATGAAATATTTTTGAGATAAAATATTTAAAATATTAAAAAAATCAAATATCAAATATCAATAGAACAAAAAAATAACTTTAGACCAAAAACGTTAATAAATTAACAAAGCAACAAAAATGAGAAATAGAAAATTCCTAATAAACAATTATTGGAACGCTCACGAAACGTAAAATATATACGTGCGAGGAACTATTTTAAAGACAAAAACGAACTCATTGTATCTCTTAAACAATCAAATATATACGGAAAGCATATTGTTGAAGCGAAAACAAAAACTATAAGTGAAAGCACTAATAACAAGCCGGACAAGGCCGTATATTAGTTCCACATCGATGAGGTGAAATTAATTTTTCTCTACGCCTTGGCTCGTGTCAATAGGGTTAAGCATAGCGTCAGACGTAAGCTTCTTTATCTGTTTTCTAAGTTTGAGCTCCGTATCTCAAATCCAATGGGAACTACGAAGAAAATTCGCATACGCTCACTAACCCTTGGCGCGCGTTAAAAGAGTTAAACATAGGATGAGACTTCAGCTTCTTAACTGTATTAAAATTTTGAGCACCGTATCTCAAATCGAATCCAAACTACGAAGAAAATTCGTGTAGGATCTATAAGCCTTGGTGCGTGTTAATATGGTTAAGCATAGTGCGAAACGTAACCACCTTTACCTATATTCAAAGTTTAAGCCCCGTATCTCAAATCCAATAGGAACTACGAAGAAAATTCCCGTACGCTCAATAGCTAGCCTCAGCGCGTGTTAAAAGGGTTAAGCATAGCGTTATACTTCAAGTTCTTTATCTGTATTCTAAGTTCGGGTCCCGTATCTCAAATCCAATAGAAACTAATCTATTAATAACGCGACGAATCAAAGACATGCCTTAAACAATACTAAAATTCAAAAGTATCTGAAGGTAGCTACCTTTAGATTTTTTTTACGATTTCTACCGTAGGATTTTGAGTGAGGTTGAATTTTAGCATTGTTAAAGGAACGTCTTTACTTCGTCACGTAACCCACTTTACCCCATTTTTACAAGTTCTCTGAAAATTTTGCTGATACGTGCCAGATTTCTCCATTTTTACCAATAGTTAAAGATCGGGCAGCGTAGTTCCGCGACTCCAGTCACTCCACCCAGGACAGCGATAATACATTCCTCTGGTACTGCTTAGGGTGGCGTTATCTATCATAACAGTACGTTAATTTTCAAATAGTGTTCAATTATGGAAAGTGACAAATTTGAAAACTCGAAATTAAAGGCTAAAAGCGGTGCGCAGAAAAGAAAGAACCGTAAAATTTCTGAAGAAAAGTTGTCAAAGCAGTTAAAAACTATTTCAAAATTAACAACTTTCTATAATAAAACAACGGAGTCGGATTTTGGTAGCTCAAATGCTCCAGAAATAGTGCCAGTGTCCGAAATGGACCAAAAGGAAGAAAACAGATCATTTGCATGTAGATATAAATGCAATAGCTTCGGCAAGTTCGGTTACCATTTCATGTCTTCACCTTCGCAAAATGAAATTGGTCAAGATTCCAACTTATCGCAGACTTTGTGTTCGATAAATTCGAATAATGAACAAATTAAAAATGTTAAAAAACCCAACTTTGCTCCTGAGAAGTATTGTTTAGTCCTTAATTCAACTTCATTGGCGGTCTTCGACAGTTCAGCCAAAAATACGGTTAATACAACTTGGTTCGTGCAGACCAATGGGCCCCTTTCCGAAAGATACCAAAGATCGGTCTTCTACAAAAAAAACCACCAAATCTGCTGCTCATTGTGAGCCATGTTGGCTGTTTTCTTAAAGGGATAGTGATATTTCGCCAGGAGGGTGTACGTATAATGGTATAGGTGTAAGGGACTGGCAAGGAATTAAAAAAAAATTGAACTGCATGAAAATTCCCAAGCCCATATTCGGTCATGTTATTTAAAGGAACAGTGGGTTAGAAATATAACAATCGACACGGGTTTAGAAAATAGTTTGCGAAGCGAAACCTCATTTTGGCGTAAAGTTTTAGAAATGCTTGTTAAAATTACTCTCAAATTAGCGAAAAATGGTTTAGCATTTCGAGGTCATAGGGGAAATTTCGAAGACGTTTACAATGGCAATTTCATTTCCGATATTAAACTTCTCTCAGAGTATGACCCAATACTGAATCAAGTTATTAATCTACCTAATCTCAATATCTCAGTCCGAAGATTCAAAACGAACTCATTCAATGTTTAGGAGACCGATTACGACAAACCTTGCTGACTAAAATAAAAAACGCGCCGTTCTTAACACTAATAGTTGACAGTATACACAGGACATAACTAAAGTGGATCAACTCAGTATTGTTATTCGATACGTTCAGTCTGTTCAGATCGAGTCCAACACACCCGGTGAAATACAAGTAAAATAATTGTTTTTTTAGAATTTTTCGACCTTAAAGATCGATCCGCTGCGGGTGTTGTTGAAGAAATTTTAACGAATTTGAGTGAGTTTGAATTAGAAATAAAAAAATGTCGAGACCAAGGCTACGATGGCGCAAGTACCATGAGTGGTGTATATTCAAGAGAACAAAGTCGAATAAAGGAATTGCAGCCTAACGCGATTTACGTGTACACACTACTACACTGCCCCGCTCACAATCTGAACTTGGTAATAAATGACACCGTTTCTGGCTCTACCGAAGTTAGAGAAGTATCAAATTTCTTCGTACTTTTGCAAAGTATTTATTCCTTTTTTGAACGTAGTTTAAATAGATGGGAATCACTTTATTCGTTTACCGGGGAATCGACAATTACATTAAAGAAACTGAACCCGAAACGCTGGTCTGGCCGTCTACTTTCTCTTATTGCTATAAAAGATCGTTACACATACATTCTCAAAGCCCTTTCAAAAATTATTTTAGAAAGTGCCAAAAAAGACGAACGAGATGAGGCCTCTAAAGTTCGCAAAACTATGGAAACATTTCAGTTTGTTCTGTTATCGGTGTTAATGACCAAAATTCTTTCACCGGTAAATTTTGCATCAAAGTCATTACAATCAAAAACTATAGACTTATTGACAGCGACTAACGTTTTAAGGAATAGTTACGACACTATTAAATTAGAAGCGATGGAAATTTCAAATATATGGGGGGTTTCTACAACATTTAAAGAGAAGAGACAAAAAATTACTAATATACTGAGTGGTGAGCTAGCCCAAGATTTTCGTTTTAGTAACGCCGAAGCTAACTTTAAGGTAAATGTGTTCAACAAAATTACCGATCTTCTTAGTTGTAAAATCTATTCCCGCTTTGAAGGACTTAAATGTATCGCGAATTTGTTTTCATTTCTTGAACCGAAGACGGCGAAAGAGACTAGTGACTCTTTCCGATGCCGAATTGATAAAGGCCGCGGACGTAATTCAAAAGGAATACGACGAAGACTTATCCGAAGCACTCTCAATGCAACTGGCGCTTTTAGTGAACACTTTGAAGTCTGAAATTACCAAATTAAATAGCATTCGTGATTTAGGAAATCTGGTTCTGGTTACGTATCACGATATGAGTACATCGTTCAGCAAAGTTTGTTCTTTGTTAATTTTATTCCTAACCATTCCAGCCGAAAGGTCGTTTTCAAAACTTAAAATTATTAAAAATTATTTAAGAAATATAATAAGCCAAGAGAGGTTATCTTCTTTAGCGATGCTAAATATTGAAGCGGAAGCGGCTCCATCTATGGATGTGTCAAAACTAATCGATTAATTTGCGGCTATGAAAGCTTGTAGAGCTTGTAGATGATCAAGAGTCCAGAGAGTCCACTGCATTGAATGACTATCTCAAATTAATGCGTCATTCGATATTATCAATGAAAATATTTTAAACTAGACAAAGACTCTAAGTCGCGAATTTTTTTTAAATTCTGAAGGGTAAAGAAAAATGTTGGCTGTCCTTCTTGTTTTTATACTCCCATTTTTACACCCACTAGTCAGTGACTACTAAAATAAATTAAGATAGGAGGCTCACTAGCTAGGCTGCCTACTAAAAACAAGTTGGCAAGCCAAAATATACCTCTCCTCGGAAGAATGGTCCCTAGTGGTATTAATTTCTCGAGACGACCCTTAAAGATATCTCCGCAATTCAGAGTTATTTACTAAAAACGTAATCTCGGTTCAATCCCTGCCCGGTATAAAATTTTAATTTTAATTTAAATAGTTGAGACGAAACAACCGAGTTTAATTTATTCAGAATATTATAAATTAAGTAGTTACAACAGCGAGTTAGACTTACTAAAACAATGCGCAATTGAATTTAACCCTATTTACAGAACAAGTTTATCAGTAAATAATACGAAGCAAATTTTAATGAAAGAAATATCTACAGAGGGTATTTGTATTTTTCTCGTTTACGAAATACTTGCCGCATCTTTAACGCTCATTTTATTTCAACACTCGCCCTTGATGAAGATGGTAGTGGACGACTCGTAGACTTCCTGTTGACGTTGTGGCACATACCGCATGAAAAAGACCAATGCCGTCCAATTTCCAATATCATATAATGACTCGCACACCCAGGAAATCAATGACTGCATTAGGAATCGTAGATGTCCAAATATCCACACCAATAAAAAATGTATTAACAAGAAGCGAAAAACTTACCCTCACAAAGCGCAGAAATGACCGTAGACGGAATAGTTAGTGCGACACCTTACCATTAACAAACATGAATTTTCGACGTTATTATCATGAAACCGGATAAGCTAAACAACACGACCTACACACTATAAAGTATCCTCCAAAACTGGACGTTTTCGTGGAAACAAAATAATCTCAAAAAACCAAAGATAAAAATATAAGATCAAAGAATAGACAAAAAACAACATTATCTCGATCAGTAAAAATAACATACGACCCTTCCTTTGCCTAAAACCCAAATACATATTATATTAAAATAATTTAAATCTTACACGAAATCTTGTTCTATTTCAATTAAACCAAAATTTCATACTCTATTAAATACGCTTCCGATAAAGCTGAAGGTCTACTTTTCAATGAAGCGTAATAAGCGTCGGTGGTTCTGTGGTAGGACGTCCGCCTATTAAACAGGAGGTCTCGGGTTCAAAACCCGCCCGATGCGATCGCAAATTGATACTAAGACGAATAGGCCTACCGTGAACAATTGGTGGAAACCCTGCCATTGGACGTTGAGAGGTTGCCATAACACTCAGCACTCGGTCCGTCCCAAAGTCAATAAGTAGGAGTTGGAGATAACGCACCCATTACAATTGGCGCGACGGTGAGCGTTAACGAAGAACAAATGCAACCAAACGCAACGTAATCGCAAAATTAGCCGTTAACGCTTACCGTCACACGGTGGTTTTGCCAACCTTTAAACTGCTAAAACGGTTGCTCGACTGCGTACGCAATAATTACAATTTGCCCCGAAAATGCGAACGCGTTCGCAGGCCTGACAGACAGACCCACAGACCCACAGACAGACAGACTGACACGGTGGTTGTATAACCCCTCCTAGGGTACAAAGTCCCCTCGGAGAGGTAAAAAATATCCTTATGCCCGACCCTTATTGTGGCCTAGAAAGCACACCGAAAATACACAGGGCGTGTAAGACAATAGACACACGGTTCGTAGAGGGGAGGGTCAGAATAACAGCCTGAGATAAATTGGTGTTTACAACTAGAAGCCGTCGCACCTGACGCACAACTTATCTTTTTCTAAGGTCGAAGATAAAATATTTAGAGACAGATGGCGCTTGTATTCTGAATAGAATTAGAATTAGTACGAAATTCAGATTTGAAAATTAAAACCGACAATAAGCACCAAAAAATGCAAAAGGCTGTACCATTTCACTACAAACCTGTCGATAGCTATGCCCCAAACGCGACGGTGGCGGCTACGTACCGATTGAAAATAGTACACACAAATCCCTTAGGGATTGTGTGTAAAAAGGAACCACTAACAAAAGAAAGCAGGGCAAGAAGAAATGGAAACCAAAAAAATACGGGGGTAGCCCGGGAAAAAATCTTTTTTCTTTTCCATCAAAAATGTTGCGAGTCTGAAGGCCAATTAGCGCCATTTCTCATTAATGTGATAGTGTTGTTTGCTTGAAACTAGTGCCTTCCATTGATTTAAAGAAATATGTTTCGGAAGAAAAGTAAAGATAATGTATCTAAATTATTAGGTTTTTGATGCTAAACGGTGATGCTCGGTACCGTAGTTTCATGTTAGAACATTTTGGGCCAATTTAATTTTGATATTTTGTTTACCTTTACTTAAACCAGATAAATATGTTTAAAGGGTTGAAAATTTTATTTTATTGATATAGAGAATTGAAACTTGATAAATATACTTTACAAGTACAGGGGATAAAATAGAGCACTTAGTTGGTACCTCCACCACCTTTAATCCAAGATGTAAGCTAGGTATTTGCTTCGTGATTATCAAAGCTATCAGTTTCGGTTTTGGAATATTGAAAAGACCATTAGAGTAGGTGAAATAAATTGGTCACTTGAACCATGCTTGAAATCTTTCAGATAATAACGTCCGCCATCTTGGAAAATGTCCGCTATTTTTGTAACGCGTGTATTGTAAAACTTAACAACCCGAATTTGTCTTGTCTTTCACATCGTACATATTTGTGTACGATGTTCGTCTATAGAGATTCCAATTCGTGGTGACGTGAATTATGACGTCTAGTGAATAAATATCTAAATAAAAACCTACCGCGAATTGTTACACGTGATAATAGAGACGAAATTTGCGTTTCTGTTCCTTATAAAAATATATTTCAACTAAAACAATGGCGTAGCCAGTAATTCGTTAAAGGGTTACACTGTCCAGAAGGGGTTGATAACTTTTCCTTGCTTAAGCCACTGAATTAAAAAAAAAGAAGTCAAAATTGTGGGAAATAATCTCATAATTTATTATTATTATACCAGATCTAGATTTGTTTATATTTTACAACGAAACAATTCGAAATAAATACATCATTTACAATATAAATAACCTTTAAAGGATGTATATATATACTATTTTAAATGACTCGCTCTATATTATAATTATACGTTTACATATTTAATTCCAATTGGATTTTGTTTTGTTTAATTTTACATTTACGCGTACCGTCTGTATATTAACTTTCGTTCAATCTCTCTTATCTAATATATAAATGAGAAAAATAATATTTCCGAAACGCTGTCTCTCTGTCTACGTTCCCATTATATCGACCCATCTTCTAATGTTGTCTTTTCCTTTAAGACTTTGTTCTTGACAGTCGCGTGATTCGAACCCACTAGCTATACGGTATAGGCAGAACCTCCTAGAAAAACATTGTCACATACGGAAAATGGAGGAGGCGCGTTGAACCGACCCCTTTCTGTAACTCTTTTCCTGCTATAACTAAGCTTTGATTTTTCGCCCTCCAAACCCCCCCCCCCCCCCATCGGTCGTTCTCTGTTAAAAGTTCATCCTTTCTCCGCGCTGAAACAAAAATCTTTCATTTTCGTGCGAAAAATCCATCGGCGTCAGAACGTAGTTACGAGACAGTGTGTCCCCACCCCTGTTATACGCTATATATATATATATATATATATAGTTTGAGTTTTGGCCGCTGTGTAATTGGAGGCGCTGAAAACGTAGCGTATAGCTGCCGTTCACTCTCTCTCCCTCTCTTTGTCTCTCTCAGTCGAGTTTCTCCAGATGATACATGTCGGCCAGGAGTCTCTCGATGGGGATATCTCCGATTGTCTCTTTGAAGAAAAGTTTTTCTACGACGTTGGTTCCCACCGCACGCAAACAAGGGATCAGCAGCAGCAAACGTCCGAATCTCGTGGGTTGCCGGGGGTACTTGTGGCGGACGTAATCGCCCAAGATGCATTGCGCCTGGTCTTGTAGCATCTCCACCGGATGCACGTCGCAAAGTCCCGGTAATTCTGCGTTGGCCGCACGCGAGCCAAATTGAAAGAGGAACGAAAGAAAGCGGAAAGGAGAAATGAAACGCCAGAGTCCCAAAATTTACCAGCGAAATAAAAGAGTAATGCTTCTTTTATGGTTTTTCAGCCCCGAAATTTCGACGCATTAAATGAAAAGCGACCTGTCTACAAAGGGCGCCTCGATATAGAAACTAAGGTTAACTGATAGTTATAATGATGGGAAAGCGTACGTTTTAATATTAAACACGTTCGTATTCCCAACTGTCAGGTAATAGCGTATACCCCTTTAGTAGTTAGCTTCCCCGTTACGCCTCGAAGCGCAGCGTGTGGAACGCTTTTACAGGCGGTACCGTTATTTTTTGTCCCGTTTCTTTCGGCGTCATTTAATGGGGGAAAATAACCTAAACATTTTATCATTAACGCGCATTTTTAATAAAAATGGAAGGGCCGTTTTACCTGGTTTGAACAAGACGACGGCTTTGAGGCAACTGCATTCCGTTCCATCTAGAGACAATTGTCTAATCCGTCTCATTATTTCTTGCATGTAATGAATGTCGTTCGGGCTGCAAGTTCTGGCCAAGCGAGATTCGGACAAAGACAAGCCTCTTTGTTTCTGTTGCTCGTCGGAATCGTCGGACGGCGATCCGGGGGGCGATGGCGAGTGGCGCATTCCTTGACCACTTTGGCGGCCGTTTTGGGGAGGGAATTTCATACCGGGTAAAATGGACATGATGTCCATCGTCACTGACCATTGAGCCATATTGAGCAGAAATAAATCCTTCCAAGACTCCTCTAATAGAACCACCTGGCAAGGCGTAACGTTATTGTTAAGGTGATTATTGATAAAGATATAAAGATATTTATTATTCGCTTATTACTGACCTGGTCACTTTTGGACAAGGTTTGAAAACTAGGCAAACACTTGACCCATCGGATGACCATAAAGAGCAGTCTGGCAGTCACTTCTTGCACGGATTCCCATTGGCCGCCGCTGATTGTCGGAGGAAGGGCGCCGAGAAGACCCGCCCCGTAGAGATGGTGAAATCCCGCCCCGGGGGGAAAGGCTCCGAGAGGGAAGCGGAAAGCGGCGGGAGGCGGCTGATCCGAGCCGCCGGAGAGGGACGTCGGAGGCATATGCAAAGGAGCGCACATTAAGGGGATTGGAGAAGAGGATGACGCCAAATGCTGGACGCTCGACGGAGAATCGACGTGACTTCCTGGCGAGCTCTTGGCGGCCGGAGAGGAAGCCGACGCCGGAGGAGGATGCATCGAGAACGGGTTCAATCCGCCGGCGAACGAAGGAGGCGCCAATCGAACGCTATTCCACAGGATCTCTTGCGACTTTTCGGCATTCAGCAACATTTGCAGCAAACCGGGAGACGCGTGACTTAAGAAATTGGCCGAAGAAGTCGGCAGGTCAGCCGGCACGTTGAACATTTCGCCGGGGTGAGGCGACGGGACGTGACGAGATAACGGGGTCACTGAAGCGCTCGATCCGTTCGAAGCTAAATAAGAAAAATAAACGTACATATTTATATAGAAAGGTTTCAACATATTGAAATAAAATGATATTATATTTAAATAAAATTTCACACGATGCACGAGGCTATACATAGTAAAGGAACTAATTATCATTTTTCTAGGGCTCGGCGTTAGGATAAGAAATTTTCCGTTCATTTCTTTTATATCCATATCTGAAAATTACTCCGAATAAAAACTTATTTGTGGCATATTAAGTCGTATAATAGTCGCGAACAATATCCATAAATAAACAGTTAATCGAATTTTTTATGATTAATTGAAATTTTGGCGGTTAATTTATCCGTTTCCCCGAGCTCTACATTTTTCATTTTATTAACCGCTCTCCGAAGAGAGTTGACCATTTACCGATTACTAAAAATCACGATAATTTCCTATTAATAGTTTAAACTTTGGCTTACCTCTTCCGGAGACGGAGGAAGTAGCCGAAGGGGAATTTTTGCAGAGGTCAAAGGGTAATTTATTGGCGTAAATAACGGCGGCTGCCGCGGCCGCCGCTGCAACGGCCGAACCGGATGGTACGGAAACGGGAATGGGCACTTGGTGGCAGTTGATTCCGGAAGGGAAGCTTCCCTTGCTGGCCAAATGCAGGTCTCCGAGTGTAGAGTGGTGGACGAGTCCCGCCGCGTGAGCGGCCTGGGAATGGTGCAGGTGGTGGTTGTGATGATGGTGGTGGTGGTGGTGCGAATGCGGCCCGTTACCTCCGTTGCTATGGTGATGCGGATGCGTTGCCGGGTCTTTGAATTTTGGTTTCCGGGGACCACGCTCGTGCTGGACCGCTGTTGAAGGAATCGCGTTAATTATAATCGAATCGTAATCGTAGTCTGTTACGCCGTTCTTCTTTTCCGGTCAATATGCAAATGACTCTCTAGAGTGTTTAGCTTTAGCCTCGTACCCGATATTTCGCCTTCTCCTTAGAATTCGTGCCCCCTTTGGACTTATTTGCCGTCGGGGAAGCCCATTTTGTCGGCCCCAACAAGCTAAGAGAGCGATCCAATTTCGCCTCGCTTATTGTTTGACGAGGATTTTGCCGAGCGTGAAGTCTCGTTTCACGCCAAACAGCTCGCCAACACACATGCACATTATAGGCCTTTTCCAAGGGCGCTTCTGTAGCGAATATTTCTGCCGGGAGAGTAGAATGTCTATCTAGAGCGGAGCCGGAGAGAGAGACGAAGACTTACTGAGAGAGAGAACGAGAGCTTAAGTCTCTGGCGTGTTTATTCTGCCGACCACTCGGAAAGAGGCCGAGCAGGGCGCGCTAACTCGCTTCTAGATGTTAACACGCGTTTGATCGAGACGACGTCCGAGACTTTTCGCTCTTTCGCCTTCTAGCCCAAAACAAAAATTAACGTTTCTAACATCACGCTCCCTCTGTTTACGCGCAAACAACCCCCGACAACGGAGCTCCCCGTCTCCTAAAAGTATCGTTTTCCGAACAACACTCGCTTCCGCCCGAAATAATTTGACCTTTTAAAATCGCCGGTGAATGAATTAAATAATAAACCTTCGTACGACCGCGTATAGTTTTAAATTAATTAAATTCCCTTTCTTAATAAAAGTATATCTTCGGATGATTGAAGCTCGTGTAAAATTAAAACGAAAATACATCCTCCCGGGCGTGTTTCAACATTTACACGCTAACAAATTTTAAAGGCTTAATCTTTTGTTAATCCTATTAATAATCCTCGGCGTGAATTTCGCGCCAAGATAGAAAGTTTCGTTTCGTCGGTCTCGATAACCCTCGTAAACAGCTCTCCATTTTAGATACGCCGGAAGACTTTAGTCGCGATTAGGAAACTAAACAACGGGCGGAGACGAGTGCGGCGGGAGCTTTATTTTAAGTAATAGAGCACCCTCCCGTCTCTCCGAGCTTTCGCGGAATATTATTTCCCCGGAAATCACGCTGGCGGCGGGGACGCGCGTTGGAGCTTTATGATTCTTATTTGCGAATAGATTAGCTCCGTTCTTCTGTTAACATTCTACTTCACTGCGACGCGCCCGCGTCACCGAAGCCGAACGCGAAGGGGCCTACGTTCAAAGCCGCGGCTTGGAGGGTGCGTTTGTATAGATCCTATAGAACCGACCCGCGTACGTGTACGCGTGTGTGAGAACGCGTAAACGCGATCCCGACTCTTAGCTAAGACGGCGAGAGACGCGTAATTCCTTGGCTTAAGAATAGGCGGGCGAGCGTTCGCGCGGAGCCAAGCTTTTATCAGAGTAAACAAGCGGGAGAGGATCGCGCGCCCCGAATACTCGTCTTTGCACCCCAGCCCAAAGCAGACCTTGATATGTAATTCGAATTCGAGACGCGGTGTAGATTTACCGTCTCTAACTATCTCTCTCTCTCTCTCTCTCACTCTCTCTCTTAGTCTTTTGGAAAACTCGCTGTTTTCTGGGATCGGGGTGAGATCGTGGTCCTGTGTTTTCGCTTCTCGACCTACGTGGCGGGGTCGACTTTTACTTTCCCCCGGTATCGGAAATCTTTACGGGCAGCGCGGGAAGGCGGGGGCCACCGTCGTGTACCGGTGGCGGCGGTGGTTCTTGCCATCCTTCATCCGTCACCCCGATGGCGAATTAACCTGGCCAACTAATTAAAGTGGTGTATATATATGAGGGGGGTACGCGCGAGGAGGTGATGGGAAAAGAATGAGAGGGAAGCGAGCTCGCTGCCTCCGATCGAGATAGTTTTCCGATGGGAACACGTTTCCTCGAGTCAGCAAGTTTCTGATGGGAGAGGGTTCGGACATTAAATCTACACGCGCTTGGCAACTTCGTAACCTATTCCCATTCGCCTCGACTCCATTAGGGAATGAATCTACTCGAAGCTACGCTGGATGAGACGATCGGGAGTCGCGGTTGGTAATAGATTAACGAGAAGCGACCAAGACGAAGGAAAAGTCTTTAGCTTGATAACGAAGCTTCGCTAATGGGATTGGGATGGTCGGGAAGTATACACACCCACGTCAAGCCCCCTCCCCCACCGAAACTTTGTCTTTTTAGCTAAAAGTTTTCCAGTCTTTCCCGTAATTAAGCCCAGATGGTCCGCTTTCCTCTTATAATAAAACTAACTAACTTTACGACAACGATCCTTAGAAAAGAAAGCGATTTCAGAAAATATTATCCACCCGAGTCTACCCCTAGAAATTTATTTAAGAAATTAATCATTTCAGGCAACATTACATTCTTTACACAAATGAAACTGCAATTACTAAATATGTAAAATAAAGCGTGTTATTTCTTTAAACCGAAATAATCATAATAATAAAAGTAGACCAAAAGGTCTATCTGCGCCTGTAGAAGTGTTAAAAGAGTGGTGCACCGGTGTTCTGGGACGAGCGCGCTACCAGGGTTATTACTTTACGCATTTTTTCTTAATTTTAATACAGATAAACGGATATTTTTATCAGCTAAACGCTAAACAACACAATTGAATATAAGGCGTAATTGAAAGAGCGTATAATTACCTTCTTTGTTCATGCAAGCCTCGAAGCACTTTTTGAGTCTGCAAGCTCGGCACTGATTCCGGTGGGTTTTATCAATGGGACAACGTCCTTTCAAATCTCCTTGAGCTTTGCAAGTGTACACTCGGTTTCGGTGAATGCTTCTCTTGAAAAAGCCAGAACAACCTATTTGAAATAATAAGAGCAACCATTTTTGTTTCAATTTTATACATCAGAAATCAAACGTTAAAATTTAGATCGAAATATTAAGTCTTTTGGCCCCAATTTCATGGAAAATAGGGCAAGGGCTCTTACAAAATTTATTAGTGGTGCTTGAAATTGAATCAGAAGGAGCAGAAGTGTATAGGACGTCGAAGATAGGTATAGAATAAAAAACTTCGGGCGAATTGGCGGCGTGTTATTTTAAAACCGGTGACTGGGCGTCGAGGAGGGCGACTCGGGCAAAAAGAGCGGGAGAGTCAGATTTAGGGAGAGAGAGAGAGAGAGATACTTGCCGTCGCAGCTGTAGATTCCGTAATGCTTCCCAGAACTTCTGTCTCCACAAACACGGCAGGGAATGTCCAGTAAGCGGTCTCCTGCCAGGCAAACGAAAGATACCCAAGATGAACTCACTAACGAGATTCTCCGAAAAATGACACCGGCCCACTTTGCGTTTTATCCAATCTCTTCAGTTACGTTTAGTAGAACTAACGCGTACGATACGAATCTAACTGTACTTTAGTCAAATATGGGTCGGAGAAGTTCCAAAAAGAAATAGGTCAATTGGGTCCTCCGCTTTTGAAGTACCTGTCTATTGGATACGGAGTTAGTTTGCTTTTAAGTTTTGGCTATGTAAATTAATATTATAGTTCCAATTTTATAATAAATAGTAATCTATTTAAACGTACGAAATAGGTAGGTATTCGGTTCTAGAGCTTAGGGTTTGGTGAAGAAAAATCCGTTTAAATTGTTTTTATCCATAACCAAAAATTATCCGAATAAAAACTTATTTAACTCAAATGAATTTAATTAAATAAATTAAATAAATAAACAGTTATCCGAAATTTTTATGAATAATCGAAATTTTGACTGTTAATTTATCTGTTCCGCCAAGCTCTATTCTTTTCATAGAATTCTAAAGACAAAAAGGCAATTATTTCTTTAGATACGCATATAGAAATGAATATAGAATTGGCAAAATCCTCTATGTTGATTTCTAGGATATCCTATAAGATATTTTGTATAGGCTCGATAGGGAAAACCTAGAATACCCTTTAGAATGTTACAAAATTCTACACATTATGACACAAAGTTCGTTCTTTAGAAAGATCTATAGATAAGATAACCTAGAAATATCTATAGAAATATATAGACTCTATAGCACCACCTCCAACCCCTTAAAGCTCGATAAAATTCTATAGATCTTTTTCGTAAGGGTTACTTCAACGTTAAAGTACTAATTCAAAATTAGGTACCGTGGTACTACGTAATTTCAAAATTTAAATATATACTATTACGAAAATTATGGAACAAATTTGATTAAAAATTATTATTCAAAAAAAGTTAAACCGAATTTGAATTTGATAAAAAAATTACAATAAAAATTGGGTTATATTACATTCAATGAATTCCACTTGATTCCGATTTAATCAAAATTATTTGATCCACACAGAATTGTATTAAAAATGGATGAGTCTTGATTAAATAAAATAATAAATAAATAATCAGCTAGGCTAATACCCAAGGCACCGCCTTCGGCCCAAGTCATCTTGCGACTTATAATGCCTTTAAACAGGTGGCCGGGTTACAATGCGTAGGAGGGTGGTGGAAAACCCTTAATGCCACGCGAGCCAACAACTTCCTACACTAACTAAATTACCGTTAGCCTCTACAAGTTTTTATGTACAGGGAAAACCGAATAACACGGGGTAAAACCCCTTTAACCAGTGGGGAGAGAGCTTGCAGTTTGAACGCGGAAGGAGTAGCTCCGAGTTTGCACACAGGGCCACAAGCTGGACTCGAATCCGGCTCCTCTTGCTGCGAGGCGAAAGCGCTAACCACTCCGCCACCTCACTTTCCAGTTGTATCCAAATTTGGACAATGGCTTTTTCGAAAGAGTAAATAAAATTCGGTATAATTGGTCAGTTAAAGAGACGCGATAGTCTTTTCTTTAATCAGCGGAAAAAATAGTGTTATAGAAATCCAAATGAGCCACGTACAGTAATTCCGTTCCCAAATAAAGAAGACGCTCGCGGATAAGTATAGACTTGTAACAAAAACGAGAATGAATTTCTTCGCTTTGCTTGTCACATCACTCCCACACCGCGTCGCTAATCCCCGATCCTCGCGCTTTCATTCTTCGCCATCCACGCCTCTATCCGGGAGAGCGGTTCCCGTGAGGCCAAAGATCAGCCAATCTACGCCACTATTAATTAAGAAAATGGGATCTTCTTCATTCCACTCCCCCCCCCCCCCGGGTATTTCTTTTTAGATTTAATATCTTACACACAGCTCATCTCCGCGCTACCTGGCGGGCGGTGGTAGAAACGGCTCTTCTTCGCCAATTTCCTTCTCGGTTATAATTGCGTGTGTTTTACCAACTTAGTTGCCTACCATTCTCACTCTCTTAATGGAATTTCTTCGCCGTACGAGAAAAATTTAACGACTATCCTGGTCAGACGCGGACGGTACCCTTCCCTCCCGAGTTCTCCGCACTATCACCTACTCGCTGTACGGTGGCGAAAGGCTCGTCTACCCCTTTCTTAATGAGTAAAGGACGGCGATGAATGGGCGAAGATTTCTTATGTTTAACTTGCGATTAAGCGCGAGGGGGTCCTTCTCGAGGTTCTTTTTGAGCAGCGGCTCTCCTTTCGGCAGCTCCTTCGGACCCTTCTTGATTTTTCCGTTTTACTTTGCAAATTACTTCTCTCGAGTTCTTTGCTTTGACCCGAGAGAGGCGAGTTTGGCCGGCTACCAGTTTTCTTCACGGCGCGGACGCTTCTTGTTTGCCCCGTTTCGGGCCACGCGTCACCTGCGAGCTTAAGTAGGATTAAGAAATTCTTTAGTTCTTATATTTGAATGAGAGACGAATGCCCTGAACGTCGTAGAAGATAAAGCCGCCGCTTCTTTTACGGAAGTTTTGTCGTGCGATTGAATTTAGAAAAGCGTTAATTAAGTTCGGGTTTAAAATATATTCCTTAATGAATTCGTCTTGATCGAGATCCCCTTTTAATTTTAATAGCTTTTCAATTAATAACCGTCTTTGTCTTTCTCTCTATATAGCTATATACAGCGTCTTTCGACTCTTTTTTTCTTTATTTTAGGATTTAAAGTTCGCTTAAATGAAATTTATATATCTTATTTGAGTTAGATCTAATTACCTTCGAAATAGGGGATAAAATAGATGTTCGTTCCTTAATATATGCTAATAAAAACGTTTTCTATACACAGAAAAAATGTGTTCAGATATTGAACACAATACATGAACACCATCATGCATCACTTTTCTGCTCGTGTTCAAAAACGATAACGTGTTCAATTAGAAATATGGTTAGGTTTTGAACGTGTTCAATTAGAAATATGGTCAGGTTCCGAACGTGTTCAAGTGGAAATGTGTTCTAAATGTATTGTGTTCAGGTTTTGTACATGAGTTACTGGAAATGTTCCGCTTGTGAACATATTGAAAATCTCCGGACCCTTATACTGTTATAAAAACCTTTAAATTGAATATTTATTAATATTAAAAGACTAGTTACAAAACGAAGCTCTTGGATGGTCTAAAAAACTGTTAAAAACTATTTTATTTTTCAGTTAATATAGCTTAAATTATTAGATCAGGGTTTTCTACACTTTGATAAAGTAGTCACTAACACTTGTAAGTGAAACTTTAGGCCTTGGCAGGAAAAGTAATAATGTAACCATTTATTCTGCATTTGTAAATTACTAGTACAATAGTTTCTAAAACTATTTTTAAGTTTAAACAAGTCAGTAAATAAACTAAAACCTACCAAACTTTACGACAAAGGCGCGAAAGATATCCTATGTGATTTTTTTACGCGAATTCTGAAACTTTCTAGATAAGAGGCCGGAAATCGCGGTAAAGCCGAATGTAGATTTTATCGTTATAGAACACGAAACCATAGATCATGTCCTTGAATTAACATGTTCACAGAACAAGTGTTCAGGTTTTGTGTTTAGGATTTCCATTTTCATCTATTTCGAAGGGAATAACACTAGGAGAATGGCAATGTGTTTACAATAGAACACATTTTAGTCTTCGTAACATTTTCAATCGTTCAAATTCTAATCGTGTTTACGTATAGAACATTTAAATGTGTTCAAAACCTAAACACACTTTTTTCTGTGTAGGGCATGATACGCGAACGAATTTAAAAGAAACTTTGGTGGTAAAATCCTTTAACTTTTTAAGGTAATTTAATTATATCAGGAGCTCGTCAGATAGAGTATTCAACTTCGACGTACGTACGCCAAGGCAAGACGTCATTGATAAAATTTCCAAATAAGAAAACCAGGGGTATGAAACCAAAGGTCAGACAAGTGATTGTGACTGTCTGTTGTCGTTGGTCTCTTGTTGGTTTGCAGTTCGTGATGAAATGTTTAGGACTGTTTTGCTTTTTATAATTATATTATTTTTCATTGGAGGCGTTCAGTAACTCTAAAAAAGCTCAGCGCTGACTCCGCTCAATGGTCGGCGTTTTTTTACTGAACGAGTTTTTCGACTTCCGGTTTTGACGTCACGTTGCCCGTCCGTTGAGCAACGAAGCCATCGGGTGTAAGAGCAGGTTTTTCCGTTGCTCAACGGTCAGGTGACGTCGCAGCACGGAGTAAGGCTAGCTGCAGGCGCCGCCATAGACGATATTTTACAAGTTTTACAACAAGCGTAAAAAGCGTCCAACAAGATCCTACGTCACGTTAGCAACGGTCTCAACGAAAATAAGTTTTCAGATACTTCGTTGAGAGTTATTGAACGCAGCCTGTGACTCTGAATTTTACCTCACGTATTTACTTTTAATATTAGAAGTAACGCGAGTGTAGATAGTTTTCTTACTTCAGACTTAACGTAACAGAAATATCAACATAAGCAGCTTCAGGCTCTACACTTTTTTTTGACGTAGCGGAATCGCTTACTCTCGTTTCTGGAAAAACGGATGGTGAATACTCCGAGTCCTAGCCTGACGAACTCCTGATAATATTGTAAATCTGTTTTGAATCTATAATAACCTATTCATTTTGAATTTCCTCTAACGTACCCTTCATTGACTAGTTAGTGCAGTTTAAGAAAGTCATCCTTTATATTATAAGGTATTTTATATTTTACTATTCGTAAATTGCGGTTTAAAATTGAGTCACTTCCGCTCGATGAAAATGCTTGTTTTTCGGCATGGAAGTATCCAATCGGATAAGACATTTGCTTTATTAAAGTTCCGTTTTCTTTCTACCCTTAAAATATTGCTTATCACTAGTAGCGGCTTCAAGTTCAGCGCTTTTCCAAGCTGAAGCGGAAAATATTTTGTTCGAAACAGATTGTTGCAGTTTTTAAGAATATTTGCCCGCTACTAGCTAGCGTGAAAATGAAACTTAATTCAATCTAAATGGGCGTTACTTTATAAATAGTGAAATCACGATTTTCGAGATTGGGTAATGCCGTTTCCGGAGCCGTACGCGAAAACAAAGTGTATTCTCACTTTTCTCCATTCCAGCCTCACAGACTGGTCTCGCAATTCCTTTCTCTCACCTCCATGACCAAACAGTCTAGAAAAATAAACGGAAGATCAACATATAGTTAAGCAATACTGGTAGATTTTTCTCTAATTAACTAAACACTAAGTTCACACTACGGGGCTTTTTTTATCCGACAATTTTTGTCATAGCGCGCGTGCCAACAACCGCGGCCGATTTTTAATCGCAATTAATCGAAACTAGTTGGAGAGACAAAAATTGTCGAGCGAACTGAAGTTCTAAAGGAGACTGCGGCGGATGAAGAGTGGGCTTCGTAAAAGGTAAAAAAAGAGATAGTCTCACCTGTAATAACAAGCGATCTTGATATCGCTCTGACGTCTCCGGAACGAGGCGCGAAAGGCGAAAAGAACGTTTCTTCCGGTGAAAGGCGATTATACGCGTATAGAGGAGGTGCGCGAACTGTTGGGCCTGACAATCACTCTTTCGGCGCTGGAGAAACGGACGTGTTATTCTTCAAGCGGCGGATAGGAAAATGAAAGAGTTACTTTGAGAAATGAACTTCTTCCGTCTTATTATCTTTTCGTTATAAGGAAAAGATGCGGAAAATTTGGCAAAACAGAGCGAGAGCGGATGCGGCCTGCCTAACAGCGGAAGCGGCCAATAAGCCAAAGGAGTTACAAATGGCACCACTGACCGGGTACTAAGTTCGTTTTATACTCCACTCCTCCGATATTTTCACCTTTCCCCCCTTCCGCAGCGCGACCCCCGGCTCGTTTCGTCTTAATATCGCTCTTCTTCCACGCCTGCGCGGGCCGGGCAGACGAGTCGGCAATGTGGCCTCGAGTCCACCCGCGGACGCCAGCGAGCAGCCACTGACGTCGTCGAAGGTAAGCTCGTCGTCAAACGCCACTCTATAACTTAACAATTTAGCCGTTCCGTAAATACGCGAGTAAATCGTGGCGAAACGAAGGGCGTTAACGTTCGGGAGTCGCCGTCGACGACGAGCTTGTAGAGAGAATTATATTGTTTGGGAAAATACCCAGGTGTTCGCCGCGGCTCGTCCTTCTCTGATCCCGACGCTCCCGGATTGGCAGAGGCTGAGTCGCTGCTCCGGGGGTGGCCGACGCGAAAAGGGGACAAAAACACGCGGCGAGAGGACGATTTAAACGGAGTAAAGGATGGATACTCCGGAACGCGAACCCCTCCCGACCCTCTTCATTTTTGGAGAATATCTGGATTGTTTATGGCGCGCAGTCGAGGGGACTCTCTCTCTCTCCATCTCTTCCGCATCTCTTTACTTTCTAACTTTTTAGTTTATTCCATTATAAAAATTTCGGCCAGACATATTTTCTCGGAAATTAATTAACGGCGGGGTTTTTGGAAAATAGAGATTTTTAACTATTCGCGAGCACGCTTTTCCTAATTATTGAGGAACAGACTCGGCGCTAACTCGCACGCTTTTCCGAGGGCGATTTTTGATTAATTTTGTCCGCCAAAAACGCGAGTTAATGTCTAGATTCGAACGGCGAACGTTATTAATATTAGCCGAGTGCTTCAGGAGGGTACATTTTTGTTCCGAGTACTCGCTTTCCAAGTTTGCTTAAGACCGAAAAAAATTATTTTAAATAACGCTAATTACTTTATATAGACTCATAAGGAAGTCATATACCCGCCTACGCGTAAACTATTTGTTAAAATGATAATAGGACATTTATTCAAGCGATTTACGACACTTTTTGGTTTGTCATAAAGCGTCAAGACCAATAAACTCGTAAATATCGTAATCACGAGCTAAGGTTACAAGGACAATCGCCATGTATTTTACCGAGTAAATTTGTTTGAAATTGGCGCAATCTTTGCTAAACACTCTCGCTCGCGGATCCCGCGTTTACTTTAGATTTGGCGTAAAAACGAAGACGAGGACTGGTCTCGGGATGGAGGAGAGAAGAGACTCGACTCGAGGATTACTCCGCTTTTATTTTTCATTTTTTGGCGGGAGTGGGTCCCGAGTGTCTTAAGCCTCGGCTAACTTCATTCCTTAAAATGGCACTTTTACTTTGTTAGCTCTGCAAAGCGAATCGCCACCATTTCTTTCGGCACTTGGCTCTTTTCCCGATTTCTATGTACAAAGCTTTTCGATCTACTACTCTCTCCCCACGTATCTCTCTCGCGTTTAAAACGAAGGGATTAAGCCGGTACGCGTCAACTAGGCTTTCATCAAACAAAAGAGCGCGACCCCTGTACAGTCACCTACGTGGGACGCTCATTTTTTAGTCGATAAGCTTTTCTGATGATTTAGGCACTTACAGACCCTTTTGGGGATGTTCGTTTTAGTCGAAACAAAACGAGCGATTTGAGCAAGATTCTATATACAATCTTTATTTAAAATCTTATTATTTTCATTATTTTTAAGCGTTCATTATTTTTCTACGTTAAATTTTAACGTATCGAAATGTCTTTCCCAGTTACTGAGGGAAACGCGAAAGGCCCTGGGACGTCGTTTCAGGATTGGTCTGGAGGGGGCCGAACTTGAGCTCCGGAAAACAGTTTTTTTAAAGGGCAAAAATGCGTAAAATTTTATATTTTTGGATTTTTAATCGAAATAGTTATTATGATTGCTAGTGATTTTCCGGATAATAGACTGAAGAAAAAATTTCCTCTAGATATTCGTTGAACTTAATCCGGTTCTGAGTCGGTATTAGAAAAATTCGTGAACTTCTTTAGCTCACCTTGCCCCACTCAAATGACGTCCCTGGAAAGGCCAAGGTGCGTGGTTTCTCCACGAGGGGAACAGTGTGCCCCCAACATATTAACCGTTCACCCGAATAGATTTTGGTTTTAGTATAAGTTAAGTTAGAAGAAACCACCAAATAGAACGAAACCGGTCTACCGTTGGAATTTCTGGCTATTTTATTAAGTTTTTATTGTTTGCTCGAAGACCTATTGGTACGAGTTATTAGTAAGTTTTTTAATTTCTTCAAATTTGTTTAGGATTTAGCTATATTATCCCTTTTAATTATGGACTAGTCTACTTTTTCGCGTATTTTATCATCCTTGGTTTTAGTATAGCAACAATAACCATCTTTACAGATAAAAATGTAGATTAATTATAAACGTGGAATATTACATTCGATAAAATCATTTCATAACCCACTAATCCAACGATACTATTCTTGACGTGACAATATACGAGTAAAACCCCAAAATACTCGGGTAGAAATGGCATTCGGAGGGGTTAAACCTACCGTTTCGATCTAATGATCCCTTCGGATTTTCGAGATGCACGCGGAGAGAGAACACGTTTTCCAATACATCAATGACTTCCTCGTATCGCGCTATTCTTTTCGCCGAATAATATCCGGCGCACTCAATGGCCGACGCCGCTCGAGGGAGGGGGGAAGGGTATCGTTATTCCCCAACATTTCCCTCGCTATCACGATGATTTATGGGATCAAACGCCCGTCACCGCCGAACTATTGCCGCGTATAGAAAATATTCTTTAGTCTTTTAAACTTTTTTCGCTTTCTTTTTATATACGTTTCGGCCCGTTGTTGAGGGCCGCTTTTCTCAGGCACCACCCTACATGCCTCCCCGAAGAGAGAGGGCCGGACCAATTTTTCTTACCGGGCCTCGTCATCTCTCAAATCGAGTCAAAATGTTCTCGTAAAACGTTAGGCCAACAGTTCCCATTGATCATTCGCTTCCGTAGGATACTTAGCCTTTTCCCGAGGCGCTCCCCTCCCTCTCCTCTTTTTACTTATTTCTCTGAAGAGGCCGAGCTACTTAGTTTGCATTTTGTAGTCATTTCGAGTAAAGGATGATTTTTGGCGGAAATATCTTTCGCGTTCCTAATACTTATTTCGTTTGCGCTATTTTTTACTTTTTTTTTGTTTGGGAAGGGTTTTTTTCCGCTCCTTATTTTAGCAAAGTCGAGAATTATGCGTTTTACCTTTTTCGAGAATTTTTCTCCAAATTATGTAGCGAAGTTATTCAAATAACTTTGTACATTTAAATCTAAAATAGTCCCACGTTCTTACGCGAGGTTCATTTGTTTTTACGCGCCGATCTATTTATCTTTTTTTTATTATTCGCGGCAAATTCTTTTCGCTTTACTCGGTTTAGCGGGTTTTCGTATCATTTTTCATTTCATATTGCTTTTACGTATAATTTACATATAGTCGACTCCATCTGTTAACTGATAGTTTCGCGGAAGTAAGGGTGGGGTTTTAGTTTACGTTATATTTATTTGAACGTGTCCAACAAGTAACTATATTTTCCCCTGTTTTTAATTTAATTTAATGTAAGAAATTCAATGAATAACAAATATTTCTTGTTAACAGTCAATAATTCATCTTTATTTTTTTAATATTGGAAGATAAAAATTCAAATTTCCTGGTAGTTAACTTCTCCCAGAACAGTGGTGTAGTGCGTGTTGAACATTTCTACAGGCGTTTGACCTATTTGTGGTCTACTTTCCTATTTTATTTCCAATATTAAACATAAACATCGTTTACGACTAACGTACCTTAACATTTATCAAATCTTTGTACAAAAAATACTCTCAAACTTAAATGAATTTTGGAAACTTGCCGAACATTAGGTCATATTAATTCAAAAAATCTACAAACTTTATACCTCCTTACTTTTTGTACGCTCCCAAAAAATCGTCTTTTATAAGACAGAAGCACCATCAATAACTCAAAATGGACCACACTTTGTAGCGCTGTAAGCTGGGTCACGAAACAACCGGACAATTTACGTTGTTTTTTTAGCGGCAGTGTTCATGTAATAGAAATAGTTTTTGTTATTACACGAGAATCTTTACGTGGTACGAAACTTCGGTCGGTCCCGCCCTCTGTACGAGTTTGGAATCATTAGTTGGAACCGCTCGCGTCTTCGCCCTCAAATAATTACGGGTTATCGCGACTATTCATCTTTCATATTTTACAGGGACCTCTTCAGTTCGCGGCACTTCATTCCCATCCATTTCTCTCTCTCTCTCTCTCTCTCTCTCTCTCTCTCTCTCTCTCTCTCTCTCTCTCTCTCTCTCTCTTTCTCTCTCTCTCTCTCTCTCTCTCTATATATATATATATATATATATATATATATATATATCTCTCTCTCTCTCTCTCTCTCTCTATGTCGAATTGGGAGTCGCGTTTTATCAGTACTCCGCGGGTTCTAAATTCAATTAAAGTTTCCGATTTTGGAAATTCAAACTTCCGAGGTCGAGTGGGTGGAGTTTTCATCCGACAGAGGTCGCGGTAAAGTGATCCCTATAAACTATATCCGGGGTGATTCGGGAATTAGAGAGAGAGAGAGCTAGAGCGGCATTAAATCTTCTACTTTTCCGGCGAAAAGGTTTCGCTTTCGATTTTCCAACTACTTCGTCACGCAGGGCTTAATAATAGGGTACGAGCGAGTTTTCCCTCAAGACGGAGAAAATCGCCCGAGAAAGGGTTTCTTCGTGTCGCGTTGCTACTTAAATGGATATAGCGGCAGTTGGACTATCTTAACGCGATGTATTATTAATCTCTGGTTTCATTAAACTAACCGTCTTTAAAGCTGTCACTCTTATCTAGAGAAATTCATTTCAATTTTGATTTATCTCACTATAATGCGCTTTCGGTAAGAGTTTGAGCTTTGATATTATTAATATTTTGATATTAATCATATCAATAATATAAATAATTAGCTAGGATAATACCCAAGGTACTGTCTTAGGCCCAAGTTAGCTAGTTACTTTTAATTCCCTTAATTCATATGGCCTGGTTACAACGCGCAGGAGGGGGGTGGCCAGCCCACACGAGTCACATACATTAACTATTGCCGTTACCCTCAACAAATTTTTATGGATAGGGAAACCGATTTACTAGGGAAAAAACCCCTTTCACCAGTTGGCGGAGAAGTTGCGAACGAACTCAACGCGGAAGGAGTTGTTCTTAGTTTTCACGCAGTGCCACAAGCGAGACTAAAGTGGTAACCAATCCGTTGAATAAATTCGTTTTTGTATAACAAATTTGGAAAGTGAACCTCGAGATTAAACATTTATAATATATTTTAATATATATGTTGATCGGTCGGCTAACTCCTCCTAGTGCTGTGAGCTAGTATTTTTGTATACATTGGATTATTTTACTAGTTTTAATTATATTATCCGTTAAATTAGAATAAAGAAATTAATTTCTTCCGTGGAATAAAATTCAATTAATTAATATCCAGAAATTTATAGAATAGCCTATCGGTTAGTCACGATATCTGGTTAAAACCGTTTGAGAATACATTAAAAATTTTCCGACGCATTCTATATTCTCAATCATCAATTCACAATCGCTACCAATACGTTCTCCCTGATAAACTCCTTATAAGGACAGTAGCCAAATCGTCGCCTTCTGGGATATACCTCGAATGTTTTTAAACCAGCGCGTTATCCCAACCCCCCGATACACCTGGATGAAAATTCTAAAGTAATAATCAACGAGACGCGCATTGTTTTTCGCGATGCGGGACAGGGTGGCGTCGATAGGGATGGCTGGAATTAGACGGCGAGGCTCGTAATAATTTTTTAACGAAGCGGCGGATTGAAAGAGGCTGTGTTTGGAGAACATTCTTGTAGAAGAGAGCGGCGAGGATCGTCGTCTCGTCGGAAGCCGGGATTAAGCGTGATTCAATTTGGCGGGCCGTTCCGCCTGGGATGGTGCCACGGCGGAGGGGAGAAGGGTGCCAATCGGGAGCTTACCTGTGAATCGGACCAAATGTCGACGGTTAGTCACCGACGCCGCCGCTCCTCGCTAACTCGCTATAATATTAAGCTAAAGCCGCAGCGCCTCGCGCCGCCGGCGAATGGAACTAGCGGAGGGGAGAAAGGGAATTTCGGGAGGCTGGAAGAGCCAACCATTCATCCTGTATAGGCTAAAAAGCTTTGTTGTAGTGGTTTTTCCTCTTCCGCTGGAAAAGAGCGGCGACGTTTACGCTCCCGCCGAATAAAAGAAGACTAACATGTAAGGGAGTGAGAAGAAGCAGCGACGGCCGGGAGGGGGCGCCAGGGTGGCCCTGTTTATTGATCACGTAACATCTTTCTAAGCGCTTTGGGTTTCGGCTCGGACTAGACAAGTGGGGCTTTATTATAACAGTGTTACGTTACTGACGGATTTTAGCCCTTCTTACACCCCCTTTTCGGCTCTTTGCCCGTATACGTTATCGGAGAGGCTTTGCTCGAAATAGAGAGTGAAGTAAATAGGGCGCTAACCTCACCCGTTCCCCGCCTTTGGAGCAACTGTAAGCTACGTGAAAGTCGGCCGGAGAGAGAAGGGCGACTCGTAGCGGATACTACTAAACGCGACTGAATGTTTCAGTCAAGCGATTTACCCATTCCCCCCCCCCCCCCGTAAGCGGGAGGCAGGAAGGTTGGATTGGAAAGGTCAAACCGTGTCCGGAAGCTTGTTAGAGGGCCGTTTCGCCTATTTACCGGTTGATTTGTACCTTTTCCGGCGCGACTATTTGATGTTGTCCGGGTAGCTTAGCCCCGTGGTCAATATAATATTCTTTCCGCAAATCGAACCGTCTCTAAAAACGCGCGATTCTACGTCGCGTGATTGCGACGTTAAGTTAGTACTTGTATGTAGAAAAGAATAACGTTTTAAGTCATCCAACCGATAATAACCGCTAGATGAATAAGAATGTCTACGCGAGACGTTCTCCATTAGCCGGTTGTCTTTTTTCTAAGTTTGTAGGGTACAAAATTGGGCGACATCTGGCGAGACCATCTCGAGTTTCCGAGGCTGCTTTGTCAAGCGGGCTGAAAAGTCCTCATTACCCCGGCGAGAAGCTCTCTCTCTTCCGTCGTGGGTGGGAGACGATATTTAATGGCATCGCCGGAGAACGACCCGCGACGCGGCTTTGTGGGCGTCTCTCTCGAAGCCGCGACTCTCGGAGGAGGAAGGATGATGGAGAACGATTTTTCAAGAAAAAGGTTTTTCGCTTTCTAGAAAATAGAGAGAGCGAGAGAGAGAGAGAGAGAGAGAGCGAGAGAGAGAGAGAGAGAGAGCGAGAGAGAGAGAGAGAGAGCGAGAGAGAGAGAGAGAGAGCGAGAGAGAGAGAGAGCGATGGCGCTTTTCATCCTTCTTGACACCGGCGTGACTGTCGCTTAAGAGCCACCGCGGGTGGGCGGAGGTAGAATTGGTGGGCGCCGAGACGAGGGCGCTAAGCCCTTTCGTCGACATCGCCCATCCTTAACTAAAACGGGGTGATGCGGCGGCGGAATATAATGGGACGAGCTTTGCGTAATAACAAAGGCTTTTCTCGCCAGAAGAAGAAGGGATATACCGTGAAATAAAGAAAGGGGGAAAATTGCCCAGTCGAGTTTTATGGAAAAAACTGGAGGTAAAGGGGATGGGGGGGGGCAAACATTTTGTATATTGTACGTTGCTAGAGCTTCTATATGGATTTTCACTCAAGCTCAAATCCATTATCCAATCCTCCGACGCCATCGTCCCTGATTAACGTGGGTTTGGCCCTCTTCTCGCCTCTCCCACGCAAATTTCTTACGTACATAGTCGGATCCTTTCTTTAGCCTTTTCATTTCACTCCTTTCACCAGCCCAGGGACCGAACCATCAGGGACCGAACCCTTAGGAACCAACTACACTTTCGCTTTGCATTTATTTTCCGGGTTGCTAGATTTATAATGTAATAATTATATCGTATTTGAAAGAGAACATCCAGTTTAAAGGATAAAAGTCTTCAGTTTTAAAGTTTCTTTACTAGTTTAGAAACAAAGTGGTGAAATTGGAAATTAGGTCAAGTATGTCTGAATGTTAAGTGAAACTTAACTATTGAGCTTTTTAAAAACGATTTAAAAAAAGGACTCTACGAAACCATTTAATTCAATCTTGTCTATTAAAATTTAAAATAAATATGGATATAAATAAAAATAATTTGAATATACAACATCGCCTAAGACGAATTTACGTTGAGGGGTTAACTACCGTTGAAGAAAATATCAACAGCTGATATTAAATTTACAAACTAATTCCCAAGGGTTAAAAAGTCTCGCACGCAGTTACGGGGTTTTACCACCTTAAGCCTACACTTGAGCTATCTGTAGGGACGTACCCTCTTAATTCGCGTCGGGTTAAAGAAAATTTGCAAAGAAAACTCCGTTGAATACATCCCTTTCCTCTCGCGGCTTTACCTCAGACTGCTCTCGGGGGAGGCGGACAAGGAGGAGGGTGGGATAAAGTCTTATCGGCGTATATCTCCGGAGGGAAGTCCTCGGACTTTAGTAAGGAACGAGCGACCATAGATCACGGGAGCGTGTAGTAGACTTAACGGTATCGCGACGACGAAAGAAAGACGAAGGCGGGATCCGGGAAACGGGGGAGCGCTGGATGCCCGACAAAAGGATGCCGCTTCGGTTCCGCTTCTCGCTTCTAGAAGTTGACAGATCGCCGGGCTTTTGCCACGACTATCGAGGGCCACGCTTCTGGCTACTGAGCGGATAAAGCTTCTGAGAAAGCCGGCACGTGGCGTTTCGGGAGTCGCTTTCTCCTCCACCTCATGATTCCCCCCCCCCTCGTTCCCGCGTTATAAGCCTAATTACAGAGAATGGGAAATGCTCTCTGCTGTTCGAGATTCGCCCCCTTCGCTTTCTCTCTCTCTCTCTCTCTCTCTCTCTCTCTCTCTCTCTCTCTCCGCGACTCGACACAAATTACACTTCTGTCTCCTTGATCGGGTTTGTAATACAATTGAGGGGTGACCTATTATTTCGCTCCAGTCTTTCGAGCATTAACGTGTATAAACACTTCATAATCCCGACTATACGCGAATTCAATTTCAGTCATCTTTATGTTTATCCGTAGAAGCTACGATTCCGTGACTTTGGGGCTTGCTTCAGTAATCCTAAAAAGTCATAATCTTATACGTCGCTACGAAATGTATTTCTTGGAATTTACGTATTTATTGGTAAACCGCGCGACGTGCGAACTCGACTCTTTTCAATCGAGTTTTGTTTATTTATTTTTCCATCTCTCTCTCTCTCTCTCTCGGCTAGTATGAAAATGTGAGCCCACATGTGGGGGATTTGCAAAGACGTTTCTAACAATTCGATCCACGCTGGGCGTTTTAATCTCGCAGAGCGGAAAGTTGAGTCTGAGCCCGCGAAAGGAAGGGATGGATAAATTGTGTTCCTTTCGCGTAAAGATGAAGGTATAAAGCGGCGCATGAATACAAAACGAGAAAGATAAGAGTGCGCTTTCTGTTTCTTCTTCTCCTTTTTTGATATATCCGGGCGTTCGCTCTTATAATGTATACTATTACGTTGTTGGCGGTGGTGATGGTGCGGCGTCCGTGGCCTCGGCGCGCCGTCATCTTCTCTTCTTCCTTCCGCCTCTTCTTTTCACTGGAGCGTCAAAATCATCCGAGAGGAGATCATTTCTCTTTTTTTACCTGGCTGCTGCCTTCTCACTGCGCGTCTCTAACTATCGCTCCGCGCGCGCGCCTTAGTTTTGATACCGACGCGAGGCTTTAGGGTTACGTGGCGGTACTTTCGAAGGCGATCCCGACGGTACAGTCTGTACGCGGAGTTTAGAATGTCTGGGCTGTAGCGTGGAGGATCTTTAATACTGGCCGAACCAGGCGGACGAGCATCCGCGGGGTTATAGGGGCAGCGGCGTGTTTAGGGGCTTCTCGTATTTCGAATGAATGATGACATTGGATAGAAAATGCATTATATATGTTTCTTTTCCCTTCTTTCGTTAACCACGCATTGGAACTTCCCAGCGTGGCTATACGCTCTCCCGAGACACGGCGGTCTCGTTCGCAATTATCTTGACCGAATTTACCAAATCCTTCGGTCTTCTTACCTTATTAATACGCCGCTTTACGATTAATGTCTTAGAAGGCGTAACCGAGGTAGAATGGGCTTCGAAACCCGGCGCGTTTCGCGGAGAGGGTTGAGCTTCCGAATGTTCCCAACTCCCCCTTTCAAATCGCGTATTAATACAATATTAACATATATCATAAGCCGATTTACTAAATGAATATTATTAGACGCGGTAAACCTGATTTGAAATTTATAAGGTCGGATTTACACGCGCAAATTCGCCGTTATGTTAATATTTCGATCGCATATTGGTTTATCAGCGCGCTCTAGTTTACGGTCTCAAACGCAGATTGGATCTATCCGAAGACGTTGATGGCTTAAAAGTCCCCTCGATAGGTGTCGCGTCCGATTTTTGACTTTGGAATTTATATGAACTACATACCGTATGGATCTAATCGATAATGGGTTAATGTTGAGCTTTACGAAGATCAACATTAACCCTTAAGCCTCCGAACCAACTGTCATGTTATACGATTATGGCGAATATGTCATCTTAATGATTTCGATAATACCGAAGTTTCTTAAGGTAACTTGGAAGGATTAGTATACGCGCTTGATGCGAACGAGACCCGGTGTGATTCGTATCAGCCCAAAAGGCGATGAAATGTTTCGTATGGATTTATGAATGATGTAAAAAGAACTTCCCTCCTTCTCGCCAGTCCAGCCAAACCGAGTTCAGAGACACGTGCAATTCCGATTTTCACAGCGAAAGTACGCCGAAGATGGCGAGAGAAATGCTCTCCTCCCAGCTCTTCTTTCAAAGGTTGTGGAACGAAGTTTTCTTGGCATTTGAGAGAGAGAGAGAAGAGGGGGGAAAGTCGTTAGTTTTGATGATGACGAGTTTCGATTTCAAGAAAGCAGAAACTTTTCTCCTTCTGGCGGCTGAGGGATCTCGCTAACTGTAAGACAATCAATCACCCTACTATATAACCGCAACTCGCATTTTTCCGAATACGAGGAAGGTGAACTAAAAATCAACGTTTTTTTTTATTTATACGATATGCGCACGAAAAAAACCACACTTGTTTTACTATAAAAAAAATGATGGTTTCCAATACAAATTAGTTTCGGAATTGGATATGTGCCCCGCAATAACAACTTCCGATTGCGTTTACGGTAAAGGGAAATAAATATACGTTACGAGATAGCGAAGTAGCTAGAGCTTTCTCAAAGTGATACGGAAAAAGGTCGACGTGTAAAAGGAAATTGACCTATAGAGACCAAATAACATTAATTTATTTAGTAACAATAGCAACCAAAACATATATTATATATACGAGAATAAGGGCGTATTTCCGGTGAGTTGTCGAATCGGCTTTGTGTTTAGAAGATATTTTTCTTTCTATGTCATTTCAGAAATTTCATATCTTATGTTAAAATTGTTACACCTCCCCCAGAGTCAGATATTGATAATTTTCCAAACATTTTAAATCGATCATTTTTAAATAGATATCTTTCATAAAATTACATTCAATGTTAAAGCAAAATGTATGTTTTGTCCCAGTAATACTCTCTCGGCTTAAACGGATGCAATATCAATTTTTTTAAACATTTGAGATAAAGTGTTAAGAGCTATGGCCAAATTTTTAAAATTATCATTGGTGATTTCGTAAAAGGTAATGTTACGGATATTTTGCTTTTAACTTATTTCTACTTTAAGGATAAATAGACTGATAGATAATACTTTCGAGCAATTATTATAAAAATATTTTGTATTTTAAAATACTAAAATAAAGTATTTTATTTTGAATGCTTTTTCTAAAGTGTATTTACTATTTTATTTTAAATACTTTTTCTAAAGTGTATTTAGTATTTTATTTTAAATACTTTTTCTAAAGTGTGTTTTAGTATTTTATTTTAAATACTTTTTCTAAAGTGTGTTTTAGTATTTTATTTTAAATACTTTTTCTAAAGTGTATTTAGTGTATTATTCTAAATACTTTTTCTAAAGAGTATTTAGTATTTTATTTTAACTACTTATTCTAGCAAGTATTTAGCATTTTATTTTAACTACTTATTCTAGCAAGTATTTAGCATTTTATTTTAACTACTTATTCTAGCAAATATTTTGCATTTTATTTTAACTACTTATTCTAGCAAGTATTTAGCATTTTATTCTAACTACTTATTCTAGCAAATATTTAGCATTTTATTTTAACTACTTATTTTAGCAAATATTTAGCATTTTATTTTAACTACTTATTCTAGCAAGTATTTAGCATTTTATTTTAACTACTTATTCTAGCAAGTATTTAGCATTTTATTTTAACTACTTATTCTAGCAAGTATTTAGCATTTTATTTTAACTACTTATTCTAGCAAGTATTTAGCATTTTATTTTAACTACTTATTCTAGCAAGTATTTAGCATTTTATTTTAACTACTTATTCTAGCAAATATTTAGCATTTTATTTTAACTACTTATTCTAGCAAGTATTTAGCATTTTATTTTAAACTCTGAGAACGAAATATTTTACCCAACACTGATCGTAATGCATCGAGATTTTAAAACTATGAAATCGGGAAAATATAGTTTCTAAATAAGTAAATATCATTGTGCAGTGTATTTTTTACATTTTACATAATCGTAGTAGTACACGTGATAATTTGTTTATTTTATTATATATATTCGAAAGTCAAACTTATATATATCAAACCTTATATTTCTCGATTTGAAAGTGTTTTTTTCTTACTAATTAAAAATCTAACAAGCATGACCCTAACATGCAATGGTATTTACAAAATAAATTAATTTTAATATCTCATGAATTAGATAGGGTACTCGCGGAATTTTAACCAGATTGGCGGGGTCCAAATCTGGGAGTTTGCTACTGTAAATTAGCCGCTTCACGTTTAGAACATTTTATAAATTTAGTTCTATGAGACATCGGCGTCTCATAGAACTAAAATTTCTAAATATGCGGTGCCCGGGAAAAACATTGCCACAAGCATTAATATTTAAGGCCCCGCTACAACAGGGGTACAGCACCTCACCTTGAACATTTCAGTCAGAAGGGCGCACTATACATAATTTGACCCAGAACCAGAAATTTCCCTGAATTACCCTGTTCCTGGTAGAAAGTCCCTCTGGCAGGCGAGGTGGAAGAATTGGTATTTCAATAAATTTAAAAGTATCTCGGCATCACGAGCCCAAGTCTTAATTTAGTTTCTTGATATACGTTATTTAGCCTCAGTTTCTCTTTTAGAATGTCAAAAGAGGAATTAGCGTATGCAAAACGTCTGTGCACATATGAACCATTTTTGGTACGCTTGTCCACTGTCTTGGAAAATGGTCCTCATTTTTGCAACGTGTGTAACTCGAAAACAACCATGCTGAATAGAACAAAGGTGACGTCTTTCTTATTCTACGTGTCATACCTATCTCCTGAATTCGATATTTATTTACGTAGATCAAAGTTCATTGACATTACAGCTTCATTACAACACGACAAATGGTTAAAAATCGCCATTTCATTGTTTTGCCCAAATATAGTCCACTTTCAACCATAAATATAGTTTACGATTTATTTGATGTTAATTCATTGAAAAGTTTGTTAAATATTAACATATATCATCTTGAGACTCCAGACTAGTGTAATAGGTATTTACGAGTTTATCGAAATAAATCAACGTTTAACAGTACACTTACACACTATGAAAAAAACGTTTAATGTATAAAAGGTCAAAAAACGTTACATGTTTCGGCTCGAGGCGAGTTCGCCGCCGTTATCAAACGTTGAAACAAATCTGAGGTTCCAACTTGGATCCGCGCGTCACTGGAGAAAACTGGGTATATTTAAACCGCAATGTTACACAAAACTATAATTGGCCCAGGGTCATATGGAAAAAGAACCAAACCAAAATAAACATTGAACCAAAGCTGAATAATATTACAAACCCGAAAATAATCAACCTCTCCGATATCATACTAACAGACGAGGAAACAAAAGTCCTAGAATTGGGGTTCAATTACTCTTTATACAAAAAAATATGAGTATGATAGAAATAATTACCCCTATTGAGAGAGCCCTGAAATACTCAAAAATTAATTCAGATCAGAGCAGCAAAATTAGAGAATGAACTTTTGACAATTCTAACGAAAATAAAGAATAAACCGAAACGGAATAATGAAACACATAGACATTATGGGAAAATTCTCCACAAAATAAAAAAATCGAAAAGATATCTGCATATGCAGAGCTGATCCTTAATACCACAGATTATAAGGATGGAGTTAAAAAAACTCCTAGAAACTGACACATATCAACGAGTAGCCCGTAATCTCTTCGAAAAACACACAGAGAAGTGAAGAAAAGAGTGAAAGAATACCTGGCCATACCCCCAGAAATTAAAAAAGGTCTAGTTCCAACTTATTATATCACCCCCAGATTTTATGCCCTACCAAAAATTCATAAAGAAGATTTTAGAGTGAACTTAAAATTTAGACCCATTACATCTTGCATTGATTCATCAACACACCCCACATCAAAATTCCTAGTTAAACAGTTCAACCCACTTATTAAAGACCACGAATATAGTGTACGCAACTCTACGGAATTTGCAACTAAACTAAAAGACTTCCAGTTTGAACCCGAGGACCAACTTATATCTTTAGACGTAACCTCATTATTTACCAGTTTTCCAGTGAGCCAAGCACTAAAAGCCTTGGAGACAACTCTAATTAAAAACAACTTTTCACCAATGATGATTGTGGATCTACTTAATCTAACTGAAATGTGTGTTGCAACACTACACTTTAGTTTTGATGGCCTCTACTACAAACAGACTCAAGGCTTAGCAATGGGGTCACCTTTATCCCTTATACTTTGCGAACTTTTTATGATGGACCTAGAATCAAGTTTCTTTAACACACTATGTATAGACCTAAGATTATGGTTGAGATACGTTGATGACACTTTTATCGTTTGGTCATGTAACCAAATAGACTTTGATAAGTTTGTAGATGACCTAAATAACTTTGACCCCTACATAAAATTCACAGTGGAATTTGGTACAAACAATAGGAAAACTATCCCGTTCCTGGACACGGAAACAACAATTGTTGAGAACAAAGCACTTATATCAGTATTCAGGAAACCGTTCTCGGGATGTGCCCCACCGCACTATACCTCAGAACACCCTAGAAGCCAGAAGACTTCCACGTTTTATTCCTTCGTTTTTAGAGCAAATAACATATGCAATTCGAACGAAACTATTAAAAGAGAACTCAACTATCTAAAAAAAATCGCGATTGACCAAGGTTTCAACCCTGACATCATTGATAGAGCTGTAGTAAAATACCACAATAAACAGTTGATAATTAACTCCACTACACTACTCTCCCAAAAAAAGCTTAATCTCCCGCAGATTAACTCTTCCATATCATCCAGGGTACTCGTCGATCATAAGTAACGTTCTTACTACTGAAACAGATTGGGGTGTAGCACTGAAGCCACAGAACAAAATATCGAGTTTGCTCACAAATTTAAAAGACCAACGAGAAATCTTTGACCACTCAGCAGTCTACAAAAATACATGTAATTGTTCGAAAAACTACGTAGGCCAAACCCAACGACGCCTAGCGACTAGAATCAATGAACACAGTGAAGATGTAAGCTACAAAAAAACGGATAAATCAGCTTTAGCTTCACACCTAAAAGAAAATCCCTCCCATATCATTGACTTCAATAAATCTGTGAAACTCATCTACAAATCTAAAATCGAAGAGAATCTAAACATAGTCAAATCATACAATATTGCCCTAAATAAAAATATCACGCTAAATAGGGACTTAGGCCCACGGTCGGACATTTTGAAACTTTGGAATTCTATACTCAAATAATTAAATTAATATAATTTGTGTAGTCTTCCCTGTTCCATATGACCCTGGGCCAATTATAGTTTTGTGTAACATTGCGGTTTAAATATACCCTGTTTTCTCCAGTAACGCGCGGATCCAAGTTGGAACCTCAGATTTGTTTTAACGTTTGATAACGGCGGCGTACTCGCGTCGAGCCGAAACGTGTAACGTTTTTTTGACCTTTTATACATTAAAAGCTTTTTTATAGTGTACTGTTAAACGTTGATTTATTTCGATAAACTCGTAAAAAAATATTAACATTTTGCCTGGAAGACAATTGGTTTTTCGAAAAAAAAAACATTTTGATTAGTTCGCCGATTTTAGCCCATACTTCGATGTCCCCTCAGTTTCTCTTTTGGAATGTCAAAAGGACTAGTAGAGTGTACGAAAAATTCACGGCATATCAACCAATTTGGTAATATATCTGCCATTTTGGAAAATAGTAGTCATTTTTGTAACGTGTGTAACTCGAAAACGACTAAACAGAATCCAATCAAATGAAAAGTCGTTCTTAGTCTTCGTGTCATACCTATATCGTGAATTTCTAAAACATAAATTACTGTACAAAGCGGGAAGGTCAATAGGTCATTGATATAGTAAATTAATACCACAACGAAAAATTTAACTAAATATCTAATTTCATTGTTTAGCCGTATTAAAACAAATTAGCAAAATTACTCAAACTTAGTCCCTTTTCAACCAAATAGTTGATAATTAATTTGATGTTAATTGATCAAAATTTTTAATTAAAATATTAAATATTAAGTGGAGCCTTACACCAAAAATTTACGTTATCAACGCTATATCGAAGTCAGTAGGTTTTTGCGAAAAACACATATTTGAAATAGTTAAATATTGACCACTTTAGTCTAATTTGCTTTTCTCTTCAAAATGAATAAATTTTGAAGCCCAATATATTTATTTCGATGCTATTCCAATTCATTTATAACGGTCTTTCTTACGTAATCAACTTATAGATAAAACAAAATAATTATTATCATATTATATCGTGTGCATTTCAAGTTATAATATTAGCGTTTTAAACAGTGCTTCCACATTTTATATCTAAAATTTCCCTCTGGTGATAATTTTATTAAACGAAAAATACCTTTTACACCATTTTTTATCCCTCAATGTATTTTGGGGCTTTTAATAATTTATATAAATATTGAGTTTAATTCTGAACAGAATTCCAAATTAAAGGTTTTATTTATTACAAAATTACTTACATTTGAATAATTTTGCAAAAATATATCCTCAAAAGTCGCAAATGGATATTTCAATCTTGACTTTCATTACATAAGAACGTATTAAAAATGTTTTTACATCATTCTGTGACTCATAACATATCCATGGACTAAATATACAATTGAGAGTAGAGTAGAATAGGCAATGTTATCAGAAAAGCTTACATTGTTAGGTCTAAGGGGGTGCCTTGCGTATTAGCCTAGCTGATTATTATTATTATTATTATCAGAAAAGCTAAAAAAAATCCCTTTCTTCCCGTGCAAAGAACACTTTTCCCGTTTTCCCTCTTAAATTGCATTATTCCCTTTTAGCGTTTAGGAAGGTTGAAAAATCCCAGAAAAGGGAAAAATTCCCCGCATGTGGAAGCACTGACCAGTCTTAAATTCGGTGACTGTTTATAAGTGTTTGAATATATAACAGGAAATCGAAAAATTATTTTCGGAATGAAATCGTGCTCTTCAATATCGGGTAGTTAGATTTTAAGGGAAGATGCAAATTGATAAAAGAGGAAGAAAGGGGAGGGTGTGGTGTAACGAGTGGGTTTTAGTTAGATGACCTCTGGCGCGCTGTGTGATGGGTTAGTCGCGTGTATAGTGACCGTAAGAGCGCGAATCATTCCCTTTTAGCCTCTTCCCGAAAATGTTTTAACGGTAAGGATGAACGGAAAAAAGAAACGAAGCCCTTTGCTTTTTTGACATTTGCCGTTCTCTTCTACCTTTCACGTAACGGGCTGCGCTTGCCTGCACAGCCGTTTTTACGCGGCACAACATCTCGGGTCGTCGCCAACGTTATAGTTCGAGACGAAGATGATTACCGCTTTGGGATTTAGCGGTCCGTCTGCCCTCTTTTTTATCATGTTGTAGTCATACTAAAAGTATCTAAAAGGCCGTTTACAAATTACGTAATGGGGGAGAGGGGGATTTGTATACGGGACAAGTGGACAGGTACCGAAGACATGTTACGTCACATATCATAATTCTATAGTGAAACCTAAATTGTAAATCATTTTAAAGTTTACTAGTGGTTTTTTTAATGCGTAATTAACAGCATAATTATTTTTCAGTAAATCAATCCATACATAATTTACCTCTATTTTTAAAGAAATTTATTAGTTTTAATGTTGATAGCGCTATTGTAATTCATAGTAGTGGGGGCTGAATATTTACCAAGTAATTTAAGGGGTGGTTTTTTACCAAATGTTACACTTCGTTAGGAGGGGGAAGCGGTCGAGTGTCGAAAATAACGATTTTTTGCGTTACGTAACTTTGGAACAGCCCCTAAATAAGAAAAACCACTTGGTCCCCATCGTTCGTCATTCTCGCATTTCTGTCTCTCGCCGACGGGTGCGGGCTGCGGCTCCCTGATCCTAGAGAGAAAGAGAGAAAGATATGGAATTAGCGCCCCTCCCGTGTTAAATCGGGAGGAATGCAACCGGCTCGATCAAAATGAAGGTTAACAAGGGAACTGCGGTGGCACACAGAAGTTCACCCCCCGAAAATACGAAAGATCCAATACCCACCTGGCCCACCACGTTAAAAAATCACAAACAAAAGAGTTTCCCCATAAGCTATAGAATCAGAGCTCTGAAGAAAGAATTAGCAACTAATACATATAGTCCTTGTAAAAGTATTGACTTCGTTTCGACCCACTGGTGACATATCCCGTTGTACATTGTAGTAGACACCTAACGGAATGACAAAGGTAGCTGAACTTTTTTATTACAGAAATAAAAATATGAAATTGGCACTATGACGTCATATAACGTGACCCATGCTTTTTTCTAGAGATAAAAAGTTGTATACGAACATGGTAACAATGGTTAAAGCTTCGAATTTCTATAACCCTATTGTAACTAGAAGAAACTGAAAATTAAGACTTTTAAACAAATGAAAATTAAAAGAACATTTATAAAAAAAATTACAACTTTATTTTATTACGTAAATAAAGTTAAGGCTTACGGTGAAGTGGTTCCAAGTCCAATATGCTGAATGATTACTTGATCCCCTTGTTATGTGACTTATATTTAAATGAATTCTCGGAAAAAATTAATAATAATCAAATAACTCTTCCTAAGATTTGGCTACGTTACGTCAATGACGTTTTTCTAATATGAAAAACTTCCAAACCTTTTTTGAATACCTCAACTCAATAGACGCTAAAATACAATTCATATTTGAGTCCGAAATTAACAATTGTTTACCCTTTTTAGACGTAAATATATTTAGAAAATCAAATGGCATAGAAACCGGAGTCTTTCATAAAAATTCTAGTATACCGAGTTTACCCCATGTAAAGTCTTGCCACCCTTTAACTAAAAAAATTGGTGTGTTTCAAACTTTAGTTTACAGAACCCTTCGCATCTGTTCAAACCAAGTCCAACTTAATAAAGAACTAAATTACATTAAAAATATAGCCTCACTGTAAATAATCCATCTTTTATTAAAAATAAATATGCAAATTTAACGCAGTTTTATTATCATCAAATAAGTAAATAAAGTTGTACACAATTTTATAAATGTTCTTTTAAATTTATACGTAAGTAGCCAAAAGAAACTTACTATTCGTCAGTATAACGAGTAATAAATAAATAAAATGTGGGGTGGCGCAGTGATTAGCACTTTCGCCTCGCAGCAAGAAGAGCCAGGTTCGATCCCAGCTTGTGGCACTGGGTGAAAACTCGGAACAATTCCTTCTGCATTGAGTTTGCAAGTTCTCTCCCCACTGGTTAAGGGGTTTTCCCCCGAGCTCTTCGGTTTCCCCTTCCATAAAACTTGTTGAGGTTAACGATTATAGTTAGTGTAGGGAGCTGTTGGCTCGATCGCATAGCATGCTGGGCTTGCCACCACCCTCCTACGCATTGTAACCCGGCCACCTGAATTAAAGGCTTCAAAAGTCGCTTGATGACTTAGGCCTTGGGTATTAGCCTAGCTGATTATTATTATTATTATTATTATTACCATTGAAATTAAATTAAATATTTTTTTATCATAAATTTAAGTTTCAAAGAACTTGTTAAAAATGAAAATGACAAAATTTGTCATTTTACCAGATTAAAGTGCTTACAAAAAGCCACAGCTATAAAGTTCCATCAATAATTATTTATTTATTGTTAGTTTAAATAAATACATTTAAGGGGGGTTATTATCGATTCGTGCCGCGCGTATTATACCGCCAAACGAGGTACAATGTTAAAAAGTCGCATATAGTTTAGAACTTATCTAAAAAATTATAAATATTTCCAGGCAAAAAAATTGAAAAGCATCTAGCCAGCGTCTTATTTCAATGTAGACTTTTGTTTCCTCTTAAAAGGCCACAGAACCGTACGCATTTTGAGGGTAAACCTAAATAATAACGTGTTTTGATAAGTGAGAAAGCATACCTCAGTAATGTGATGGAAGGAGAAGAGGTACCTGAATTTAACTTCGAATTTTTTAACGATTCTGTGGATTCTCGCCCAAATCCCCAATAGAAAAAGTCGCCATTTTGAAGGTTGAGATCACCTTGTTTATTTTTAGAAGGGACTATGAACTTCCATGTTGATGGTGGACCCACGAATTTCCCATTTTTAGCCACCGGCTTTAACAGAAGCTAGAGAAAATTGGTGAAAAACCATTTGTAGCTCGTGTTAACGGAAGAATTTAAAGGTCGAGATAACCGTTCTGAAGGTCAAGAACGCTATTTAGTAAAGACAGTCCATTTGGACACCTCCGCTTTAACAGAATTAAAGCGTGAATTAGAATTTTGTACCCCACACCTGTTATGTGGCTGTGTCCAATCTTGTTAGCGGCCAGAAGCGGGGGCGCGTGGAAGACAATACTTGTCCGTGTTTTTCCCTTCCGTCTTTTCGTTCCAGTAACTCCAGTCCTCACGAAGATGCTCCGGCGCGGTCGCTCCCGCTTAAAGATGGGAAAACGCCGCCTGTAGGCTATTAGCGCCCCGCCGTAGCGAACTACGCTACTAACGCGAAGGGTAGCTAGCCTGTTTTTTTTTTATTCGGGGTCGGGGGACTTTTTATTCTTGGTCGTGTAAAATAATGTAGCTCTCACTCTCGTACCCTTCGGATCCAGCATCCTTCGCCTAAACAATATCGCCGTGCCTAGAGCCGTGGGGAGAGGGTAAAGTCTGTTTCTTCGTATACATTATGTATACGCTGTAGCGATCGATGTATTAATATTTAATTTACCGTTAAAAACGTTTCAACTTTCGAACGACTAAACATTTCGAACGTCAACACTTAGAAACGCGTAATTGAAGCTTGAATTATTAAAATATTTATCGCGTTCCGGCTTTACACCGCGTATACGCGTTGCGGGACGAAACGAATAATGTTTAATATTCTTAACATCGTGCTTTGGTGCCATAAAAGGGAATACTATAAGGTTATTTAAATGTAATGGCCTGCCCTATTACTGCCGATATTTCTGGCCCATCCTGGATTTGTTGTTTTCCGTTTCTCTCGGGTAGGTTTTTACTTAATGGCTGTTTCGCTGCTATCACGCGTTTTCCCAGCCTACTTTGTGATTGAACTTTTGCATACCATTATGACATTAAACTACCCCGTCCTCTACGCGATATTCCCTTTACAAATTTCATCTAGTAATGTTGGGAAAAAAATATTTGAAAAAGCGGATTTGAAAATATGAGATATCATTTCATTTGTTTTCAGTCTTTCAATAATTTTAACATTAGACAAAGTTCAACAGAACAGGTTTATAAATAGTCTAAAAGGTGTATCCCTGAGCATTTAGCCGTCAATGGGTGTACAAAGTCAATATGCCCGTGAAAACTTATCATTTAAAAGATTGGAAAGTGGTTTCTAGATGGATAAATAGCAGTGAATTTGATAACATAAAATTATCTTTTTTGGTGTCAGTTTGACAATTTAGACGACCAAGCGCATTTAAGTTCAAAATAGCCGCTACAAATGAAGCGCATTTTATATGATTATAATAAGAAAGGGCCGATTCCTACTATTCTGATCACCAATAACTTGAAAATCATGTCCTTATGACCTCTAGTATTCCCGGTTTCACCACAGCTAATTGGCAAACTGCCATTGGAAAATTGAATTTTTACTGGACTCAGTTTTTAATTAGAAACCACCCCTAAATCTCTTTAAGAGGCCAAATTGACCTTGAAAGCCCTTTGAATTGAATTGAAATTTAATTTATTGATGTCCATTTTTTTCATTTTTACATATTATTAATTGTTATTTGTAACATCTACCCTTGCCACATGAGCTAATTTGTTCGTGCGAGGCAGGGTTTAGTATATAATTTAATACAGAAAAATACAATTATACAATTTTCGAAAAAGAAATAAACATAGACCTCATTTAATTTATAAATTTATAACACGCTATTAATACAAATATATAATTAATTATTAGTTAATAAGATTAATATTCCTAAGTTAACAAGTTTTTTATTTAATTATGACCTTTTTCAATTAACCACGTTATAATTCGTTTTTTGAAGTTTAACAGATTATCACACCGTTTTACATCTAGTTCTAGTTAATTATATACTTTCGGTCCTAAATACATAGCATGCTTTTTACCTATATATACGGCTAAATTCCCAAGCTTACGCTCGTAAGAATATTTTTTATACGAAACTCGCTACCTATTTTCACCTATATAATTAACCTCAAAATATTTTAAATTTGAAATATTATATAATCGGGAATTTAATATATAACCGATTTGGTTTCGATTGACTGGTAGACCAAATTAAATGGATTCTTAAATGTGTAGAAAACTTACGCAGGCGTCCGTTCGAATGATTAGTTAGTGTGAATTTTTCAAAGCATTAAAGTGAAAGTACGAAGTTAAATGTCATCCGATAGTCGAGGGTCTCTGAAATCTGTTGGCGAACATCATTCTGATAGACGTATACCGCAATGTTTCGGTGTTTCTTCGAATTGGCCTCGAGGCTTTTGACTCTCTTTTTCAAGTACTTGTACTCCAAATTATTCCGGATCACCGGACACCTAACTTTCTACTTTCTGAACCCAGTTACTCCATCAGGCTTCCATTCCTCGTTTTTTTCTTCCTATTCAGAGTCGCTTTATCCCGAAGCTATGGTTTCCGTAACCGATACAGTAGGATTCCCCTTAGTGGATACAACCTTTTTTGTTGTAAGCCTGCACCACCTCTCCGTCTCCCTCTCTTGATAAAATTTGGGGCGGCTCGATCCGGCCAAGCGGTTAATCGTATTTCCAGGCGTTGCGGAAAGGAAAACCTTCAATCGAGTTTTTGCTTTGCGCGGGGCGCTCGATCGAAAATGCCACGCGGACAAAATCCACATCAACTTAGGGACCTCTCAAATAACGCGATGTTATTCTTGGCTCTTTGCCGATATATTTACTCGACCGTAATGTATAATATTGTAGGTACAATTCGAGTCAAAATATAGCTCGTATAAAACAAAACAAAAACTACACTAGAATCATTATGGTAATTTCTTTTAGTGGTTTTCCGAAAATCTAAGTAAAGCGCATCCGTGATTTGAGTAAAATTGAGATCTGCAATTCCAAAATTTACCACCAAAAATATAGTAGGTATAAAAATATTTTGACGAAAAAGTTGTATCGGAAAAGGCCGCCAATGTTTTTGCCAATTTTATCGTGATATATAAAGTATCTGTACGTAGGAAACAACGAAAAGCTTTAAAGTCAGTAAAACTCAATTTCGGGCTCGTTTCTCTATATTTTCGCTTTCTATCTCACTGTATTTTCCAACAGAGCCCCCCCCCCCTCCGACTCTCGGTAAATAACAAACCCATCTTCTTCGATATATAAGAGGCGCGTCTACGCCGTTTCGCCATCGACGAAGGGAAGGTGGTCGTTGCGAAATAAACGAGCGATATAGTCGTGTCTGCCGCGTGTACGAGCGGGTCCCTCTTGTCCACGAGATATAAGTCCCCGGAAGCCGGTTACCGGCGTTTTCCGCGTTGAAAAGTTGGTCCGGAGCTATTCGATTCGCCGAGCTCGGCTACGCTATAAGACAACGCGGAAAATAGCTTTCGAACTCGCAACCCGAGCCAGAGCTTATGGCCCGAGCTTTTCTCGTGAGGGCAAGTGGCTTGATGGACCTATGCCGTGACTAGATGACATAACGGGGGAAAAGGGGTCAAATTTGGCAGCGAGAGGGTCGGCGCGAGCCTCCGCGGATCTATCAGAGAGAGAAGGAAGATTTTAGAGCCACCTCTCCCACCCGCCTCTTCTCAATCGGTTAGCAAGTACTTCGGACGACAGCGCGGGCAATGGGTAAAATCAGCGTTGTTTGTACTGGGACGAAAACGTCCCTTAACTCGGGGCGAAATTCCGGTGTGGGAACTCGCCGGGTGCTACCCTGTTTTGGGGCTTCTTTTTCCTCGACTCGACTAGCCCAACCCCTCGCGAGCTTTTCGGTCCAGTACTCGCGCCCCCCCTCTCCGGGTCCTCACCGCTCTCGCCCAAAAGCTATTACCCGTAGAAATACTTTATCGCGAAGACGATGCCCAGCCTCTCTCTCTATTTTTTACTTACTGCCTTTTTATAATTTAGCCCGCTTTACTGCGGCGAAAAACCAACGAAGCTAAAATTTTGACGCTAAAAATAAAATTTCTGCCTGTTTCGTAGCCACGTCTCTGAACCGTTGGGCGAAATAGATCGTGAGCCGATTACAGTTTTCTACCCTGGGGCTGTCTTTCCCGCGAAACCTTTATTATTGTCGCGAATTTAAAGAATGTATTTATTTATACTTAAGGAGAATAACTTAGAGCTCGGCGTTTGGATAAAAATTAACCACTTATTTTATTTTTATCCATAACCTACAATTATCCGAAAATTTAAATTATTTTTTGCATGTTAAAACGTTGCTTATCCATGTATAATATCCATAAATAAACAGTTAACCAAAATATTTACTATTAATCGAAATTTTGTCAGTTAATTTATCTGTTACGCAGAGCTCTAGAATATTTATGCCGACACGATCCTGAAATTTTACGGGCTAAAAAAGTTCACGAATAAATTTGAATATAACTACATAAACGTTCTGTTTAATTTCATTTATTCATTGTTTTGGCTTAAATGTTATTATTGGAATTATGCAATAGCTACAGGGTGTCCACTAAAAAAGGAAAAATAATAAATAACTGAAAAACGTTTTTTTTTTTAATTTCAAATTTCTATGGAGCATTCCTCGTGCAGGAGGATATTTACTAGTGTAAAATTGAATGACCTTCAACCATGTCTTCAAGGTCATTCTAAAACTATGTCGAGAACCGTTGGGTTTACGGATTTGGTTTCAATTAGAAAAGTTGTTGCTCGCCATATTATTAATTCAAATAACTTTGATTTGACCAAATTTGACCAATCAGAAGCCGAGAAATTGAAATATAATGAATTGAAGCTGATTTCTGTAAGATCGGTTGTAATGACCACAAGTCTTCGAATAATTGAAACGAGCTCAAGTATGTATCGTAGCCGACGGAGGCATAATAGAACCGTTGTAATATATTCAGTATTTATTTGATTTAATCACATTAAAACGAATCAGATTATTTTATTATCAAACACTGAATTCATTAACCTTCAATTTATCGGCTTCTGATTGGTAAAATTTGGTCAAATCAAAGTTATTTGAACTAATAATATGACGAGCAACAACTTTATAATTGGAACCAAATCCGTAAACCTAACGGATAGTTTTTGAATGACCTTGAAGACATGGTTCAAGGTCATTCAATTTTACACTAGTAAATGTCCCCCCTGCACGAGAAATGCTCCATATAAAATTGAAATTAAAAAAAGAACGTTTTTCAGTTATTTATCATTTTTCGTTTTTTGTGGACACCCTACCCTGTATATTGATTAAAAATCCAAAAAATATTAAATTTGACACGTTTTTGCTCCTTTAAAAAACCTGTTTTCCCAGACCCCCGAACATTCCTGAAATATCTAGAAATGACCTACTACCTAATGCTAAAAATCGTCTTAACATTTATAATTTATTTATAATTAAATAAAACAAAATATATACACGTGATGTGCTTCCGCTGCTTAGTACGGCGCGGCCGCATTTAAGTCGTTGATGTAGAAATTGAAATTGCCCTAAATCTTTTGTACTTATATGGTAGTGTTTGGGGTGGTTTGAAAGAAAGGATTCACTCTTTTTTTCTTTTAAATCGAGCCGATTTGGGTATGGCTTTATATATAACTCGAGTTGTTGGAAAATGGGATGTAGTGACGAATCTTAGGTATATTATTCCAGCGCGAAATAAAATTGACAAATCCCGGTTGAGTTCGAGACTTTAGTGCTTCGTATTGCTTCTCCACTCGGCGCGTATTCTATAACGGTAATAGACGCTGTTTCTTCGAGAAAAAGCTTTAAAACAAACTCAATTTTCGCATTCAAATCCCGGGCGGCTGTAAAAGGGAAGCGGATCTTCGATATAGGAGGAGATCTCTCCATCCTGATATGATAAAAGGGGCGAAAGCTTCCCGAGATTTGCATATAATGGTGAACTACATTCTCGCGGCTTTCGTTTTATCCACGAACGGTGATTGCTTCTTACAGCCAGCTCCGGAAGAAAGGGTTCCGAAAATCCACTATAGATAATAGAAAAGCGAAAAATCTACTTCTGTTTTCGCACCAACAATCCGAATTCGACCAGCCAATAATATGATACATTGAAAGCAATTTTTAAACGTGTATTTCGGAAAATTGCGACAGTTGACTAACCAAACAACGCGTTTCACCCCATAAACAAATGGTTAAATAAAGATAATATAATAAGAAATAATAAATATGTCGGAATATGTGCAATTTATTTATTATTTCCTACTTATAACTTATTATATTATCTTTATTAAACCATTTCTTATGGAATATATTTACAAATAATTCCACGTACGAAAATTCATGGAATAATAAGTTAAAATGAATGAAAAATAAGTAAAGTAGTTTGGATTTTAAATATGACAAAGTTAATAATATGTCAACAAACCTGAACCCGCGACGCACGAGACTACAGCGCAAACCAATATAACGTTATTTTTTTATAAAAAAAAAGACTATACTAAGACAAACTATAGGAGCTAGGGAAAATTGGCAATGGAAAATGTTGGTCCTTTGACCAGGCTTTGAAATAATTCGGTAGAAAGCTATTTCCCACGGAAGAAGTGTGATGTCCTTTCAAACGATTTGGTGGCAGTGGCGTAACTAGGGACCCGCAGAGCCCGCGACCGCTGGGGGGCCCATGACATTTTCACAAAATAGGGGGCCCTTTCGTCTTAAAAGCCGACTACATAGTTCGGTTTACTCTGTCTTTCACTGGAAGCTGGCTCGCTGCAAGATACATATGCTATGCAAGCAGCCAACTACCAGTGAGAAACAGAGTAAACTGAATAAATACGTAGTCGGCCTTTAAGAATTAATTAATTTTTTGCTACGAAAATTGTACTAATGCTTGATAACCAATAATTTTTTTTTCATAAAGGGCCCTTTTGATATCCTGCGGCGGGGCTCAAACGTTGTCGTTACGCCACTGTTTGGTGGCGCTTAAAAGACTATTTTGTTTCAGTTGCACGCGTGTTTCTAAGACGACAGATAATTTTCACGGGCGCTATAATTTTTATCATATAATTTAATCGCTAAAATTTCACAAGGGCATCACTAAATCCTGTCACGATGCTGAAAAAGTGGTTTAAAAGGGATAATTCTACCAGTAAAAAGGAAATGATTGCGACAGCGAACCAACAGTATGTTAATATTATAAAGAAAGTACTGTCGAATCAGGTACCCTTCTTGTTTAAATAAAGAAGGTCACAGTCTTACTGTGACGTAAGAGCAACTTTGACTCTTACTTTGACAAGTCTACGAGCGCGCGCTAAGTCACCAGAGCAATATAGCTAAGCTTTTCTAGCTTTCAAGTCGCTCGTTCGTGCGAAGAAGATATTAATCAAGCTGTGCCTTGTGACGTAAGAGCCACATTTTAACAAGTTGGGCAAGACCACTTTTTATTTTATAAAATCTTCTATTTCTCAACCATGGGCACGATTACATTACCAGTACCAAGTCCAAGTTCCAAATCCGGGATCTAACTGACAACTTTCAAAGAAGCATAAAAATTATCTATATGAGTCATTACGATTTTTACCTCGAGTTGAGAGCCTCTTTGGAAAACGCAGACGATAAATTCTCTCGCGGGTGCGCTATCCAGAATATGGTGAGTGGATTCCGCGATGTCATCTTATCCAAAGCGTATCGTCAGTACTTCGGCGAACTTCGAAATATTGGGGAAACATTGCTTAGAGATAAACCGGAGAAAATCTACCGGCGCTGCTAGAATTTCGAAGGCTACTTAGAGTTCCTGGGAACACCTCAACGAACGGTCTCCGAATGGGAATGGAAATCCTACAGTGCCGCGAAAATACTTCAGAACGACCATCCTGATCTAGATATTGTCAGTTTTGCCCGGGACGTCTTTGTACTAGTTGGAACGGAGGCTTTCGATCTGACGGACATGTTGCTACTTAATCAATGGGTAAATTCTCATTCGGCCGAAATCCCATTCGATCGAAAGAATTTCAAAATATAGCCCATTTGGCTGGTTTCGGTTCATTGGGATTTTATATTGTAAATATATTTTATAAATAGTTTTTCTGTATAGGGATAATTTTATATCGTTCTTTGGTAAGAGCGAATGAAGGTATTAAATTTTTTGGTGATTTTCGTCTCACCATGGCGTGTAAAACCATCGGATTACTAAATCGAAGACGCTGGATCGATTCCCCCTCAGGGAAGGTAAGTTTCTATATGATAAAAATCTTGTATTTAATGAATATGAACCATAAATATTAATGTTGAGGTATTTCAGAATGGACGAAGATGCTGAGGGTCGTGGTTTCAACAAGGTTGTCGATTGAATTTTCAACAATCGAAGCGGGACCAGGGTTAAAAATAAGGGTTTTGAGTGAGGATCATAAATATATATTAATTACTCTAATTTTACACGTAGAGTAAATAAAATTAAAGTAGTTAATAACTTAATACATAGGCGCAAATCATAAGTTACATAATATTATACGCAAAGTAAATAAAATTTCAGTAATGAGGAAAAATCTATTCGTTATTAGTGATAAATTAAGGATATTTGCAGAAAATAAACTTATTTTACGAGATAAAAGTGTTTCTGTCCAACCAAAGAAGCGCGACTAGGGTTAAAAGTAGGGGATTTAAGTGGGACAAAATCAAGGCTGTTTTAGGGACGAATTGCGTTTTTTAGTGTAAAGACATTATTTTAAGTGGTAAAGGTATGTTTTAGGTAAGGTTAGGTTAGGTTCGGTTAGGTCAGGAGCGGATCCAGGCCATCAAGTAAGGAGGGGCCATCATGGGCATTCAAAAGTCGTCTGCTATTTCTTCACAAATTTAGTTGGCAGGTATTGAAGTAGATGGCGCTATCGTTTCTAAGCTCGAAGCCTATATGGAGCGTGAAAATGTAACGTGGAGCTCTCATTTTCGTTTGCTTAAACGAAGTACTTTCTACAACTAGAAAGTCTAGTATATTCTAGTCTCTATAAATATATTTCAATAACTTCAAAAGTTGTTATGTTTTATCAAGTATTCTAAGGGGGGGGGCGATCGCCCCCATCGCCCCCCCCCCCCCTATGGATCCGCCCCTGGGTTAGGTCGCTTTAGGTTAGGTTAGGTCGGGTTAGGTTACGTTAGGTTGGGTTTGTTAAATATTGTTTTGGACAATACTCGGTACGATATGGCTAGGTACTGTCCTCAAGGCGGCCCAGCTTGATTAGCCAATATTTAGAGTAAGTTACCGATATCTTACCTTTAACAACGTCTCGTTATTGAAAGGTTCAATTTGAACCTCACAGCTTATATAAAAGTGAAACCCAATTTCAAAAACAGTGATAAAAAAACGTCTAAATTCGATGTTTTATAAAAACAAGTTGGCAAGCCAAAATATACCTCTCCTCGGAAGAATGGTCCCTAGTGGTATTAATTTCTCGAGACGACCCTCAAAGATATCTCCGCAATTCAGAGTGATTTACGAAAAACGTATTCTCGGTTCAATCCCTGCCCGGTATAAAATTTTAATTTTAATTTAAATAATTGAGACGAGTTTGATTTATTCAGAATATTATAAATTAAGTAGTTACAACAACGAGTTAGACTTACTAAAACAATGCACAATTGAATTTAACCCTTTTTACAGTACATGTTTATCAGTTGAATATAATACTAAGCAAATTTTAATGAAAGAAATATCTACAGATGGTATTTGTATTTTTCTCGCTTACGAAATACTTGCCGCATCTCTAACGCTCATTTTATTTCAACACTCGTAGACTTCCAGTTGACGTTGTGACACGTACCGCATGAAAAAGACCAATACCATCCAATTTCCAATATCATATAATGACTGCGTTAGAAATCGTAGATATCCAAATATCCACACCAAATATATTTACAAGAAGCAAAAACCTTACCATCAAGGGCGTACCCAGGATTTTATTTCAGGGGGGGTTTTGAGGGAAAGTTTCAGGGGCTGGTGCTGACGGAAGTTTCACTGTTTTTTATTAGGCACCCCCCCCCCCGTCATCAGCATTTCGGGGGGGGGGTTGAACCCCCAAACCCTCCCCTTAAATACGCCCTTGCTTACCATCAACAAAGCACAGAGAGCCACTTTACTAACCGACAGCTCTTAAAGCAATAAACGTTAAATTATCGACTTTGCATTAACACAACTATATATAGGTCGATAAGAAAACCCGTAAATAAATAACAAAAAACTTATCTCGGCTGACTGCGCTAAAACAAGGTTTGACCTTTAAAATTGCATACGTAAAATATAATTCACAAAAGCGTAAAATGTTGTTGAAAAAAAATTTACAAAAGTGTAAAATGTTGTAGGAAAAACAATGACGTCAATAACACACACACCCACCCACAGACACGGTGATTGTATAACCCGTCCAGGGTACAAAGTACCCTCGGAGAGGTAAAAATAAGTAAATCGTAAAAATTCACATGAATTTAAACCGTACAATTGGGCATTTTTTGATCGAATGGAACTCATTTTTAATCCCTTTCGATCGAATGGGATTTCAGTTGAATGGGACCAAAGCAATAAATGCCCAGTAGCCAGACCTACGCCAATTCCACTGGAGTTGGACATCAACTAATTCACGATTGTCTATAAAAAAACCCTTAAAGGTTCTTTGGGTAACAGTAGTTACTATCCCGTTGGTTTATTGATTCGGACCACGATGGGGTTTTCTTTGGTTTTAAAGCACGCTTTTGCCTACGGTCGTACACCATTATTGGAACGAGCAGGCGATGACTATAGACTCGACACGACGCTCAAAAAAACTTTCGACTCATTCCCAGTTATGGCTCGCAAAATGTCAACCTTCGCCAAAAAGCTAGAAAAGCGTTTTAGTACCTGGGACCCTCACGTTATCATCGGCGATTTGATATTTTAACTCTTCAAGAGATTTTGGATACAGGATTGCCTACTTCCGTTACGCCGAATATGTTAAGGAAATGACGTCTTTCGTTCATCGTAACGTTGACCAAAATTCCATCAACCGTCACTTCCAGGAAGAAAACGGCCAAGAAAATAGCAAACGTCGACTTTGCACCTCTTACCTTCTGAGCGTGCATGGTCAAGTTTTATTTCGTTTTTTTTTCAGTTTTTTTTTATCTATTGTGTGTTTAGCGTATTATTTTTCAAGGGTAATAGTTCATTTATGAAGAAAATATCGAGTTGTTTACATAGTGGTCGAGATTTTTAACTGGGTCGTCACTACTTCGTAATTTATTTTAAACGTTTTCTCGACTGATTAAGATGTTTAATGCAGTTCATCAATTGGGTTCGTTTGTTTTATTTATAAAGAGCCCTAACTATTCCGTCTTCGGTCATTAATTGATATACGAGCTGTCATTTAGTCAAGGGGCTTTCTGTGCTTTGTGAATGGTAAGTTTTTCGTTTCTTGTTAATTCATTTTTTATTGGTGTGGATATTTGGACATAATTGATTTCCTGGGTGTGCGAGTCATTATATGATATTGGAAATTGGACGGTATTGGTCTTTTTCATGCGGTATGTGTCACAACGTCAACAGGAAGTCTACGAGTCGTCCACTACCAGATGTCGAATATAGCTATTCATTTATGAAGAAAATATCGAGTGTTGAAATAAAATGAGCGTTAAAGATGCGGCAAGTATTTCGTAAGCGAGAAAAATACAAATACCCTCTGTAGATATTTCTTTCATTAAAATTGGCTTCGTATTATATTTAACTGATAAACTTGATCTGTAAATAGGGTTAAATTCAATTGTGCATTGTTTTAGTACGTCTAACTCACGTTTTTAGTAAATAACTCTGAATTGCGGAGATATATCTTTAAGGGTGATCTCGAGAAATTAATACCACTAGGGACAATTCTTCCGAGGAGGGGTAAATTTTGGCTGGCCAACTTTTTCTATTCTGTATTTTTTATTACTTCATTAATTTTACATGATTTTGATAATGCATATTGTAATTAGTTCACAAATTTTAATAATCCTGAATCGTAAGAACCAACCAGGGTGACCGTGGATGTTACATATTCGAAAGTTAAATTAAAACTTTATCGTATTCCTCATTCGTGACATATTTTATATGATGTTGAAAATAAGGGTGCACGACCAGACAAGATGAAACAATAATAATAATTATTATTATTTTCTAAATAATACGGGTTCCGAGTACCTGTTTATATCAATGTCATGTCTCACGATGACAATTAACTTTTGATTCTTGAATGTGTCATTGTTTCGGTAACTGTTAAGACCCATATCCCTACCCGGCCTACTGTTTCCGAGGCTGAATCTGGACCAAATACCGAAGGCAATAGTTCAGAGGAAACAGCTGTGAAAGCTGTATTGGAATTGGGAACCACATCAACAATGCAGGCAGACTCGGACACTTAAAGTGTTGGTTGCGCGAAATTTTAGCTATGGCTAATTAATGATTCATTAGAAAGAGCAAACATTTTATAGCAAGTACAGAAAATTTCATCAAAATCGGTTAAGTGGTCTTTGAATTATTATAAAAAGAAGTCGAAATGGTGGAAATCGAGTTTTTCGGCGAATTTCCAGACTTTCTCGGCACCCATGACGTCAGAAAATGCGAAGCGTATCATTGGCTAATTGTCTGTAATACATTTCTTTACATCTGGGATTAATAGCAGGTTGATTTAACACCCAGGAAAAAGTCCTACGCAGTAGTAATTGAAATAGGCATACACAAGCCTACGTAGTAGAAAAACGATATGAAACCGAAGGCTCCTCGTAAATTTTTTGTTAAACGTCGGGTGGGGCGCGCAGCTTAGCGCGCGCGTAAAAAATATTTTTATTTCGGTAATAAGCCTAATATTATGATTAAAAACCTCTGGTTTGAAAACTTCTACAAGTAAACAGAATCCCTCCACTTCTATTTTAGGAATAAAACTACAGCTTTGATTTGCCCCAAATTGCTCGTGCTACGGAGGAGAGAAATTCACCGAAAATTTCAGGATTTTGAGGAGCGAAAAAGGTCAGTTTCGGACTCAGAGTTAATACACTTAGGCTTGGAAATTGGTTTCGACAACGACATTTTTGGAAAGAGAACGTCCTGGGCTTCAAAACAAGCCCGCATTCATTCGTTTTTATTACTATCGATTTTTCGTGCAACCAACACTTTCATATGAAAAGGACGAAAATCTAACGCAAGAACAAATTGGAGAATAAAATATTCAATCGACAGCTTTTCTAATTCTCCTAGGTGATAAGAGGTCATTTTTTGACAGCAGAAGTCTAAAATAATTTAATAGTAAACACCTTTAGGGGCGACCCTGGCCCCCGGGGGGGGGGGGTGGGAATAGAGATATTGGCGCCCTTAGATTTCCCCACCCGGTGCGCCTTTTGATACCCAGTCCGGGCCTGCAAGCGTCTGGGAGGCAGAGTTTGTGGATGGCCGTGTGATGACGACCACTAATCCCCCAACGGGTGGTTGTCGTACTTCCGCCACGGGTGTCCCGTCCTGTCCCCAAGTATCCCCCTGTTGGCGAAATTCCAGATGAGAAGGAAATGAGGTGACGACTCAAAGGTGGCAGGAGTCGTGGGAAGTTAGTGAGAAAGGTAAAGTAACTAAGAAGTACTTTCCTCAGGTCAAAAACAGTTTCAATACGAACTACTATTTGACGCAAATCCAAAGTGGACACGGTAAGTTCCCACTTTACCTGTTCAACTTGGGGCATATTGCATCGCCCAAATGCATATGCGGTGCTCTGGAAGCAGACTCAGAGCACAGCACTATGTTCGTAATTGTCCCAAAACGAACCATTTGATAAGAAGACCACTCCAAATGGATGGGCTTCGTAATCTGGATAACGAAACGATCAACGATCTTGAACGCGTAATGCGTTATATCGTTGTGAATTTTGACGAACTCACGAGTCGTGAGTAGGTGGTACAAATATACAGGTGTATATCTGTTTGTGTACGTCTTTTAGGAAGAGATTCCTAATTTTGTATAGGCTGGGACAAATGATGAAAAACCCCTGTAATGCTTAGGCGGTGCACGGGGTATATAAATACAATAGTCTGATGTTGGCGTGGCCGTAACAAACATCTCACACCTGATTAATCAGATGGACGAGCGGACTGAATTGTCCCACCTGTCACAATCGCTCATAACGAGTTTAAAAACAAAAAATAAATATATGAAGAAAATCAAGTCAAGCTTAATGTAAAGAAATTAAAAGTGTGTTGCGGTAGCTTATCAATTAATGGCGGTAAAAAGGCTACATTCAATAGCAAAAAAGATTTCGGTTAAATATTGAAAATCATAACGTTGTTTTTTTTAACTGTTCGGTTTATTAATCATTCCCTCGATGCTCCAAGAGAAGCCCATTCTGTGGCTTAATTTATGTAGCCTTTTATATAAATAAATAAATAATAATTCATACAGGAGTTAAGCCTTATTGAGGATTTCCAGTTTCATGATCAACAGGTGGAAAGCCTTTTAGAAAGTTTTGAGAACTTTAATTATGATAACTTTAATAATGTGAATGAAAATGTTCCTCAACACCAATTGTAAATCATACTAAGAAAATAAAGGCCAATTATTGTTAAATAGTGGATGCCATAAATTTTCATAGGTAAATTTATTACTTTTAAGTTTAAAACTTTCAATTTTAAAAATAGTGTGTAATATACCATTTGGGTTCATTCTTACGATTGAGGCCACGGGGTTGAAATTCTGTGTTTAAAAGATTTGAACTGGTAACACTGCAAATATTGCCGCAAAAATCCGGATTTTTTCGACTTAGTAACATTTATATATATTTTTCGCACTTAGATTTTGGAATTTCAAAAAATTAAAAAACAGAATATTTACCAAAGAGCTCAATAGTGTCTAAGGCCTTGGGTCGACACAAAAAAAAAAAAAAAACAGAGCTCGCAAAGAGAGCACGGCTGTACAATATGAGATATCAAGTTTAACTCGTGAAAATTATTGGTAATGTGTAAAAATACTACATTAAAATTAAAAAATAGAAATTAAACTGATGAATTGCTGTTTTTCTAGTTTAGAGTGTATCACAGACCCCACCGTGGGGGAGGGGCTTGAGTGCGCCCATCAACAGTGGGCTACGCTGTCGGGAGTTCGTCTCCTGGTAGGGCCACCCAAGGCAGACAGGCCGCTGTGGGCGTCAAACTAAATTCAACCGCTTCCGCCGCTTGCCTAACGGTTGAGAACTGCCGTATAAATGTTCTGGACAATATTTTTCAACTTTGAAATTTTTCGAAATTTCGCAACGCACATCACCTTAACCTTACCCCGGATAAGTGATAGATAGGTTCCCGGAGAAAAGCTTTCCACGACAATTTTTATCGCTTTTTTGGAATAATATAAATTACCCCCCCCCCCCCGGCAAAAAAAATCCGCACCGATCAATTTTAATTATCCTAGTATAATCAATTTCTACATCCAGTGTCCTGGCGCCCCGCCAACGAATTTCGCGATGGGGAGGATCGCTTGGATTTTAGCTCACGCACTCTTCATTTTCCCGGATACTTTATATGGCGGTTTGATACCTCTAGTCTTGCGGTGTTCGACCCATGTCATCGCTGGGGTCGGACTGCGTGCTGCGGCCAGTTGCTTTATTGCAACCCACCTCTTTGGCGTAGGTGGCGTCCTGTAACTCGGGCAAAGGGTGTTCTCGTGACTGAGTTGCGGATGGAGACTGCGGTAGACAATACGTCGCTTTGACCCCTGAGTCTATGGTAGTCAGGTGGTTTATACTGACTGGTATTGATCAATTGGCTCCGGCTGCCTCGTGTTGGTCGGGTCCGGGTATATTCGTCGAGTACCCTTGGCCTCAAACTTGAGGTCCCCTTGTTGGGCTCCATGGGGGTTGAGGCACGAGGCGGACGAACATTAACACTTTCACCATGCATGAATCAACTCCTCAAAACCAGCCCTCGGGCACCCCAGCCGCGTTATCAAGGATGCGCAAAAGGAATTGCGCCAAATTTCTGAACTGAAAGCGCGAGTTGAGGAAAAGTCTGACTTTGTCTCACAACTCTTAGCAACCAAGACCAACTTTGCTACTGTCGCCCAACGCGGTGCAGTGCCTACTCAACACACTACTCCCAAGCAAGTTGCTTCCGGCAGTGCCCTCCGCCTGCCGAAACCCATTCCTCGAACGGCCCAGAATGACCATGTCATTCTGTTTTCTCATACGGATGCCGCTGTCTCTCTTTACAGTCTTGAAACTACGATTCGCAAGGAGCGCGACCCACGTAAGGCTCATATAGGCATTAAGTCGGTCCGCAAGGGCCGCAATGCATTGGTTGTCCAATGCTCCACCGCGGAGGACGCCACTAAATTTAAGGACTCCGTGGAGAGATCCGACGCACTCAAACATATAGTCAAACTACGCAAACCTAGTTTTGCTAAGCCTAAACTTCTGCTCCTAGGAGTAGAAAGCAGCATTCCACTTCTGGATATTGTTCCTTCTCTGATCGAACAAAACCCAGAACTTAACATTGATCCCCAGGATTGGACTGCTAAATACCCTCTCTACGGGAAGGGTAAACGTTCCAACAATTGGGTACTGGAAGCTACTCCTGCAGTCTACAAGGCCCTCTAGGAAAAGGGCAAACTCTTCATTGGTTGGACCAACTGTCTAGGTCTCGGTGTCGGTAAACCTTTAACCGTAACTAAGACACAAACGAATTTTTTCGAAAAATATTTCTTTGAATAAAAATGTTGTTAATATTTTTCGATCAATTTTATTCGTATAATTTGATTAATACGTATATTTTTTTAAATCAAGTTATCTTTTGATGTAATTATTAGCAAATATGTTCAATAGTTTTTTTCTTAGTTCAACTATTATCCAATAATCTAAAATTCACCTAAGGTTTTTTTTCAACTAAAAAATTAAATTATTCTATCACTTTTTGGCCAAAACTTTATTTGATTATCTTCCGTGAGATTTTCTTTATTTATAGTTGGTAATATTTAAAAAATTCATATTTATCAATTACCGGAAAAAAAATCTTTAGACTTTTGGTTTCTTATCGTACTAAAAAAAAAACGATTTTTAAAACTTATGCGCAAGGTAGTTGAAATAAATATTTCACGTTTAATTGTTGCGATTAACATGGTTGAAACGTATGGGGCGCCAAACCGGAAAAAACTAAATAACATTTCTAGAAATATTTTAACACTTCTAGGAATATTTTAACACTTCTAGTATAGGAATATTTTCAAACTCTAGAAATATTTTCAAACTCTAGAAATATTTTCAAACTCTAGGAATATTTTCAAACTCTAGGAATATTTTCAAACTCTAGGAATATTTTCAAACTCTAGGAATATTTTCAAACTCTAGGAATATTTTCAAACTCTAGGAATATTTTCAAACTCTAGGAATATTTTCAAACTCTAGGAATATTTTCAAACTCTAGGAATATTTTCAAACTCTAGGAATATTTTCAAACTCTAGGAATATTTTCAAACTCTAGGAATATTTTCAAACTCTAGGAATATTTTCAAACTCTAGGAATATTTTCAAACTCTATCAATTTTAATAGACTTTCTAAGGATATTTTAAAGCGTTTTCTAGTTATTTTAAGAAAGACGTTTCCTACATATTTTACGGACATAGAATATTTTTCGGCAAAACGTTAATGGGATGGTACTTGTACCATTGATGGGATGGTACTTGTACCATTGATGGGATGGTTCTTGTACCGTTAATGGGATGGTTATTGTACCGTTAATGGGGTGGTTCTTGTACCATTGATGGGATGGTTCTTGTACCACTGATGGGATGGTTCTTGTACCGTTGATGGGATGGTTCTTGTACCGTTGATGGGATGGTTCTTGTACCGTTGATGGGATGGTTCTTGTACCGTTGATGGGATGGTTCTTGTACCATTGATGGGATGGTTCTTGTACCACTGATGGGATGGTTCTTGTACCGTTGATGGGATGGTTCTTGTACCGTTAATGGGGTGGTTCTTGTACCGTTGATGGGATGGTTATTGTACCGTTGATGGGATGGTTCTTGTACCATTGATGGGATGGTTCTTGTACCGTTGATGGGATGGTTCTTGTACCGTTAATGGGGTGGTTCTTGTACCATTGATGGGATGGTTCTTGTACCATTGATGGGATGGTTCTTGTACCGTTGATGGGATGGTTCTTGTACCGTTGATGGGATGGTTCTTGTACCGTTAATGGGGTGGTTATTGTACCGTTAATGGGGTGGTTCTTGTACCGTTGATGGGATGGTTCTTGTACCGTTGATGGGATGGTTCTTGTACCGTTGATGGGGTGGTTCTTGTACCGTTAATGGGGTGGTTCTTGTACCGTTGATGGGATGGTTCTTGTACCGTTAATGGGATGGTTCTTGTACCGTTAATGGGGTGGTTCTTGTACCGTTAATGGGGTGGTTCTTGTACCGTTAATGGGGTGGTTCTTGTACCGTTAATGGGGTGGTTCTTGTACCGTTGATGGGATGGTTCTTGTACCGTTGATGGGATGGTACTTGTACCATTGATGGGATGGTTCTTGTACCGTTAATGGTATGGTACTTGTACCATTGATGGGATGGTACTTGTACCGTTGATGGAGAGGTACTTGTACCGTTGATGATAAGCCTCCACTGAAAGATCTAGTGTCCGAATCTGCATCCTTCAATAAGCGATCTGATTTACGGGTATCCTCTGGAAAACCTGGTCTCCTAATTCCTAATTGAACTCGGATGCTTGAGCTCTACGTGTTCTCGCCTCAAGAAAATTTATGGTCAACGGTACAAGTACCACTCCATCAACGGTACAAGTACCATCCCATCATAGCTAGCCTTTACAGTGTTCACACTCAACTCTCCGATTGGAAACTACAAGCGCTGCTTTCTCTCCCGCGTTTTGCCGAAAAATATATTATGTCCGTAAAATATGTAGGAAACGTCTCTCTTAAACTATCTAGGAAACGCTTTAAAATATATAGGATTTTTAAAATTGATAGGTAATTTTAAAATATTCCTAGAGTTTGAAAATATTTCTAGAGTTTGAAAATATTTCTAGAGTTTGAAAATATTTCTAGAGTTTGAAAATATTTCTAGAGTTTGAAAATATTTCTAGAAGTTTGAAAATATTTCTAGAAGTTTGAAAATATTTCTAGAAGTTTGAAAATATTCCTAGAATTGTTAAAATATTCCTAGAAATTTTATTTAGTTTTTCCGGTTTGGCGCCCCATATATAAGCCAATAAATAATATAACAATAATTACCAGCGGCAACATTTAGGAGTGTATACAGTAGCGTAACTAGGAACTCCGGGGCCCCCCTTGAAAAACGACTCGGGGCCCTTTTAAAAAGCATCAATTTCAATCATAAAAGTTTGAGTGTATATCGTATAGCTTTGCTGTGTGCAACCGGCACCTGTTTTCTTTGAAGGACTATGAAGAACTCCTTTCTACGTGTAACTTATTTGTCTACGACAACGTCTGCTACTGTTGACATTATCTATACGCACACTATGGAAGTTAAGCGTAGAAAAAATTAACTTGGGAGAAAATGAGTAAACTTGTAAGACTATAACCCCTATATTTATTCACCCTACACGTTTACTAGTCCTTACTTATGTTGTCTATTAAGGAAGTAAAATTTCCATAGCTTACTAAAAGGATATTATTTCAGAAGTGGAGAAAGAAACGTAATTAGCCTTTTCAGTTTACATAGAGCCACATAGTGGCAAATGCGAGAAGCTCATGAAATGCTGGATTTTCGTCTGCTAAGCAGACGATTTTTCCATAAAGCGTCTGCTTAGCAGACGAAAATCCAGCAGTTTATGAGCTTCTTGCATTTGCCACTACGTGGCTCTATGTAAACTGAAAAGGCTGATTATTGAAAGTGCGATACTTGTACCCGGGTGCTTGTAAGGACTGGTCACTCAATCGCGTTGTGGGGGCATTGAGGACCAAAAATGCCCATCTCACTGAAACGTCGCCCCGTATTTTAGTAAACTGCGCAAACGACACAGGTTATATTGCGCTCTGGCCAGATGTCTGTAGACTTCCGCGGCCCAGATTAGAAAGGGAATTTTATGACCAACTTTAACCATTTTGTTAAAATAAAATGTATTTCACCGTTTCATTAGTCAGCATTGACACTTCAGTTTATTTCGTGATTTATCTATCCATCCTTTTCGGAATTAAGTGTAAGATACTAGCAGCACCAGATGAAAACATAGTTATATTATTTGCTAAACCATGGTTTTTATTATAAAAAAATAGTTAAAGTAGTTCACTATTATCCATGGGTAGACTAATACGAGTTTTCCATTAGTTTTTTATTACATTTTAGTCGGGGTACATCACAACTGGAACAACAAATATGATTGATTAACGAAGAAATATGGTCTATATTTCCAGAAAAAAACAATTTGCTTTTTTTCGGTAAATATTTAATTCGTAAATATTTCGAAGAGTTATAATTTGATCTTATTTCTCTTAAAAAAAACAAGTGTGTACAAATTTATTTAAATAAAAGTTCATATCGGCTTCATGATAAAAAAATACATTCGGGAAAGTAAGGCGGCGGTGAATTTATTGCGATCAAGATAATGTTTTTTTTTCAAACTATATAATTAGTTGATAAACAAACTCGAGATTTTACCGTTAAATTATCAGGAAGTTTTCCGATTAATCATGGTTAACTGAATTTACCGGTTGAAACGATCAGAAAAATCCGAGCCCTACAACTGTCCAATTAAAGAGTACATTTAAATGCTTTAAATGCTGCTTGGTCGGTCATCAACAAAAAGACTGTCCCTTGAAGGGTTCTACAACGCAATTTTGTACTAACTGTGGAGAGGAACACTCCTACAAGGACTGTAAGTCCAAGACAAAGTGTTGCCGTGCCTGCACGGAACACAACGCCAAGAATGGTACGAAATTCCGCACCGCTCATCAGTCCATCGATTCTAACTGCCCACTATTTAAACATGAGGTCGAACTCCGTAAATTACGCACTGACTATGGACAACCCCCCGTATAGGAGGCTCCATTCGTTTTTTCTTCCGCACTCTAAATGATTTCTTGCGCCCAGCTCAACTTGGCGCACTGTCGGGCTGCAACAGCAGCAGCTCGGGAGTTCATTATCAATCGAAAAATTGATATCCTGGTATTCCAGGAACCAATGGTCAGAGACTCGAAGGTTTTGGGCTTCCCCCTGGCCTGTCGCCTCTGTCATGCAGCCGCAACCAAATGTGGTATAGCAATCTTTAACCCTACTTTTGACGTAGTGGTCCTCTACATGTATACTGATGAACATATTTCTGCTGCCCACATCGCAACCGGTGCTACCTCTCTCATTGTATATAGTGTTTATTGTCCGCCGTCTGAGGACATTGGTCCGATTCTGGACAAATTAACTGAACTTACCAAGTCCTATGCAACTTCTAGGCAATGCATTTGTGGTGATTTTAACGCTAAACATTCTCTTTGGGTTTCCCCGACGACTGATACCCGTGCGGACTCTGTTTGTTGCTATATATACAGCCACCGCGCGTCAGGTTTGTGATACGCACATGCGTCCCAAAACTGGTCGCCGGTTCAACTCTGTCCCACGGTGGACCCCTCAACTGACTGCTCAACGAAGCAAGGTTCGAGCCCTTCGGCGGAGAGCTCAACGGATCAACGATCCTCTCCTCCGTGCTCAGAACAAAATTCTTTATAACAAAGAAACAGCTGTGTACAAAAAGTTATTGAAGACTTCTAAGCAGGCGTCTTGGCGTGCCTTTTGTACTAATGTCAATGCTTCGAACCCATTTACTTTGCCTTATAAAATGGCTTCGCACAAATTGCGTAGCAAACAAGCTTTACAAGCTGTGAAACGAAGCGACGGTACTGTTACTGAGACCGCTGATGAAACTTGTGCTGAGATTCTCGATGCCCTGTTTATAAATGATGATTTGATCAATGAAACTGATGATCAGACTTTTATACGAGATGATTCTGCTTCGGCTCCTACCACGCTCAACGACATTCCCATGACTCTCCCCGAACTTGAGAATATTATTTACTCCATGCCACCTCACAAGGCTCCTGGCCTCGACGGGCTTTCCCTAGAGATCATCCTGGTGCTCTTTCGAGCTATGCCGCTACTCTTGCTGAACCTGTTCAATGCTTGTCTGTTGCTTCAGCACTTCCCTTATGAATGGAAAATTGCTCACGTAATTTTGCTACTTAAATCAGGTCGCGATCCCTCCAACCCGTCGTCCTATCGGCCGATAAGTCTTTTGAGTGTGTTGGGTAAACTCCTTGACAAGTTCCTTACTCAACGTTTATACTTTCACTTGTCTAAGAATAACCTCATTCACGAGGCACAGTATGGTTTTTGCCACGGCAAATCGACTGTTCACGCGCTTAACGCTATTATAACCTCCATTAGGGAGAGTTTCAAGTCGGGGGAGTACATCTCCCTTATATCTCTTGATATCAAAGGCGCATTCGACAGAGTGTGGATTCCTGGCATCTTGCATCCCCTTAAGCACGCTTTCTGTCCAGCCAATATTTATGGCTGTGTCGAGAGCTTCCTCACCGATCATCGCATTGCTGTTCCAATAGCTAATACTATTATTTTGCGTCCTGTCTCGAGGGGCGTTCCCCAGGGTTCCTGTGCCGGCCCTGTGCTTTGGAACATAGTTATTAATTCCCTACTACGTTTGCAATTGCCGAATGCCTGTGATTCGCAGGCTTTCGCGGATGACACAACTTTGCTGGTTCGTGCCAAGTCTAGACGAGATCTAGAGTCCAGAGGTAATGAAGCTCTGGCACTTGTCAACAATTGGAGCACCCGGTACAAGCTTACCTTTTCCCCGGAAAAGGCCGGCTGCATAACCTATCATGGTCTGGGCGCACCTGACCACTTACCGATCTATCGTTTAGACGGGAACCACATTCTCCATGTGAGTCAAATTAAACTACTTGGGGTGATTATAGACAACCAGCTCCTGAAAATGGTAGCCTCGCCTCAAGGCAGTCCATACAAAAGTAACGGCACTTACCCAAAGTATAGCCCAGTATGCCCACGAAATCTGGGGGATTACTGGGGCCGCCTTACGGCAAATTTACAAGCGTGGCATTGAAAGAGTAATTTTGTGCCTGGTGCCTGGTGGAAGGAGACAGGCCATGTTAAACTGGTCCAGAAACTAAGGACCATTCAGCATATTTTCGCTTTGCGTATAACCAAGGCTTATCGCACCATCTCCACTGATGCTCTTCTAGTGCTTGCCCGTTTGGAACCAGTTGACTTGGTTGCCAGTAGGGAAGCCTTCCTTTTTCGACTCACCACAGTTGTTCCTAACAACCTACTCCATCCCTATGATATATGGGCTGACCATCCGGCTAGCCGGCTCGGCCATCCGTGCACTACAATCGACCCTACTGAGACTCACTACGAACTCTTCACCGAAGGATCAAAAACTGATTCTCATGTCGGGTGTGCGTTTGTAGTTTATTGGAACGGTCTTGAACAGACCTCGTTCCAGTTCCACCTAAACAAGGAAACTGATATCTTTCAGGTCGAATTATTTGCCATTTTTCGAGCACTGACTTGGATTAAGGACGAGATGATCGTCGCTCCTGTCGTGATCTACACTGACTAACTATCTTCCATACAGTCTTTCCGAAACCCAATCTCTGACGTTCCATTGGGTCACGAAATTAAGCATCTTATCAATGCTATTGGCACTGACATTGTCAAGCTCTCTTGGATAAAGGCTCACGTGGGCTTCCGCGGTAATGAGCGCGCAGACGCTCTAGCCAAGGCCGCGGTCTTCGGCGACCGGACTACTATCTCCCTATACAGCAGACCAGAAACTATTTTCGCCAGGTCTTTAGGGACCTTTCAAAGCACCGATGGCAAATGCAATGGGACCATTCTGAGAAGGGTCGTTATACTCACACCCTCTTACCCAGAACTGACTCTCTAGCCAATAATGTCGACCATTTTACGACTAAAATTTTAAGCGGGCACGGCAAATTTCCGGCCTACATCTACAACCTTTCGCATTGTGTCGAGCCCTCCTGCTACTGCGGTTCGGAGTTTGCTGACGTGGATCACTATCTTAAGGTTTGCCCTCTCACTGAGAGCTACCGTACTCACATCTTAGGCCCCCAAGGGGCTGTGGTACTAACAACCACAAATTTTAAGCATTTTCGTTCTCTGATGAAACGAGTAATTTGCAACTTTGAGGATATCATCTCTACCCATGCTGCTGCAATTGATATCTCCTCGGACTCTCTTAACTCCAGTACTAGCGATACTGCTGAGCAGCTTTGTCTGACGACGTCTTTCCCATTTCTTGCTCGCCACTTCCTCCTATTATGATACCTCTTCGCCCCGTGTGCTTTCTTGCACCTCATTTATTCCCGTTCCGATTTATACTGAACTTCGATGACCTTTTACACTAAAATAATAGATAAGGACTACATTCCATCCAGTCACTTGTGCCCCTGTAGTATGAGCTATTTACTTGCTCGTGGAGTAGGGGGTTACAGATAACATACAAACCTGTCCTATCACAGAGGCCCTCAATGGGTTAGAGTGTGCAATAACTGGTGGTTTTACTGGGGAGTCGGGGTCCGGCTCTTGTAACCCATAAGGGCGGTGGCACACTGGGAGATGTTAGCTCTGATCAAATGGTCCTATCTCCACCTCCGCAAATTCATCCGCTAACGCTCACCGTCAGTCCGTCACACGGTGGTTTTGCCTCCCTTTCAACTGCAAACACGGTTTTCCACTTGGCCTCGGTAGCGCGTTTTGGACTTCGCCCCGGTAATGCGTTCGCAGTACAGAGACACACAGACACACAGACACACAGACAAACATACAGACAGACAGACACGGTGATTATAAAACCCCTCCTAGAGGACATAGCCCCCTCGGAGAGGTAAAAATGTAAGGTTCTAAGCTGTTAATGATGTTGTACGTTCTATGAACAGCTCTGAACAATCAATAATTATTCTTGTGTTCAGATACTTCAAATAACCCTGTGGCATATATTTTTCGATTCTATTTTCATCAATTAAAGGTAGTTTAAAAGTTAGCTTTCTTAAAAAAGACATTCTTTCAGCTTTCTCCTGAAAAACTAATAAACCACAATATGAAAAAGTGCATAATAAAAATTTTTAATTACTCCTTATGTCAAACCTAAAGGAAAACTGCATAAGTTGCCAATCCTGTAAAAAAAAATTGTCATCTCATCGTTATCCTTTAATTTGTCAGCATGTTCGTTATTTCAGGGTTTCTTCAAGCTCCGATATCTTTTGTTGCAAATTTCTATTTTCCGTTTCCAAATCACAGTAATCTGTTTGAGTCCCTTGACTAACAAATATTTTTGGATCTTTGAGAAGTCATTGTCAATAGGCATTTCCATTTGTATTTTTCCGACGCAGAAGTTTCAATAGGAATATTTCTAGAAGTTTATTTCTCTACGCTTTTTACGGTTTCACTTATGCTGGTACCAATTTAGTCATGAAATCCTAATGATACTTTTAGCCTTCTCTCCTGCACAATAGTATCCACAAAATGATTATACTTTTCATCCTAAAAAAGGAATATGCGACAGTGAAAACGGTAAAGGCTTAAAATATTAAAGACGATTTAAGACCTAACTAGATTCATATAACTTTTGCTTATCTTAATTTTCCTTCTTTTTTTAACTGATATTTCTCCTATACGCTAATTGCAGGTGAGCTTTAGATTTTCTTATACTTTTAGGCAAATTTTAAGTAGGAACCCAATCACGATCACTAGGCTCCCATCCTGGAAAACCCGAAACGAAGTGTCTACTACACACTCGCGAGTTCACAGAGGGAGCGAAATTTTTTCCTATTCATTATTTTACCCTATAGTTTAATTCTGGTGACTGGAAACCTAAGAAATATTACATTTTGCATTCCGAACTTGCTTTTGCAACCCACGAAACTACACGAAAGCATTTCTGAATTTCGGTTTTTCCTATTAAAAATTACTCTCTCCAAACTACCATTTAAATAAGCTTACAGAGAAACTAAAATGGCGTAAGTCTGAACCAGTGAAACCATCTGCGCATGCGCGTTTCTTTCCCCGTTTTTTCCCTAAGTTAGATCGAACAGGCCTATATTTAGATGAAGAAGAGATAATGATATTAAATGTCTAAGGACGTGGCGCCATTTAGAAACATGACAAAACCTCAACCTCAATTGCTGGTTCGCAACAACTGGTTCCTTCTTTCCTTCATCGATGTCATCATCTGAAACTTTGTCATCCAGGTATTTCGTACTATCTTTTAACCCAAATACTTGATCAAGTTTTTTGTTGAGGCTTTATAGCCATTTCATCAATAATCAGGGACACTAAAGTATCATTAATGTCGAGCTTGCTTACTCCCGAAACGAGTCTCTCTTTAATTACTTTTGTGATGCCAGTTTTACGTTCAATTTTACCGACGTACCTTTGTATACTTGATTTCGATGGTAGTTTTAGAAAACCAAGTTACCGAGGTGTCCTGTAATCTTTCTGAGATCCAAAGTTCAAAACAGCGAATAACCTAACAGTAGTTGGATGGCACGAATGACGTTTAGCTTTGTAGTTTTTAACGAGATCTAATAAAACTACTGCTTGATCTTCCTCGGATTCTTCGGCGTCTTTAATTATAGCTGCTAGTTTTTGAAATGGCTTTGTTTCAAATTTTAATTTTTCCTCTCTCAAAGAATTCAGCCGTTGTGTTTGTGAAGGTGTTTCTTGGCCTGAATGTATATTTTCAAAATTTTTGGTAACTCCTGAACAGCTGGGCTCTGATGAAATTGAAGTACTGTGTTCTACTCGAGCTGGTTTTTGAGGTGTTGCGGCCGAACCTCTGTCTATAGATTTCCTCTTCTTCGGAATTCACGGTTGCAGGTAGAGAAGATAGTCGGAACACACTTTTTTTTAAAGTTTTCTCACTTTTAAACCTAAATTAAATAGTTATTATTATAGTTATGAAGGTACAATTTAAAAAATAAAAAAGTAAGAAAAAATAAAATAATATTTACAAACCTCCCATGTAATCCGAAGGCCAGAAATGCAAGCTACAAACAACAACTGACGCGGATTTAGAGTTAACTTGGATGTTCGGAGATTTTCATTTGATGGAAATTCATGAAATGCTAAATACTTACTGTTGCAACTGTTGGAAGTGCAATTCGGCACACAGCAAGAAAGTATTATTGCTTAAACGCGCTCTCAAAATCCTAACTCCCTCCTCCCCTAACTCCTGTTTTTGCGTTAATTGAAATATATCGATAAATATCGAATTTTTTTGTTCAAAACACTGTAAAATATATTAAATTATTAATATATACCCTTCTTTATGACGCCAAAAGCATATTTTAGTTGAATAAGTTTGAATTACCCGCCTTTACTTTATATAAAAAAGAAGAAACTTTCTGTGTGGATGCAGCGCCCCTAGCGAAGTTTTTATACTCGCCCATTTGCATAGAAACTTACTCAAACGGGTCGGCCGCTATGTAGCGCGTAATCAAAGTTGGCCATGCTGGTATAAAGTCAGTAACGTCTGTTATCGTACACAAATATGTTTTCATAGTTTTTAGCAGTATGGGATAATTGTTTTTCATCGATGCGTTTAATGAAAGGTAATTTAGTTTTTAATATAAAAGTTTATCTTGTTTCTTACTTTCCCACGGTTATTTATTTAAAATAATAGGGGCTAGGCAGACATTGTTTCTGGTTAGGCCTATGCTGTCGTTCTAGCCTCAATGTCTGGGTTAGACTTTGACGAAGTAATTCAAGATTTGGGCCATGAAAAATCTCGAAAGATGCCTCTTTTGAAAATCTTATCAATTTGTATTGGCAATCTAATTAAATATTCCAGTCACTCTTTTCACGTATAATACTTGCCTAGCCTACTTATTTTTTTTTCTGTGAATATGAATTGTTAGAAAAATAAAGTTCAGCCGCGTAGTCGTCGATTCGTCGCACAAAAACATTTTTAGAGCAGCGCGTAGGAACGTTCTGGATTTATGGGGTACATAAGTATATGTATTTGTACCCCGCTGCTCCGCCTTAAGCACTACAGCGGCCACCTTAAACAACCAGCCCTGGACAAAAGTGCGCTTTGCGAAACAACGTTCGGCCAGTGAGACAGTCATTTTGACCACCTCACATATAGCAAACAAACGCCCTCATCACGGCCCAACAAAAGGCGACACCATGGGCTGCCCGAGACCCACCCTCGCACAGCTGAGGACTAGAGTGGCTTCCTCTTCCACTGCAAACTACCCTCCTTAGTAGGTCACAGAATGACGAGTGTGGAACACCCATGAGGTTCCAGTGACCCAGCGCCCCGATCACATGACCTTGAGAGCCGGGTATGGAGCCCCCCACAGGCTCCAGTGACCCCATCACACCACTAGATAGGGACAGTGGGAATTTATGGGGTACAGTTAAAAAGGTGAATTTAGCGGTCTCCCCCTTTTCACTATTTTAAGGGAGCTTTTTGGTATCTTTCCTACGCCACAATTAAAAGTGCCAGGGACACCACAACATGTAAAGACGGCCCTGAGAGGAGATAGACAAGGCGTTTGATGAGTTGTTCGATCAAAATATTTAGAGCCGAGCGTCTCGCCTTGGGCCTCGTCTATCGTACCAGTGAGTTACCCCTTAGCTTCGATTCCAAATACTTTGGTGCACCTCAAGAAAACAAAGCATTTCACCACGTTTGACCTGTCGAAAGGCTTTTATCAAGTCAACGTAAGGGAGAGTGACAGTCTGAAGACCGCCGTCGTGTGTCATTGTGAAATCATTGTGAATTGAAGGAGATTTGAATTTAAGTTCAGTGTATAATTTTTGATATTTCATTTATTAGTGTAATTTTTGTACTTCTTTTCTTTATATTTGTGTAATTTGTAACTTTATAAGGAATGTGTTTGACCCCTTTTTTCTTCAAAAATAGCCTAAAATCCAAGAGAGAAACCGTTCTTGGGCCGAATTCTGAAGCCCCTTCTTAATCCCCTCTTAACAGGTACTTCCCCCTAGCTCCCCACTATATACCAGCTCCAGCACGACCTAGTCCCTCTGACCTTCAACTAGCGTAAAATAAAACCCATTTTTATTCTGTTTCTACTGTGTATTGTGTTATATTGTGGAAAGCGAAGTTTTCCACGTTTTTTGTTTGCATCCTTTCGGGCAGAATTCTCCAGTGGCCCGACGAGAAGGGTCACTATTTTCAACCCGCAATAAATCAATTTTTATTATAACATCGTATCGTTATTTCAAATTTCAATTAGGAGTTATCTACAATCTAGAAAATTTACGAGACTAAACCCAACAAATTTTTCAGTCGGTTTGGGGGGTTTAATTATGCATAGCTCTCCCCACAAGTTAAATTAATATTTAGGGCGCGGAAATAAAGAAAAGTCCCTAAGTATTCTTCAGTCATCAGTGGCTTTTTCAATTCAGAAAGATGCCTTTTGCACGTTCATGCAACAGGTGGATACTGTTTTAGTTCCTTACAATTGAAAATTTTTGTTTTGTGATTTTACGATGATTTCGTCGTATATTCCGAATCGTTTGAGGATCATTTGAGTGCAATAACTGGTGGCTTTACCGGGGAGTCGGGGTCCGGCTCTTGTAACCCAGCACGGGCGGTGGCGCACTGGGAGATGTTAGCTCCGTCCAAATGGTCCTATCTCCACCTCCGACTTCGGTCCGGTGTGGGCTGGTAACTTGGCTTCAGCCCGGACTAACGGAGAGAGGCCGGGCAAACTGGCCGTCTCGGCGGATTGAGTAGCCTGCTGTGGGGCTGCGGGCCTCCGTATGAGGGCACGGCGGACCCATCTCCCGGCCTTTTAGGGTTCCACCGGAATATCCGGTGCCAGCTGTGCCGGGTTATGCGGATTGCTGTGTGCCCGCCGTTCCCCTTTAGGCGCTCTCTCCAAAGGGCTTGGCTCTCTACCTTTCTAGGTGGGTTGTCGGCTGGCGTTGCCAGTGCATCCGCTCTCATTCCCACTGCTGTGTGCGAAGTGGCGCGTTGGTCGGCCCATTGCTGCACCTTCTGCTGGGCTGAGCGGCTTGCGTCGAGGGTGCGGCCATCAGTAGTAGGGTTCTGCTACTCATGCTGGTTTTGTCACCTGTCCGGGCGTGTGGAAGCTGGCGTAGGGCATTTGATTATGGACCTCCGGTGGTGTGGTTTCAATATTACCGGTACACCGGGCTATAAATCTGATGCATGTCCAGCCTTTGTAACTACTCGACGACGGAATTGGAGTGTGTCGCTGTGGTTTACGCCCTCATGACATTCCGATTTATTTGGGAGGGAGAACGAATCCGACTACGAGTCTAATTAGCCGCTTCTACAACGAGTTCTGACCTAAATATTGATACTGACTCTTTTTAATAAATTATGTCGTTATTGCATTTCTGGGCCACTTTATTGCTCTATTTCTATGTGAAAAGATTACGAATTCCGTATTCAAGTATACTACATTATTAATTCCCCATTGGTTTATTTTATCTAATTTGGTATTAACGGTTTTTAACAGTAAAGTTAAATTGGGATCAGATTCTAATACCGTCGCGTCATGCGCGTATAGATTAAGATCATTAGAATTTTATATCGATTTCGTCGCTTGCTTAGGGATTATTTTGATTATCTGTAATGTCTTAATTAATTTAATTCAACCATATAAATATAAAATGAGGCTTTATTGAGTTAGTAACAATAAAAACGTGATTACATGATGGGCGCCAACTAGTTAATGGCTCAATCTCCAGAAACACTTTCTGATGCCCCCCCGTCCCCCTGGTGGTAAAAATCTCAACTACCTCACAATTCATATACATAACAATACCTTCCCCATCTTTAAAGAGATAATTTCGGATTGCATATATCTAGTTGTGATAGAAGGTTTCGTCCAAACATGGCCTCAGCTGGTGATTTTCCAAATTTAATTGGTGTGCGACGATAATTCACACCGATTTTTCTCTCAAGTGGTTTTCTGTCTTTAAATTTTAATTTGGGAGAGCTGAATAGCTGCGTAGTTTACCGACTGAAAAAATAACCTAGCAGCGGTGTCACGGTAAAATAAATCACGAGTCGAGTACTAAACACGAACAAACTTTTATGTATTGTTTTAGGTTTTAGAGCTTTATGTTTACCTTTTTTGTTGGCTCCTTGAGTGGAAACCAAGCTCTTCTGGTCCCCTTTTCATTCGCTACAACCGAGGATTCTTCGGTTAGGTGGGTTGAAACTTGGATTAACTAAACACAGGGATATCCCACAGAAGCAAAAACGCGGAAACGTTTGCTATCAAACCTCTATTGGTGCAATCAACCCCTAAACGGAAATAACTTAAGCGCATGCGCGATAAGTGTATCAAGGGATCATAGGGGGGGGGGGGCGTGGGTTCTTGGATTAAATGGGGTAAACAAATGGAGCTAAACAAAACTAGAAATGTTTAGTGATCATACATTTGAGTTGCTAGGTATTACACCATCGGAAAAAAGCAACATGAGCAACCAAGTCAATGGTAAGAACTTCATTACTTAAATTTTTAGTCTGAGAGTATATGTATGAAGTTTTTTAACAAATTATTTAATTAAGCCTTTGTGCTAACAAGATATTGACTATCAAAACTAGGTATTTCTTGATCATTACCGTTTAAAAAGTCCAATTTCGATTTATTTAACCGCAAAACAACAATTATATTACACTTTTTGTAAGTTTTTACGTAGATTAAAACGTCTTGACAAATTATAAACAGCGAAATCTTATAGGGTAGAATCTGTGTTTAGTTAATCCAAGGTAGAATGCTACCGCCACGGTCCTTCGATTGAACTAAAGCAGACGATGCAATCTCCCCGACAGTTTTCGCCACCGGTAGCGCTACTAGTTTGATACACATTTCGCGCATGCGCAATAGGGACTTCCTTCAAAGTCGCCAATTTCCTCTAATAGAGGGCTTATAACAATCTTTTCTACTACATAATAGAATTTGAAGCTGAAGCGGTATATCCCTGTGTTTAGTTAATCCAAGGTTGAAAAGTGGAGTAGGGGAGGACGGATATTGGTATGGACACCTGCGTTTCTTGCAATTGGAAAATTCTAAGTCATGGAAAACTCATTCTAATTGTTTTTTTAAGTTATATAACTGTAGATTATTTTAGTTTAATACAAATTAAATTAATTTAGATCAATTTAATTACACAAAAGATTTAACACTTACCTAATATTTTTCAAATGTTAGATAAATCTTTCAATAGGTGTTTTCGTAAATCCGCCGCTTCACTTTTTACTGTTGGGAGTACTGCCAACCGAGGCATTTTTTAGTTGGCCGTAATAGCCGTTTTTGTTTTCGGTTTCGTCTAAAGTGTCGCCTGCTAAAGTTTATGTTTTTTTACCTAGACCGTTTCGATCGTTTCGTCATATTTTTAGGTTAAATTGTTATTTAATAAACTAGAAAATTATTAGTTAAACATTTGAAACTTATTTTGAAGGGTTCAAGATAAGATAAATTGCTTTTGTTGTATATCTAAAGGTATGTACCATATGCAAACTTTTGATAGTGCCATTATTTCCGATAGGCCTTGTCCTACGTAAAGAAAATCTTAAAACTACACGACCAAAAATATAAAATATATTAAAACATACCTAGGAATATTTTAATTTATGGAGTCCATAACCCACCCAACACTTTGCCAACATATAAAATAAATACTAAAATACTAAATAGGACCACAATTGTTATTTTCTCAAAGGCCGCTGCTGGTTCACTATCACCCAGTGTACCTGAAGCAGACGCCAAATTCGAACAAACCAACGCATAACTCGTTTCTATGACGTTTTTGTGACGTCGACCCCAACAGTAAAACAAGTTCGTCGGTGGGGAAAACAATTTGCTTATTCAGCTATTGAATCAAGTCTTACAAAATATTTACAAGGGCTCTTTTTTTTAAACATGAAATCAACTTATCGTAGCGGTACAATAATACAATCAAATATCGGGATTATGTTTTGCCAATTTTTCAAAATTCCTCGGTGGCATTGATTTTTTCGGCGGCGGCGGCGTGAAGCTGAAAATATGCCCCCCCCCCCCCTCCCCATTTTTTACATTTAAAAAAAAATCCAAAATGTTTTTGAAAGAAAATAAAATAAAGTTACGTAGGGAAACTCAAAACATTTCGGCGGCGGGAACAAAATTCATCTGATCTTCCTTGGCTTTATGTAACTTGACTCGAACCGTCGAAACAAAAGGCTATATAAATAATTACACAGTCGTATCTGATTCTTCAACTGAGACATCCTAAAGAGTGCAGCTTTCAATTTGGAACTCATGATGTGACCAATGTTATTCGCCTATTGAGAATAACCTGTAACTGTCATGGCGGCCACGGTGAACATTACAGCTGTGACGTCATACACGTATCAAACGAAAGCGCTCTATACTTTAATTTAATATCCCCTTTAAACTTGACTTTGTAAAACATTAAAAAGGTAACGAATGGCTTCAACTAAAATGTTACGGAACTAAAAATAAAGGTCCTGGTTGAAAAAACTTGTGTATTGCTCTTATTTTCTCTATAGAGTAATGGCACTCCGTGGCTTTGACCATGGTCGCCATTTTGGTCGCGATTTTTTATCTATAGGAAAAAGCGTGGGTGACGTGCCGTGACGTCACACTGCCATTACTCTATAAATTATAGTTTATAGTTGAAAAGAAGAAATATTGTAGCATATAATATATATAATAATTATATAGTTTTAATTTCTTTAATTAATAATCATAATGTAACAATCCCAATTTTTATTACGTAAATTAATAGTTAATTACTATAATATATTTTTAAATTTTTTGGGCATAAACGAGTTAGAAAAAATGTATAATAATATTAATTTCCAACCCATCAATTCAAATTCAATATTTAAACCGCCTTTGTTTGGTTCCTTCCACGTCGCCGATACTACGTGGTGCTAAGTGTAAAATTGACAACCTTTCGACAGCACTGAGTCTCCAGTCTATGTAGCGATAACTTAAATAGTCTTTGATCCAAAGGGAAAGGTTGATGAAGGAAGGGGAGGGAGTCCCGGACTCGTCACATAAATCGAACGGTAGGGATCATAGATATATGAAATAACATAGATACCTTATGCTGCATACGAGCCCGTGGGAAGAACACGGAAGAGACAGCTAGCAAAGACCCATTTTTCTGGATGCACTACGTAATAGGTGTTTCTTTAAAATACGGGAGGTCACGTGTAAATATTTTTTTCTACGTCACTCGCTGTAATTATTGAAGATAGAGAGCGTGCACTCATGGACACTGTATCTCTAACCGGACCGGAAAAGCAGCCTAAAAGAGGTACCCCATCACTGTCCGTTTGCGTCCTACTTCGTATTAGCTGAAATAGTCGGCCGTAGTCGATTCACAGGGCCGTCAAGGTCATTCGAAAGAATGTAAACCCCCATTTCAAACGGAAAGTTTTGTCGACCACGTGACGAATTATATGGCCTTGACAGCCCGAAATTTTCAAAATTCTTGAACCTCCCCCCTCCCCCCTTTACAGAGAGAGGTCTGAGAGACGGTGGCGGCGGCTGGTGATTTTGTATGGTGGAAGCTACAGCTTTTCCCGTCCGGTTAGAGATACAGTGTCCATGGTGCGCTCGAGTCGATAAAGATTTTGGAATTTGAAATCCACGTGCGAAACGCGGGTGCCAATAAAGTATTAATAAGCTTAAGAACGTGACGCGGAGAAAAAATTTTTATACATAATTTGTTTATTGTTTTATTTTATGGAAACACCTATAGTTCCATCTATCGTGTCATATTTTTGCTTTTGGGGGAAAGATGGCGCTATAACTTAGCGCATCCAGAAAATACGCATTGTCTGCTAGCGGTCACTCTCGTATCAGTCCCTCGTAGAATTGTGGATCTACGTACGTTTTGGATAAGGTAGGTCTGATGACGAAATAGATTTAACGGCAAGATATTACTAAACTAATTAAAAGTATGTTTTAATCCCAACATCCTAATGGGACCGGGGTTATAAAATAGGCTCTTTGGGTAGGTACAAAATGTGTTCTGTAGGGTTATTTTTGGAAAAACTAGGGTAAAATACATGATAAATTTAAAGTCAGTTTTTATCTCAACATACGTTGTACTCACGGGGTTAAAATAGAGGCTTTGGAGAAGACGTTATTTTACGTGATAAATTTTGCCAAGAAAGAACCAAACACTTGGGGGGAGGGGGGGTTTCAGAAAGATTGAGTGCTATATAAATTGCAGTTCATCGGACTACGGTATTAGTATTCGTAATATCGAAATATAGCTTTGTAGGAAACAGTAGCGTAACTAGGAACTCCGGGCCCCCCCCCGCGAAAAACTACTCGGGGCCCTTTTAAATAGCACCGATTTTAATCATAAACGTTTGGGGGCCCCTAGTTCTCGCCCCCCCCGCGCCACGGGGTCTGCGGGGGCGCTATTTACGCCACTGGTAGGAAACTACACACTCAAAACTTACTGTTAAAAAAACCGCAAATACGGCTTATAATTTACAGCAAGGTGCAGTTGAAGTGGGTTAACAGCAGTTTGTCGTAAAATTTACAGCTTTCTGCTGTTTTTTGAAGAAAACAGTATTCGTACTGTTTTTAAAATGACTATATGAAACCGTGGTTGACGTTTTACTTCAAAAATGCGTAAAATTTACCACACGTTGCTGTTTTTTCTGTTATAAACGGCAAGCGCTAGTATATAAAACAACTAATTATTATTTAGTTGTCAAAACATTTTTTTCAATCGCACAAGTTTCATTTTAGTTTTAAATATAATATCCGATAAAAATATTTTTATAAACTCTTTTGTATAAGTAGCACCCTACGCAAAATGCTTTATTAATTACAACCCTTGTTCATCGTGTGCTTAATAATTTGAAACCAAGTTAATAGTTTACTTTCCTTTGGTTTTCCCTATAACTCTAAACTACAAAGGCTCGAGCTTGACATGATCAATTAGAGTTGTTGTCAATTTGATATTTTCGACTAATTTTTCTACTCTATTATGAAAAAATTATGACAAAGTTCTTGTTACAATAATTTTAATAATTGATGAAAATTTTTAAATATTTCTATCATGAATTGATTAATAAAATATGTGAAAATTTTTAATTTAACCAATGTGACAATGGTTTGATCCGTAAAAATGTTGATGAATTTAAGGTTGTGAATAGGTTCTGTATTTAATACGTTTGATAACTAAAACTACGGCAAACACTGGAATTTTACAAACATTGGATTTTATTGTAAAAACTGCATACATTTACCGTATTAAATACGTCTGGAATGAAGGTTAAATAAACAGCAATACTCTGTAAATATAACTTTATCTTGCTGTATTTTTAAACAGCAGAGTGTCCAGTAAATTTAACAGGAAGCATAACAATAAAAAAACCAGTCAGAGTTGGTTGTGAAATTAACAGCATTCTGCTGGCATCTATGCTGACCGCAGCTTACTGTAATAATATTTTTCTGTGTGTATCTAAAGCCGCGTTCACACTAGACACTTTGGAACCGTTTTAAAACGGTTTCTAAAGTACAAATTGTAAAATTTTACTGTTGAATGTATTTATCGTATGGCTATTAATACAGTTGACACCGAAAATATTAAATCTTAGCTTTCGAAACCATTTAAAAACGGTTCCAAAGTGTCAAGTGTGAACACGGCTTATGTACACTCATACGATATTACTTACAATTGTTAGTACGATTTCCCTTGATACGATGTCCTCTTAGTCGCGATAGTAGAAGGCCCACCGTGATTAGCAAGCACGGGGCTGGGGGGCGCCGTCAGGCCCCAATACTTATTATCTTTTATTATTTCTTTTTGATTTAATATCTAACGGGTTTCAATTTCAAAATAACAAGAAAGGGAACAAAAATTTACATTTCAAAGTTAGTATTATTTTGCATTTCAATTTTATCTTTTTGATCATCATCCCTAATTTATCCAAAAGGTATTAAAATCTAACCTCGTAGGAATGGCGAATTTCATAGCACTTGGCTTCGCGGGCTGCAGTTATAGTTTTACTTTCATGCTGTTGGTTGTTTCGTCCCGTTGGCTGTGGTTTTATTGTACACTGTTAAATGATGTCGGAGTCGGAATCGGATTCGAGTTCTGAGGTTTGTAATGAATACACATTTTTAAAATAGGTACTATTGTCCGAGGTAAAAATCGCTGGCAAGTATAACAAGTATCATATCTTTTTAAATAATAAATTGCGGTTTAAACGGTTTGCATTACTGTAATCCTTGACGAATAATAAACCAAAAAATACAAAAACAAACGGTGCTATATTCTTCAAAAATCCCGAATTTGTTTTTGGGAAATTGAAAGTGCGAGCGTTAATTAACTTTCGACAAAAATTGCTTAAGTTCCGTTATTTCCTTTAAACCTTTGCTTTTAATTTATAACCATCTGTCTATAACCACTGGCAAACCTTTTAGAACAAGAAAATCACGCTTGCAGTCTTCCTTTTTTATTTAAGTATGAACTTCCATACTTCGGGTGGATCACATACTTTCACATTTCTACCAAGCAAGTGGTAACGGAAGCTATTTACGTTACAAACAACTCGATGCGCTTATTAGCAGACGATTTTGCTATGTTAATGTTAAATTTCTTTTAATATAGGAATTATTGGAAAACTATAGAGATGGTTTCGCCATCTATCCGCCCAATTCATAAACTTTAATCTGAAATTATCAATACCCAATTTAGGAGATTTTATATTATTATTACCCTGTTCCCTTAGTTATATTATTTAAATAAAATTTCAAATTAAAACAAAATCTCAAGAAAGTATACACAAGTTCTTTCTACACGTTTTATTCCTCGTTTTATTCTGAGGGCTTAACCTTTATTGATTTCCAATTTTACCGCCATCCCGCTTATTTATTACTCAGATATAGCAACAGTATGGACATCTTGCGGCTAAAATATTTAAATTAAATATTTAAATACATAAATCTAATTATTTACCTTTTTGGAAGCAATAGTTGGTTTCATACTAAAATTGTATGCAAGGTTAATAAATAAAAGCACTAAATAAGGTTGCCTATTCCGGCAGTTTTGGAATTCGCGTCGTCTGCTTGTCGCCTACCTAAAATGCGTGTGACGTCACTGGGAGACCCAGAGAGGCTGAGGCTTTAGCGAAGGAACGCGGAAAAGATAAGGTAATTATAGTAGTACTATTCTTATTTTTAAACCAAATAATAACTAAATTTTATTTTTATTTAAGAAAGAACCTTTATTATAAATCATTTTTTATATTATTTTAGGTCATTACAAGGAAAGAAAAAATATTTCAGCATGCCTGGAATGAGGTGTGCTATAACTGTGTGCAAAAACAGCCGCTGTAATACACAATCGAAAGTTATCTATCACAAATTCCCTAAAAATCCTTCAATAATAAATATTTGGAAACAGCGTTGCTACAGAGCTGATTATTTAAATGAAAACACCGCGCGAATATGTTCTGATCATTTTACGGAAGGTGATTATTGTCATGACTTAAAAGCGGAGTTACTTGGAATAGAAAAACGAAAGGTTTTGAAAGAAGGTGCCTTGCCTACAAGAAATATTAAACCATCATCAAAAGAGAATACTCTCAATGAAGAACGTGCAAAACGTATCGCAAAAAGGGATTCAAAGAAAATAGTTAACAACCTTTTAAATTCATCAACACTTGCCATAAATGCAGGAAATGAAGAACCACCACAGGAATCTAGCACTATTTGCACTGATCAACCGCAATACAAAGCTACTTTACCAAATCTCACATTAAGACAGTTACCAACTCTCAACTATAACAAGTCTAAAACAAGCGAAGTAATCTCACCAACAATAGACGACATAGAAAACTGTAGCAAAACAGTTTTAGAGAAACTTAATTCATCTAGTCACTCATGTGTGCAAAGTTTGGATTCATCAGGTTATTCAAGTTTACTATCAGAGTCGGTTGATGGTGCAATATTAACTTTGAGATCCAAATGCAAAGACTATGAAACTCTACTAAAAGAAAAGGACGATTTATTGAAAACTTTAGAAAATGAGAAAAAAGACTTAGAAAATCATTATTCTAATCTAAAATACCATTCAATTAAAGTCAAAAAGCAACTAGAGTCAGCTCGAACAGAAATTGCCCAAAGAACCATAATTAACACATCCTTAAAAAACAGCTGAAAAAAACCCAAACCAAAGCAACATCAAAATTAGAACTGAAACGAAACGTTTTATTAACTCTTAAAAATGTTTTCACTCCAAATCAAATTGATATTCTACTCGGAATAAAGAAACGTGCGCAATGGAACAACGAAGAATTGGCTACCGCATTTACGCTAAGATATTTCAGTAAACACTTGTCGTTCGGAGGCATGATGGAACCATCTGAATCCTTTTTAAAAGACTGCAGACTTATAGAAACAGAATTTAGGAAGTTCCATAAAGACAACATAAACAGAGAAAATCACGTTATTGAGAGCTTAGCAATGAAAATAAGCCACGAACTTACAAGCCTCCCATATGAAGTCATCCACTCTTATATCAAAGTACGAACATTTATACGCATCAAGTATTTGAATGCTCTTCTGGTTCAGAGTCGTATTAAAGAAAAAACAGCTGAGGATACAAAAAGAAAAACTACCAAGAAAGTACAAAAATGTTTAAAATAATTATTATCGAGTTCTTAACTGATATTTTTTTTAAATATAAAACATGATTGAGTTCCTATTTTTAAACTTTATTAAATGTATTTGTGATGAGTGGACAAGTGGCACTAAAAATATTAAGTGAAAAGCTACAGTTGTGATAAATGTGTTACTAGTTTATATTCTGAATATTAACTGTATTAAGGTACAAGTGGTACTTCCCATAATAAAATATTTCTACATTTTATTTATTGTATGACAGTGTTTTGACCTAGACTTAATTGGTTAAGCTCTTTAAACTAAATATTTTTACATTTAGATTTACTTTCAGTGATTTTTTCTTAATGCTTACTTTACTTTATTAAAATTACTATTACGAGAACCGTTTTATTTAATATTAATTAGGTATAGTTAAGGAAAATAACATAAAATAGGAACTTTTACTATTATACTCAATGGAGCACTATGGGAGATAGGTCTCCCTCTGACGTCAGAGACTCTGGCACAGCGTCAGCCAATCACCATTTAGTTTGAAAAGTAGGCCCCCTTGAATTGTATGTATGTACAACATTTATTTATTGAAAATATTATACTTTTATGACAACCTTTAGCTAGAAATTAATCTGGTATTTACATAAGATTATTAATTAAAATATGAGAGATTACGGTATAGAATTCCTGATTGATGGCGATACTCGCACTTTCTCTATTCAAACATTAATCGAACAATCCATGGACGAAGAATTTAAGGGGGCTCGCTGTTTAGGATCTAAAAAGCACGCGATAATACTGGGAATATGTAAATCACGAGTAATTTTAGTTCAATGTGGACAAACCTGGCGTCGTTGACTCGTTGAAGTCGTAGTTTCGTAGAGAAGCTTGACTCTGGAGCGCATACGTACAATTTTGACCAAATGGCGGTTAAAAGATTAGGCTTACAAGGGAAGGTCTTGGACTGTAAGTCTGGGATCCGAGAAAAAGTTATGGCAACCATTAGACCATGCCCCAGGAAGGTATCAGCCTGGGCGGATTTTTAAGCAGAGTCAAAAGGTAATTTTGACCTTGGTCGAGCCGGAAATTCCATATGGGATTTTATATGCTAATTTCATGGGCACCACCAATTTGCAAAATTTGCAAATTTTGACTTTTGTGATGCTCATGTCAAACATGCGTAAAAGTGGTCATTCAAAGTTAAAATTGGGTAAAATGGCTAAAACTGGCCAGTTTGAATCAGGAGTGGTCAATATGGTTTAAAATGGTCAGTTTGCTAAGGGAGTGGTCAATATGGTCCAAAATGGTCAGTTTGCGATGGGAGTGGTCAATATTGTCCAAAATGGTCAGTTTGCTATGGGAGTCTCCATAATGGATAAAAATGGTAAGTTTACCTAACGCCCCTGTAAGTTAGACCAAATAGTTAAAATATTATCTGGCGGCCGAAAGTATTTTTAATTTTTGTTGGGAAATTTCCAAATTGTTTGTATTTCCCGTAATTCCGAACCAGCCATAGATTGTTATGGTTACCATAGGACTGGTAGCGGAAGCACAGTGGTTAGAATAAATGGCTAGATTATTCAAATATACAAAAGTTTAATACATAACGCCAGACTATCATGATTTTGAACAGACAAATTAAAAAGTCATAATAACTTTTTTCTCAAATAAATTTATCAAAATATAAGTAAACGATACAAAAATTTTATTAAAATGAAAGTATCATTACTTATAAAAGTCAAATTTACGAATAAAAATGAGGAAAACCTAATAGCGTCTGCTTTAGCCGCTACCTATCTAGGTTTCAAGGGTGAACCAAAGGGGGCCTATTGCTCATTATTTTCCACTTCTTTATTAAAGAGCGGCTAGTCCCTCTAAAGTGCACGTCGTTTTCGTCGTTTCCTCGTTCGTGAACCTCCCTGTCTCGAAAACAATTTTGGTTTCACTGAAGTGTACTGAACTTACCTCACGTTGATTGAAGTCCATTCTGCATTGAAAAACCGACTGCTAAAACGCAGTAAGAGTTGTTTTAACGTAAAAAGCGGCAATTACACTAGTTTCTGTTTAAGCAGGTGGCTTAGCCTTTTCAGAGTACAAAGTAGTAGTTAATACGTCACCCATACTTTTTCCAATTGAAAAAAAAACATATCAGCTTAAATCATAAGTAACATAATACCATAAGTATGAAAAATAGCTTAGATTATTCCCGAACTGATTTTCACAGTTATTTCGCGATCCAGTTTCCGTTCAGCACAGAGCCTCCCAGTGTCTAAAATATGTCCAAGGGGCTGTTCACAAATTACGTAACGCAGAAAAACCACTTTTTGGACTCCCCCCCTCCATCTCGTAACAAAGAGTAACAAATGGAAAGACCCCTCTTCTTAAATTACGTAACAAATATCGAACCCCCCCCCCCCCTTAAATTATTATAGTACGTAACAACTAATATGCTGGTCAGTGGCGGCGCCAGGAATTTTCGCGAGGGTAGGCAAACCAAATAAATGGGCCCCTGACCCGGGACCCCCCTTTTCTCAACGAAATGCTTCAATAAAATAAAGTAGCGATGTACATGACGAACAAAAAAGTTCTAACAACAGTAAAACGAGTCCAAATATAACAGAACTGGGTTTATTTACTAGAAGATACCTGAAAAATTTCTAAATAGATTATCGACAATTGTTTCATTGTTATTTATAAATTATTTTATCTCTTGGGACAATTTTGAGACCCTTTCTAGATCAATTTGGGGCCCCTTATAAGGTGATTTTGGGGCCCCTCAAAATTTTAAGGTAGGCAGTGGCCTACCTGGCCTACCCCCTAGCGCCGCCACTGATGCTGGTAATAAAGTACTATAAGATCAGGTACTAAATTTTGTTGTTTGTAATTTACATTTGAAATTACAACTGTATTTTTATGTAAACCAATGAAAATGCTTATGTTTTTAATAATTGCGACTGTTTCTGAAAGTGATGAAAATTTTATTCTACGATATTAAAAATAAGATGTGTTACGTAACATTTTAGTGAACCCTCCCTCCCTCCCCCCCCCCCCACGTAACAATTAGTAACGCTTGCTAAAACCCTCCCTCCCCCCCTACCACGTTACGTAATTTGTGAACAGCCCCCAAATAGAAATATACTAATGCCCAGGACGATAATATACTACTCAGTTGAGTTGCGAGTCCAACCCCTGTAGCACATGAAGTCGTTTTACGGTCGGGGTACGGTCGAAAAGTCGCTTTATAGTCGACTACCAAATGCCGACCGAACGTTTTTCGACACTAAAACCGTAAATCCTTTTTTGGGACTATTTGTCGTCGGTATGCCAACCATTATCCGACTTAAAATAGACCTTACATTTAATAATTACCCCTGTGGCACAAAGAGTCAATTTAAGGTCGCTCTTTGCCAATTAATGGCTCAAAACTGTGAAACTTTGGCGATTTATTAAAACAAATTGAAATATTTTTCAAATAACTTTTCGAAAAAGATAATATATTCAATCTGAGAATGTTTCCTTATTAAAAATATCTCAGCTCAAGTAGGTTACATTCGTATAGCTAAATATGTTAGGCTAAGATATTATTAATGAAGATTTATTCGTTACTTTTACTAAGCCCCAAGAAACTCTAGAACTCTGTACTCTAGATTCAAGAGCTTTCCGAGTGACGGAAATAAACTCATTGTTTCACTCCCGTTCATGGGACTTGACCAACTACATACATGTATATAACTATTTATATAGCTATATTTACGGTTTTAATAGGTCATTTTCAGTCACTTAAAATATCAAAAAGTAAGTCGTTTCGACGTAATAATACAGTACATTCTAAGTCGGGATGACGTCGTTTCGGAGTCGGTTCTTAGGTCTATTAAAAGGCGGTAAAGAGTCGACGTTTTGTAGGCGGCCGACGACCCTTTTACCCCTAGGGCATTTGGACCCTAAATCCAAAGGTCGGCCGACCGTTGTCCGACTTTAGTGTTTAGTACCTTTTGCCCGACTCTAATTTGCTATAGGGGAAATTTTGAGCTGGGCGGGACTCGCGGGAGGGTCAGTGTTGAAAATAGGTTCGGTTAGAAAATTAGCATTGAAACCTTAGGAATTAGTGTCATAATTATGGTTATTATGTTACTTATGTCTAAAACACTTTATTTGTATTTATATTTTCACAAATGACAAACATTTACGGTTGAGGGTTTTAAGAAACTGTGATAGAAAGTCACTTTTTAGCTAAAACGTTTCGCGTCTGTTGAATCAAAATTCATTAACGAAGTGGGCACTTGTCGGAGATAACACATTCTCTGGCTAGGGTTTAAAAGATTTTAACGCTATCAGTGTCTTAAATCGGCTATTGGTTGAATCAACAATGTACTTATTGGTAATCTCTGTCAGGTCTTTTTATTAACAAATATGAACAATAGTACAAAATAAAAAAAACACACACACACACCCACACGAACTTAGGGCAGGGAGTACAAACAAACACCGAGTGATTTCTTATTTCTACTGAGGGATAATTAGTATGTTGAGACGACTTTTAGCGCTGCAGCCAATCCACTTCACGCTCTAGCACTATCCTCCGCCCCCCTCAAACAAATCAAATAAGCCCGGTAGTAGAGGTATAATAAGAGTTCAAGGCCATACACTTCCACTTCATGTCGTGGAAGTGGAAGTGTATGTTAAATCCTTGAAAATCCTTGTTCACTGAATTGCGACGAATGGGACTGTATCGTCATGTAATGTGGAGAATTTCTGAGGAAATTTGTCCATTTCCACGCGTACGAAATATTGAGAGGGGCAGATTTTGCTTTGATCGATTTTAGAAATACATTCAACTTTTTTTCTACGCCTTGGCAAGAAGGCCTTGGGTCCTTAAACGAAAGGCATGAAACTCTCCATAAATGATACTTTTTAGCCTGTAAGCTCAACCATCCGCCATCTTGGATCTAAGATGACGCGCGCATTTATGTGCAAAACCCTCCTTTTAATTTTTACGGAAATTCCATTTAAGCTTACGCAAAATTACTACAATATTTACAGACTTCTTAAATTACTGAAAATCCAAGTAAAATAATTTTTTTCTTATTTTAGCTGAATTAATTAATTAATTACCCGCGAGTGGCTTTCACAAACCACAAGATAAAATATTTCGGTGGCTGTCATTACATAAAGTAATTGGTGCATTTTTTTCTGGAACTCCATTGGCGGCGATGTTCAAATTCCAAGGAAATTAAAAGTTTTACGCTCCGAAACACAATCCATACATAGACGAAAAAAAACGTCATCTCAAATCCAAGATGATGACCATTTTTCCATTGAAAATTCAACGTTTAATTTACTACAGGAATCCATACTTCTACTTGGAATGCTTATCCTGCCGTATCGCGTATGGTAAGATCACTCTGACGGTTTTGACCCCGCCTACGAGATAAGAGAAAAAATCCCCTTTGTGCGCGCTCCCCTCTCACGTTGTTGTTTGTTAAGTTGGTATGTTCCCATTTATCCCAATTTTACCTTCTCCCAAAGTTATCAGTTCTCCCAAAAACATGGTGTCCCATTTGTCCCAATTCCATTTCTCCGAACCGGAGTTCATTTAACCCAAAAATATGTATTCCCATTTTTCCCAACGATCAAGTTTCCCAAAAAAATTTATTCCCATTTCTCCCAACGATCAATATTCCCAAAAATATGGATTCCCCTTTCTCCCAATCATTATTTTCCAAATATATGGTAATTGCGCGGTTTTAGATCTCATCGGTACGAGTCGATATGTCGAAAAAAATACAGCGTAACATTTTGACGGCATTATATTTTTTGACGACATTGTCTAATAAAATAGGAAGGGGCCCATATGTGAATTGACTTGGCGTTAGGTTAGGTTAGGTTAGGTTAGGTTAGATTAGGTTAGGTTAGGTTTACCATATTCATATGGGCAAAATTTGATGTACTTGCATATTAAAATAAAACTTAGATTCATGTTTATACCAAGTGTAATTTTGGGACAAATGGGATTTGGGATAACCATTTTGGGACAAATGGGATTTGGGATAACCATTTTGGGACAAATGGGATTTGGGATAACTATTTTGGGACAAAAGGGATTTGGGATAACTATTTTGGGACAAATGGGATTTGGGATAACTATTTTGGGACAAATGGGATTGGGACGAATGGGATTGGGAGAAATGGGAATTGGGAGAAATGGGATTGGGAGAAATTGGAATTGGGGGAACTATTTTGGGCGAAATGGGGGTAAACTGTTAAGTTAACATAGTGACGGAAATTTGCCGCGATAAGCATTCCAAGTAGAGGTATGGATTCCTGTTTACTATGATAAATCATTCGTGATATACCACGAGCCAGTGACGCACCCAGGATTTTTTTATGGAGGGGGCCCGGATTGATCTAATGAACTAAGTTCAGAAAATTTTAAGACTTTTAATGAAACATAAAGCCTAAACGTTCATTTCGTTTTGGGTGCGCCAATGTCACGAGTTTTGAAGGCAATTAATATTGTTAGGAATTGGCGCGTGTTTCATTTTTCATTTTAATCCAACTTATTAAATTCAGATGAAACTTTTCAAAAATTGAAACAACTATAAGACCGCTGTTGGCCTACAATTCGTCTACTACGACTAACTTTATCAAACTATTGACAACTTCGGAAATTGTCTTTGAAAAATTCAAGCAACAATAACTAAACTCTTTTCTGGTTGGTTAGAAAATCTATTTGCTACATTAGGTTTATTTCACAAAACCATCTTGCCATTCAACCGGAAAGTCTCGCGCTGAGTGTGGACGCTTATAGTGAGGCAGACAATCACCAAACACGAGTGTTACCATAAGTCTATAATATTGTTCCATAAGTTTGTCACTTTGAGGAATATTTTATAGTAACGGAGTGACGCCATCATAAGAAGAAAATCTCCCCCTAGCGAGGCGCTGTCAAAGGCTACGTGTGACGCGTTAGCAAGAGGACGCAAAACTGCGACAAAGCCCGTAATGCAGTTTGTCTTGTGAATAGCTCTCAGTAAAACTTTTGCGCGTGAAGAATAGAAAGTGTCACACTTATGTAAAAATATTATATACTTATGGTGTTACGCATCCAACCGATTCCCAGATATCAGTTGCGTTTTCTGTGCCGGCGATAAATAGTTCAGATATCAGATTATCTGCATTTACGCTCAGATATTATAAGAAATGGGTCAAAATGGAAAAAAGATATATTAAGCCCCCAAACTTATCTGAATTCATTGTTGAACGGTGCCTCTCATTTATATCGCTCCCCCGATTAAATTCCTTTCGAAATTTTTCATGACTGTTTATTTCAATTGACTTTTCACTGGTGTAGGATTATCACCATCCGCGTCTGGTACAGACGTGCGTTCGCCGACCGTCGTCTGCTATCGGTATACGTAAAGATCTTTTAAATAACGTGTCTCGTAGCGAACAAACCTTGCCAAGATCATACGAAAACATACCATTACCAACTTCAATTTCCCTCTGGCGCATGTAGCCTTTTCGGCATTCCTTAAACCACTCAACTGCATTTTGAATACACCTAGGTTGAACAACTAATATAATTTTTCAGTTTTATTGAAAATGAATGTAATTCAATAAGTAAAGTTATAAAAGTAGAAATTTATCAATATTAATTTGATTTCCAATAGATGCAGATGTATAGTAATAAGTAACAATAATTGAAATAAATAAAATTTTATTACCATAAGTAATCAAATATTTACTACTTCACGTACTTTAATATTAAATATAAATGAAACAATTCAATTTTAATCGCAATTAACAATACAAAAATATTATCAAAAGTCAAAATTTCAGCCAGAGATTCCAACAGTAGACCGGTTTCGCCCTTTTGGGGCTCATCAGTACTGTGTAGGAATTCTGGCTTTACTCGGAAATCTGCCGATATCAGTAGAACTAATATACAATCAGAGTGCCCTATAAGTGAGCAGTCCATTAGGGCACTCTGATTGTATATTAATACAAAAATATACCAAACCAACAGCGGTGTTTATTGGTAAGTTACCAATTTCGCTTAATGCGTTTTCAATGGTCCGTTTTTAGCCTACGCAACTTAACCCGACCACCTGAATTAAAGGCAATAAAAGTCTCTAGATTATTATCAATTTTATTTATTTTTATATTTCAAACGCGGCGAGTAGCCTACGGCGTTGCGCCAAATTTGCATCTCTACGCCCAAGACGAATGGTTAGTCAGGTATGGAAAGCATTTGTACCAATATTCGGTGGTACAATAAAATAAATAATACTTTGTTGAAATTTATTATTCAGCTCAAGAAATCGTAATAAGCGTGCACTGGGCAAATTACCAATATTTACACCTGGAGGGTGATATAACCCGGCATACCAGGGGAAAAAGTGGCCTAAAGGCACCGTCCGTATGGCTAGTTCTGGTATGGAAAGCATTTGTATCGGCATTCGGTGGTACAATAAAATAAATCGAGGATAATAATAATCAATAATAATAATAATCACCCAAGGCACCACCTTAGGCCCAAGTCATCTAGCGACTTAATATAATGCCTTTAAACAGGTGCCCGGGTTACAATGCGTAGAAGGGTGGTGGCCAGCCCTTCAAGTCACGCGAGCCAACCGCTGCCTACACTTACTATTACCATCGTGGTGCGAAAATTAAAGTTAGTAGTGCAAAATTTATGCAATATTATATGGTATATATTTCTTTTTTTTCCAAATATTTTCGACATTTAAGAAAATAATATAATTTTTTTACTCATTTCATACCATTATAGACCACTTGTCTAATATTTTCCACCTTAACGGCTTGGGATATTTATATTTTTAAATTTCTAATCCTGTCTGAACTGCTTAATTAAACACGAATCCTTAGTATAACCCAGGGACGTATTAACCATTAGGCATAGTAGGCACGGGCCAAGGGCGCCATTTTTCTAGGGGCGCCAAAACTCTGATAAAGCCCCACGGATGAAGTATTTGACTTGCCCCTACTTAGCTGACCAGCCCGTCATACAATGCCAAGGGTCAAAAAAAATTATGTGCCTAAAGGCGCCGAATGGGTTAATCCGCCTCTGGTATAACCAAAAGTAGCATAAAACCCAAAAGTGTGTCAGAACGGTATAGTAGTTAATGAGGGTTTGTCGCAAAATAAAAAAGGGAAACGAAGGGGGGTCGGAAAATACGTAGAACGTATGTCTACGGGCTAGTAAATCGAAGAGAGAAAATCGCGCCAGACCCTAGACTAAATATAATGTTGCTAGTACTATTCCAACTAGTAGGTTATGTAGTCTATAGTGTGACTAGGTCTCCTTAGAAATTTTAATAGGCGCGAAGGTACATCTGACACACTTTTGGGTCTTATGTTACTTTTGGTATAACCATATGTCTATAATATTGTAACAATATTATACACTTTTGGCATAACCTACCACCTAAACTTTTGAATATTTTCCTATTATTTAATAGAAAGATTTGGATTTTGAATTTCAAATATCTTACAAAGTTATAGTGCAATATTACTACGGAACGGTTCCGTCGACGTTTATTTCTCTCAAGTTGCTTTTCCGTTCCCCCTTCCTGCGGTAACTGAAATCTCTCTCGATTTAATAACAGTAGATCGGAGTGTTTGACCTTTTTTAGCTATTAAACTTAAAACGTTGAACTTTTGTTACCTCTCCGAGGATACTATGTAACCTAGGAGGGGTTATACAATCACCGTGTCTGTGTGTGTTTCTGGGCAAAGCGTAATGCGTAATCACTGCATACGCAGTTTCTTTGATTCTAAATTGTTGCAAAACTGCCGTGACGGTGAGCGTTAACGGATAATATTTGCGTTTGTGGTTTTTTGGTGTTTTGTTCGTCAACGCTCACTGCCGCGAAGGTTGTGCCTTAGTAGTCGTTTTCGAGATGTTGCGATTGTAATGTAGATGTATATTGTGCATTTGTGACGTGTTGCGGTTTTGTGATGTTAGTGTTTCGTTTGCGATCTACTCTCCAACGTCTATGTATTGACTTTTCGAACTGACCGATTGCTGAGGGTTACGATAAACGTCTCAACGTCCATAAGGTGGGGTGTCCACCAAATGTTCACGGTATACGTCCTATTATCAAATTGCGATCGCATCGGACGGGTTTTGAACCCGGACCCTCCTGCATGGCAGGTGAGTGCTCTACCAAAGAGCCACCGATGCTTGTTTATAACCGCTGTATTTAGAAAACAGCCTTGACAAAAGTCCTTTCCGCTGTTATAAAGTTATAATTTTTGTGAACTTGTTAAAGTCTAAATATTTTACGTATGAAAATTTAAAGGTCAAATCTTGTTTTAGCGCAGTCAGCAGATAAAATGGTTAAAGGGTAGAACCCGTTAGTTTTTTGTAATTTATTTCGTTTTTTCAGTCTTTTTTTTATCTATTGCATGTGTGTTTAGCGTATTAGTTTTCAAGGGTAATAGTTCATTTATGAAGAAAATATCGAGTTGTTTACATAGTGGTCTGGGTTTTTAACTGGGTCGGCATTTCTTCGTAATTTATTTTAAACGTTTTCATCAATTTTTTTCGTTTGTTTTATTTATAAAGAGCCCTAACTATTCCGTCTACGGTCATTTATTGATATACGAGCTGTCAAGGGGCTTTCTGTGCTTTGTGAATGGTAAGTTTTTCGCTTCTTGTTAATTAATTTTTTATTGATGTGGATATTTGGACATCTACGATTAATAATCCAGTCATTGATTTCCTGGATGTGCGAGTCATTATATGATATTGGAAATTGGACGGTATTGTCTTTTTTCATGCGGCATGTGTCACAACGTCAACAGGAAGTCTACGAGTCGTCCACTACCAGATGTCGAATATAGCTATTCTACAGTATCTTCATCAAGGGCGAGTGTTGAAATAAAATGAGCGTTAAAGATGCGGCAAGTATGTCGTAAGCGAGAAAAATACAAATACCCTCTGTAGATATTTATTTCATTAAAATTTGCTTCGTATTATATTTAAATGATAAACTTGTTAAATTCAATTGTGCATTGTTTTAATACGTCTAACTCGCTGTTGTAACTACTTAATTTATATTATTCTGAATAAATTAAACTCGGTTGTTTCGTCTCAATTATTTTAATTAAAATTAAAATTTTATACCGGGCGGGATTGAACCGGGATTACGTTTTTAGTAAATAACTCTGAATTGCGGAGATATCTTCAAGGGTCATCTCGATAAATTAATACCACTAGGGACAATTCTTCCGAGGAGAGGTATATTTTGGCTTGCCAACTTGTTTTTAATTTTACTCTGCGAATTTTGTACTTCATGGTATGTCAGAGCACGGTACGGTGCGGTATAGTACCTTACAGTACGATATAGTAATACAACGAGACGGTGGGGGTATTCTACTTAATTCAGCAGTTCAGACCAGTTCAAGAATAAAAAGCAACAGTCTTATGTAACCGTAGATCAATTCTACGTGCGTTTAATGGTCCTACTGGGACTGATCAAACCTCGAAAATAACCCAAGTTATAAGGCTTAAGGGATGAGCTGATCGGGGATAGGTTGGTTTACTGACCACAACCATAAGCCTATCATAAAATCCCCATAAGTAAGGGTCTACCATAAGGGCCCATGGTAACGGCGTTATCCCGGTGAGAAGAAAATTAACGTACGACGATAGGGCAGTAGCTACATCATTTTTTCCCAAATTTCTACATCTAAAATATTATCTTACTTGGTAGAGTAGCCACGCTCGGGTTGATAAATTCCACACAAAACGCGTCTACATCTTAAATTTGAAAAATAAATACCTTCAGAAACACAACTCTTATTTATAATAGCCAGTTTTAGGTTCTGATGAATCATTTTGCAAATATAAGTGTTAATTTTGCAAAGATAAGTGTTGATTTGTCAAAGATAAGTGTTAATTTTAAGTTTCCAAGCGTGGTTCTAAGTTTAAAAACGTTCGCACACGGTTTGTGCGCATTCATAATTCATTTCGCGAAATTTATTTCAGAAATGCATAGTTGAGGACATAGCCACTAGGAGGTGCAGATTTTGAATATCTACCTCTTAATAACGGTTTGTGATCGTCAAACATTTTAATGGGGACCTTATGATAGGCTTATGCCACAACGGATAAGGAAGCCAGGGCAGCACTAATATTTTACCGATATATCACTGGCTCACGTGATCCAAACATTGAAGGTCAGCAGCACTTCCCGGGTTCAGTCGATGACTATAAACGAGACTACAGACCACGCACATAACAATGTACACACGGAAGATTAAAGGGGCTCCAAAGTTCGGTGGCAAAATGTGTGTAAAGTCAGTAAAGTGCGAAATTTACGGTTGACTCTGCTCACCTCTGCCAAGGCCGAATGAGGGGTTGGGGGGAATGAAAAGCATGCTCAATTTTCTTTTTTTTTGCCACCGAACTTTGGAGTCCCTTTAATTGGCAATTGACAGGAGCGACTTTAACTATATAAGAACAACTCGACAGCGATCTGGATTCTGGAATAGTAGAATAGAAACGACAGATTCAGCAGTAGACATATGAGAAACCGTAGACAACAAGGATGGACAATAATCAGTGAAACCGTGGACTGTTGTTTCTACGAGCACAGACATGCGCGGAGAAGGGAAGAATGCCCAGCATATGGGCGAGAGTGCACAAATTGCACAAGACTAAGTCACATCACCGCACACTGTCCAAATGAGAGTCAGTTTAGAAGACAGCAAAGCCAATCACGTCATACACTAAGCCAGGGACAGTCAAGAGAACAGCGTAGCAACCAGAGATGCCGGAACGCACATACATATCATGTAGACTACGAAGACAGCTCCAACGATGACGACGATGGTAGAGACGAAGGAGTTCAAGGTAGCCTGAGTCAATATAGAGGCTTGAGACGACAGCAGCTACGTCGTGGATCGGGAGACTATAGAGGAGGACGATTATCACGATTTCTTCTTTGCGGGGGATGTAGTGGCACTTAACGCTAGGAATAGAAAGAAAATATACAAATTACTAACGGTACACGATAAAAATGGACCCGCAACCAAGATTAAATGTCAGTTGGATACTGGGGCCAACTACAACGATTTTTCAATATTTGACCGGGAAGTAATAATCTAAGGCCGACGGATACCCAGCTGAGACTAGACGGCGGGCATATACTCGATCCAGTAGGTCAGTTAATGATTGTTCCTATGGAAATTGAAGGGTAAAACTAAACTTCATTGTGGTAGAGGGCACGCATATGCCCTTGCTGTCAGCCGAAACATGTATAGGTCTAGGCCTAATCATTGTAAACGAGGAGGATGACATCAACCAGGTTGACGTTGGTACGACGAGTGACATGCAGAATAGAGGCATCGACGAAGATTGAGAAAACAAGACCAATACCAGCACATTTCAAGGATACAGCCTTCAATATTGAAAATAAATATGCGGAAGTATTCAAAGGAGTTACCAGGATAATACCACATCGACGCCGACTCAGCATTTCCTACAGTGCAACATACACCAAGAAGGGTGCAATGATGGACACACACAAGGAAAAGTTAAAGGAGCTTTCGGAAATGAGAATCATCAAAAAAGTGACAAAGACTACAGACTAGATAAGTAATCTCATAATACGGGACCAAAAAGACAAGTTAAGACTGTATTGATCTGAAGGATCTAAACAAAGCCATAAAGAAACCTCGATATCCGTTACCAGTCCTAGATCCACAAACTCAATAAGGCAAAAGTATTTACTGTACTGGATGCCAAGCAGGGCTTTTAACAAATCAAATTATCAGATAAAATCTCACCAAATTTTGGACACCTTTCGGTCGATACAGCCTTGCTGGTTGTCTTTTGGCATATAATCGGCTCCGGAAGAATTCCAAAGGAGGCTTTTGGAGCTGCTGCACGGGCGGTAAGGAATAGCAGATATAACAGACGATATACTTGTATCCGGCTATGGCGATACGATAGAGGAAGCAATAAAGGACCAAAACCGTAACTTGCAAGCACTACTTGACATACATCTGAAATTTAACAAATAGATGGTGAAAGTAGCACAGTCAGAAGTATCATATACGAACCATATCATCTCAGCTTATGGATTTATGCCGAACACAGAGAAGGTAAAAGCAATACTGGAAATGCCGGAACACCAGGACAGATGCTGTAACAAATTTGGTACCCTTTTACTTTATCACTACTTATTAGTTCTATTTACTTTTGGCACTATTATTATATTCCTGAAATATAAAACCGAAGCGTTAATTCCAACAAACGTACATTTTTGTTATTTGCTTATTTTGGTTTGAACTTGTCTTCTTTCAAGCACTCAAAACTCGGGGAAAAATAACCGTATTTTGACCGAACCAATTGTATACTTACTTTTTTCAATACGCTCTTCAACTTTCTCTTTGACACTTTTTGTCTGCGACTACTGGCGAAAAAAAACCATTTTCTAAGCCGCAAAACAATGGTTGGGTTTTTTTAATGAAATTTACAAACTGAATTTATTACTATGCGTAGTATCATGGTAGTATATACCATGAAAATTTCACAATTTTCCGTCACGTCGTTTTTGAGAAAAACTCTTGGATCAATCAATTTAAAAGACCCTGTACATGCCCTGTATAACATATTTTTCCTGGTATACGGTGGTACAATAAAAGAAATCGAGCAAAAAAACGGTCCATTGAAAACGCATTAAAGCGAAGTTGGTGAATTACCAATAATCACCCCTTGAGGGTGGTGTCCGGCATAGCAGGGGAAAAAGTGGACATAAGGCCCCAGCCGTATAGTTATATAGTCCTCGTGTGGAAAGCATTTGTACCGGTATTCGGTGGAACAATAAAATAAATTTAACTTTGGTGAAATTTAAAGGGCAACGCAAGTGAGCTGGCATTTGTGTGAATATGTATGCAAAGTGCGAAATTTACGGTAAGCTCTGCGTGGTCTCGCCAGTACTGAGGGGGGGGGGGTGTAGGGGGTTAAAAAGCACGTTACTTTTTCTTTATTTTGCCACAGAGCTTGCGTTGCCCTTTAAATTATTTTTGTCCCGACATACCAAGGGAAAAAGTGCCGTATGGTAATTCTTGGTATGAAAATCATTTGTACCGGTATTTCCTGGTACAGACGAAATATAGCACTATATTTAATAAGACAAATTCGCCCCATTAAAACGCACTTTAAATTGATAATTTACCGGTGCATTATGCGAAAAACAGGTTTAGAAACATTGTAAGTGTAAGGTTAACTTTTAATGTTAAAGTACCGGAAGTAAACATATTTGATTACTTATGGCAAATGCTTATGGTATTAATATTTTATTTATGTTACTTTTTGCCATACATTTTGATCTATTGGAAATCCAGATAAATTTTACTTATGGTTATAAATTCATTTTCAATAAACGGGAAAAATAATATATGTAGTTGAATTTAGGTGTATTCAATATGCAGTTGAATGGTTTAAGGAATGCCGAAAAGGCTACATGTGCCAGAGGTAAATTAGAGTTGGTAAAGTAAGAAGGTATAATTTTACCAATAATGTTTCTTAGGTATATTAATAAATACACGCTAATTAGTATCAAAATGTACTTAAATCCGTGTCTACGTTAAGAAATAAAGACTAATTGGTTTAAATTTGGAATAAAACAGCTTTTCTACTAACGGATAAAGCATGGCGTATATATTTGTACCTCTTGCAAGGTCGATGGTTATAAAAAATAATGGAAATAGTATTTATGTTAAATGCGTATGCTCAGCAATAATTAAAAAGGTAATTTAAAAAAAAATTTTAATTATATATATATTATCAACAATTGTCTTCTCTAGGTGGTAGAGTGTAAATTTCAAAGGTTAGCTTCATCGAAAACACAAACTGCTGTGAATCGCGAATGTTCAACGCCAGATATATCAGAAAATGTTAAGAACCAATCTCTTCCAAAACTATTTGAGCCTTCAGATTTCACAAGAGGCCCTGTGATATATATTTCTAAAACAAAAGAACTTTTAAACATGACTGGCTTAAGAGAAACTGAGGTTATTTATACTGAAATGATTTAAAACATTTTGTGAAATATGAATTAATACTGTTAAATTTCATTTAGGTTCAGTCAGAAATTATGAAAAGATTAAACCTTTCTGAAAAAGAAATATCCACATCAAAACCTAAACCAATTAAAATCATTGACGCAATTTCACCTCAGGAATTTTTACTTAGTCCAAATAAATATAAACTGAAAGATCTTCCTCAATATTATATGAAGCTATCGAAAATAAGATTAACTGGTACTCTTGAGAATTAATCGAATTGGAGGCCGATTGAATAAGATTTATACAAACTCTAAATAGGTCTTGTGGTTATAACAACTTTAGCCGGTTATGGAATGGCTCCCGTTGTTGCAGAACCTTATTTTCTCGCATTAACAATAGTTGGTACTGGCTTAACATCTTGCGCTGCTAACGCAATTAATCAAGTGAGATTATTGTTTTGAAGCCTCAATTTATCAAAATATTTATTCACTTCTCTTAAAAGTATCTGGAAGTACCTTATGATTCCCAAATGTCAAGAACCAAGAACAGAGTTTTAGTCTTAGGATTGTTAAGGTAATGACTCTCTTACTTACCTTTTAGATGATTACCATTATTACCAAATTTATCATTTTTAAACCTTTAGTTCACTTCATGCCATATCTTTTGCTGCCTGTTGCGCATTTACCGGAATAACCACATTAACATTTGGAGTGAATGGCTTAGTTGGATTATTGGGAGCCACCAATTTGATTCTCTACACTTGCATCTACACACCCATGAAGAGGGTTAGCATTATTAACACCTGGGTGGGATCTGTTGTAGGTGCCATTCCTCCCGCAATGGGGTGGGTTGCTTGTACAGGAAGCCTTGATATAGGTTAGTTCCACATTTTTGCATTGTTGTTAAATTGGTGGATTCTAGAAATTTTGTTTCCCCAATGCAGGAGCATTATTGCTGGCAGGGATTTTATATTCATGGCAATTCCCTCATTTCAATGCATTGTCCTGGAATTTGAGACCAGACTACTCCCGAGCGGGATATAGAATGATGTCGGTCACAGATCCTGATTTATGTCGTCGAACTGCCTTGCGGCACAGCGTTGCAATTTTAGCCATGTGCACGGCTGCCCCACTAGTCAATTTGACAGACTGGACATTTGCCATAGACTCTGCTCCATTGAACGCTTATTTAATTTATTGCAGTTGGCAGTTTTACAAAAGAGCGGACGCTGCCAGTTCTAGGAAACTATTTCGCTTAAGTCTAGTCCATTTACCAATTTTGCTCATGCTTATGTTCATTAGTAAGAAACGGTCTTCTCAGAAGAGTGATAATACTGCTTATTTATAAATAAAAATTTAAATTATGTACATATGTGTAATTAGTAGGATGATATAAAATGATTTAAATTAAGTAGTTGAATTGGCGTTTAAAAATAAAGGAATTTTAGATTTTAATGGTTAATTTACATTAACAACATCAGCTAATATACTTTTGAATGAGTAAAAAAACGCGACTAGAGATTTATAAAAGACTATGGGATATATTTCTTGATAACAAACGTAAAATTATGATAAAAATAATTGTAGTTGAGTACGAATAGGCTTATAAAATTATTATAGCTATCTTTGGGCAATATCTGAAGTGTGCGTGCTGGTAACAATTAAAAATTTGATTAAAACAATTGATGGCAAATAGAAATCAGATAAAATAACAAACATACAATATTATTGCTTTCCTAAACTATGCTACTTCCATTCCCTGATTTTCATTCTATAATAGACACCAGATCGTAAATGAGACAAATTACGTGTAACATTTTCCAAAACCCTACCTCTATTGCCTGGTTTTCGATCTCTTTTTGTTTCATCAACGCTTTATAAACCTCAATCTCTTTCTTCTCTTTAGCCAAGTTTCGACTTTCAAACTCAAGTCTACAATAAAAAAATTTAATTGAACAAAATAGTACATGTCTTATCATAGAGCATTTTTTTCTCGTTTTTAGAGCAGCTTGCCTGTGTTTTATAATGCGTTCAACAATGTTTTGAGTAGTCAGAAAATTCCCACTGTCCAAAGACTTAAATTTTCCTTGAGATTTTGGTACCTGACAATTTCATGGCAATTTTTTACGTCTTTATAATAAAATGCTAATTTTGAAAAGAAAAAACCTTACAGCATAAGGATCACTACCATCAACATCGGACATGATTGGAGTTTTTCCATGACACACCAAACTTATCTATGAAGCCAAAACAAATTAACTTAAAAAAAAATGACAAATGAGATACTATTTACTTTAAAATGATCCATTTGGTCTTCCGTGACAGAATAAGGAGCACCAATAACAACCTCATTTACATACTTGCAAGCCAGAACACTGAGAACTCGCTCGTGTAAATTCATGATGGGGTAATTACTCCCTTTATACCTATTGACTACCTAAAACGTTTACAAGAATGTATGATATTAACCATTAATTTTTTTTCTACTTAATAACATACCGGGTCTGTGTGAAGCCCAACTATAAGAAAGTCTCCCTCTGCTTTGGCTTTTTCCAAAAACTCCAAATGTCCAACATCTAAATTACACTAGTGAAGTCGTAACAATTTTCTGCTGATGGCCCTCAGCTAATATGATCATTATGAGTTACCAAGATAGTGATTCTACCGACTAATCAGCTAGCGTCCTAACTACCACTATTTATTGAGTATTATTGTATTTTCCTGGCTACAAACCTAGTAGCTTTACCCAAGTGTGAGAATACGTAAATAAATTGGTTATCTATCTACCAAATTTGTTAAAAAATGGAATCAGTAACTACTTGTTAAATTTAAATATCAACCAACACTCTATTTCAAACCTATAAGCAGGATCAACAAATTAAAGTTTAAAGGATACGAAATAAATCAAAGGCTCCAGCAACGTAAATGATTCTATCTGTGGGCTAATAGAATGTATTTTAGAATTATTACCACTGATAAGAATTTTTTTAAACACAAATTATTGAAACCTTAGGTTCTTTTCCTTCGGCAAATTGTATTATTTTCTGGGTTGTAGGTAAAAACTGGGAGATTCCAGTCCATGGGCTATGGGTAGTAGCATCCTTAAGATGGAAATTGAATGAGCTATTATTGAGCTTGATTGTAAGCATTTATAGCTTTACTTTGCTGATAACTCCAGCCTGATCAACATCAATTCCATACTCTTTATCACCAGAATGGTGATGTTGTTTTGTTAGCAGAAGCATTCTTCCAACCAAATCTGTGGTTGACACTCCAGCCGTTCTTTTGCATTCCCTGAAACACAAATTTAATCATGAGAAAATACGCCACTTCAAAAATAATAACCAAAAAAACTTCAAAGACAAAGGCAATTTAAACATTTCTACAATGTACACAACTGTGGTTTTCAGGAACAAACTTACTTATAGCGACCAGCTTTCTTAACAAATCTGTAAGTGTCCTTGCCACTAGAATCCAAAGTTATATCATCTAAAAGGAAAGCCACAATAATGCAAAAACAATACAAAATTGCACTACAACACAAAATTTTACAAAGAAATATCAAAATAGGTCTGAAATTGTATGTATATAAGGCAAACAAAGGACGAATATGCCAATAAAACATGGTTATACGGAACAAAACAAACACTTAAACTGTAAAATTTAAGTCTGCTTCTTACTGATATCGGCCTGCATTTTTTACTAAATGATATGTATCCACGCCATTTACAGTACATGTTAAATCGTCTAATAGGTTTAGAAAGGTTAAGTTTAGAAATTCTGCTTAATCTCTCATTTATGACCTATTATATGATTTATTGCATAAACAATCATCATTTATTATTTGATTTACCTCCATGAACGCAAAAGTCGCAATCATATTTATCTAGAGTGTCAATAGTAGTGATGTAGGGTGCATTTTCCACCACCTATAATAGATTAATATGTTTCTCAAATTTCAAACTAAATTCAGCAATTGAATAATAAAAATATTACCTCATCTACCCATTTTATTCCTCTGACCATTTTATATCGTTCCTGCTCCGTGTAAACAGGAGGCCCTTTATGTTTAGCAACTTCGGCATCATTATGAACACCTACTATCAAATAGTCCCCCATAGCTTTTGCTTGTCTTAGCTGATTAGCATGGCCAAAGTGAACCATGTCATAACTACATTAATTTTTATAATATTAAAATAGGTAATAATTGTTGGAAACATGGTGTGGATGTAGAATCAGTAGTGTAACAAAAAACCGGTTGTCCTCATATAACAATAGCAAAATACAGTTTATAACACTATAGGGTCATTTAAAATTAACAAGTACAAGGGGAATTCAGAAGTGGATGATCATGAATTCTTTATACCTTTTCTGTTTCGTTACACATCGGTTTTTAAATTAATTATTAAGATCTTACCATCCATCACACCAGACTTTAGTTTGTTTTCTTGTTTCCTCTCCCTTTTCCATAACTTTTCCAGACTATTAGAAGAAAAATTTAGAAAGTAATACATACGTCTTAGTTATTTTTGTTTAAATTTACTGCTAGACAAAGAACTTACAGTGTGACGCAATTATTTTTGGATGAACTATTTTTTCAGTTAATACTAAATTAATATTAAATATAATGTATTAAGTTATTTTATAAACAATGTAATACTCAAATTACCATTATACAGTAGGACGAACCGGTGCCTACGTTATTATCCGGACGAACCCCAACCAACCAAGAGAGTGATAAATTGAAGCAGACGAAAATAACGTTATTGCGTCATAGAAACCTTTTTGAAAATTTGTACTAAAATAAATTTTTATTCGTTTATTATTCTAAGAAATAAAAATATTTATCTTTTACAGATTTAATTAATTATTCGTTATTATTTTTAAGTGTATTGTTAAAAAATATTTGGAAATTTATGGCACATCGTGACTTTTATCGCGTTTCACAGAATGATGGGGAGGGGGGAAGTACACGGTAATTTTTGTTTATGTTGTTTTTGAAATGGAAAGCAGTCTAGTGAGTGCTTTTGAGGAAGTAGGATGAGTGGGGTTTTCAAATCTTTTGATTAGTTTAGTCTTTAAAGAGAAATATTTTAGATTTAAGTTAACCATTATGCAAGACAACGGCGATTCTGAAAGGTAAATGTAGGGGATTTTTCCGAGTATTTATCAAGTATTAAAGTTTAGCAAATGACTCTTCAATTTTGACTTAACCTGTGTACTTGAGTTGACAGGTCAAGGTCATGTAATTGAACTTGCCAATTTTTTTATAAGCTCTTCAGGCAAAGAAGTGGAATATTCTCATGACGTAGCAGTTATCCAAGAAGTATATGATGGAGAATATTCACCGGAGCTTTTTGAAAATGAATTGGAACGAGCTTTGTATATTGGAGTTTCTACCATAATAATTGAACCCGCTCGCTTAGGGGAAGAAACTGCACGTTGGTTAGCGTTTGGGAATTGTTTGCACAAAACTGGTGTAATTTCTGGATTTGGCTCTGTGCTCTCCACCTTTATTTGGCCGGATAAGCTATATCTCTGTTGCCCATTAGGCGCTATTAGTTTCTTCTGTGCTGGATTATACACTGTGTCATGGCAAACGGACCCTTGTTCCAATTATCAAGTGGAGAATGATAGTGATAAAATCAAAAGACTAAGATTGGAAGAGGTTACCTCTGGTTCTCCAGTAGTTTTGGTTCATCGTGATGATACAAGACGAAAAATACTACATACGAGTTTAGCATTGATAGCAGCTAGCACGTGTTTATGGAGGGTTTATAAAGCTTACGAATAATTGGTAAAACAAATTGCCCCAAAATTGAAGCTTCTGTCAAAATCTCAAATGTTACATTGAGGCCAGTTTAGCCTCTTGTTACTGATGCCTTAAAAGCTGTGTTCATATAGGCAATTATTTAGGACAAAATGAATTAATGTTTCAATGAAGTGACTAGAGATATTTTTAAAATTGAAATGCACCTTTCCATTGAAATTTTAATACAAGCTAGTTTTTTTATTTTTAGCAAATATATTATGAATATGAAACTGAAAAATAATTTGTTAAAAGAAAAACAAAGTTAAAAATTAACAGCAATTATTTAAATAGCCAAAATATCAAAAACAATATTTTTCATGGCTGTAATAAGAAATTATTTTTTAAAATTTGTTTGAAAGAAAATGTTCCTGTTGGCAAATTTGATTTTTTCCAAATAGATGTTTTATTCTTACGGAGACTATTTATTTGGTTATGTTATATTATATAATTCACTAGTATATTATTAATCAGACTTATTGTTCTCAACCCCTACATCTGCAATTTGCCTTAACCTGTGAGCTCTCTTTTTCATCAAATAAAAATAAGCGGTTGGCCATAAATAACGCAAAAAGACAGCCAGCTTAGGAATTGCGGATGAGAGGAGAATTTCTCCTTTACGTAATGCTATAACTTGTACTATGTCCTCAGCAGCTGTAACTGGATCCATACCAGTAGCGGTGGTCATATCTGTAACTAAATAGGGCGAAATGGTATTTTTCCCTTTTAGTACTTTAAAAGGACACCTGGGTTAACTTACCCCCATATCTTGAGCCGTCACCAGTCACAGCATTCAATGATAAGTTAGTTCTGATATATCCTGGCGATACTACGCAAATGTTTATGCCAGTGTCTCCTAATTCTGCACGTAATGTGTCAAAAAAGGCTTGAAGAGCATGTTTTGATGCAGCATCTAAAATAAAATTGCAATTAGACCATTTAGAATTAAATTTTTTAAGAAAAATATATCTCACAAGCGGAACGAAATGGAATAGCCATTTTTCTAGAATTGAAAAAACTATATATAGCAATTTCTCATTGTGCAATGTAAAAATCCTAAAATGCATATGAAATCAAAAGGTTATCATACCCTTGTAAACTGCTTATGGCAACAATTTGACCAGAATTTCGTTTAAGCATAGATGGTAGCAAGGCTAAGCAAATTTAAATAATTATTTGTAGAAATCAACTGTTATACAAATAACACTTACATTTTGTTAATACAATGTGGCCAAAATAATTGACCACCATAACTCTGAGGTCTACATCTAAAGACGTATTCAGAGCTTCTCCTCTATAGCTCATACCCCCATTATTGACTAGAATATCTATTTTCCCATAGATGGACAAAGCTTCTTCAGCTTTGGAGGGTATATCTTTCAGTTCACCTAAATCTAGGCAGATGATAGCTGGTTCATAGCAGTTTGTCCTCTTTTTAATAATTAATTATTAGAATATTATAAATTTCTTTTTATATATATGATATTACCAGTTTAATTTGCATCAACTCTTTCTTCACCCTTTCAAGTTCTTCTCTTCTTCGTGCGGCTAAAATAACTTTGCTTCCACCTCGATAGAATTCATGGGCTAAAGCTTCGCCTAAACCAGAACTAGCTCCAGTGATGAAAACAACCTTTTCTTCTAATAGTCTATTCTGTCTAACGCGATATTTTAACCGACTTTGATACAGCCAATATACAAGCCAAGGAAACACAAATGGCAAGCATAATCCACCGATAAGTAACCGGGCCCAGTATCGAATTTGGGAACCTATAGTATTAGTCTGAAAGATAAATTTTTAATTAGCACTTCCTAATCATGAAAAATAAATTTAAAACTTATCAACATATACTACTTACAAAATTTGATTTAATTAGCATTATTTACAAAAAAAATTATTTTGCGTAAAAGTGGACACTTGAAACTGAACACATTCGCAAAGAATTGGCTTTTGTACAAAAGGAAAACATGCATTTAGTGAAGTAATACAAGTTACAATGCAAACAATTTCAAGTTTCAAGGCAGCTGATAATAAACTAGCCAATCATAAAGAAAATGCTGTTTTGTTTCCTCAAATTCGTATATCATATATCATACAATGACAAAAGCACCTTTTTTCCTTAACTGCTTAATAGCTATATCATTACCCCAAAACAAACTTACAGATAATTCATTCTCTTCACTTTGCATCTTTATTCAAACTGTGGAAATTGACTATCTAAGGCTTCCTAAAAAACGACAAAATTGCGGAAAAATATTCATTCGCCGCATAACAGTTATTGGAATCTAATCAAAGATTTAACAGCGATACCCCGGAGTTAAGCTTTTGACTTTTACTCACTTGGAATGAGGCAACTACTTCGCGTCAACAGCATTGCGCGTGTGACTAACGTACAAATGGTGACAGAACGAATAAAGTTGTCACCAGTTACCTGACAGTTCACACAAAGGCGTAGACCTTCACAAGTCTTGTAATGTAATACCTCTTGTAATCCAAACGGGGACAGACGAGCGCTAAATGACAATTACAAACGCCTCCCCCCCCCCACCCCCTGCCGCATATTTTTTGTTTCTTTAATGAAAGAAGCTAAAAAATTTAAAAAGCAAATATATTTATAAAAATACATTAACATCGTTGAATAAAATTAAAACTTTTTAACATTTGTTTTTCCAAGAACAATAAATAAGTGCTTTACAAGCTGTTGTTGTGATTAACATGACATTATAGTATTTCTTATTATTTGATTCGAGATATTTTAATTGGGCATGAGGATAGTACTGTTAGAAAAAAAGGGCCACACTGGCCGGGCATAAATGTTGAGGGAATAATGTTAAACGTCCCTGAAGGAACATTATCAAGTTCCAAAATGGTGAAACCAGACCTGAAGAAATCAAATTTTAGAAAACTGAAATTCATACATTTTTAAGTGGGTATTAAAAAAAAATAAAATAAACCTAAAGGTTCCGGATGATTTCTTTTTAAAATAACCAGGTGTTGAAGGGTTGTTGACATTTACTGTTACAACATCAAACCCCACACTGTACTGTCTATAATTGAGGGGAAATATTGTAAAATTTAAGCAATTAAATGATTAAATTATTAAGTGTTATTACTTTGGTCCTTTTAGATCAATAAGCAAATGGTTTGCATCAGAGGGTGAATTCAAAGTAATTTGATAAACAGGGTTGTTTGGGTGACTCTGTGGATAATTGGCACATCCTCCAGCTGTGGCACTAGTCCATTCTCCATTTTTAATCTGTAATTAGTCACTTGCTAATAAAATTACTTAATTTCTCTAAAACAAAAAATTACCTCTTGTTTATAATGAAAAGGGTTTTTGATTTTATTTAAACTGAAAGGAACGCTGGCATAAGCCCGTAATGTGTAGTAGATAGTGCACATTTTTGCATATTGAGAAATGACCAAAGTGTATTTGGTGGTGTCATTTTGCGGAATTATTAGTTTGCAAAGGTAGTGAGGACTGTTAATTCTTACTCCATCCATAAATGGGGGTGGTTCGTCTATTAAAAATGGAAAAGCATTAAGTATGCCACACTTTCATACACGAAATGAATATACTTACAGGGTAAGTAAACCTTCTTTCCATTATTTTTATAAATAAGAACAGCTATATACTCTTGATTATCAGCAAAATCATTTCGATCAGTTATGTGTCTTGTAAGAAGAATCCATACTGCCCCTCCAGATTGAACCTCTAAGGAATATTGAGGATTATCTCCAATATTGTATAGATCTTTTACAGGACCTTGTCCAGCTTGCCAAACACTTCAAATTTACAGAAATACTTTAAAAGCAATATTGTAAAAAAAAAAATTATATTAAAAATAAAAGCATACTTATGGGTACAGAACGTATACTTGAACAAGTCAGGATTCCAATTTAAATATACAACACTGAAAAAGTGTTGCAATGACTCATAATCAATCCAAAATATACCTATAAAATGAATACAAATACTTAAATTTAGATTGCTTTTATACTCTCGATTCATATGTTTTACCATTATCAAACATTTGGGCATTTTTAGGGTCATATTTCAAGGCTTCCATTAACTTTGGCGTCCAATTTTTTGTATCGTGCTCCGAAAACCTGCCTTTCCACCTTAAATGGCTCCATGGATTTTTCAGCAAAAATAATTTCTGACCCTGAAATGGCGAAAAACTATAAAATCATTTTTCAAATGGAAATATTAGATGTTTAGTACCTTACCATAACATTTCTAACATCTAAAACAGCATACGCGTGAGTAGGAACGAGACCCGCTCGGTCAGCTTCCAATTCAGATATTTCTCCTGTCGCAACCGTAGTTAAGACATCACCCTTTCGATGTCGGTCAACCAGCATGTTAAAGAACTGATCAGGGTTAAAAGGGTTCTTTGGGTCAGGGTTGTCTTTCAAGGCCACTCGTTCTGGGATCCATCCAGTCAAGGAGTGCAAGTCAATATTCTACATTCGTTAAATAGAAAATAATTAATACGCTTGACCATCACTATAAAATTATAGTAACTTCGTAAGCTTAAGTATGACACTTATATTACTTATGATAAAACCAATAAAAACTTTACCGAATTGCTTCCTGGAAAATCATATCCTCCCATAACTGCAAAATTTGTCAGCCAAAGAGGAGTATTAGTATTCCAAAAAAGTATTAGAATTTGGAGTATTTACCCTTCATGTACGCTTTCTCTAACAGACTGACCCAAAATTCGTTCTTTTTACTGGAATAAGAGCAAAGAAGTTCTCTTCTACTAGCAGTCGTAGGAAGCTGATCATCTAATATCACCTGAAAAGGTAGCAAATGTCTAAATGTACTAAAAGTCACTATGGGGATAGTCTTACTTTTCTAAGTACTCCATTTATATGTAATTTAACCATATATTTTCCACAGGGATTGTAAAGGGGGTTTCCTTGTCGATTTTGAGGGAAAATAATAGATGTTATTATCCTTTTATGGAACCTTTTCTCATAAAGGGCACTAACTGCCAGAGATGCCACGAAAGAACAGTCCGATACGACAGTCTATAATAATAAGAAACTATTAACATGTACCGCAATTCAATTGTTTTTGAGTATACCTGTTTTATGCTAAAACAGTCGATAGATTCGATTAATTTAGGCTCTGCCGAAATGTCTTCTGGTCGGACCCAACCTCCAAACATTGACTTCTGTTTAGGGGCCAATGCTAAATTACCATCTTTGTCAGTGAATGACACAGGGTACGCAAAACGTTCCTTTAAATCAACATTCATAAAAGGCACATAAATTCGGCCATTGATTTCTGAAGTTTTCCTGAAAAATTAAATGAAACTTACAAAATAGGTTTACCCAATAATTGTTGAGAATTGTAATTTATACTTCAAAACATCAATCTCCTCTTTTGAATAGGAGGATGAACCACTGACTAGGTGTTTCCTTCCCGTTGTTGGTGACCTACTACCAGCGGAATTACTCTGAGGGTCATTTATGGACAGATTGCTAAAGCCCAAAGGTGGAACTCTTAATGGTAATGTTGGAGTAGTTGGTTGTGACAGTTTCAAAGGCACATTAAGATGGAGATGATCTTTTTTAAGTTTCTCTGCTCTATAGATAAATTTTATAACAATGTTTTCAAAGATATAGGTCAATAGTCAAAAGCGTTAACAAACCTATCTAAAGCTTGTTCTGCTAGCTTTGATAACTTCCCAAGTAATTCTTCATTATTTACGCCTTTTCTCTAATACAGAGATATGATTTTCAAGTAAATAATCATGGGTACTTAAAAGTAAGAGCAAATGAGCGTACAACTTCTAGACACAGTTCAACTGCTTCAGTGTACAGCTCAATGGCTTCTTCATAATTTCCAGACTCATCTTCCTCGAGAGCTTGAAACAGAAGAAATTCTGAGCGTTCTATTTGTTGTTGTTCTTGGCTTTTAGAAGAGTTGTCATTATTTGAAAGGATTGCAAGTCCTGTTAAAATACTTGAAAGATGAGAATTGTATCTAAAGTAATGGCAATCTGCCTTTCTTTAGTTACATACTTTGCTGCAATAACACATCTGCTCTTCTCTCATATTCTTCCTTCTTTTGATCCAAGTTTGGGAAATGGGAACCCCCATCTGCTGCCTCTTTCAGTGCTTGAGAAGCAGCCTATGAATTTTATGGTTATTTGTAGGTGAAAAATACATGATTAGTTCCCATTGAAATGTGTCTCCTATATCAAAAGACACTCACATTGTAATAGTAAATTGCTGCTTCAATTTCACCCTTGCAATCAAATGATACTGCCCTTCCAGCATATTCAAATGCATCTTTTTCAATTTGAGATAAATTTGAAGACATAATAAAATTAAATTACCCTTTCCTTAAAAACTTGCTCACACTTAATATATAATAAATGTCCATCAAAAATTCTAAATAACATAAATGATTATCCACTTTTGATTTAACACATTGGTTCTCTGAGTTTCTCTCAAACTGTATTGTAAAGTTACAATTTCCGCTAGGAGGATGTTTAGAAGCTTACACAAGTTTAAACCAGGCGCGCTATTTAAAAATAATTATTAATTAAAGTTCGTAAAGTAAAATGATCAGACCAAACACATTTTTACAAACGTTAAACACTCCAAGGAGAAAAACACAGCAAAAGAGTCTTGTCAGTGGCGTAGCTGAGAACTCGGAGGCTTCCCCGCAAAAATCTCAATGGGGCCCCCCTTTTCAATCTTTTTATGGTGAGCTGGGCCCCCTGAAGCACGCCCCCCCCCCTCGCGCCGCGGACCCTGCGGACCATCAGCTACGCCACTGAGTCTTGCTTGATTTTGGGAAAAACAGTGGGATTTAGAGTGTCTATTTCAAATCGGTTGGACTTTTAATTCAATGGGAGTTAAATTAGTTTTCCATTGCTATTGCTACTATCAGGAATGGACGCTTCAATAAAAGATACTCGGTTTCTACTCCCCTCTCCAAATTCATCTGGGAAGGAGCTATTTCCGGTCGGTCGGTTAAACGGTTAGAATGGCTAGCCAAAAAGTCATATTTAAGCCAGTGAAGACGCGTTTTTGCCCACATGATAATTTTGCGTCAGATAAGAAACGCGTCGGCTCACGTGAATAAGGAACATACTAATGTTAATTTTCGATAATATATTTTAAGGTAAAATATATAATGTTACTAAAACTAAGTATAAGAAGATAATATTGTTATTATTATCATACTCTTATGGTATAAATAATTAAAATTATATGTAATATTTTTATAATACCAGGCAATTTTAAAGCTTCTCGTGGAGGCAGAATTAATTCATTTCGTATAAAATTATCTTTTGGAAAAATATGAAAAATCATTCAAATACATATTAATTTTGCCGTCCGGTATGCAACAAGTGTTTCCTTTTAACCAGGTAACGTTTTTGGCATGTTAAAGCTTAGCAAAAAACCGATGTTACGTTCGGGAAAGTTTCCAGCTTTCTAATATTTCAACAAGCACTATATAAATAATAACTTATGAGTCCTGGCTGTCGGAAATATTACTTCTTGGCAATTTCTGGGAAGATGTTTGATTTAAGCGCCTATAGTCTCCCGACAACCACGTGATTTTCAGTGCTGCCAGACCACCCAAAAATTTGTAGCAGACGCTCCTGGGGGTATACCTTTTGCTGGAGAATATAATCTTAGCGTGTGCATAGCCTTTCTAACGCGAAATTAACCATTTTTATTATAAAAATGACATCAAAAAGTGATTATTATAGGAGTTTAGACGAAAAAACTGCCAAAAGGTATAGTGATAAGATATCTGTACTAAAAGGAGTTGATCCCTATACACTAAAAAGTGCCCAATTAGAAGAAAACATTGAGACCTTTCCTGGGGTTACTTATCCAGACATTGTAAATTACCTTGTGTTTCAAAAAAGTGCCTACACAAATAAGGAATTTAAATCATACAAAAGCTTAGAGGCTTATAATCAATTCGTAAATGGATGGGTTCATGAAATTAAACATAAGCGATTTGAAGATCATCACTTAGTCATTGCAAAAGTAAGATTATCACCTTTCAAAGGCAGAATATACGTACTTTTTTAAAACAATTTTCGAACTGAGCTTAAGCCTTCTTGACTAAACGTTTAGACGTATACATGTTCATTGAGATAACCATTTGGCAGTTATGATGATTTACTTACAAACAAGATAATATTATTTATTACATTACCCCTGTATGCGTTTCACGTAACTTGAGTATCAAATTTTAAATAAAGTTTAAAAAATTATATTTTAAATGAACAATTTTCTTTAGGTTTTCCATTCGCAACGTTTAAATGTGGACCCTCTAAAACCATGGCTTATAATTTGCAAAGACGGAGCTGTAGAATCAGCACATTGTACGTGTGTGGCAGGATTAGGGGAATCCTGCACACATGTTGCAGCAGCTTTATTTTTTATTGAATATGCCATTAGGCAGAGAGAAGCAAAGACTGTCACAGCTGTAAAAGCATATTGGCCAGTGCCATCAGCAAAAGAAGTTAAGTATACTAAAGGCTCAAAAATCAATTTTTCAACACCAAAAAGGAAATGCGAGGAATTGAACAAAACTATTGATGGTGTGCCAGTGGAGAAGCCTTTAAAAGTGGTTAAGAACATTCCAGAACAGTCCCTTGATGAATTTCAAGCAATGCTTAAAAAGTTGAATGACTCAAAGCAAAAGTGTGGTATTTTATCAATCGTATCTCCATTTTCGGATCAGTTTGTGCCAAATACATCATCAGTTATTCATGCCACTGCATATCTGCGGTTACTTTTTAAAGAAGACTATTTAAAACTTTCGCTTTTAGAGCTGCAAAAATTGAGTTCCTCGATAAACATTTCCATTGATGAAAAATTGACTGTTACTATTGAAGAAAAGACGAGGAAACAGAGTGAAAATAAAAATTGGTTTAAGTACAGAGCAGGCCGTATCACAGCCTCCAAATTTAAAGCTGCTTGTAACACTAAATCTGCAACGTCTGCCCCAAGCTTAATTAGATCAATATGTTACCCAGAATTATCTAGATTTAAAAGTAAGTCTACGGAATGGGGCTGTCGGCATGAAAAGGTTGCCAGAGAGGCATATTTAAAAAATGTCACACCTAAACACACAAATTTTAGCTTTAGAGAGTGCGGTTTATTTATAGACCCTAGATTTCCACATTTTGGTGCGACGCCGGATGGTCTTGTCACTTGCGATTGCCACGGCCGTTCGTGTGTCGAAATTAAATGCCCATATTGTGTCAAGGATACAAGTGTGGAAGAAAATGTTAATAAAATAGAATGCCTGTCTAGTAAAAATGGAAAAAATGAACTCAAACAGTTGCATTCATACTATTACCAAGTCCAAACTCAAATTGTACTAAGCAACTCGCAGTATTGCGATTTCATCATATGGTCTAATGTTGGGAAAATGCACATTGAAAGAGTTGAACGTAATGACATTTTTTGGAATGAAATTTCCCAGAAAGCAACAACTTTTTTCAAAGACAGTATATTACCAGAACTCTTAGGCAAGTATTTTACCCGGCCAAAAGAAACTCTACGCGATCTTGAAACTATAGATAACATTAATTCTAATAATGAAGAAAGTAGCGAGTGGTGCATTTGCAAAAAAAATACGGGGGGCAAAATGATAATGTGTGAAAAAGGAAATTGTGCAATTTTATGGTATCACACCAAGTGTATCAATTTGAAAAAAGTTCCATCTGGAAAGTACATATGTGACATTTGTAAGAAAAATGAAACTAAAAAGAAAAGATAATTTTCTGCCAAATATAAATTATTTTATAAAGTGTACAATAACAAAGGGTTATGAAAAGCAGACCAAAATACTACAAATAATTATACATATTATTTTACATCCAGCTATTAATTTTAAAGACTTTCAGTGTAATTATTATTTATTATTATTGTTGGTGACCTGATGAACTATGGTTCGAAAGCTAGTCAAAATTTTTAAATGTTTAAAATAAAAAAAAAATAATAATGAAGTCTTGCGTCTCTTATATTTAATGATTTTAATGTAGTGTAATTATGATTATGATTATTATTCTAAAGTCAAAGAATATTGAAGAAGCTCTTCAATCTAAGGGCACCACCGAAGGACACATATTTGTTAAAGCACAACAAATTTTAACTATTTTGTCAAATTCTGAAATTATTTCAATCGGCTGTTTGGCATACAAAATTTGGTATTTTTGTCTTAGTGTTCCAATTACTCTTTCAACATGAATTCGAACAGATGCAATATTTCTTGTGCTTTCCACTTCTTCTGGTTCTAATTGAAGTTTCCCTTTAGTGAAAGCCGGAATGTTTATGGACGCATAGTGAAATCCTACAGATTCAGCAATATCAAAACCTCTGTCAGCTAAAACCACATCTCCTGGTAGTAACTTTTCCAAAATACCACAATTTTCTGCAGCATATTTGTCAGATACCCTACCACCAAAACTATCTGATACAAATGATATGACTCCTTGAGGACATATACCAATTAAAAATTTCAATGTGTTGTTATGTTTGTAACTGGACCAAGTTTGACTCTTAGCTTCAAGGTTCGACGATTTTTCAATAAAAACTTCAAAGCAATCAATTATCACGGCAACCTTTTTCCCAAATGCTTCTTGAAAAGACAAAGGCATCGTTTTCCACAATTCTTCCCTTTCAGGCCACTTAATAAATCTTTTTAGTCTTACAAATAAAACTGAAATAACATTATGGAATGTTCTCGATGCTGTCCGATCAGAGACGTCAAATCGGTAGCCCAAATCTGCGTACGAAAGATTAAGTCTTAACTTCATTAAAGCCAGTAACAATTGTTGAAATTTGGTCAATGATGAAGTTGCAGTAAAATTCAAAAATGGAAAAATATCATCCATCAAAATAGCGAGAACAGACCAACTTGGAAGTCCGGTGTAAAATTTAACTTTCACATCCTCATTGATGAAAGTTTCTTCGCTTAATTCCAAATTATGTACTTTTTTCCTGAGTTTTTCTCTATCCTCTCTAAGAAAAATTATTTCCGCTTCCATAGCCTTTAACACATCTACAGTTAAATTAGTCTGTACTTCTGTAGCACGGCAAGGAAGGGTTTCTGTTTGGGAAGATACACCAGTTTCCTTTGAAATTAATGTTTCTCCAAGAAAGGTTGCTGCAGGTTCAGCTTGACATTGTGGTTTCTCAAGTTCAAGAATTCTTTTCTTTAAATTTTCATTATAAGGTAATTTTGCCCTTTTCTTTAATCTTTCATGGCGATTGTTGCTTTGAGCGGAGACCTCAATTCCATACCCAAGGTTTTGGCATGGCTTCCAATCCACATTATTTACATCTTCTAAAAGAGCTGGCTGACCTAAATGAGTGTTTAATTATAAATATGCCTAATTTGGATTTTCCTTATACAAGAGCATCTAGGCATAATAATATTTACCTTTCACAAAATGTCTGGAGCAAACTCTTGCATGATATAATTTTTCTTCTGTGAGGTCACCCCTTTTTATGGCATTTACCCATGCTAATCTTCTTTTTCTTTGTAAGTCTTGTACTTCCTCACTATATCTAGAATGTATGGCTGGGAATCTAAAGAAAGATAATTCCGAATCTTTTCTTTTATTTGTACAGCCGTACACCGCACAAAAATGAACCATACTGGCTGAAATATTAAATGTAGAATGATGGTGCTTTTCAGTATAACAACTAACCAGTTAGACCCCCAGAAGCGTCTGCTAGAAAATTGTAGTCACGTGACTACAGTTAGTGACGTAGGCTGTCGGGAGACTATTGGATTCCTGCTACTATCCAAATCGACGAAAGACCCAAAAATATGTGAGTCCTACCTTTGCGCCTTTTGAAATATCTACTGAGAGCTAGTATCACGTATTGAGTTGGGAATGATAGTATTATTATAATCTAGCAACTTGCGCAAAAATTACTAATAAAAAATAAAAACAACGATTTTTTCTAGTGCACAAAATTTAATTATAACTATAAATATTTAATTACACAACCCGAATAGATTACACAAAATAAAAACAACGATTTTTTCTAGTGCACAAAATTTAATTAAAACTAAAAATATTTAATTACACAACCCGACTGGATTACACAAGCCGACTAGACGGGACGGATAACAAACTAGAACGATTTTTGAAATTTTGTCGCGGGTTCCGATTAGAACTTTTAAAAAACCCTGCCTTTGGCCCATGCTTTTCGTTTTGGCTGGCAACGAAAGTTACGCCATCGGTGCCAAACTGGTGAACTAACACTCTATTTCGCCTAAAATTAAATGGCCGACTTTAGCTCGACGCTAACGCGGTTTTTTTTTAAATCTTTAAAGTAACTTATGTTTAATTAAAGTAATCAAATCGTGTAAGAGTACATACTCAAAAGAAAACATCTTTTCACAGGTTAGTGTTATTTCCAATCGCTATAGAAAACGCGTTTCTTTCAAATCATAGAAAGATAGTTTTTTAAATAAAAAATGAAGAATGGTTCAAAATTCCGTAATTAAATATTTAAGGAGTAATTACTCAAACAAAAACATATCTTTTCACAGGTTACTGTTAGAAATAGTTGTTTTACGAGCAATGGTTATGGGGAAAACCGGTGCACAGTAATGGTTTATCGCGAATATCTACGTTAGTATTGTATGTACGGCTATAAACCCAAGTATGAACATTAGGGTCCGACTATTTCCTACAAAAAATGTTCTATGAACATTTTACATACGAGCAATCGTTGTGTCGTAATCGCGGTTTTAACGTTGTAACTGATACGCGTCTTGCAATTTTACGCCTTCGTTGACTTAAAACGCATCCGCCGCTCTTCATGTAACCGCGTTTAAAATTTACCACCCAGCTAACTCTTGTTATTTTTGCAATAAATCGCTTGAAAATGAAGCTATTGTGAAGGATGTGTGAGATAAAATGATGGGAAAGTCGGAATAATGGGTCACTTCAATTTAAGTTCATATTGACTGCCGTAAGGAATAAATCCAAAAGACCAGTATCAACGCTTTGAAAAGAAAACACGACACCGATGAGACTGTTCGACATGTAGAACGCGAGCGAATCAACCTACCAAATGATATAAGAAATATTCAACATACGATTTTTCCCGTTTATATGAACTTAATGTAATATAAAATCGTCTTGAAAAACCGTTTATTGCTTTATAACATTCAAAAATAATATTAAAATTATTAACATTAATAATATAATAAGTTTGCGTTGTCAACGCGCGTATTTTGAAACGGAAAAACTCGATTACTATTGTTAAATCTTGGATTAATAATATGATATTTTTAATACGAAACAAATAACGAAATACGTGGAATTTTTGGCGTTAAATAAGCTTAGAACGTATTTCGTTATTTGTTTCTTATTACAAGGAGCGTTCGCCATCATTTAACCAAGATTTAACGATAGTAATCGGATTTTTCCGTTTCAAAATACGCACTAGATTAAACCGAGGCTTAAGACTGGACAAGATTCCGCGCCTTAAGATTTTCGTCTACTAGACGAGCAGATGCTCGGTTATCTACATGGTGCGGGGAAAATATTATTTTTGAATGTTATAAAGCAATAAATGATTTTTCCAGACGATTTTATATTACATTTAAGTTCATATAAACGGGAAAAATTGTCAGTGGAATATTTCTTATATCATTTGGTAGGTTAATTAACGTTTAATTATCGCCAACTTTACATTAATTTCAATGGGGTGGGGGAAAACTTTTAACCAAGTTACGCGCGTTACTGTCGTTTTAGCCAAGAATCTAATCGGTACCTTGTCAGCCATTCGATTAAGCGTTCTAGTTTGTTATCCGATTTCTATGGGGTAGCTAAGCGTTTTTTTTTGATAGAGATAAGCGATGTGTAACGCATAAAATCAATAGCCTTAATATTTAATTTAAACATTCACATTAGTTCACTTTTCTCACATCCTTAACTTTACGACTCTGGGTATATGCTTAGAGTCATTTCAAAATTCTCAGGAAAACATCCCCACAACCCTTCCCTGCCTAGACGCTGGCCGTCTAGCTGACAGGTTAATGGGGTTACCCCCTTTCTAGATCCCCTCTCTATAGAAAGTCGTTCTGGGACCTCTGGCCACGGTTCCCCCTTCGCTTTCTTCTTGCCGTCCCGCGGCACCATCTTTATTGGGCTTAGCGACTCTCCCTCTCTTACCTATTGTTATTTTCTTTAAAGTAAGGACCATTTCCCATCAATTTTACCCAAAACGTTGAGGTTTGCCTATCTAGTTGCCAATACTTTATTTTTGTATGTTTTATTTTACTCGCGAGAATTCGTGGGAATTCCACTTTTAATTTAACAGGGCGACCTAATTGGGATCGCCCTGTCAAAACGTTTGCGTCCATATATGGTGAACTTTTATAATTTATGGTGGCCGCCGCCCTGGCGCCACTTTTGACATTTCTACGGACAAGTGATGCGCGGGTCAAACCTTTGATGACGCCGGACACAGTGGCTGATCCCACGGTCAGGGATTGGTAGTTACTCTTTCCCGGGCTTTTCTCAGAGGTCATGATTGGCCCGAATTACGGACGATCTCTAAGACCACGTTGCGACCTGGTTTAAATACTCGGACTTAGACATTTTTCAAGATAATAGAACTCTGGAAGTCAACCAGAGGAGACGACCTCCAGATATAAAGATCGGAAAGTCTCAAAACTAAAATTGGGACATAGTCCCAGTACGGGTCGCGAAGACCGCTCGTTTTAAAAACGCGTGAACCCGATTTCGCGATAAAGAGTCGCCATGTGTACATAATATGTGAGTGCGTGATTCTCGCTAACCGACATCGCCAGTTCTTCCATCAAGGAGCCTGCAGCATCCACCGTCTCTGGACCATATCGTAAAACATTTTTATTTTCATTTATGATATCAATTTTGTATTTCGCTTTTGATGATTAGCTAGGCGCTCGACAACGAGGGCATCATCAATTAAATCTCGAATATTTTCGTAGAGCTTTGTTGCCAAATGTATTTTAATTTCGGAACGTAGGTTTCTCATTACCAACCTAACTTTTTCTCTATCACCCAACGGAATATTTAATTGGCCGAAGTATTTTTGTAAAGCCTCCGCGTATTCGCAAACTGATTCTTGGGGCCTTTGAATTCGCTCACTAATTTTGTCTTTCAAATGTTCATCGTTTGCCTTTCGTTCGAAGCGGGCTTTGATACTAGTTTCAAACTCTTCCCAAGTAGCGAAAGGCTGTTCGTCGAGGTACCAATCTAATGCGGGACCACCTAGAAGGCTTGGGACCCACTCCTGTAAAAATATGTTGTCCGATACACGGTTCGTCAAACGCATCTGTCGCGTGCGGCGTAGGAAATCTTTAGGCCCTGGGTCCGTAGGATTCCCACAATATTCCTTAGTTGGAAGGGGGGATGAATATAGAAAAGGGACTGAACTAGCCAATGGGTGGAAAAATGAAGTACCGCTAGCGCCTGTTGTTCCCGCACCTACATTATTTTGAATTGGCAAACTAAGGGACTGCTGAGCAGGCAATGTTACAGGAATACCTGACGTAGCCGCTAAAGCAACCTGTGGCTGACTACTGGTAAATGTGAGTGCACTACCTTGGTTAATTGGATTCGGTAAAGACCCCACTCCCAAGTTATGAACTTGGTTGTTAGCTAGTGAAGAAACTGGATTATTTACTATGGGTGGACTAGAAGAAGCTGAGTTATATGAGGCCTGAATTAAAGGCGTTAATTGAGCCTGAACAGCTACAACCTGCGCGAGGGCGGTTTGGAATTGCGTTTGCTGGTTTGAAATAGCCGCTAGTTGGGCCAAAATTACGGATAACACATCCGGAGGGGTAACTATATTGCTTTGACTAGCACTAGTCGTTACTACTGGCAAGGTGGTACTACCGCTACTAGCTGTGCTTATAGTCGACGCTGTAGAAGTAGAAATAGTACTACCAGAGGTGGAAATACCTAAAGTAATTGGATTAGAAGTCGCGGCTCCAGGGCTACCACCTGGTTGAGTCTGCACGGGTATTAAAATAGGGGCAGCAATAATGCCCTGATTATTTGGGTCACTAAGGACGGGTGATGCGCTACGCGAAACCATATTGCTATTTGTACGGTTAATGTAACGTCTTTGTCGGGACTGTCTGCAAAAAGATACGTCTTCGTCGTCAAAGCGACTATAAATATTCATATACAGGGCAGTTTCACTTATACTGTCAACGTAAAACAAAACGATTTCAGATTTGGGTACTAAAAAAAATTAGTTAATTACTTTATCTTCCTGGCAAGGTCAAAACATAATCCACAAAAGGGAAAAGAGAAATCAAACACGCAAAAGGTGTAAAAAAAAATCGCTAAAATGTTAAAGCCAAAATAAGGCATAAGACTCCCAGGAGATATTGAGACAGTTCCAAAATCATCACTTACTAAGTTTCATTTAACCCAAATCTTCTCTAACCACTAAAAAACTCATACCTAAAGCCATACGCAAAAAAAAAAAAAAAAAAAAACACGCAAATCACACACAGAAACGCGAAACAACCATTCTCCTCTAAAAACGACATAGTACTCAAATGTAAATTGCCAAAGTTTAAATATTCAATACTACTAATCTTATTGTTTTACATAAATAAATCCCGGACGGGCCCCCAAAATGTAACGACATATATACCTTTACCCATTAACCTAATTAATCATTAACTACGTTCTAAAAAGGGGTAAAAAGGGGAAGTCGGTTAAACGTATGTTTACCTTCGCTACATTAATCGAACTAAAAACGACTGGCCCGGGGACTCGCGTCACTTTCACTATTGGGGTGAGCGAGGTTATTAAAATGGTCTAGGGGTATTTTTTATTAAAGTTAGTCTGTCTAGGGGTATGCTTATACTAAAAGATAACAATGGGGTTGAGGTTTGCCAAGTAAAACAAAACATACAAAAATAAAGTATTGGCAACTAGATAGGCAAACCTCAACGTTTTGGGTAAAATTGATGGGAAATGGTCCTTACTTTAAAGAAAATAACAATAGGTAAGAGAGGGAGAGTCGCTAAGCCCAATAAAGATGGTGCCGCGGGACGGCAAGAAGAAAGCGAAGGGGGAACCGTGGCCAGAGGTCCCAGAACGACTTTCTATAGAGAGGGGATCTAGAAAGGGGGTAACCCCATTAACCTGTCAGCTAGACGGCCAGCGTCTAGGCAGGGAAGGGTTGTGGGGATGTTTTCCTGAGAATTTTGAAATGACTCTAAGCATATACCCAGAGTCGTAAAGTTAAGGATGTGAGAAAAGTGAACTAATGTGAATGTTTAAATTAAATATTAAGGCTATTGATTTTATGCGTTACAGATGCCAAGCTTATAATAGGTTTAAGTTCTACGACTTAAGGCGGTACGGCGCGGGAGAATGGGCTTACGATTGGGACTGGTAGCCGGGATAAGGAGCAAATGCCAGCTTGGAGAATAGAGAGAAAAGAGGTCTAAGAGTCGGTTAAAGAACTACTGCATGGATATCACGAGTGACCAGTCAATTTTTGAGAAAAATGCTTTAAGTGAAGAGTAATCACCTTTAAAAAAATTGGGCTTAGGGCGAAAAATGGGGGAGTCACAAGTAAGGGCAAAGGAAAAACTAAGAATAACATGATCACTGGAGCCTAGAGGGGGCAGGGTTTTCAGATTAGAGACAAGATCAGGGTCCGATGAGAATATTAGATCTAGAATATTGTCACGACACCTTGCACGCCATTTCTAGTGGGAGATAACACAAACTGAGTGAGATCATTTTCATTAATACAGTCAAGAAACAGTTGGGTTTGAGTATTGGCACCGATTGCCGTAGAGGAGTTAAGCCAGTCCATAAATGGGTAATTAAAATCGCCGAGGAGAAGGAAGTCAAGGTGATTAATATTACAGTGGGAGCAAAGAGCATTAATTAAGGAGATTACATAAGGATTGTTTGTATAGTTGACATTGTTAGAGCGGTATAATACACAGACAATTGTACTTAAGGCTGGGATAGTAATTTGTACCGCGATAGATTCAATACCATGGAGGTCGGTTCCGGCCAGACAGCCTATACACTCTCGTAACATAATGTCAAAAATACAGTAGTTTTTGCGGTTTATTTGACAGTTAGCTGCAGTTTCCGGTAAAAAAAAACACATTTTTCTGTAATGTAAACAAGAGCATACTGTTTTTCGGAATAACGGCAATTTAGATTCAAAGTAAGAGATAAGTGGGTCTGTATACCGATAAGGGGCACCTGCGGGCGGGGGAAACGGGCCCCTATAGGGGCCCCCATTTTGCGTACATTTTCGGCAGGTCAAAAGGTTAGGTCAAAAGGTTAGCTGTTTTACGAGGTTGATTTACGATGTTAGGTCAATAGGTTATCTGCCCCTATGGACACGATGCAAACAGCCGTTAAATAAGAGTGAAACAGGCCCCTGTAGGGGCCCCATTTTGCGTACATTTTCGGCGGGGTCCAAAGGTTAGATGATTTACGATGTTATAACCCATAAAACCCAGGTGCTAACCCATTATAGGTCAATAGGTTATCTCCCCCTATGGTGGTGACACGATGTTATGCAAACAGCCGGCCCGTCATAGTTAATAGCTGGAGGCACCCCATTTTAGGTCAAAAGGTTAGCTGATTTACGATGTTATAACCCATAAAACCCAGGTGTTAACCATTTTAGGTCAATAGGTTATCTGCCCCTATGGCGATGAAACGATGTTATGCAAACAGCCTACCCGTCATAGTTAATGTCGGGCACAATTCGAGTTGGTTTTCGCCGACAAACACTTTCGGGCCCCTAAGGGTAGCGTAAAATAGCGGGCGGTCATCGGTAAAAGTGTTTTGGAAAAAAAGAGCAGAGTGTATACAAATTATAAGGTTTTATTTAGATATTCAAAGTTACAGTACATTAAGCGGATGAAAACGTTTAAAGATAAAACAATTTATTTTTAATATATTTATGGTGTGTAGATACCATATTAAACAAATTGTAAAAGTTAAATACACAAAACATATTTTGGTTTGCCACTGTTTCTTTAAAATCGTCAATAATTTTAAATGCTGTTACGTAATTGGACGCGTAGCGGACAACGGTATCATACCTTTCATGTTCATCCGATAGAAATAAATTGTTGGGTGCACATGGTTCTTTATACAATATTTCGTAAATTTTACGATAATTATCGGTTATAACGTAACCCATTAATTCAAAGAGTTTTTGGTTCACTTTAAGGAGTTGAATGTGCGAATTAATGAAATATTTGAGTCGGTCCAATTCTCGAGTTTCCGGCGCTTTGATTACGACCGACGCTTCGGATATCGTACTTTGCAAGGTTAATTCTTTTTGGTCAGACATGGCGGCGGTCACTAGCGCATCAGATAGCGGGAACGGTGATCGAAAGGGCAACAGTTGGGGATCATTTATTTGTTCCCAGTGGCCGTATAAATCATCCCAGGCGCGCGAAGACATTTCAAAGACCTGGTGTGTGATTTTATTGCATAGAGCTACAGATATATCGAGCTCAGACGTAAAACCCGTAGTAACGAAAAGCTCGGATGAAAGTGAATACCGAGGGTTAACTTTCCGCTGAGTCGGATCAAATTTAGACATTTTAGTGGGCCCAGGAACGTTATCTACACAGCTTCGTTTAGACATGATGCTCGAGAAACGGTTTGTAGTGTACTGCCGATGGATGACGGGGATGAATCCCTTATATAGCGATAATAATTTGATGACGTAATCAGGATGATGTAATGGGTTGACTCAATGACTCACGCGATTAGTCAAATTTTGCGGTGTTATGTGTATAGCGACGGCCATATTGGTAAACCAAAGAGATAGAAATTCTACAAGTCCCATTAAAAGTAAAATCAACGCGATTAGTAATGCGTTTTTAGGATTGTTCGCGATAAGGCGAGTAACGGGAAAGGCGGGATCGTCCCTATTCGGTAGGGCTGGTGGAATCATCTGACATGATGTTATGCAAACAGCCAGTAGCTATAAACCCGAGTAATGGGCCCCCTACGGCATCTGTCAAGCACTTTTTTCCACGTGCGAGTGGTGTTATGAAATAAATCCAAATAGTTCAATGGGTCGAGCCTTTTGTGTATCTATTCATAACTATTTTCACCGACAAACACTTTCCCCGTGTAACATTATTTTCAAACACTTTTACGATGCGCAAAGCTATCCGTCTTACGGAATATCGGCCCTAAGGGGTAAAGGGTAGATAGAGGATGGCCCTTGCCCCCAGCGCGTAAAATAGACACAGCGGGTGTCCCCTCTCGCTATCTAAAAGTGTCGTTTTTACATCAGGTGTGGATTCTTCGCGCTAAAATGGTTATAACAAACGATTGTTCCCACCAAAAATGTAAAATCCATCTCCGCTGTTCTCGGATGAGGACGTAGCCATTTAAGTTTTTATCAATTTTTATATTTTTAGCTTGGCGATGTATTCCAAAATTAAATGGTAACCACGTATGCGTTACAATTTCAAGATGCAAGATACTCGAGAATGGTAAAATAGTCTATATTTAAAGTTAAAATGCGAAAACTATATTTGTATAGTCGAAATTTATTTTAACGTATTAAAATAAAAATTCATCTTTCTGACAAGAGTCTTACCCATCATACATACACCATCTAATCTGGAATCTATGTTTAACAATTGGAGGAATTCGTGTTTACGATAGGCTCTTTTTTAACGTAACTTAGTACATTAATTGAGTATTTTGAAATATTTTAATATCGGAATTTTTTTTGATGTATTAAAAGTAGAGTTAAGATGCTTTTATAGTATTTTCTATGTATTAGCATATCTGAACTTGCGGTTCAATTTTGGGTACATGGACCACTTACACGCTAATGATATTCAAATTAAGTTTAAAAATATTTCCATTTGAACGAGTCCCTCTTTTTATATCAGCAAAGTACTGAACGATTCTATCTTATGGATTTAAATAGTTCTAACAATAGTACAACTACAACATTTGAGAAAGACACTTTTCCCCATTGTGAAAGTGGAATACAAAATAAGAATCACTTCAATTTAAAACGCACTTTAAATTTAAGTATAGACTATTTTACCATTCTCGAGTAACTCTTCTTTTCTTTAAAAGCTGAAGAAATATTAGAAACGACATCAGTGATCAATTAATTGTTTCCGAGTATGACAGACGATTTTTGATATTAAAGAGTCATTTTTCAAAAGTAAGATTGTTTTCGGTTATTTTTTTTTAAAGCTAGCTTAGAAATCACATTATTTTTATATATAATTATTTAGTTGTAATGTTAATTCTTAATTACTGGTAGCCTTCACTAGAAACTATTATAAGAATTATATATGAATTTATAACCAAGCGTGTATTTACCACTAGTGAATGCAATATCAGTCGAAGAATTGAAGAAAGACGGAATCACGTCATTATTAAGAACTGGTGACTACTTCTGTATATATTGTGACGGTTCAGTTTTTCATGTTCCAACTGTCGGACGGCTAGCATGGTACTGTGACGGATACTCAATCTGTTTGAAGTACCGTAAAGCTGTTTATTTCCAATCAAAAAGAATTCTAAGCATAAGAATTCCTCCAGGTGTATTAAAAGCGTTACCACGCATATATTTGTGTTTAAATTGTGATATGTTGGGCACTAAGAGAGCAGCCAATTTGTCATATTGCGAAGTAACTGGTGGATGTTGTGTATTTCCAAAAATTAAAAAATAATAATAGTATGTGTGTGTTTTTCTATTATTTTTCCACCTATATTTGGCGTATTGAAAGCTATTTTAACGTATTGAACGTAGAGTCAGGGGTTTTTATAGTATTTTACTACCTATATTTACATTTTGGAAAGCTATTTAAACGTATTGAGCGTACAGAGTATTTTGCATTATTTATGGTAATAAAAGGTAATTATTGTAGAAAATAAAAGATATTTTAATTAAAACATTTCGGTGATCTATTCCAAAATTAAATGGTAACCCCGTATGCGTAACAATTTCAATATGCAAGATACTCGAGAATGGTAAAATAGTCTATATTTAAAGTTAAAAATGCGAAAACTATATTTGTAGTGTTCAATTTAAAAGAAAATTACTTCAGCTTTTAAATAAGATTTTTTTTCTGTATCTACCCTATATCATTTACATATTATTTTTTTATTCTAATTTAACCATAACTTTAAAAACGTTGCACGTCTGAATAGCTGTGTAGAGTACTATTAACAGAGATAAATATTTCTGGGTTCAGTTAATGTGATGATTCGAGTGAAAAATTTGAATATGTTAAAGTTATTGGATTGAAGGAAACTTCAGTGTTTTCAGAGTGATAATTAAGGGAAGTTGCCGTACAATATAGTTGAAAATTATCTTTTTAAGTCTGTGTCCACCCATTGATTATATTAGGAAGTGAAAAAATTTCATTTAGCAAGCTTTTCTTCAATTTCGGTATCCACCCTGTATCATTTAAAAGCTCAAGCATTGTTTTTATCAAGTTAATTTCAAAAATATCTTAAAACAAGCTTCCCTAAGTCTGACTAGCTCTGTAGGGTAATAATAAAATAGCTAAATATTTTTTGGGTTTAATACTTGTGATGCTTAGTGAAAATTTTCCATATATTACAGTATTAGGTTGGCTAATTATTTTTTTCACCTGCTACCATTCTCAAAGGGTGAACATAGAATAACAAAGATAATTGTCCAATATATTTAAAGCCAACTTTCCTTACATTTCACTATGAAAACACTGAAGCTTCTTTCAATGCGATAACTTTATTACATGCATTTTTTTCCAGAATTACAATTATTGAATCGAAAAAAATATGGAACCACCCTAGAATTAACCAACACAGGTATTCAGAAGAGATGGTGTTCAATTTAAAAAAAATTACTTTTTTTGGATCCACCCTATATCAGTTATATAAAACCTGAAATTATTTATTTTTTTGAATTCTAATTTAACCATCACTTTAAAAACGGTAACTTCCCTTAAATTTCAAACTGAAAACACTAAAGTTTCATGCAATCCAATAACTTTGACTTTTGAAATTTTTTCACTCAGAATTATCACATTAAATGGGAGCCACTCTGTATCGTAAAATTAAAAGCTCAAGCAATATTTTTTCCAAATTCATTTTTAACTTATCTTAAAACACGCTTCCCTAAGTCTGACTAGCTCTGTAGGTTAATAATAAAATAGCTAAATATTTTTTGGATTCAATAATTTTGATTCTGAGTGAAATATTTGCATATATTACAGTATTAGTTTGACTAATTAATTTTTTTTTCATCTGCTACCATACTCAATGGGTGAACATAGAATAATAAAGGTAATTTTCCAATATATTTAAAGCCAACTTCCCTTACATTTCACTATGAAAACACTGAAGCTTCTTTCAATGCGATAACTTTATTACATGCATTTTTTTTCCAGAATTACGATTATGGAATCGAAAAAAAATATGTGACCACCTTAGAATTACCCAACACAGGTATTCAGAAGAGATGGTGTTCAATTTAAAAAAATTACTTTTTTTGGATCCACCCTATATCAGTTATAAAAAACCTGAAATTATTTATTTTTTTGAATTCTAATTTAACCATCACTTTAATAACGGTAACTTCCCTTAAATTTCAAACTTAAAACACTAAAGTTTCATGCAATCCAATAACTTTGACTTTTGAAAATTTTTCACTCAGAATCATCACATTAAATGGGAGCCACTCTGTATCGTAAAATTAAAAGCTCAAGCAATTTTTTTTCCAAATTCATTTTTAACTTATCTTAAAACACGCTTCCCTAAGTCTGACTAGCTCTGTAGGTTAATAATAAAATAGCTAAATATTTTTTGGATTCAATAATTTTGATTCTGAGTGAAATATTTGCATATATTACAGTATTAGTTTGACTAATTAATTTTTTTTTCATCTGCTACCATACTCAATGGTTGAACATAGAATAATAAAGGTAATTTTCCACTATATTTAAAGCCAACTTCCCTTACATTTCACTATGAAAACACTGAAGCTTCTTTCAATGCGATAACTTTATTACATGCATTTTTTTCCCAGAATTACGATTATGGAATCGAAAAAAAATGTTTCTCAGTTTACTGTTACAGTTTCAAGGCTCAAATTTAAGGGAAGGGTTTTAAAATATATAAAAGGTGAGGAAAATCGATGGAAATTATATTTTAGAAATATATTCCGCTTTTGAAAATTCCAAAAACAAAACTCTTTAAACCTAAAACATTTTCAATATCTGCGCCTTCATTGATCTCAACTACTCCCCCTTAATTCAACCTTTCAACTGCTTTGATAAAACCATTTTTTATTTAATAAGAATACACCATCACAAAAACAGCTGATTACAAACGCCCTTGTTTTATAGTTTAGAGAAAGGATATTTATTTTCATTGTAATACTGCAGTATATATTTAAAGTCCAAATAGAGCCCAGACGCTTGGGATTACAGGAAAACGCCACTACTCCCGGCATAGTCTATCTATATTATTTATATGAATTTTTTTATAGAACAATCGAAGGCAGTACTGTTGTCATAGAATTTGCACCGCTAGGTGGCGCAGAGGTAAATGTATCTTTGAGCAGGGAGTAAATTAAATGCCCGGAGGGGCGCGTCGCGGTTAATTTAAAAATCAAATGAAAACATAGATTTAAGTGTTAATTTGAATTTGAAACATGGATTTGAGTGTTTTGACGTCATAGAATATTCGTTGTTAAAGTAACGTAGAATGGAAATATTTTTAAACTTTATTTTAATATCATTGTAGTACTTAAATATGCTGGGCACTTGACCCTATATCACGAGTATTTCTTAAAACGACTATACATCTAAACTCTACTTTTAACGCGGCAAAATACAATTCCGATATTCAAATATTTAAAAATACTTAATGAAAAGAGACTTTAACCGTTTTTAAAATTCACAATATATTTATGCCATCCCGATTCTCTTTGAGCTACGGAATGATATTTCTGGGTTTAAACCCCCCCCCCCCAAAATGACGTAATCTATAAAAATGACGTAATCTATAAAAATGACGTAATTTAAAAATGACTCACTAAAGATGACGTAATCTACACCATGAAACGTAAAGATTACGTAGATGCGTTGTGGTTTTCATAAGCCAGCCGCTATGGGAAAGAGGAAGATGTCTCCGCTTAGTGTACCCAAGAAATGCTGGATATGCGCGGAAATATACGGGTCCGTGAGAGGTTTCAAACAACATTTAATGACACATTTATCGTGTAATACAATGAAAGAAGATTCGGATCTGGCGTGTGATTGTGATGCGAGTGAATCGCTCCATTACACGGAGGCCGAGGAAATGTCAGATGATAAAATTATCGATTATCTTAACGAACTTATTGGGGAATGTAAAAAGCGCGGTGCCACAATGGAATCAATCGAGTCAACTACATCTAACCTGCCAGCCGAATTAAAAATGCCGACTGAAAAGGAAATGGCTGCTCTGATTTATTTTCAAGAATATTGTAAAACTAATCAAATTCATAATATTAAAACCGCTGTAAAGAAAATGTGAATAAACGTTTTTATATTGAATACATTGTTATTTTTAAAGGTGACCGTATAAAATAATTTTTACATTTGGGTAAATTGACACTTAATATTTTTAAAATACGTTTATAATATTTTTCCAACGTGGGCGAATGAATGGACACAATGAACTATTAATTACGTAATCTAAAAAATGACGCGAGCAATGAGAAATAACGAGTCGGATTTATAAGATAATAAAAAATATTTATTTTATAAGATGATATATTACAAAAATTATTTTTCTTTTACGAGTCAAATAAAAATATTATAGTGCGATACAAAAAAAAATTAAAATGGACATCGTATTTGGTTGTCTATTTCAGCGCGGTTCTGGGTAATCCAGTCGGCGAAAAGTAGACTTCGTTCCAAAGAACACGGTTGTCGGGTGTTTAGAGTTTGATGTCGGAATAGACATTTTACTGGCGGGGGCGTATCAAAAGTCGCAGCTCGGGGACAGTCAAAAGTTTCCAAATCGTATATGGCGGTCTCAATATAATCGGCTAAAAATTTACACTTTACGTCTCCTTTTGTAAAAATCATATCAGCACTCGATACCGCTGATATAAGGCAGGCGGGTAGTTTATAATAGGGGAGATACCCCGCGGTCCAGCAAATACCGTGAAGGTTCCTAGACACCCAGCCGTTTTGTCTTTTAATGGCGTTCGGAAGTTGTTGTACTGGATAGGGTTGTTCGAAAGTCCAAGCTTGAACGGCGGGAGGGGTCGATACTGTTGATATAGCTAGTTCCTTCACGACAATGTCGGGGGGCTCTCCGCCGGAGCGCGAGGCGGATTTTCCTAGTAGAAAGTCAAATTCGACAACGGCCATTCTCGCCATGCCACCGACACGATACTGAGGGTTTAGTTATGAATAAAACGGGGTATAGTCGCGCGACGGGAATTTATACTCCGTTTATGACGACGTAACACTAGCCTTTGAGAAAAAACGCGCGCGGCTAAAGAACAGTAGCATCCACTATATGTATGCATAAATATTTTTTCGTCCCAAAGTTCCCCCCGACCGCGCCCCTCCGAGAAATCCGCGCCCCAGACCGCGCCCCCCCGGGCATTTAATTTACTCCCTGCTCAAAGATACATTTACCTCTGCGCCACCTAGCGGTGCAAATTCTATGACAACAGTACTGCCTTCGATTGTTCTATAAAAAAATTCATATAAATAATATAGATAGACTATGCCGGGAGTAGTGGCGTTTTCCTGTAATCCCAAGCGTCTGGGCTCTATTTGGACTTTAAATATATACTGCAGTATTACAATGAAAATAAATATCCTTTCTCTAAACTATAAAACAAGGGCGTTTGTAATCAGCTGTTTTTGTGATGGTGTATTCTTATTAAATAAAAAATGGTTTTATCAAAGCAGTTGAAAGGTTGAATTAAGGGGGAGTAGTTGAGATCAATGAAGGCGCAGATATTGAAAATGTTTTAGGTTTAAAGAGTTTTGTTTTTGGAATTTTCAAAAGCGGAATATATTTCTAAAATATAATTTCCATCGATTTTCCTCACCTTTTATATATTTTAAAACCCTTCCCTTAAATTTGAGTCTTGAAACTGTAACAGTAAACTGAGAAACATTTTTTTTCGATTCCATAATCGTAATTCTGGGAAAAAAATGCATGTAATAAAGTTATCGCATTGAAAGAAGCTTCAGTGTTTTCATAGTGAAATGTAAGGGAAGTTGGCTTTAAATATAGTGGAAAATTACCTTTATTATTCTATGTTCAACCATTGAGTATGGTAGCAGATGAAAAAAAAATTAATTAGTCAAACTAATACTGTAATATATGCAAATATTTCACTCAGAATCAAAATTATTGAATCCAAAAAATATTTAGCTATTTTATTATTAACCTACAGAGCTAGTCAGACTTAGGGAAGCGTGTTTTAAGATAAGTTAAAAATGAATTTGGAAAAAATATTGCTTGAGCTTTTAATTTTACGATACAGAGTGGCTCCCATTTAATGTGATAATTCTGAGTGAAAAAATTTCAAAAGTCAAAGTTATTGGATTGCATGAAACTTTAGTGTTTTCAGTTTGAAATTTAAGGGAAGTTACCGTTTTTAAAGTGATGGTTAAATTAGAATTCAAAAAAATAAATAATTTCAGGTTTTATATAACTGATATAGGGTGGATCCAAAAAAAGTAATTTTTTTTAAATTGAACACCATCTCTTCTGAATACCTGTGTTGGTTAATTCTAGGGTGGTTCCATATTTTTTTCGATTCAATAATTGTAATTCTGGAAAAAAAATGCATGTAATAAAGTTATCGCATTGAAAGAAGCTTCAGTGTTTTCATAGTGAAATGTAAGGAAAGTTGGCTTTAAATATATTGGACAATTATCTTTGTTATTCTATGTTCACCCGTTGAGAATGGTAGCAGGTGAAAAAAATAATTAGCCAACCTAATACTGTAATATATGGAAAATTTTCACTAAGCATCACAAGTATTAAACCCAAAAAATATTTAGCTATTTTATTATTACCCTACAGAGCTAGTCAGACTTAGGGAAGCTTGTTTTAAGATATTTTTGAAATTAACTTGATAAAAACAATGCTTGAGCTTTTAAATGATACAGGGTGGATACCGAAATTGAAGAAAAGCTTGCTAAATGAAATTTTTTCACTTCCTAATATAATCAATGGGTGGACACAGACTTAAAAAGATAATTTTCAACTATATTGTACGGCAACTTCCCTTAATTATCACTCTGAAAACACTGAAGTTTCCTTCAATCCAATAACTTTAACATATTCAAATTTTTCACTCGAATCATCACATTAACTGAACCCAGAAATATTTATCTCTGTTAATAGTACTCTACACAGCTATTCAGACGTGCAACGTTTTTAAAGTTATGGTTAAATTAGAATAAAAAAATAATATGTAAATGATATAGGGTAGATACAGAAAAAAAATCTTATTTAAAAGCTGAAGTAATTTTCTTTTAAATTGAACACTACAAATATAGTTTTCGCATTTTTAACTTTAAATATAGACTATTTTACCATTCTCGAGTATCTTGCATATTGAAATTGTTACGCATACGGGGTTACCATTTAATTTTGGAATAGATCACCGAAATGTTTTAATTAAAATATCTTTTATTTTCTACAATAATTACCTTTTATTACCATAAATAATGCAAAATACTCTGTACGCTCAATACGTTTAAATAGCTTTCCAAAATGTAAATATAGGTAGTAAAATACTATAAAAACCCCTGACTCTACGTTCAATACGTTAAAATAGCTTTCAATACGCCAAATATAGGTGGAAAAATAATAGAAAAACACACACATACTATTATTATTTTTTAATTTTTGGAAATACACAACATCCACCAGTTACTTCGCAATATGACAAATTGGCTGCTCTCTTAGTGCCCAACATATCACAATTTAAACACAAATATATGCGTGGTAACGCTTTTAATACACCTGGAGGAATTCTTATACTTAGAATTCTTTTTGATTGGAAATAAACAGCTTTACGGTACTTCAAACAGATTGAGTATCCGTCACAGTACCATGCTAGCCGTCCGACAGTTGGAACATGAAAAACTGAACCGTCACAATATATACAGAAGTAGTCACCAGTTCTTAATAATGACGTGATTCCGTCTTTCTTCAATTCTTCGACTGATATTGCATTCACTAGTGGTAAATACACGCTTGGTTATAAATTCATATATAATTCTTATAATAGTTTCTAGTGAAGGCTACCAGTAATTAAGAATTAACATTACAACTAAATAATTATATATAAAAATAATGTGATTTCTAAGCTAGCTTTAAAAAAAAATAACCGAAAACAATCTTACTTTTGAAAAATGACTCTTTAATATCAAAAATCGTCTGTCATACTCGGAAACAATTAATTGATCACTGATGTCGTTTCTAATATTTCTTCAGCTTTTAAAGAAAAGAAGAGTTACTCGAGAATGGTAAAATAGTCTATACTTAAATTTAAAGTGCGTTTTAAATTGAAGTGATTCTTATTTTGTATTCCACTTTCACAATGGGGAAAAGTGTCTTTCTCAAATGTTGTAGTTGTACTATTGTTAGAACTATTTAAATCCATAAGATAGAATCGTTCAGTACTTTGCTGATATAAAAAGAGGGACTCGTTCAAATGGAAATATTTTTAAACTTAATTTGAATATCATTAGCGTGTAAGTGGTCCATGTACCCAAAATTGAACCGCAAGTTCAGATATGCTAATACATAGAAAATACTATAAAAGCATCTTAACTCTACTTTTAATACATCAAAAAAAATTCCGATATTAAAATATTTCAAAATACTCAATTAATGTACTAAGTTACGTTAAAAAAGAGCCTATCGTAAACACGAATTCCTCCAATTGTTAAACATAGATTCCAGATTAGATGGTGTATGTATGATGGGTAAGACTCTTGTCAGAAAGATGAATTTTTATTTTAATACGTTAAAATAAATTTCGACTATACAAATATAGTTTTCGCATTTTAACTTTAAATATAGACTATTTTACCATTCTCGAGTATCTTGCATCTTGAAATTGTAACGCATACGTGGTTACCATTTAATTTTGGAATACATCGCCAAGCTAAAAATATAAAAATTGATAAAAACTTAAATGGCTACGTCCTCATCCGAGAACAGCGGAGATGGATTTTACATTTTTGGTGGGAACAATCGTTTGTTATAACCATTTTAGCGCGAAGAATCCACACCTGATGTAAAAACGACACTTTTAGATAGCGAGAGGGGACACCCGCTGTGTCTATTTTACGCGCTGGGGGCAAGGGCCATCCTCTATCTACCCTTTACCCCTTAGGGCCGATATTCCGTAAGACGGATAGCTTTGCGCATCGTAAAAGTGTTTGAAAATAATGTTACACGGGGAAAGTGTTTGTCGGTGAAAATAGTTATGAATAGATACACAAAAGGCTCGACCCATTGAACTATTTGGATTTATTTCATAACACCACTCGCACGTGGAAAAAAGTGCTTGACAGATGCCGTAGGGGGCCCATTACTCGGGTTTATAGCTACTGGCTGTTTGCATAACATCATGTCAGATGATTCCACCAGCCCTACCGAATAGGGACGATCCCGCCTTTCCCGTTACTCGCCTTATCGCGAACAATCCTAAAAACGCATTACTAATCGCGTTGATTTTACTTTTAATGGGACTTGTAGAATTTCTATCTCTTTGGTTTACCAATATGGCCGTCGCTATACACATAACACCGCAAAATTTGACTAATCGCGTGAGTCATTGAGTCAACCCATTACATCATCCTGATTACGTCATCAAATTATTATCGCTATATAAGGGATTCATCCCCGTCATCCATCGGCAGTACACTACAAACCGTTTCTCGAGCATCATGTCTAAACGAAGCTGTGTAGATAACGTTCCTGGGCCCACTAAAATGTCTAAATTTGATCCGACTCAGCGGAAAGTTAACCCTCGGTATTCACTTTCATCCGAGCTTTTCGTTACTACGGGTTTTACGTCTGAGCTCGATATATCTGTAGCTCTATGCAATAAAATCACACACCAGGTCTTTGAAATGTCTTCGCGCGCCTGGGATGATTTATACGGCCACTGGGAACAAATAAATGATCCCCAACTGTTGCCCTTTCGATCACCGTTCCCGCTATCTGATGCGCTAGTGACCGCCGCCATGTCTGACCAAAAAGAATTAACCTTGCAAAGTACGATATCCGAAGCGTCGGTCGTAATCAAAGCGCCGGAAACTCGAGAATTGGACCGACTCAAATATTTCATTAATTCGCACATTCAACTCCTTAAAGTGAACCAAAAACTCTTTGAATTAATGGGTTACGTTATAACCGATAATTATCGTAAAATTTACGAAATATTGTATAAAGAACCATGTGCACCCAACAATTTATTTCTATCGGATGAACATGAAAGGTATGATACCGTTGTCCGCTACGCGTCCAATTACGTAACAGCATTTAAAATTATTGACGATTTTAAAGAAACAGTGGCCAACCAAAATATGTTTTGTGTATTTAACTTTTACAATTTGTTTAATATGGTATCTACACACCATAAATATATTAAAAATAAATTGTTTTATCTTTAAACGTTTTCATCCGCTTAATGTACTGTAACTTTGAATATCTAAATAAAACCTTATAATTTGTATACACTGCTCTTTTTTTCCAAAACACTTTTACCGATGACCGCCCGCTATTTTACGCTACCCTTAGGGGCCCGAAAGTGTTTGTCGGCGAAAACCAACTCGAATTGTGCCCGACATTAACTATGACGGGTAGGCTGTTTGCATAACATCGTTTCATCGCCATAGGGGCAGATAACCTATTGACCTAAAATGGGTTAACACCTGGGTTTTATGGGTTATAACATCGTAAATCAGCTAACCTTTTGACCTAAAATGGGGTGCCTCCAGCTATTAACTATGACGGGCCGGCTGTTTGCATAACATCGTGTCACCACCATAGGGGGAGATAACCTATTGACCTATAATGGGTTAGCACCTGGGTTTTATGGGTTATAACATCGTAAATCATCTAACCTTTGGACCCCGCCGAAAATGTACGCAAAATGGGGCCCCTACAGGGGCCTGTTTCACTCTTATTTAACGGCTGTTTGCATCGTGTCCATAGGGGCAGATAACCTATTGACCTAACATCGTAAATCAACCTCGTAAAACAGCTAACCTTTTGACCTAACCTTTTGACCTGCCGAAAATGTACGCAAAATGGGGGCCCCTATAGGGGCCCGTTTCCCCCGCCCGCAGGTGCCCCTTATCGGTATACAGACCCACTTATCTCTAAAGTATCTGTAATTACTGTATATTTAAAGGTTCAATACTGTTTAAAAACAGTAAGACGCTGTTTTTCGCATTTTATTTCATCTTGCAATTAAAAAAAACAGAATGTCGCTGTTTTCAGGGAAATCTTTTTACCGCTGTGATATAAACAGCACGTTGTTTTTAATAAAACGGTACGTTGATCTTAATAAAAAAGTTCGTTGCTTTTAATAAAACAGTGCGTTGCTTGTCAGAAAAATTCTACATTACTGTCCATAAAACTGTACGTTGCGTTTCGTAAAACCGTACTTTGCTTGACATTAGACAGCACGTTGTTTTTTGTAAAACAGTACATTGTTTGTCAGAAAACAGCACGTTGCTTTAAATTAAACCGTGCGTTACATTTCATAAAACATTAAGTTGCTTTAAATGAAACTGTACGTTGCTTTAATGGAACTGTACGAGTGTACGTTGCTTTAAATCGAACTGTACGAGTGTACGTTGCTTTAAATGAAAATGTACGTTAATTTAAATGAAAATGTATGTTGCCTTAAATGAAATCTGATGGCGTACTATTCATTTCCCAGGGGTGTCTCCAGACGAACTTTTTTGGGGGGCACCGTATTGGTTTGTTCGTTGGAAAAAAAAGTAAAAAAAAAATAAAAACCTCGAATTCCGTGTGGTAAATATCAATTTCCATGGGCGTTTTTCCCCGATATTCCTTTCCAGAAGCTAGTTTTGCCGCCAGAGGTCGCAACGCTTCCGTTCGTATGTTATAATAAATCGTCGTGTACTAAATTTCTTCAAACTTTATGTTCTCTGGAAAATTGCGAATACGTTGTTTCAATCGAAACAGTATATACAGGGTGTCCACTAAAATGAACCAGGGCGAATATCTCAAAATCTGTTTTAGGTACGATTTTGAAATTTTCAGGTCACATTGAGGATGCAGGGGGAAACCTACTATGAAATTTCGATTACCTTGAACCATGTCTTCAAGGTCATCTCAAAATTACCTCGAGAACCGTTAAGGAGGATTCACACTATACCACTTAATTGTCTACAACTAATTGTAAACAAGAAAATTGTATAGTGTGAACAGAAAAATTGTAGCATTGGTTACAATTTTTTCTGTTCACACTATACAATTTTCTTGTTTACAATTAGTTGGATACAATTAAGTGGCCCAATTAAGTGGTATAGTGTGAATCCTCCTTTAGTGTTAGAAACTTGGTTCCACTTGGAAAAGTGTTCCATGTGTTGTTTTAAGTCTAACTATCTTTGATCTGGTCGAATTTGACCAATAGGAAGCCGAGAAATGTTAGACGGAAAACAAGAAGGTCATTAAGTAGATTTGCCTAGCAAATTTCAGTACTCTAACTTGAGTATCTTTAGAGCTATCAGCTCCCGAATCTCGTCTTCGACACATTATCAACTTAACGACCTTCTTGTTTTTCGTCTAACATTTCTCGGCTTCTTATTGGTCAAATCTGATCAGGTTAAAGTTATTAATACCTAAAACGTCACGTGAAATACGTTTCTAATTGGAACCAAGTTTCTAACACTAACGGTTCTGGAGATACATTTGGGATGACCTTGAAGACATCGTTCAAGGTCATCGACATTTTCATAGCAGGTTTCCCCCTACATCTTCTATGAGACCTGAAAATTTCAAAACCGTACCTAAAACAAATTTAAGATATTCGCCCTGGTTCATTTTTTAGTGGACACCCTGTATAAATGCCATGGAAACATTACGTAGAATCTAACAAAATAAAAAATGGGTGATTCTAAGTATACTGCTATCATATTAATTTCTAGATCATAGACGCTTATTTGTCATGGACCACAACCCTATGGAATTTAAATGTACTAATACGACCTGGTACGTAGCCTCCACTACCGATCGTTCTGTTACTCTCGAACTGTTTGCGTTACAAATCAAACGATACGTCAATCGATAAGACATAATGTCGCCGTTGTTAATCATTATAAAATTGGAGTTTAAGAAGTTGGTCACAGTGGCGTAGACAAGGGGAGGGTTTCCGTGTCCAACCCCCCCCCCCCCTTGGGCCTACCTTTGACTGTACTAAATTTTCACCCCCTTCTTTTCCCCTTCCTTAACATTTACAAACTTTGACTCTCCCCTTGAGGAATTTCTGGCTACGCCACTGGTTGGTAATTTGCCCATTTCAATGATTTTGGCAGAATTCTATTACACTTTGCAGCTACTGAGGCTAGAAGGGTGAATCAATTTTCCCCATTAATATTTAATTTATTTAGTTTTTTACGATTCAGGTGCAACACTTGAGCAGATACAATTTCCTTATACAGGGCTTTTGTTGCTTGGAAAAGTGGCTTATTTCAAAATCTATGTTTTCTAGAAAGATGAAACTTTCAGTGTACGCTCTCTATACCGGGGACACTCAGTAACGAAATTTCATCGAAATTGTAAAACATTTTCACGGTTTTCGTAAATGTGATTTTCATCGCTTGGTGTTACATGAAAATAGTCAATGAGAAACGTTTAGAGTGTCATCGAAAACGTAGAAATATCGCTGGTGCTAAGAAAAAAACCCAAAAAAAAACAATTTTTCATCGAAAAAACGCGACTTGAAAAAGCGATGAGTTGGGCAAGCTAAAAGAAATTTTCTCAATTTCCATTATAATAAGTAAAGTTGGATAATTTTTTTTAACAGTCACAATGTGGAAACCTTTTGTTCAATTCAATAAACAGCACAGTAATATCTAGGAGACAGTGATGGAAGTAGGTGTTAAGCTTACATGATTTAAATTACGTGTGTGAAAAAATATTAGAATTTTCAAGAAAAATAAAATTTTATTAACCAATTACTAACAAAATTTTGTACAGGATGTATGTTTTAACTTGAACTTTTTTCTTAACACACCATCGGATTGTGTGCACCAAAATGTCCATGACATCTTGTTTGCCACATGAGCGTTTTAGGTCTTGAATTTAAACTAGATAACATTTTTTCTCAAGTAATTGAACGATTTAAATCTGACATAGCACGTTTAATTCTATAGTATGAACTAAACATTAGTTAGGAAACCCATGTTAAAAATTGTTTTGTGATCTTCTTTACTGTTTCAATTTCTTCTTTCCGCTTAAAATCGAAAACATTTTTATCAAAATTGCTTGTTCTTTGCTCGTTTTTCTTAGTTCGCTGACAAACATACACAATTCCTAAGTTTCACTTAGTTGAATTTAATCGAAACGCAGTATAATAGGTATTGAAATAAATATTTCATTTCCAATTTAAAATATTAACCTTTGTGACCGATATCACAGTACTTTAATACTACAGTACCACCTAGAACGAAGTTTGCTAAGCGACTACCCGCTTGTAGTACCGCTTAAGTGGGGGGCCTTAGTATTTTCACCCCTATGAGCTGCGCTATACGCGAGTCGCAGCTTAGTGAACATCGCTCTGGGCGGTGCTGTTTTTTTTAACAACCTACGGTAACGTTTAAGACTTAGCCTTGGTTACATTCCTTTTTTACAAGAAGTTTGGCATATTTACATTTCATTGGCTATATTCGGTTTGAAATCTACATACTTATCTTCAATTTAGGTCGATTTGAATTAAAATCAGAAGGTTAAGCCAGGTTTTCATGGTCGATTTTTAGCGGAAATCAAACGGCAGAAGCCGACGCGGAATTTTATTTTTTGGCTTATCTTGTCTTGTCACGTGTGCAGCAATCACCCAATAGCGCGGCGTAAAGTAGTATCTTTTCTTATATATTTTTTTCACCACAGGGGCTACACGTTGATTTTTTTTCAACAATAGACGTCTTCGAGTTATCGACGCTCAACTGTTCCGCTAAATTTCGACCATGAAAACCAGGCTTTAGTTGCTTTGCAGTAACGTAGAAAACTAAAGTTTTAATTGGGTTAATTACGCACTGAAGTTGCATTTGAATTTCGCATCACATTCAACGTATGGCCAAAAGTAAAGATATGCGTGTGACACTTTCAACCTAAAGTCATAATGAACCCAAAAGTCTGAAAAAAGTGTGAAACTTATCGATGCCGTATATACTAGCTGAAAGACCGCAAGAAGTAAAACCACTCATTACATAGTCAAAACCATGTAACTCATTACATAGAGTTAAGACCACGTAACTCATTACTAAGAATTAAAACCACGTAACTCAGTACTAAGAATTAAACCACGTACTTAGCAGTTTCCCCTCAATAAGTACATTCAAGAACCGATCGACGCGACTGAGAACGACCAAACGGGTATCCAGGGCCGTGCTTAGGTGTTCAGCGGCCTTGGGCGAAGCGGTCTTTTTCTATGGGCGAACATATTTTAGTGACCCTCGTATATGTACTTTTCAATGATAAAAGTTTAGCGGCCCTGGGCGGCTGCCCCGCTCACCAACCCGTAAGCACGGCCCTGCGGGTATCGTACGTTTCCAAGACATACTCTTTTTCAAATTTAGTAGGCGGAGCTAATTTAAGGGAGTAGTCGTCGACATCTGTCATTATTGTAACGACTTCGGGGGCGGATCCAGACCATCCAGTAAGGGGAGGGGTGATCATGGGCGCCAGCAGAAATGTTTGTAGGGTATGGGAAAATAACAAGCTAACTAGAATTTGTGTTATAAATTGTCAAAATATTCAACTACAACCAATCAAGGTTTAGATGCTTTACTAGACTAACAACTAAACTATGTAGTCTTCATCAAATAAATATATTTCAATAACTTGAAAAGTTTCTACAATTAATTTTTCAACATTTTCTAAGAAAGGGCGATCGCCCCCATCGCCCACCCCCCATGGATCCGCCACTGAACGACTTTCTCAAAACGTCATCGGTTGTTTCATCTGCTGCCTTAATATAAGTCGGGAGAATGCCGAATGGAGGGAAAAGCACTTAATCACCAGAAAAAATGAGGTTAAATGTGAAATATTTGCACGAAATTAGTATAAATGCCGTAAAAAATAAAATTTTGGACGAAAACAATATTTAATGAACGTTTTTATTGGTGTTTTACTGAAATCTTGGAAAACAACGGCGGCCATGCTTAATGACTCCTCATGAATTATGTTACACTAATGCTAGGTTTCCACTAGCCTTCGTTTTAATTTTTAAGACCAAAAAAAAATTGCACGCGTCAAAGAAGAGCAACGACCGATAAATGCGTTAGTGGAAACCTAGCTTAAGCTTTATTTTAGTATCATTTACCTGCATAGCAGTTGACAACTTCTTTGGTGATGGCACAATTGGAAAATAATATTCCTCAGTCATCGTAATTACTAATGAATAACTTACCGTTTTTCTTGCGGTATACACTAGCTTTACATTGAGATCTGTTAATCCGGAATTAATAATTGCTTTCCTAATAATAATTTCTCTAAATTTGGAGCGAAGCTGAAGTTTGAAAACAATCTGTACTTCCTTCTACACCCGCCATTTTCATGTAAAATCACGTGACAATTAGTTCCGATATCAGTCAATAGAGGGCGACAGAAAAGTTGAAGTGGGCGAGGTTTTCTAAAATAAGTAGTCGGTTTCGCCACTAAAGCCCAAGGCTACGTTTGGTCGTTTTCAGTCGCGTCTATCGGTTCTTGGTACATTTTACGTTTTTTCTATGCGATATGCGTTTTTTAGGTAGACGTTTTTCGTACATAGTTATTGTATTCTAAGTAAGTGTACAGAGTGATTAAAGTGTTACTAACAATACTAACAATTAATATACATATTAAATAAAATATTTCTCATAGTTAATGTACAGGCTGATTAAAATATTGCCCATATTTATTTACAGTGTGATTAAAATATTTATCATAATTGATGTAGAGGGTGATTAAAACTTGCTCATAATTAATGGTACTGGGTGTTTTAAATATTTGTTGTGATTTATGTACAGGAAGGTTTAGTACACGTGGTGATAATTTTCTTGCAATTGTATATTATAGTATGATTGCAAATGTTATTCAAGATTTAATTTCACATGCAAGATCTATTTAATGTATGTACACAGTAGTTAATGACTTGAAATTGAACTATAATATGGAAGATGTACTTAAAAATTGAGATTGTGTGTACTCAGATGTACATAACATCTTAATCTTCAGCTACGTATACCATATTCCTAGAAATTTTGCCACATCTCTTTTAACGTATTAAACCTAAATGTTTGGTATGATAGAAATTTACGTGAACCTAGAATTATTTCGTAAAGAATCAAGCTCCAATTTAATTCAAATTTCTAGTCAACAACAGATGAAAGTAGCTTGTTTTTGTAGGCGACTCTCTGTTTTATGATATACTGCGCATCGACGTGAGCTGAACTTAAACCTGCCAGTTATTTTTTAAAGCTATATTTTTTAAAGTAGATGTAGAAGCCACCTACCTTCTCGCGAGAAATTCTTTTCAGTATTTTAGTCGGTAACTAGCATATTATTTGATAAAAATATAGGGACCCCCTTAAGCCCTGGGGCCCACCTGCTTTGCATGGTCTGCGAGGACCTTTTTTACACCACTGGACGACCTAGATTTACTCTACCCACCTCATCTTTCCTCCGCGATAAACTATAAGCATAAACAACAATATACACAGAAACTATATCAAGAAATTCATCGCTCGAACCAACACTCAAATCTTATCTAGCTCTATTTAACTCTCTATCTATTTTCAAAACTTGACATTTATACGTCAAATACACAGTGGCGTAGTGAGGAGGGTAGGGGCAGACGCCCCGGCCATCGGATTCTAGAAGACGCCCAATAGTAACTGATAATGATTAGGTTTCGTGGCTGCGCAATTCGGGAAGCTAGGGACGTGGCTTGAATTGTAGTATTTTACCCAGGGTGCCAAATATCCTAGCAACACAACTGCAGATACTCTGTTACCGGCCGTTTTAAAAATGATGTTAAAAAACCGTGTGTTCTGTTCGTAAAAGTCGTTTAACAAGTAATCGGCCTACTCATTCAAAGGTTTTGTGTCAAATTTGTCACGTAAAATTTAAATGTATTTTCAAAACTTAATCCAGATGTTTCCTCATTCCGTAAAACGTCAGGGGGTCGTCCAACCACACACCGCGGTATCGGCTCTTAAAGCCTTAGACACCAATAACTCGCTATGTGATTAATCAGAATATGTGAATAAACACGGATGAGATAATTGTCCGGGCTACGCCAACGGGGGGGATATAAGGGTAAAGGGACAGTCGGACAGAACACCTGAGGCGGAAATCTGACAACCACGCGATAAGTGGCGAGCGGTCGTCCTCACGCGGCCTTCCACATTCTGGGATTTCAGGAGTTCGCCACACTCCCGGCTCGGACAACACTCTAAAGCTTGGTTTATACACTAACGTATTTATCGGCTGTAACCTAACTTTGACAAGTGCATTTGTTTTTCGGCCGAAAAAAAAAACCAAAAAAAATGGAACGAACGCTATTGGAAAACTAGCATAAATCTGTTCGCCAAAAATAAAATTTACAGTTAATTTAAGGCTTGTACGAAAAATATTCATATAGCGTGCAGTGAAAATGACGGTTATTTTTTACTTTTAGGTAGGTATATTGAAGATATCCCGCGACTTTACGAAATAGATAAGAAAATCAGATTTTTTACGCTTCTTCAGTGCGCATTAGCTATGTGGCGTTTACGTTGAGTAGCCGCTTTGCCGTTGGCTCACATCCCAAAATAAGTAACCCTCGTTCATAATTTTAGAGGAACAAACAAATATTTGTGTAATATATTCCCTTCGCCATTCCGCTTTGCGAAGTACAAGTGATTACCCGTGAATCATCCGACAAAGCATTGGCCGATTACGGAGACTTTCATCGTGGATACAGTTTACATTTTGATCAATTGTGGTAAGTTAATTTTGATTACATTTAATATTATAATGTTAATGGTATTAGAATCTGGGGTGTGGCGAAAAGTTTTTGGTGGGCCGAGGCGACACAGTGACGTAGCCAGAGGCGTAGCGAGGGGGGGGGGGGCAGGGGGTGCATCCGCGTCGGCACCGTTTTGGCGCCCAAAGTATTAAAACGAATATTGGCTTATATATTTAAATTATTGCTAGGGCATACGGGCAAATTTGAGTTTTGCCCTGGGCGCCAAATAACCGCACTACGCCACTGGACGTAGCCAGAAATTGGTCAAGGAGAGCGGGGGTTCAAGTATTTGAATATTAAAAGGCGGTTGAGAAGGGAGCGGAAATTTATTACAATCATAGGTAGGCTCAAGGGGGGTTGTCACTAACCCCTCTCCATTGTCTTCGTCACTGAGACGAAACGCACTTTGAGCCAAGTCAAGTCGAGAGGGTGCTGACGAGTGCTTTCCGAGTTTGAGGTGCAAGCGGAATTTGGATTACCGAATTGTATAGTCATTGTGTAAATAGTCTTAGTCGATAATTCAAAATATCGGTCAAAACGCCGCCGATCAGTTTAGTAAAATATTTTCGGCGGCGTAATCGTCGGCCATTTTCGGTGTGGAGATACAGGCCGGGAAGGCAGGCAAAACTGCCAGATTTCAATAGACCAAAAACGGCGAACTCTTTCAAATGTTTTCGTTTTTAAAAAACTATACTGAATCATTTGTTTCATTCGACAAAGTCAGATGAATTTAAATAAATATGTACATGAACAAATAAGGTTTGGAAGTGGTACTATTAGGGTGTAAACTTGTGTGTGTTACTCCGTTAGAGTAAAACGATCAGCTCAACAACCTTGGGTTTGGACGAATTGTGGGCAATTTTTATACAAATATATATAATCACAATTGACCTAATAGATATAAGTAGGGCACTGCATATTCCCTCAACGCATTTCTTATTAATATTTTGGCTAGCTTCTAAACTTTGGAACTGTCAGTCATAGATACCCGAAAATCAGTGCCTATACCGATCAAGTAAGCCTTTTAATGTTTAAATTGTACAAATAATGCTTAATTTTGGTAAAATCCGTTATATTGTTGAATCTAAATATACAATTTTATTACTATAAACACTTTCCAGTTTTTTTTGAAGTTTTCGAGACCTAAAAGCGCCTTCACTTTTATTTATTAACCAAAAACCCATTTTAAGACATTTTCTCAACAATTAATCTTCTGATTAGGCAAATACTTTATGACAGAGTACAGACTATCATTATTCAAAACCTGTGCCATACGTCTTTTACCTTACTTTTTACGTATTGCCATCAATAATGTATTTTTAATACCTAGGGATAATTATTATATCGAAACGATCGTCGGTCACTTTGAAAGGCTTTTCCCCCGTCTTGCGCGGAGGGGGGCAAGACCAAAGGAATCTAGCGTCTGTGTCTATTGATGTCATTTTTTTGTAGCTAATAGAATACCCGAACGATTTGATTTATATTAAACGGTGTAGTGTAGTAGTAGTGTAGTAGTAGTATAGTTTGGATATTTATTGATTTTGAAAATATGTTTCAACCAAAGCACGTCGGCCCTACCCGATGGACCCCTTCGGGACCGGAGGCCCCGCTGAAGCCCTAGGCCCGCGGCATTTACCACCCACGCCGCCCTGTAGCTACGCCACTGAATCTCCCTAGGTATAAATAAATACATTATTGGCCATTCTGTCATATTTAATAAAATTATTCAAAACGGCTTTTGACACTTACACGACTTAAAGCTGTTTACAATGCATTTTGCTTAGTGGCGTAGGAAGGGGGTTACAGGGGTTCAATGTGCATTGGTTAGAATCATGGGAGTGATCTGCCCCTCGTTTTAACCCTGTATGTCATTGGGAAAAGAACAACTTGAAGAACGGTTTTAATTCATTTTAAATAAATATTTGAAGTCAAGACTTCTAAATGAAGTATTCTAGTGCGGTTTTATATGTCAAAGGCAATTTGACTTAACCCTTTAGTGATAACTTGGGTAGTAGCTTAGCTGATTCGGTGATACCTGAGGTTCTATTCCCTTCAAATTACTCTTGGTTCAGTTTTAAAGGTTTTGTGGAACTATCACTTTTAATACGTTTTAATCATTATGATCTTTTTAAATTAAGGTACGCTGCAAAAATCAATCCATCGGACAAAAAGGGTAGTAAAAAGCCTCAAACCCAAAAGTGCTATCATTAATTAATAAAATAGCAAACTATGACTGGTCCAACGTGAGGTGAGATTTTACAAATACGTCGGCTGTTTTTCGTGAAAATACCATTTTTTGACAATTGTTTCTTTACAGTGATGTTGAAGGTGAAGAAGATTAAAAAATAAAATTTAAATAAAATTATTATTTTTAACGGGTTTTAAGGAAAGGCCTAGACTTCAAATAAAAATATTTGCCGTAGTTGAAATTGTATTTGTGATAGTCATATAATTTTTCTATGAACCTTTTCCTTATTTTGAAATAGCTTAATGTACAAATTTAAAGGGCAAAATAAACAACATCAAATTAAGCTTTCACAAACAGTTTTTTCTTAGATAGTAAGTGAATTAACTTATTAAAGACTGTAGTATTAGAGTATATTGCGACGTTCAATAAGGTTGAGGAAAGAGAAATAGGCCTGGCCAAGGATAAGCAAGATTATAGAGCGATTTTATAGATAACCAGAATTATAGATAAGGTCTCGCATTTTTTATAGATAAGCAAAATTATGGAGCGATTTTTATAGAGCCACCGAATTTATAGATCCAAAATTATGGAGCGATTTTTATAGATACTTAACCCCGCCTTTTTTCCTTGCCTCCAGCGTTTTTTCAGAGCCTCATTCACCACCCGTCCTTTTATGGATACTTACAATGACCGTTCAAGCCGCTGACTTCTACGCCCCAGGGGTCCCCCTTTTTTTCCGACAATAGCAAGCCAAGAATGTTGCTCGCTCTTTTTTCGTAGGAATAAGTCTCTTTCACGACCCCCGTTCAATTGCCTAATATTAGTTGAATAACAAGACACATATTTTTTCATTTTTTTATTTTTAATTTTGATAATACACCAGACTAGGTAACTGAGTAAAACACAAGAAGAACAAGTTATACGCTTGAAGAGCAGATGTCAGGTTACGCCTCTCAATTAGATTAGTATAGTCACTTATAATGGTAAATGGACTCGAATAACAACCAAATTTACGCATTACGTCTGGAAATATATCAGAATCTCCTTGACCGAAATGGATCTCTTCAAAATCTTCACTGTCAGGGTAGCCGGCAACGCGTTGAACGTGAAGTTTGAGAACTTCGAACATCGCTTCAATACAGGGCCTCTCCTTCTCAATTTCAGTCAAATGTTTGTCGACGGCGTGGATACATAAATTTAAAGCTAGGATACCCACTTCGCCAAGTTGGAATTCCTCTTTTTTCCCGAAACTTTTATACGCCAAAAGAGTAACGTTCCCTTTACTAGCTAAAAGTTCAAAAGTATGACCCCCAATTTTGGCAAGCTCGAGACTAAATTTATTTTTCTCAACTTCTCTAGTATGTGATTCAATGAGATACCAATTTTGATACATCTTATTAAAAGCTACAGGCGGGAGGCATATCGAGGATTGGAAAGTAACGTCGTTGAAAAAGAATATTTCCAGGTCCTCACCTTTAAAACCAATTGATAGACACGAATTTTTTCCTAAACGCCAGCGAAAATTGATTTTCCGCTGAAAGTTAGCATCTTGTTTCCTGCTACCCAAATCGTAAGACATCTTAACGCTTCGAAACCCGAATACGAAATGACGCAAACCCGAGAGCTCCCCCGGTATTAATATCCCTCGGATGACTCATACACCCCGGGGAAAAAAATTATCGCGTCTGGGCAAGATTTTTTATTAAGTAAATTCCGGAATATTCTGCTGAAATTTCAAAAAAATAATCTAACATAAGTACTAAAGGGGTTTCTAACTATATTAGGGGGCTTCTTTTTTACCCTTCCATCACTGATTGTATCAAAAAAAATTATAGGTGGAATAAGAACGAGTATTTGTTTTTTTTTAAATTTTACCTGGAAAAAAGAAATAGGTTTTAATAAAATTTCCGGAGCACCGATTAAAAAGTAAGACATACTCAAGACATTAATCGGCCCCATCGACCAGCGCCGCGGCTAATACGGCCTGGACCGCGTCCACGACCACGTCTGGTAACCCCGCGGTAGGCTAAAGAAATATTATTTTCATTATTATTAATATTATTATTTTAGATTAGTTAAATTTCTTCTTACGCAACGACGATTGCGGAATATCCCCCGCCCAGCGGGGAGTTGACAGCCGCTAACGATAAAAATATATTTAAAAAAATAACCGAAATTTTATAGGATAATAACTTACGGATCGGGTATGACTAATGAAAATCATATTTTTTAAGAAATGTAAAAAAATTAGACCAAATGCGACTAACGCTTCTCCGATGGGGGCATTAGTTAGGCTACGCGCCAGCCAGTACCGCATTATACCCATTCCTCTTCGACCTCCAGCGGGGCTATGATATTTCATATTTTTAAAAGAATTGTAAAAAAAATTGACTAATTTCAACTTACACTACTGGCGGAATGGGGGGAGGGGGGGTGACATTTCCCGCGGAATGCGCTCGGTCTTCTTCGGGACTAACGAAAATCATTTTTTAAGAAATGTAAAATAAAAAATAGGCCAAATTTTAGCTTACATTGACTCTAGCTCCTCGTCTTGAGATGACATTTTTGGAAATGAAGCCAGAGAATTCTAGCACTCGCGGTCAAAAAAGATGACAATGAGCAAGTCGAGAGAAGGGGGGTGCCCGCAGGGGTTGAATCACCCGCACCTGCAAGTAGAAACTGCCGCGGGCCAAACGGCGAGGGGACAATACCCGACTTCTTTTCCATAGAAAGGAGTAAAACGGTGAAAATAGATGACAAAAAATAAGCTTACTGGGAATTATTTAAAAGACACTTTTCGAAAAAACATTTTTTATTCGGGAAAAATATAAAAATATACAAGAAAATATATAATAAAGTTTTTTTAAATCCAGGGAGGCGTATGGCACGCCATCCAGGACAAAATTCGCAGAAAATATAGGGCTACCTTTTAGAAATATAGGCCTACCCTCAGAAATATAGGCCTACCCTCAGAAATATAGCGCTACCTTTTAGAAATATAGGGCTACCTTTTAGAAATATAGGCCTACCTTTAGAAATATACGGCCACCTTTTAGAAATATAGGTCTACCTTCTTTTAAAATATAGACCTACCTTCAGAAATATAGGGCTACCTTGTTTAAAAATATAGGGCTACCTTGTATAAAAATATAGGCCTACCTTGTTAAAAAATATAGGGCTACTTTGTTTAAAAATATAGGCCTACTTTGTTTAAAAATATAGGCCTACCTTCGTTAAAAATATAGGCCTAACTTGAATAAAAATATAGGCCTACTTTGTTTAAAAATATAGGCCTAACTTGTATAAAAATATAGGCCTACCTTCGTTAAAAATATAGGACTACCTTCGTTAAAAATATAGGACTACCTTCGTTAAAAATATAGGGCTACCTTCTTTAAAAATATGGAGTTGTCTTTTCGGTCGCTCAAAGCGGCACATCGCAAAATCTCAGAATATAATAAACTATAGTAGGATTCAACGTTCGTCAACACTTGTATTTCTGTGAAATTAAAAAATTTAATTATAAACGTGACTTTTCTGCTCTTTAATACTTCATTTAATTTAGCAGTTGATGTTATTTGAAATTATCAGCTTCAGCTATCTTGTCTGTTTGCCATTGATGGAGATACTCGAGATGAAACTTACTCAAATCCAGCTGTTTCTTGTTCCTCAATCTTGATTTTAATAAATTCAGACAAAATATTTTTCAATATGAAACTCTTCAGCAGCTAAACTGCTTTGAGCTAAACAATATAATAATTTTAATAAATGCTAGTTCTTCGTACGAAATCACAATTATTGAACCAAAAACATATATGTGCACCTTAAGCAGAGTCATAAAGGTTTTATGCAGGTTCTTACAACAGTAGTGATCAAAATACAATTGCCATTTGTTTTAGCAAAAACGTTTCAATGGATAATTAAATTTCAAACTAAAAGTTTTGAAAAAAAATTGAAATTTTAAACCCACTACCTTACTCAATGGGTGACCACAGACTAATTAATATAAATTTCGAAGGTATTTAAATGAAACGTCTCTTACATTTCACCCAGAATCACATTTATTGAATCCAAAAATGTTTCCAATTCTTCAGACTTGGGCAAGGTTGTTTTAAGTGGTGTTTAAAAAAAATGAACTTCAACTTTTAAAATAAGTGAAATATGGGTATACACCCTATATAACTTATTTAAAAGATGGGTACCATGTAGCCCCCTTGAAATTGGATAGGGGCGCCAAACTGGTTTGAAAAGGGTGCCAAATGGTTTTAGAAGGGGTGCAAACAGCCTGTCGATGAGGGGGGCGAAAAAATGAGCATTCAAGCTGTACTCCCTTAATCCAAAACGTTCCTACGCGCCTGGTCGTTAATTTTTATACAAAAAGACAGAATATATTATAAAGAATGAGAAAAAAATAATATTCTTTAAGAATATTTTTGCAAGTTTCATTTATTTAAAGATAAGTTTGCAAAATGGCGTCTTTTAGCAAATGATACATTTTACACAGTTGTTTGTGGGTACTACAACCAAAAAATTATGTGATCACAAAAAAATAAGAAATTTATAATTTATGAAGTGCTTCTTGTCTTCTTGAAATGGGTTTCAGATATTATGAAACAATGGGGAAAACATTTTTGAAAATTATGTATTTTTCTAAAATGGTTTTACAATGTTAGAATTAAATTAGTCTATTTTTAAACGCGAATAATTTTCATTTATTTTTTTTTATTTAATATATTTTTTACAGGGCAAATGTATAAAGTAATTTTGAAAAGGGGTATTACTAAAATTAATTTTGTTCATAAAAAAATTAGAAAATTATTATTTATGAAGTACTACTTGTCTTCTTGAAATTAAGCATTCTAAAATATTTTTAAGGCGACTTATATAGTTAAAAAAAATTCAAGTTAAATTTTAACACGGAAAATTTATAATGTAATATTAGAAAAAGGAGTATTGGACAATATTGAAACAATAGCAGTAATATGGAAATGTTTTAAATGAATTTAAACACTTTTTTGGTATGTAGTGATTTAATTTGGCGGACGTAGACTTTTACCGAAACAAAATTTAAATGAAAAGCTTCGTCCAAAGACGCAAAGCACTGCTGAAAGATAGGATTTGAATCATCTGACTTTCGCCATAAGTTTGAGAGTTCTAGTTTATTTGTTTAAAGACGGTTTTGAAATAAGTTTATTTTATTTAAATTAAAGACTGAATATAGCATGGAATTACTATATTTAGTAAAAAACGTAATGATCGATAGGTGTAATGGGTGAGATTTAGGAAGGTAACTTGACCAAAGTGTTGAATGTGGCGTTAGCTACAATGGTATTAAATCTTTTTACGCTGTCTTCTCATTTAAAGTTGTTCATTACCAAAACCTCGGTTCAGGAAAAAATTTACAGCTCTACAATAATGTTCAATACCATGATTTCCGTCATCCATAGTTGGTGTTATTAAATTTAACAGTTCTTGGTACACCTCATTTACAGGATGAAAAATGCACTCCGGTATAACTATATTATTGTCAGTTTCTATTGGAAAATTTTCGACTTCTTCCACTCCGTACAAAATAGGATTATTTTCATATTCGTCATTTTCCGCGTCTTCATGTATTCTGGACATTCTTGAGATAGTCCATAATTGTAAGGGGGTACTCGAATGTTCAGTTCGAAGCGAATGATGATTCCACGATTGTCTTAAAGATTCGAGAGATGCCGTTATTCTTGGAAGGAATATAAAATGCAAACAGAACATGTGCATTTCGTTGTCTCTATCCAACATATTACTTTCTTCCAAAAAGAAAAATATTCCGCGGAAATAGGACGAGACTAGCCTATTTACCTCCCTCCATAACCTCTCGATCCTTTGGTTGTGAACCGACAATCCTGTTATAAAGCTCCCACGGTCGAGTCCTCTGTTGTCCAGCATAAACCTTGCTACTTCTACATTTTCTGTGCCCATGTCACCACGAACTCTCGATGGGACACCATATTCCTCAACGCCGTTTTGAAACAGAAGCAAAACGCTGTCGGCTCGGTTGTTGTTCAAGCAATGAAGGTAGACTATACACCTAGTATAACCGTCTATGCAACCGTGTACCACGAAATTCCACGAAATCATTTTGTGGTTGCTATCCATGTGCCTGCCAAATTACAACAATATGAGATCACTATACTGACATCGGTAAATAACTTGCTTTCTATCGATTTCTACGTGAAAAATAAGTATAAGATTTTTCCCGATTAAACTCAAATTTTAATTAATTTAAAACTTAGCGCAAAACTGGGTTTAGCAGACGACGGCGGTTTTGACATGGAGATGAGAATCAATCCAATAGACGCCAAAAGAAATTATTCGCTCCAAAATAAAAACCGTCAAAAGGAAGGGTTTTTAAATTAAAAACGCGTGAATCTCGATGATATCGGCCATTTTTTCGTCGCACGTGTAATTATTTATTCTGATAATAAAATAGAATCACGTGGGCTTAGCAATATTTATCTGCATTTGTCTTAGCCAATAAGATTATCCCTTCCGAGCAAGCACGCGCCAATTTACACAATGAACCGATGAAGATTTTCAAATCAATTTCTTTTAAGATCTATTGACGGCTTTTAAAATTCATTTTGCGCGGGAAAATACCTCTACATGTTATGGTCAAAAAAGCACGCAAAAAAGGCTGTGTGCCCAAGACATGTACCTGTAGTGTCGCGCGCTAAAACGTAATTTCTAAATCCGTCAATTAGAAATTGTATTTTCCATAGCACTTCTCGAAGGCTGAGCGCACGCGCTTTGAAATGAAATATAATTTCGCGCACTGCTCGTAGTTATTTCACGAGCGAGAATCAAACCGCTCGACCTTTTCATTTCAAAGCGCGTGCCACATAGGGTTTTTCTAACTGTTTCTAATGAGCTTCTTATCAAGCAGACGACACTGTGACGTCATAGGCACAAGAAATAGTGCCCCAAATGACCACAGTAGGTGGTTTTTTTTCGCTTGTCCGAGGACAAAAAGTGTAAACTTTTTACCCTAAGACGTTTTATTCGCCTGTTCTCGGGGTAAGATTTACCCTGTCCCGAATTTTGTTCGCTTGTTCCAGAGCTCTAAGGTTACACTTTTTACTCCTCCTCGAAAGGAGGTGTAGAGGGAGTAATCAAGCTTTGTCGTCTGCTTAAACGAAAACATGACTCGTTTAGACCTCTTCACACGAGGCAAGCTTTTTGTAAATAACCTTTAACCTTTGACTACTCCCTTCTTTCTCCAACTCGTTTTTTTTTCGTCAAGACAGAATCGAAGTAAAATGACGTCATATGGCTACACTTTTTAACCTGCTCAAAAAACCCAGAACAGGCGAAAAAAACCCACCTAATAAGAAACAATTCAGTGAGACAAAGCGCGCACGGTTAGAAAAAAAAATGATTTGATTATAAACCCCCAAGGGATTTAAAAAAATTCCAAAACCCCCAAAAACCCTATAACGGAAATTTTGAAACCCACTAGCTTAAAGATAAATATAAACCAATAGAAACCCATAAAAACTTCGTAGGTATTAAAACAAAACCCTGTAGATGCAGGGTTTATATTTAAAACTTTTTCAAACCCTTTAAAATCTTCCTAGTGTTTGGCAACCCAGCCGACGCCACTGGCGTATTGGAATTCATCAATCACCACTAGGTTTAATTTTTACCTCTCCGGGGGGAGGGGAAGGACCGGGCGTAAAGGCTAACCTCAGTGGCGTAGACAATGGGGGTTTCCGGATCCAACCCCACCCCCTTGGGCCTACCTTTGACTGTACTAAATTTCCACCCCCTTCTCGACCCCCTCTTAACATTCACATAATTCGACCCCCCCCCCTTGACGAATTTCTGGCTACGCCACTGGTTAACCTTAAACGTCTTAGCATCCAAATGGCAGGGTTTCCACCGAATGTTTACGGTATACATCTTAATATCATTTAGCGATGGGGAAAGTCCGGCTTCCTCTAAGTTTGTATGAACTTATTAACGTCAATTTATTCTATAAAAACATTACGTTAATAAGATTTTAAAAGTCAACTTATTCAGTAAGATTTTTATTATTTATAGATTAAATTAAAATTAATTGATTTAATTTAAAATACAATTTATATAAAAAATTTTAAGTAGATGGCGTGAGATAGTTTAATGAAATGAGTTTTAAAAAGTTATAAATTATTACGTTTTTTCTATTGGTTCTTTAATTGGAAACCTAAGGATTTTCAAGTGACCTAAGGGGTTTCCTTTAAACATTTAAACCCTTTTAAAACCAGGAAATCTGCCAAAACCAACCTTAAAGGTTTAAATTTCTAGCCAAAAACATTTTTAAACCCAAAGCAAACCATAATAAATCCCAAGGAAACCATTTTTTCTAACCGTGCGCGACAGCAAAATGAGACGAAAAAGTGCGAGGATACATATGTAGTATCCAATAAAAACGCGTGAACTTAGCACAACCAATAAAAAGTAAACATATAGAATATAGTATTTATGAATGGGTTTAGGCACTAGTGGCTAGTCCATCTAATTTTGTCCATCTCATTAGAAAATTTGTATGTAAAATAATAGAAGTGCCATACTTATCGAAGATAAATTATTAACTTATGAGTGATTATGTTACATATGGTGGTAGCAATGGAAATTTACATATACAGGGTGTTTCAAAAAGAAGAAATTCAATGAACTTTTTTCTCCAAATGACGTCAGGAACAGATGAAACTCGTTTGTACCATCCGTTTTGAGACATCCTGTATATTAAGAACAATCACAATTATATCGTACCATAATGCATTTGCTCCACGAACTCTATATATCCTCCTTCTTATAGAATTACGTCTCCTTAAGGCTCTTCCAACTGGATCCAGAATATTTAACCTTTGTCTGATTCTCCATCTTTGTACACGAATCCCCGAACTTCTAATTCCACCAATGACGCAGGTTTCACCTATGTTAGGATGTCTACCCAAAATATTTAAAATGAAAGTATCCAAAACTTCATCCGATATTGGGATATCATTTTCAGTAAAATTAAAGTATTGCCTGTGCCGTGATAATGTACGTACTGATACACGCAAAAACGATGCCGTTTGTGTCCAAGACAAACCTAGTCCTCCTCTACAAAATCTAATTTGCTCAGAGGAAATATCATATCTTGGCCTTCCTATTCCTCCAGTATTCAAAATAGGGCAAATATATGGATCATTAGTATCTTCTTCTCTTAACAGGACATCTTCCAGTTCATTGGAAAGGGACGATATGGTGGTGTACAAATTTAAAATTATGTTATAAAGACGTCCTATTTCATTGTCGTTTGATGACTCGTAATTAATTTGAAGTGAAGTTACAACTGCCTCTAATACTTGACAATGACCTTGAAGTCGTCTTTGGTTTCTTTCGATTGTATTTATGTCTCCAGAATACCTATTTCTCGAACTTTGCTCAAAATCACGGTATAATTCGCGAAGGTAATCTTCTACATCGTCACTTTTACAAGGAAAATATAAAACGTTCAAAGTAAATAATAACAAAATGAAAAATAATGTATGTCCTGGCAAATTCATCATTTTTAAATGATAATTTTCTATAAAACTATATTGTGCAAAATTGCTTTTTATCGTCGTACCCCGACCGTCGTAACCACAGTCCTACGAAACAAGTAACTTCATCTGCCAGACAGAGATAAAAGGTGAAAGTGAGACGATCCCCGTACATTTTTTTTTCCGAATTAGGCCCGAGCCCCGAGAGCAGCGTTGCCAACCGTGGAAGAAGTGTTTATCGTACCAGGGGCTCAAAATTATCATACCAAAACTTCCACAAGTTCCTAAATCATTATAATTTACCTCTGTTATCATAAGTAACATAACAGTTTATATTATTAATGCATTCAATAATTTTCTTAGTCAATCCTATGTTTCTATCCACTGTAATATTTTTGTATTATGTTTTATTTCTAACATTTTTTTTCATGTTATTACATGTTTGTACTTCGTAACTCTCTTTCGATTTGAACCCCCCGGGGAGGGGGTGGATTTAGGCATGATCTTTTGGGGCTACAGGCTACCCAGGGCCCCGTTCAATCAAAGAGCCCCTTCGGGGTCAAAAATGCATTTGATATAATAAAAAAATAACAAAATAAATGAAAGAAGAACATACATTCATTAATAATAAAACATAATATAAATACATCTGAGTCAGTTTTATCCCAATACAAATTTTGGCTTCCTGAGCCCGGGGACTACAAACAAAATATAAATCGTAAGGTAGATCATTCGTCCCATTCCGTCGAAGATTTACCCGATAGCGCTTAGCCCTTCCCGCAGATCAAACCTGAAAGTATAGATTAACGGAAACTGTATATATAATTTCGAGTGGCGTAATGAGGAAAATTGGACCCAATGAGAGATACGAAAATTTGCTTAGTACAATATAATTTTTGGGGACCAAAATGCAAGTTTGAAAAATCAGCCCCTAAAACTTGTAATTATTTTCTGCATTGATTGCATCGCCCTGCCCTATTTACACCACTAACTATTTCTCTCGAAACATTGACGTCAGGAGTAATAAGTACAGTTTCAATTTCCAGTAGGGTATACGACCAAATTAAATAATTAAATACCTATGGGTCATTCGATATGGATTTATCAAGTTATGCCAGCAGCATTGCCCGATACCAGAAGTAAATGATCCGAAGTTATTGCAATAGCGTTCAGAATCGGAAGGCGTTTTCCTTATGAATATGATGAGAAAATCGAGTCAAATAAAAGCTAATTTCCATCCCCGTCTTTTGACGTGATAAATTGCACCTGGGAATTGTTGGTATAGCTATTTCTATGTGTAAAAAATTGTTTCTTAAAAATAAAAACGGTTTTTCGCGCAAAATTTAAAATTCGAGGTAAAATGTAACTTCATAAGGAAAACGCTTCCAACATGGCGAGTATAGCAGTCTGATAACTTCGGTTCATTTACTTCTGCCGATACGTATATAAGGGAAAATTCTAATTAAAGTGAACATGCTCATGATAATTCTGACATGTTTTCTAGTGCTTGCTCATTCTATCGGCGGATCTTAAAAAAAAAACGTTTGAAGAAATGTTTATGAATCGACGTTTTCCCGGTGTTTATGTTAAAATACTTGTAATTAAATTTTTTGGAAATACTTTGAATCCAACCCACCGGAATTAAATAGGCCTAACGAATCCCGAGATCCACTTGCAATTCATCCTATTTATTTTCTTTTGGAAACACATAAGCTGAGTTGGAAAAATCACGAATTTCTCCCCCACCCCCCGAAACTGACTGCCTAAAGACTCGCCCAAAAAGAACTATTGTCGAAATATTAAAATCAGTCTTCGTGAGACACACAAAATTTCACTTTCTCACGCGGTAGTAGTAGAGTGCAAAGTTCAGAGGTACCACTTTCACTTTCGCTATAGCTACTGTTGTCATGCGCAGAAACGATTTTCGAGTTAGTTCTGGATTTTTCGTCTAATAAGCCGGCAATTTTCACCGATCATTTTTTGAGCGAAAACAGTCGTGCCTGAACATGGATTCTCGTGAAAAAAATTATCTTAAACCTTTTAATGAAACGGATGTTCTCAATGCGTTTCGAGCCGTTCTAGTGAGCACAAAAATGACTAATGATAGTCAATCATCAGTTTCAAGTCCTAATCCGCAATTACATCCACGAGGACCAAGAGACATCATAAGTAATCGACCACATAGGGAATCTACCCGGGAGTCGGAAATGAAATCTCTGTTCCGTAAATCTGATAACATGAAGCTTAAGCCAAATAATAGGTTCGTATTTATAACTCAAATTTTTAATATTTCTTAATCTAAATATAAATTTAATATATTTTAAGGAAACGGAAACTTAATGATAAGGACAGTAAACCCAGTTTTTTTTCAAACAAGTCGTCCTACTTCCTGAGTACATAACCAAAATCCCAGAGAAACAGGAAAAGCTTCGATTGCGCAAAAAAGGGTTCGTGATCGATGCAATGAAATTCAATAAATCTTGGACAGAAATTGAAGTTCAAGAAGCAATTAAAGAACAATTCCCAAAACTTGAAAATGGGAAGTAAGTAACATAACTAATTAAATTTTATACTATATCATTCATTTAAACTATTATTTTCGAATAGTTTTGATCTAGTGATGGCTACTGATAAACAACTGGATAAAATAAAAATCTGCAAAGGAGAATCCCTTGATGCAAATTACATAAGTTATATATGGAAACAAAAGATTTTGTATGTCAAATATAAATCAGATTTAAAACTCTGCAACTTAGTTTCGTCATCAGAAGACGAATCTGGCGACTTTGAACTGCCTGACATCAAAGAAAGCCTGAAAACACGGCCAGAATCAACAAATTTGGAAGTTAAAGTGCCTAATTCAACCAACGATGTTTTTGATTTCTATTATGATTCCAAAATTTTTTCTGATAAAGAAAAGTGTGAAGCTCGTGCAGTTAGTAAACCAGCGGAGTCAGGAATCATTAATCATTCTTATGCCAGTGCTGCCAGTACAGACTATTTAGGTAATAGTGACAGTCTATCATTTTACGAAACATGCTTGTCGGAAAGTGAGACTTTTGGATCGAAATATGAAAACTACCTGACAATTTCAGATGATGAAAAATCATGTGATATCACAAAATGTGAAGAAAATCTTGCTCAAGTCGCGAATGATTGCTCTAAAACTGTAACACTATCTGAAATTTTGGAAAGACTAACCAAACAAATTAAAGTTGAAATAACCTCAAAGTTCAATATCAATCGTGATACAGTATTGAAGTCTACTCTTCGTGCCTTTAATAGAAAAAATTTTAAACCTGAAAACAAAATAGACGTGATTTTCATGGACGCATTTGACATACCTGAAGGTGCTATTGATGAAGGAGGCCCACTACGAGAGTTTTTAAGACTGTTGATAAACGAAGTTATCAAAAGCCATCTATTTTCTGGACCCGATGAAGCACAAAGTCTAACACTCAATGCTAAAGCACTGACTGATAATTGGTATTTCAATGCTGGACAAGCTTTCGCTATGTCATTAGTTCATGGTGGTAGTGGTCCCAGATGTCTTTCAAAAGTGACATTTGAAAGCCTTGTAACCTTAGACTTAAGAAAGATTGAAGTTACTTTGGATGAGGTACATGACGTAGATTTGAAAACCACACTACAAGAAATTCTAGACTGCACAAGTCAAGAAAATTTACAAAGTCTGAGTGAAGAAATATCAACCATTGCAATTGCAGCTGGAATATCAAAATTGGTTCCGAACTTGGAAGAAAGACAACAGTTTGTTAACCACATCATTCGTTTTTGGGTTTTAAACCGTGTTAGCGAAGGTATAATACAATTCATTGGTGGTCTTCAGAAACTTGGTGTTTTTCGTGAAATGCAAGCTTATCCAAAAGTCTTCGAATCAGAATTTTGCTACCAGGAAAGAAAAATAGATTCCGACTCCTTTTTGAAATTATTCAAAAAAAAAGTAGAATATTCTCAAGGCAATAAATACAAAATAGAACTGGAAATTATGGGTTTCTTTTCCGACTATGTTTTGGACTGTGAACTTGGTGAGACCGCAGTTAGTGTACAACAACTAATGATTTTTGCCACAGGATCTGAAAATATTCCTCCTTTGGGATTTGATGTGGAACCTTCAATTGGTTTCTTGCATATGGAAGAAGGAAATTCAGAATACGTGCTCTACCCAAAAGCCAATACGTGTGCGTTAAAATTATTCTTACCTACCCATCTCCATGAAAATTATAAAGAATTTTCCCAGAATATGGATTTTGGAATTTTAAATGCATATGGTTTTGGATATGCTTAAATGAGCTTTATTTAACTATGTAGTTTTTGGGTAATAGTTTTTTGTATAAGTGATACAAAAAAATTTCAATTGTTTAAATTCATTTAAAACATTTCCATATTGCTGCTATTGTTTCAATATTGTCCAATACTCCTTTTTCTAATATTACATTATAAATTTTCCGTGTTAAAATTTAACTTGAATTTTTTTTAACTATATAAGTCGCCTTAAAAATATTTTAGAATACTTAATTTCAAGAAGACAAATAGTACTTCATAAATAATAATTTTCTAATTTTTTTTATGAACAAATTAATTTTAGTAATACCCCTTTTCAAAATTACTTTATACATTTGCCCTGTAAAAAATATATTAAATAAAAAAAATAAATGAAAATTATTCGCGTTTAAAAATAGACTAATTTAATTCTAACATTGTAAAACCATTTTAGAAAAATACATAATTTTCAAAAATGTTTTCCCCATTGTTTCATAATATCTGAAACCCATTTCAAGAAGACAAGAAGCACTTCATAAATTATAAATTTCTTATTTTTTTGTGATCACATAATTTTTTGGTTGTAGTACCCACAAACAACTGTGTAAAATGTATCATTTGCTAAAAGACGCCATTTTGCAAACTTATCTTTAAATAAATGAAACTTGCAAAAATATTCTTAAAGAATATTATTTTTTTCTCATTCTTTATAATATATTCTGTCTTTTTGTATAAAAATTAACGACCAGGCGCGTAGGAACGTTTTGGATTAAGGGAGTACAGCTTGAATGCTCATTTTTTCGCCCCCCTCATCGACAGGCTGTTTGCACCCCTTCTAAAACCATTTGGCACCCTTTTCAAACCAGTTTGGCGCCCCTATCCAATTTCAAGGGGGCTACATGGTACCCATCTTTTAAATAAGTTATATAGGGTGTATACCCATATTTCACTTATTTTAAAAGTTGAAGTTCATTTTTTTTAAACACCACTTAAAACAACCTTGCCCAAGTCTGAAGAATTGTAAACATTTTTGGATTCAATAAATGTGATTCTGGGTGAAATGTATGAGACGTTTCATTTAAATACCTTCGAAATTTATATTAATTAGTCTGTGGTCACCCATTGAGTAAGGTAGTGGGTTTAAAATTTCAATTTTTTTTCAAAACATTTAGTTTGAAATTTAATTATCCATTGAAACGTTTTTGCTAAAACAAATGGCAATTGTATTTTGATCACTACTGTTGTAAGAACCTGCATAAAACCTTTATGACTCTGCTTAAGGTGCACATATATGTTTTTGGTTCAATAATTGTGATTTCGTACGAAGAACTAGCATTTATTAAAATTATTATATTGTTTAGCTCAAAGCAGTTTAGCTGCTGAAGAGTTTCATATTGAAAAATATTTTGTCTGAATTTATTAAAATCAAGATTGAGGAACAAGAAACAGCTGGATTTGAGTAAGTTTCATCTCGAGTATCTCCATCAATGGCAAACAGACAAGATAGCTGAAGCTGATAATTTCAAATAACATCAACTGCTAAATTAAATGAAGTATTAAAGAGCAGAAAAGTCACGTTTATAATTAAATTTTTTAATTTCACAGAAATACAAGTGTTGACGAACGTTGGCAGAATTTTTTAATTTTATTAATAAATTTGAAATTATGAACTTTAATAACGGTATAAATTTTAAGAGGATTTTTTAGTATAATTTTATATTACCTGTAAAAAGAATCTTGTTGGTGTTTTTGTTGATGTAGTAATATGTTTTGTTCACTTAACCTGATTTAACTCTTGCTGTATCACGTTTTTCATATAAATTATTCATCAATAAAATAGTTTTATCTATTTAAATTTAAAATTGCTTTTCAAGTAACATTTGTTTAGATCACTTATGTACCACTATTATGTAGTAACTGATATTTAGAATTAAGTTTGGGTAGGCCTATAGCAATAGCCTATTGTTAAATTACAGTAAAAACAATAGGAAATGAATGACATGTTGGAACAACAGTAATTTTCACAACAGGATAATAAGGTACTATTGTAAAAATTACCGTAAACGCAACGGGAAATTTAATGTTGGAACAATTGTAAATTCACTGTTATTTGTACTTCATATTTCTCGTGTCTAGAACAGATTTTTAATTGCAGCCTTGCTACGTTTACAGGAAAAAAATACCTGTAATTTTACAGGAAGTTTCCTGGTAATTTTGTACACCTCCGTTTTTTTCGAGTGCAGCCTCGGAGATGAAGACTTTTGGTAATATTATATACTTCTGCAACAATTTATCCTTAAATAGTGACACTATAGTAGAATCCTACTATAGTTTATTATATTCTGAGATTTTGCGATGTGCCGCTTTGAGCGACCGAAAAGACAACTCCATATTTTTAAAGAAGGTAGCCCTATATTTTTAACGAAGGTAGTCCTATATTTTTAACGAAGGTAGTCCTATATTTTTAACGAAGGTAGGCCTATATTTTTAACGAAGGTAGTCCTATATTTTTATACAAGTTAGGCCTATATTTTTAAACAAAGTAGGCCTATATTTTTATTCAAGTTAGGCCTATATTTTTAACGAAGGTAGGCCTATATTTTTAAACAAAGTAGGCCTATATTTTTAAACAAAGTAGCCCTATATTTTTTAACAAGGTAGGCCTATATTTTTATACAAGGTAGCCCTATATTTTTAAACAAGGTAGCCCTATATTTCTGAAGGTAGGTCTATATTTTAAAAGAAGGTAGACCTATATTTCTAAAAGGTGGCCGTATATTTCTAAAGGTAGGCCTATATTTCTAAAAGGTAGCCCTATATTTCTAAAAGGTAGCGCTATATTTCTGAGGGTAGGCCTATATTTCTGAGGGTAGGCCTATATTTCTAAAAGGTAGCCCTATATTTTCTGCGAATTTTGTCCTGGATGGCGTGCCATAATTTTCACCGTTTTACTCCTTTCTATGGAAAAAAAGTCGGGTATTGTCCCCTCGCCGTTTGGCCCGCGGCAGTTTCTACTTGCAGGTGTGGGTGATTCAACCCCTGCGGACACCCCCCTTCTCTCGACTTGCTCATTGTCATCTTTTTTTTGACCGCGAGTGCTAGAATTCTCTGGCTTCATTTCCAAAAATGTCATCCGACGAAGAGCAGCAAGAGTCAATGTAAGCTAAAATTTGGCCTATTTTTTATTTTACATTTCTTAAAAAATGATTTTCGTTAGTCCCGAAGAAGACCGAGCGCATTCCGCGGGAAATGTCACCCCCCCCTCCCCCCATTCCGGCGGCAGTGTAAGTTGAAATTGGTCAAATTTCTTTTACATTTCTTTAAAAAATATGTAAATATCATAGCCCCGCTGGAGGTCGAGGACGCCTCCAGATAATGCAACGAATGCTGGCGCGTAGACTAGCTAATGGCCCCATCGGAGAAGCGTGAGTCGCATTTGGTCTAATTTTTCTACATTTCTTAAAAAATATGATTTTCATTAGTCCAAGACCACCCCCGCAAATTCCGGGGTACGGGCGGGGGATGCTACAACGTCCTCGTTGCGTAAGAAGAAATTTAACTAATCTAAATAAAAAAATAATAATATTTCTTTAGCCTACCGCCACGTTACCCGATGTGATCGTGGACACGATACCACCCCCGGTGGTCCTGGACGCGGTACCACCCCCGCGAATTCCAGGGTACGGGCATGGTCGTCCTGTCCCGGTGAACGGGCCTGCCCTCCCCGTGCCGGGGTACGGGCGTGGCCGCCCCGTCATACCCGACCCGTAAGTTATTATCCTTTTAAAATTTCGGTTATTTTTTTAAATATATTTTTATCGTTAGCGGCTGTCAACTCCCCGGTGGGCGGGGCATCTTTCAATATCGTCGTTGCGTAAGAAGAAATTTAACTAATCTAAAATATTAATATTAATAATAATGAAAATGATATTTCTTTAGCCTACCGCGGAGTTACCCGACGTGGTCCTCGACGCGGTCCAGGCCATTCTAGCCGCGGCGCTGGCCGAGAGGGCGCATTAATGTCTTGAGTATGTCTTACCTTTTTAATCGGTGCTCCGGAAATTTTATTAAAACCTATTTCTTTTTTCCAGGTAAATTTTTAAAAAAATCAAATACTCGTTCTTATTCCACCTATAATTTTTTTGAAAGAATCAGTGATGGAAGGGTAAAAAAGAAGCCCCCTAATATAGTTAGAAACCCCTTTAGTACTTACACTAGCTTCTTTTTTGAAATTTCAGCAGTATATTTCGGAATTTACTTAATAAAAAATCTTGCCCGGGCGCGATATATTTTTTTTCCCCGGGGTGCATGAGTCATCCGAGAGATATTAATACCGGGGGGAGCTCCCGGGTTTGCGTCATTTCGTATTCGGGTTTCGAAGCGTTAAGATGTCTTACGATTTGGGTAGCAGGAAACAAGATGCTAACTTTCAGCGGAAAATCAATTTTCGCTGGCGTTTAGGAAAAAATTCGTGTCTATCAATTGGTTTAAAAGGTGAGGACCTGGAAATATTCTTTTTCAACGACGTTACTTTCCAATCCTCGATATGTCTCCCGCCTGTAGCTTTTAATAAGATGTATCAAAATTGGTATCTCATTGAATCACATACTAGAGAAGTTGAGAAAAATAAATTTAGTCTCGAGCTTGCCAAAATTGGGGGTCGTACTTTTGAACTTTTAGCTAGTAAAGGAAACGTTACTCTTTTGGCTTATAAAAGTTTCGGGAAAAAAGAGGAATTCCAACTTGGGGAAGCGGGTATCCTAGCTTTAAATTTATGTATCCACGCCGTCGACAAACATTTGACTGAAATTGAGAAGGAGAGGCCCTGTATTGAAGCGATGTTCGAAGTTCTCAAACTTCACGTTCAACGAGTTGCCGGCTACCCTGACAGCGAAGATTTTGAAGAGATCCATTTCGGCCAAGGAGATTCTGATATATTTCCAGACGTAATGCGTAAATTTGGTTGTTATTCGAGTCCGTTCAATATTATAAGCGATTATACTAATCTAATTGAGAGGCGTAACCTGTCATCTGCTCTTCAAGCGTATAATTTGTTCTTCTTGTGTTTTACTCAGTTACCTAGCCTGGTGTATTATCAAAATTAAAAAATGAAAAAAATATATGTCTTGTTATTCAACTAATATTAGGCAATTGAATGCGCGTCGACTTATTCCTACAAAAAAGAGCAACATTCTTGGCTTGCTATTGTCGGAAAAAAAAGAGGGGGACCCCTGGCGCGTAGAAGTCAGCGGCTTTAACGGTCATTGTAAGTATCCATAAAAGGACGGGTGGTGAACGAGGCTCTGGCGCGTCGACTTATTCCTACAAAAAAAGAGCGAGTGGCATTCTTGGCTTGCTATTGTCGGAAAAAAAGAGGGGGGCCCATTGTAAGTATCCATAAAAGGACGGGTGGTGAACGAGGCTCTGTAAAAACGCCGGAGGCAAGGAAAAAAGGCGAGGTTAAGTACAGTGGATCTATAAAAATCGCTCCATAATTTTGGTATCTATAAAAAATGGTATTATGGATAAAGGACCTTATCTATAATTCTGCTTATCTATAAAATCGCTCTATAATCTTGCTTATCTATGGCCAGGCCTATTTCTCTGAGGAAGATAATAAGTTTATTTATAACGAAAAGGAACACGACTGAGTAATAATTTAGAATAATAATAAAAGATAAACGCGACGTTCAGGTCTTGTAGCGGGGACGGAAGATTCTTGGACGAAAATAATACTTTTGCTTAGCGGCGATTTCGGCGGTTGAACCTTCTCCTTCCTTCTCCGGACTTAAACCTAAAAACCCTTTTTTCAAAACCTCTTCCAACCGTCGTTTTTCAACCACGCTCGCGCGCTCCTTTTCTAATCTCCTCACCAGCTCTTCGAAGCGCGCGGGCTTTTCACTGCTCTTGAATCTTCGGAAACGTTGTTCTCTAAATGCGTCACAATATAAACAACGGAGAAACAAATCAAGTGAAACACTTCCCAACGAAAGATTTTAAGTGATAGTCATGGGAATGCTTATGAAATGAACGTCAGATTTATGAAACAAAGACCAAAAGTGCAATAACCGTAGAGGCACTGCTAAAAATCCGTCAGCAAACCGTTTCGAAAAATTTAACCATTTCTAAGAAATAACTGATTTTAAAACAGAAATTAACGTTATAATGACAGTCGGTATAATGGTTTATAACCGTAACTAACGCTTTATACTTACAAGGAGACTACCCGAGGTGTTACACACCGATTTTGTTCAAACTCGGGGCATTGGTAACTTGAAAAATCCTAAAGGGATTTTATTCAATGGGCAACGGTTTTGCCATGGCAACGAAAAATGTTTTTGACAACATAAAATATCATGAGATTTTGACCGATTTCCCTGTGAAACAAATTTAAAAAATTGATAAAAATGTGACCAATTTTGATTTTTTTCGTCAATTTTTATCAATTTTTTTATAATTTTGGTATTTTAATTTTTTTTTCAATTTTGTAAAATGTTTCACAGGGGGGGGGGGACCCTTGGAATCGGTCAAAATCCCATGTTATTTTCAATGGGAAAATTTCCATTTTAAGTTGTCAAAAATATTTTTCGTTGCCATGGCAAAACCGTTGCCCATTGAATAAAATCCCTTTAGGATTTTTCAAGTTACATGAAGGTCTACCAATGCCCCGAGTTTGAACAAAATCGGTGTGTAACACCTCGGGTAGTCTCCTTGTTAGTCAGCATAATGGTTAAAACTATGCGAATGGACTGTTTTTAAAACAGTAATTTACGTTATATAAACAGTCGACATAATGGTTAAAACTATGCCACTGAACTGTTTTAAAACGGTAACTAACGCTATGTAAACAGTCGGCATAATGGTTAAAAATATGCCACTGAACTGTTCTTAAAACGGTAACTAACGCTATATAAACAGTCGGCATAATGGTTAAAACTATGCCACTGAACTGTTTTAAAACGGTAACTAACGCTATATAAACAGTCGGCATAATGGCTAAAACTATCCCAATCTACTGTTTTTAAAACAGTAACTAACGCTATGTAAACAGTCAAAATAAGGGTTAAAACTCTGGCAATAGCCTATTTTTAAAACGGTAACTAATGATATATAAACAGTCGGCATAATGGTTAAAACTATGCCACTGAACTGTTCTTAAAACAGTAACTAATGATATATAAACAGTTGGCATAATGGTTAAAACTATGCCACTGAACTGTTCTTAAAACAGTAACTAATGATGTATAAACAGTCGGCATAATGGTTAAAACTATGCCAGTGAACTGTTCTTAAAACAGTAACTAACGCTATATAAACAGTCGACATAATGGTTAAAACTATGACACTGAACTGTTCTTAAAACAGTAACTAACGCTATATAAACAGTCGGCATAATGGTTAAGAATATGCCACTGAACTGTTCTTAAAACGGTAACTAACGCTATATAAACAGTCGGCATAATGGTTAAAACTATGCCACTGAACTGTTTTTAAAACGGTAACTAACGCTATGTAAACAGTCGGCATAATGGTTAAGACTATCCCAATCTACTGTTTTTAAAACAGTAACTAACGCTATATAAACAGTCAAAATAAGGGTTAAAACTCTGCCAATAGCCTATTTTTAAAACAGTAACTAACGCTATATAAACAGTCGGCATAATGGCTAAAACTATGCCACTGAACTGTTCTTAAAACAGTAACTAACGCTATATAAACAGTCGGCATAATGGTTAAAACTATGCCACTGAACTGTTTTTAAAACGGTAACTAACGCTATATAAACAGTCGGCATAATGGTTAAGCCTCTGCCACTGAACTGTTTTTAAAACGGTAACTAACGCTATATAAACAGTCGGCATAATGGTTAAGCCTCTGCCAATGGACCGTTCTTAAAACAGCAAATACTGTTTTAAAACATGTAATAATAACAGTTTATTTAACAGCATTCTGTTAGTATGAAAACAGCTCCTTTACTTTTAATAGAACGGTACCCTTGTAGCACAAGCCATTTGGTTTTGTGTTGGCTAGTAGTCGCGCGGTCGGTATGGTGTCGTAGTTGGTTAAAAGTCGTAAGCCAACTCAGGCCCGACTAAAAGAAACCTAAAGCCAACTTCAAAACCAAATAACGCCCAACTTGATACACACGCATTTATTGGGGACAAATTTCAATCTTAGCGACCTAAAAACTATGAACCCTCATATTTATTCTGCATAAACTAAACATTAATGAACAATAATTTCCAATTTAAATAATCCTAACAATTTTAAGGAGTATTGGAAACCAACTCCTACCCGACTCCAAAACAGCACTTTACTTAAATATATCAATTTATTTTCGTAATTCCTGTTTATTACTTTAAAAAAACTCTGCACTTAAAGATATTTTGTCCGCCTTAAAAAAATATAAATGTTTTAAATAAATAAAACATTTTAAGAGTTATAAAAAGTTGATGTATACAGATGGGGTTTATTCCTAGCCAACAGGCGTACATTGTACCTAGAGTGGGAGGGGGCGGGTGCCAGTAACAAAGGTCGAGAAAATTCTTGGAATTTGGAAAAATTCCAAAGCCTCGTGGTAACGCGAGATTCGTGGCTGGGACCGTTCAAGCGGTCAGTTTCTTTTACCTCGTCTCCGAACAAAGGTGGACCTCGGGTTCATCGCCATTTTCCGTTCTATGATTAAGGTAAGCCTAAATATATTTTTCAATGTTAAATATTATAGTATTTAATTGAAAACTACTACTTTTTAACTTTAAATTTGTAGTAAGTTAAATATTTTGGGAGTTTGAGATATTGTGGAAAATTATGTAATTTTAAATACTCAAATATTTTAATAAAACGATAGATTTTAAAATAAACGTGTTTGAATATACCCAAAAATATCAAGAACTTCAAGTGTTTTCTATTTCAATGAAAATAAATTTAATTTTTAATTATGCTGTCGACGAGTTATCCACCATTTCCTATAGTTACGAGATACGATATCCACCCCCATTCAAAAACTAAAAAAAGAATACGGAGTTAAGTCCAGTTCTTTTTTTACGTTTTAGTCAATATTAAATTCCCTAACTTTAAATATTTTTTGTATATTCAAACACTTTTAATTTAGTTTATATTCTATTGAAGTGGACATTTCCCTTAAAGATATTTAAGTCTTATATATAATTAGTTTTCATTTTATATACTATCTTACTTTTAGGCTGAATTTTAAATGGAATTCTTATTGTTTCTCTATTTAGGTTACTTGATTGATTGGTGCTATAATTTAACACGGTAATGTAATTAACCTTTTTTACTGTTTGCTACTCTAATTTAATCATAATATTAGTTAATTATGGCTAATAGTAAAGTTAAGAGAGTTGGTATGAACTATGATAGAGACGTTTCTGATTTAAGTAATAGACAAAAGCGAAGAAAAAGAACCAATTATTTAAATACCGTTATGGAACGAGTGTCAGAAGAATGTGATTTATTAGACGCTAGAGGTGTAGTGGATTTTGACTTAAATAAAGATGGTGTATTAGGCCCTTGTAGTGATGAGGCAATTTGCGATTCAGGTCAGGTTGAAATTAATCAAAATGGGATGCATTTCTTAGATGCACAATGTCTAAATAACAGTGATTCTGATGAGAACATAACTGATAGTTCAAGTGATAATATCGAGAGGATTAATAGCAATTTATCGAGTTATAGCGATACTAGTTCGTCGGAACATGATGTACGTGATATTTCCGAAGATATTAGGAGCTGGGCATTGACCCATAACATAGACACTGTTAAGCTTAATAGTTTGTTATGTATTCTACGGGTTCATGGACATGACACCTTACCGAAAGATTCGCGAACACTTTTGCATACCCAAAGAGATGCTATAGGAATAACACTAATTGCAGGTGGGGAATATTGGCATATTGGTTTTACCCAAGGTATTAAAAACTTTTTAAATTCGCGACCTAATTACGATGACGATATTTCTTTTGCCATAAATATTGATGGGGTGCCTCTATTTAAAAGTTCAAACAAATGCCTTTGGCCTATTTTGGCCTCAGTTTATAGTTTTTCGGAAGGGATAATTGGGGAGGTTTTTCCGGTGGGAATATTTTGTGGAAACAGCAAGCCTGCATCCTTAACTGAATTCTTGGAGCCTTTTTTAAATGAACTAACAGCTTTGTGCAGTAATGGTTTTCAATACGGTGGGAAAATATTTAACTGCCGATCAGATGGTCCTTTTATATTAGACACACCAGCTAGGACCTTCGTAAAAAATGCTAAAGGGCACACTGGTTACCATTCTTGCGATAAATGTACCATTAAGGGTTTTCATTACAACCGTCGCACAGTTTTTTTAGAGCTAGATTCCGATGAGCCAGTAACTTTACGGACAAATGAATCTTTTCGAAATCAAATTAATGAAGAGCATCACCTTATTGGACCCCCTTCCCCTCTAGAAAATTTGGATATGGATATGGTTAAACAATTTCCCCTGGACTACATGCATCTGGTGTGCTTAGGGGTTATGAGAAGAATTTTAACAGCCTGGGTTAAAAAAGGGAAATTTGTAGTAAGGTTAAGCAGCCAGATGATAACCGAATTCTCCAACAAGCTGGAAAATATTAGAAAATACATTCCAAGTGAATTTGCTAGGAAACCTAGAGCGTTAAAATATATAGATAGGTGGAAGGCCACAGAGCTACGGCAGTTTTTGTTGTACACCGGTCCAATCCTAGGCGAGGATATTCTATCTAAAGATGTTCTTAACCATTTTAGATTGCTTTTTTGCGCAATCTACATTTTGGCATCACCAGTTTTTAGCAAAACTCTGTGTAACTTCGCTGGCCAACTTTTAGAAAAATTTGTTTTATCAAGTCCAGACTTTTATGGGAAAGAGTTTGTAGTCCTCAATGTTCATTCCTTAACGCATCTAGCACATGATGTGAAAACATTTGGTCCGTTAGACAATTTTAGTGCATTTCCTTTTGAAAATCATTTGCAAAAGCTTAAAAAGAAAATGCGATCTCCCAATAAGCCCCTTCAGCAACTGTTTAAAAGAGTATATGAAAACCAACTGCTTCCAAGTAAAGAAAAAATCAACCAATTAGTCCTAAAGAAACCGTTTAAAAATAACAGCCCTCTAGTACCAAAAAATGCTAAATCTTTTAAGAAAATTCAAACCACTTCATTTTGTATATCTCTTAAATCGGGTGATAATTGCTTTAAAATGACTTCTGGTGACGTAATAAAGGTTAGACATATTTATCAGTTTGGCATTAATGACATAATGGTTGTTGGAAATTTGTGTAAACCTTATGCTGATATTTTTGATTACCCTCTTCGGTCTTCTATTTTAGGCCTTTTTGTTGGTAAAATTTCAAAATTAGCTAAAACTTATCCTCTCTCTTCAATAGAAAGCAAGTGTTTCATTTTCGAAAACAATGAAAATTCTTTAGTTAAAATTGTTCCAATGCTTCATAGATTTTAAATAAATAAAATAAAAATAGTTTTTATTTAGTCAACTAATTATATTGACTATTTTACTTTGACTTAAAATTGATTAATAATAAAGTATGGAATGGGAATATTTGGAAAATTTTAATTTATTCGGTTAGAATTTGAAAAGTTGGTTATTTTTCTTCAGATTTTGGTGGGAGCCCTAGTGAACAAAACTATAATTTTCCTTTTAACCTTAGTTTTCAAGTTTAGATATTTTGTATTGTTTTTTTTTTCAGATGTTTGTAGTGTTTAGTTTCGAAAACGAAGGAACTGTTGAAGTAGTTCCATTAAAATGGTGTCCCGATGAAACTTCATGCTACTGGCCACCATCGTCTTTACATAATGAAGTAACAAGTTTAATTACAAAGTGTGCTTCATACGACGAACATTGGACCATTTACAGTGGGAAGATTTTATATAAATCAAGTAGGACTACATTTTTAGATTCTGTAACTACAACAATAATGCTGAACCATTTTTCTGTGATTGCAGTGATTTACACAAGAGCCAGGGAGCAATTAAAAAATGCGGAACTGACCTCCGACTTGGCCAGCGAAAAGGAATATGGAAGAGGACGAAGAAATAAACGGCAAAAACAAATGGATATCTCTTCAGGCCCTGATTCTACTTCTGGTAATTATCGTAATTTTATTAACCTGTAAAGTATTTTTCGTAAACTAATGGCTTACAAATTTTGGAGTAGAAGATGAAAATGGTAAAACAAAACGTGGAAAAAATCGTAAAATGGTTAAATTACCCTCACCACCGCCTTTACCGTTGATGCTCAATGAATCACAACCAGCAATAGATGCGAGTCAATTACATTCCAATGAACAGCGTAGTACAATTACATCAAAAAAATCGATGGACAAGACACCTGTTTTATCAGCGGTATATCAAAGTAACCAACATTTGGAAAACCAACTTAACACCAAGGAAGGATCTAGCGCTTTACTCTCAAAGAAAAAGTTTGACAAAACCAGTAAAAGCCCTCAATTGGAAAAATCAGGAATCGCTAGTCAACAATCTCGATCAATTGTTAAACCAAACAAGAAAACAAAGTCACGATCTACGTCAAGTAGCATTTCACATGGTAGGAAGGAAACTTCAAGAAGTCAAAGCTCTCATTGCTCTCAATTTTCACCAAGTCCTATTCCACAACATAGAAAGGAGAATTCTGATTCAAGTTATCGCCGTTCATTTTCTACAAATCAACCCGTAGAGGAAGTTAACTCCAGTCCAAACTCCATCAACTCTGAATTTTCTACAATACGGCCACAAATAAGAGACGAAACATTTATGCAACATTCTTTTGGATCTGAATATTCTTCAATCGGAAACCACCAAAATCGCTATATGGAAGGTAACATTAGTTTTTACTGATTGTTTTTATTTTATAGGCCAACTACGTAGTTGTTCGGTTTACTGTCTTATATAGTTTATTTTCAAGAAACGGGAAGTGTGGATAAATATCAACAATCTCTATCTAGGCAGCACCATTCAAGCCTTTCCAATGGTATATTTAAAGGTATAGTGAAATGGTAAAATAACCTACTGAAAAATAAGTGCAGAAACGATGTTAAAAAATTTTAAGATTAAATTTTTTTAATTAACTACTTTTCGCATAAGTAGTCTAACAGTTTAAAGGAAAACTAAATTTTCATATACAATACTTAACTTTCTTAATTTTTAGATAAATACGAAAAATCTGTAATGTTAATGCTATCTGACATACACGTGAAATTGGATAAAATCATAAACTCGCAAGAGCAATTGGCTAATTATACCCTGGACGATACGGAAATTGATGGTTCACCAAGCCTACCTCTTGAAAGCATTCAAGATTTGAAAAAGTTGGAGATGTTTCTGGATGATGAGGATATCAGAAAAAGAGTGGTAAGTTAATAGTCCAGTTTAAACAGGGTATACAAAAACGCAGCCCCGTGATTTTCTATTTTTGCAATGGGGCTTGGATAAAAATCTGTTTTAAATTGACGATTTATTCATTGTTAGGTGAGAAAGTTATCAGCTATCGGTGGTCGCAAAATTGGTGATACATGCCGTGGAATATTGAAGAGAGTATTTTCGCATTCTTTGATTTTAAAGTTCAACTGGATTGGCTTGAATGGAAAACACGCATTTCAAGTTTTAAAAACGAAAAATGTCATAATAGGTAAATTATATTTTTCTTTAAAAAAAACTGTATTCTTGCTATGTAGTTTTCTCACGAGTTTGAAAACTTTATGTATTTACAGAAGCTGTTCAACGTAACGTTAAAGGGTCAAGAATTTATGATATTGAAACAGTTATGAAGAAGTGGATCAGATACTCAGGGGACAGAGAAGGAGGAAGAGAGCAAAGAAAGAAAAAGAGTAGCCAAGAAGCTAGAGACGCAAGCGTTGATAAACCAGAAGCTGAATTATCAGACGAGTAGAAAAACTGTTAATTACAAATTACCTATTTGACGAATCTCTTTTTTTTGGAGACGATTGTATATATTTGAAATTGCTGTGCCAAAAATTACTGTTTTTATATCGAATAAAAAATGAATTTTAATATTTTGTTATTCATTATACCGAATAATTAAATTAAAATTTGGGGAATTAGGTAAGGTATTGTGCTGGTTAAGTGACTACATTTAGTTGGCGAAAGGGTGGTTTTAAAGTTGGCGAGGGGGTGGTTTTAAAGTTGGCGAGGGGGTGGTTTTGTAGTTGGCGAGGGGGTGGTTTTGTAGTTGGCGAGGGGGTGGTTTTGTAGTTGGCGAGAGGGTGGAATTGTTGGGACAGTGTTAACTTTGGTGTTGGTAACTATAAATCTTTAATATGGCAAAAAAACCTAAAGTTGGCCACATGCTGGTTTTTTTAAAAACGGAAAGGGCCCCGATTCGTAAACCAGCTGCTGGCCAAATAGGACATTTCGATTGTTCAGTTGCTGGTTCACCAACACCTTTGGCCAACACTATAATCACAACTGCTGGGCCAGCTGCATTAGGCTACAAGGGTAAGTGCTGCTGTTTTAACAGGTTTATTTTACTGTTTAATTTACTGCTATTGCTGGCATCTGCGAACGCCAGTAACTGCTGTTATTCTAACGGCGTTTTTTCGGAGAGTGTACTGAGGTCAAAAGGGCGAACACTTAGGGTGTCGAGAACAAAGAGAGCAGAACCCCAATGAGGGTTGCGGACACCTCCCCCTAAGATCAGGCCGGAATATCACAGTTCCACGGTTCCACCAGGTTTCGGTGATAGCAATGAGAGATACTTTGTAGTTGCAAATAATAGTAGCAAGTTCATCAAGTTTATATCGCGAGAGACCAGCGGCGAGTTTATGAATTTCCATCTAGGAATATGAATGTCATACTCCTAGTTTCCATAAAGCTACATTGGGCTGACTAAAATTCCGACACCAAAAATTCCTTATCAATTTAGAGGTTTTCCATTGGCTTAAATACATATGTTAGTAGCCAATAGTGTGATTCCCAAAATTATTAGGATGAATAAAAGGGTTAAAATCTAACGAAGTTCACCTTTTTACTGGTTCGTAGTGAAACAAACGGTTACTAAAGATTTTTGAATGGCATACTTATGAGTAATTATGTTACATATACTATATGTATTAACCTATAGCTTCCATAAAATCCCCTTCAAAGTCAAAGATAGAATTCGTGCTGTCACGATTGGACTTATACTGCCAAAGCTGTCATCTAAGTTCTTACAGCAATATTCAGCAAGAGCGCAAGATAAATATTCACTTCCTATAAGAAATAATAGCGACGCTACTGCCCATAGAAAATGTTAATTGGATTTTTATCCACATTGTATACCACTTGAAGTATACATATGTAATATACTATCCTGCTAATTTTATTTGCGTTAAATATACGCAGGCTCCCGTTCGTTTAAAAAACTCTTAAGAAGAAAAATAGTGTGCTATACATTGATTTGCTAATACTATTTTATTTGTAAAATCCAGTTGATTTTTGAGAAGAAAAGTGGTGTAGGGCGAAGAAAGTCGTATACAGGATATAACAGCAACAACAATCTTAAATGTTTTCATGTCATTTTTTCATGAAGACCTGGTTCAAGGTCATTGAAATTTTCATTGATTTTTTGTCCCCCTGCACCTTCTATGTAACCTGCAAATTTCAAATTCTTACATAAAACACATTTTGAGTAATTGGCTCTATATCGTTTTTAGTTAACACCCTGTATTACTTCTAGGCGATTTCCTTGAAGATGTTTTATTGAAGCGTCTTTGGTTCACAATTCTCCTTCTCAGATCTTCTAGGTGATGGACGTATGTTCGGTAAATAATTGTATCATGACCCCACAAAAAGTCACAACGAGCTGGATATTCGACCGTTCCTCGCCGTCCAATCCATCTTCCGGGATATTTTCGATTAAGGAAATCTCTTACATCTCTGTTATAAGGTGGAGGCGCCCCATCTTGTAAGAAAATAACATCGTCGTGAAATTCATTTTCATGTTCGTTATTTTCAATAACAAATTCGCCAAGAAGGCTATAATATTATTTTGTGCCACTATAAGCCGGTAACTAAAAATCATGAATTAGTAATAAACCTTAAATTTGAGTGAAATATTACTTCTGGCCATACACGGCTTCGATAACTAAGTGTCACACTTATTTATTACTTCTGACCACCACACACGGTTTCGATAAGAAAGTGCCACACTTATTTATTACTTCTGACCATACACGGTTTCGATAAGAAAGTGCCACACTTATTTATTACTTCTGACCATACACGGTTTCGATAAGAAAGTGCCACACTTATTTATTACTTCTGACCTACACGGTTTCGATAAGAAAATGCCACACTTATTTATTACTTCTGACCATACACGGTTTCGATAAGAAAGTGCCACACCTATTTATTACTTCTGACCATACACGGTTTCGATAAGAAAGTGCCACACTTATTTATTACTTCTGACCATACACGGTTTCGATAAGAAAGTGCCACACTTATTTATTACTTCTGACCATACACGGTTTCGATAAGAAAGTGCCACACCTATTTATTACTTCTGACCATACACGGTTTCGATAAGAAAGTGCCACACTTATTTATTACTTCTGACCATACACGGTTTCGATAAGAAAGTGCCACCCTTATTTATTACTTCTGGCCATACACGGTTTCGATAAGAAAGTGCCACACTTATTTTTTACTTCTGACCTTTGCGACCGCTACGAGGTGACTGATTTCCAGTTTTCTCCGCCACATCTCTTTCAGAGAGGTTAGCCGTAGACCTCTCGGCAATCAGAACGGTTCTCTCCCGCCTTTACGGGCACTACTAGCTAACAATCTACTTGTACCGCTATTGAGTAAACGCAAAATTTCGTGCCGCCCCCCATGGAAGAAATGCGCCACCCTATAGGGTGGGCGCGAAATAAAAAGTGTTCAAGGCTAGAAGTTCAAGCATAAAATTCTAGAGGACGGCGTGGCTTGATTGGTAAAGGCGTCGGGTTTGGAGATTACGCGGCCAGCAGCTATCTGGGTTCAAATCCCGGCGTCGCCAACAATATAAATTATATAAATACTAGCCGAGAAGCCCACTCCACTCCAAGACGCCCCCCAATCCCTTTTTCCCATGGGATAATTTCCATGGCACCCTTTTCCCCATAGTCGAACCACTGCAGTAAGGCCCCCTCCCTTTTTTCCATGTGATAATTCCCATGGCACCCTTTTCCCCAAAGTAGAACCACCCCAGTAAGGCCCTTTTTCCCCATGTGATAATTACCGGGGTACCCACCTTCCCCTTTTCCCATGTGATAATTACCGTGGTACCCACCTCCCCCTTTTCCCCATGTGATAATTACCGTGGTACCCACCTCCCCCTTTTCCCCATGTGATAATTACCGTGGTACCCACCTCCCCCCTTTTCCCATGTGATAATTACCGTGGTACCCTTAACCCCATAGTCGACCTCAACCCTTAAGGCCCCTCCCCCTTTTCCCATGCGATAATTTCCATGGTACCGGGGTACTCCTCATTTTTCCCATGTGATAATTACCGTTCCTCCCCTTTTTTCTCGTGTTATAATTACCGTGGTACCCACCTTCCCTTTTTTCCCATATGATAAATACCGTGGTACCCACCTCCCCCTTTTCCCCATGTGATAATTACCGTGGTACCCCCTCTCCGCTTTTCCCATGTGATAATTACCGTGGTACCCTCTCCCCCTTTTTTCCATGCGAGAATTTCCGTCACGATATCATAGCTTAATTTTAATAGTTTTGACACGCGCAGTTTTCATGCGCGCGAGAAAGTCCTAGGTTTCTCGCTCCCTAAGCGCGTGCTCGTAATATTACCAAAGTTGAAATCGTGACGTAGTAGCTATACTCAAACAAGAAGGCCACGTTAATTTATAAAAACACCTATTTTCGATGGACCAATTTTTTTTGCATTGGCCACTGGCCCACGCTCTGCTTCATGAAATTAATATCTACATGTAACTTCTTCTATTAGTAAGAGATCCAGATCTCCAATTTTATTTTATAAAGAACGATATCTTTGCTACGAAATTTGTGTTAACTGTTATGTCAATGTTCAATATTCATAAAATTACCTTTTAATTAAATTAACCCTGATATTTAACTAGGACGTCTCAAAGCCCTGAGCCGGCATTCTCGACAAAGACTTGAGCGGAGCGTGGGCGCTACGATAATCGTGAATTGCGGAGTTGTCGAAGAGTTGGATAACTTTAGTAATGTCGTATTTATGTTAATTGAACATTAATACCAAAAGAAAACTAAACGAATTTTATTAAGCTACAAACAGTTTATTAGTAAAAATAGTACAATTACAACATTAGTAATTTAAGTCTTTCTAGTTCTTTTTTATTGGCGGATAAGCCGCTCTTATTGTTTACTTTTAAAAGCCGGTCCACTCTTTATTTTTCGCTTAAATTATATCCTGAACGGCAATGCCTTGTCCCCCCCCCCCTCTCTCGCGGCGAAGGTCTCCCTCTCTTCCGGACATTACCGCGAATTTCCCTCTCTCTTCTCCGTCTCGTTCAGAGTCCCTTTCTCTTCTCCCCCAAGTGCGACACACACACATACCCACACACACACACACACACACACACATACACACACACACACACAGCCAACTTTCCCATTGAAGTCACCACAGTGAGAGCTCCACTCACTCGCTTCGCTCGTTCGCTCCGATCAATTAAAAACTTGGTATTCATAAATAAACTTATCAAAACAAATATAGATATCGATATTTGTTTAAATTGTTTTTGAGAAAACTACGTTTAAAGAAAAGAAAATGAATCTAAGCGGATGCAATTCACTGCTTTTAACAAAAAGGTGAAGAAGTTAAGATATTATAGAAATTATCGATTTCATGGACTATCGTTACGGAATTGTGTAAAACACTTTACTCAATTTAATGATCCATAACTTTTGAATCGCTTGTCCGATTGAAATTAAGCTTGTACCGTTATTCAGCCCGGCCACCTGAACTAAAAGGCTTTTAAAGTCGCTCGATGACTTAGGCCTAAGGTGGTGCCTTGGGTATTAGCCTAGCTGATTATTATTAAAGTAAACCGATAGGTTTACGGTTTATTCTTACCCTCGACTCCTGCCTTCTACAAGCCCCCCGTTCTACAACGCAATCTGTTCCGGATCGCCTGGCTTTGGTCTATGCTGAAACCGTAAGCCCCGAAATTTCGACTGAGATCATTTTCTAACATGCATTGATTGTTATTTTTATATCTCTAAAACTATTTGTCCTAGGCGAAATCTAAAACCACCACTGGATTCCTGACGTCGGAAACCTGTGCCTTATAAATGTTTCGATTTAATTGGGTATTCGATTTTTTTGGCGACGCTCTTAGCAAATTCCCGTTTCGCGGTAACGGCTACTTGGGGAGCGGCAACGGGGTAAAGGGGGGAAACGGAGACGGTCCATTCTCAGAGAAGGGAGAGAGGGAATACGAGACGGGAAAGGCGCCGGGGCACAGCTGAGAGAACAAATACAGCAATTCCAAAATTCTTAGTAATTTTTTGTAACGAGATGTGAGAATGAAATTTGTCATGGAGATTCTTCGAAAATTATGAAAAATAACACTTTTCTAGTTTTAGACCATTCTTTTTGGTCGACTTCGACTATGGAGTGACGTAGACAAGAGTGATTTTCGAATCGCATATCATAATTACTTTTCCACTCTTTAATTTTGCATAAAATCTCTTAACGTTTATAGAGTTTATTCTGGATAAACTTTGCGTACTTTTTTTTGTTATGATGTTTATTTTAATGTCTGTCCCTTCTTAGTCGTAACACTTACAAGAATAAACACTGTTTTTCAGTTAGTAGAACTGGTTTTTGTATAATTATTATTATTCTCAGATTGCGCGGTGCTTTTTATTTTTTATTTTTAATAATAATCAGCTAGGCTAATACCCAAGGCACCACCTTTTAAAGCCATTAATTAAACGGTATCCTTTGAAAATATAGGTGTTCGTGAAACTACTTTTGCCCCAACTCAATCAGAATATAGTTTTTGAAAAAAAAATGGGGGGGGGGGGGTTTGGGGTTTGCCACTGGCGTCGGGCCTGTGAAGGTACAAGTTTCATTTTAGTAGCCTAGATGGATTTTTCCCTCATTAAGAGATATATATTATAACTTCTAAATTTATAGGAATGTGTTTTGAAAAGTCCACTTTGATATTTGTCGTCATATAGTAAAAACGAGAAAAACACTGTTGCATATAGCGAAGGTTAAAATATTAAATTGAAATTGTTGATCGCAACTCGTTTCGCTACTGTTAGGTAGCATCATCAGGTGCTAGAATATTACTAGAGCCATCGTCACGATTAAATAGAAAATTAGGTTTTATGGTACGTGAAAATTTTTAAGGATTCTCTGAGGTCGAGTTTTACATCTAGTTGCCTATTTTACACATTATTTTACTTTCGTCAAACAATATGGAGTTGTTATCTTTTATATGCTCAGTTAGAGTAGAAGAATAGGGTTTATTAATTTTAATATCATTTATATGCTCGTTTAACTGGAATTTAAAATTGCGTTTAGTTTGGCCAGCATGGGCATGGAATTTTATATACACCGTAGCTTTCAGTTATCTTATATTTATCGTAACTGTGGACAAATTGAAAGCTCGTAGAGCCAATAGAATAGCCTAAAAACGTTGTCTATAAAAAAAACATTATTACGTTAACTAATTAAATTAAAAAAGTGCAAAGTTCTGTTAAAATTGGTTAAATACTATTATTGTATCAGATGGCATTTAGCAGCCCTGGCATGGGCTTTCTTTTGTTTATAAATAGTTTTCTTGTGAACAGTGAACTGTTACTTATTTTTTTAAACAAATAATTAATTAAAGTTATCACTACTTCTCAATACATTTTTTTAGATAAAAATCTTTTAAAGTGTAGCTTTTTAATTGGAGTATTTAAATATGGTTTATTTTATTCAAATTGACGAGTTTCCTATTTCTTATATACTTATCGCGAACCGTTTCACCGTAAAAATATACTAAAGAAAATGCGATAACTGCCATATTGGACGAACTTCTACATACTGCTAAATTATTTTTAGCACCATGGGACAGCATGGGTAGATGCCATTTGCGTTAAAAGTCGTTTTTCAATTGTCCGAGTCAAATACCCATTGCAATACTAACAAAAATTAAAAACGCTGTGTAATTCCGTAAGTTATGGAAGGTGATTAGCCCCATCCCCCAGCTTAGCCCCCTGGGTGCGTCACTGCTCGACTCTGTTGATTTTACCGTACTAGATGCGTAAGCGTTTGGCGGGGAAGTCGACTAATACCCCCCTTGGATCCGCCACTGTGTTTAGCTGTATCAGACCTTTTTACCAATTAATAGCAGATGTTATTTGTAGGTCTATAAAAAGTAGACGTATAATTCCGATCGCGATTTTTGGTGTCAAACAGACGACGAGTTGAACGTTTCCGGGTTGACGTTCGTTGTGCTCAATACGAAATTATAATTTAAATCAAAATAATTTCCATTAAAATGAAGCTAGGAATCGTGAGATAATACCTATTCTTTATCGTAAGTGGGATTAACTTAAAAATGAGCCGTTATAACGGATCCAAAACAAGAAAGAAACCCATCACGCACAGCAAGCAGCCTGATTTTGTGATTCAATGGAATCACATCAATGTTACTGTCAACGTTTCACGGAATTCCGAAGAATCTACTCACTATATCCTGCGAAATGGTAAGTTAAGAAACTATTAAACCACAATAGCGTATACTAATCGTTATAAAAGGCGTGCATTCTATTGGACTATCGTTTCTAATGAGTGAATTAAAGTTAAACAATTAAACGCCTTAATACGTTAGTCTTTTTTGATTTCTTATGTGTTCTTTAGTTTCAGGGGAGGCTAAATCAGGTCAATTGGTGGCCGTAATGGGGAACAGTGGGGCGGGGAAAACCACTCTCTTAGAAGCGTTGAGTGGCCGTTTGCAGAGGCAGTTTTCCATGACTGGGGGCGTTACGGTTAATGGCGAAAATTCGAAGACGTTCTTTCTCAACAATTTAGCCGTAGTAGAGCAATTTCAAGATTTTCTTTCTTTCATGACTGTCAGAGAGTTTCTGAGCTATCAAGTATGTAATACACCCGTATAATGAGGCTGGTGCTTGTTGAGCTAAATTCTAATTACTAATTGAAATTCTTCGTTTTACCACTCTACAACAGTACATCCTTCGATTACGGAATGGTTATAAAGAGGTGGACATAGATAATGAAATCGACGATATCTTATTTCAGGTCAGAGATGTTCCATCCTTAATACAGCATGCCACCTAGGAGCAACAAACGCAGCACCCCATACGAGGAGAACGCAACCCGTCAAAAGTCGTGGATTTTCTTGGGTACAGTTTTCATTGGTTAGACGCTAAAGTGGAAGGGGAAAATTCAGAAATTGTCTTCCCCCCCGCCCGTAAAACGTTCAGTGTAAAGTCTCGTCCAATGAAATTTGTACACAACACTGCGTTAGCGTGTTTAAAGGCTAGCTGCGTTCTCCTTGTGTTTGTTGCTCCTAGATGCCACCATGCATTTAAATATAATTTTTTACTTACGCTTTTACTAGACCGGTTTGGTTTCTTGTCAAAATTCTTTGATAGGAAATGTTGGAATAACAAAGAGTCTATCGGGAGGTGAAAGGAGAAAGCTGGCTTTCGCTTGCGAAGTATGAAAATTCCGGAAGAAATATACGCGAATTTTTCGTCTAATTTGTTTATTTCGGTGGCAGACGATAGGAAACGCGCGTGTATTATTCTGCGACGAACCAACAACGGGTTTGGACAGTTTCGCCGCTCAAGAATGCGTCAGTACTCTCAGAAGATTGATCAACACCAAAAACATCGCGGTTTTAATATCCATTCATCAACCTTCATCTTCGATTGTCCAAATGTTCGATAAAATCGTTTTGCTCTCAGATACCGGAAGAGTAGCGTACGAAGGCAGCGTCCAATCGTCTCTAAAATTCTTAGATAGCAGGTAAATGTTTCAACTATTATAAAGGGTTACAGAACCGTTAGAATTTTGAGTTTAAGGCTATTCACGCGTTTTGGTTAGCAAAAAGGCATGCCCGAGTCACGTGACCTGAAATTCAACGATTCAAACTATTCTGCGGACCTGTAAAGTGCGCATTTCATTCGGTATCCTTTAAAGATAGGCGTATTATAACATCCGCAGGTTCGACCTTAGATGTCCGGAGAAATACAATCCCTGCGATTTCCTTCTGAAGACGATTCAAGGAAGCATTGACCCCCTTCTCGTAAACGTATTACACAATTCCTAAATTTTATTACTTAATTATTAATTAGAGATGTGTGAAATAATACAGTTATATATATAACGCGAAGAAAATATGCGATGTTTTTGATTACGAGCGAATCAAATTAAACTATAGTCGAGAGGAAAAATTCGTGGAGGGCCAGGAACCCGAGCACTTGAATTTGATGGAGAAAGTTAGGTTGGTCATTTTGGAAACTCATTATTTTTAGTATTCTAATGTATAAAATTAAAGTAGTTTTTTAACCATTTTAGACTGGTGGCGATGAAAAAGTATAAATCGGGGACATACAATCAAATTAAGGTTTTGTTATGGAGAGAATTATTAAAGATAAAAAGATCGTGGATATTGTATTTGGGAGCGTTTCTAACTCCCCTTGTAAATAATTCGCTATAGGGTTCAGTTTATTTCTGGTGATATCTTATGTTTACGAATCTTTCCAGATTTTGGTACTGTATATGTTTCTGGTTTATGGAAAACAAAAGTTAAACCACGAAGGATCCATGAATTTATCCGGGCTACTCTCCATTTTCTCTCGACTGATCAGTACTCTTTTCATGATTTGCGGAACGCTTGTAAACTAAATTTTGCGTTTATAAACGCGCTAGTCGGCTTTCACTTAAATCGCATTTAATATAATAACAATAAGTATGACACTGTTAATAAATAAATGAATTAATGGCTTTAAAAGTCGCTTGGTGACTTAGGCCTAAGGTGGTGCCTTGGGTATTAGCCTAGCTTATTATTATTTTTTTTTATTTTTAAAAAACTTTACAACGATTATCTATAACAATTGTTAATGAGAAAAAAAAAGATGTTTTTTATTCACCTTAAAATTGTTATTTCGCCTTGGGTATATTTAAACGCTAGAGGGCTGTGTGCTGAGAATTAAACTTATATTCAGCAATAGCTTTTAAAATCAGTTGGGTGATAATTTTTCCTAATTGACATACTTATTGTTATTATGTTACTTAGGCTTAAATTAATTTAATTTTGTCTCTTTTTTGGCTTACATAAATAGACGATGGTTGAATTGGTACCGTTTTTAAAGAAAGATTACACCAATGGTCTTTATAGTGTCGGTTCATTTATGTTCTCTCGGAACATGATTGAAGTAAATTGAAACATAAAAATTTGAAGAAAAACTTTTCTTTTATAATGCATACGATACTAATATGTTCTTTCCGCATTTCAGATAATATTATTCGGTGCAATTGAAATTCCTCTACTGAGTGCATTGTTTTATTGGACCACAGGAAAGTTTTTTTTGTAGTTGCCAACCGTACACTAACCCAAAAACTATATAAAATTAACTTTGAAATATGTAGGTCTTCAACAGGACGCGGCTCATTTTTCTGTATTTTTGTTATTTACAATTGTGACTGCTATAGCCGGACACGCTACAGGTAATCAAACTCCGAATCAGGTACCTGAATTCATTCTTTGTCTTTAACGAAAACTTTGGCCTGACTGATTAAACAGGGCAGCTAATAGGATCGGCGTTTCCGTCACTCAACTCGGCTCTCGTCTGTTGTGGATTCCTAGATCCAATAATAGACGTTTTTATTGGATTCATGATTAGAACAGAGTTAGGAAACCTTTTTTCTCACGCCTTAAAATTTTTATCTGATAAATCATATGGTATTTTTCGTATTAGCACGATCCCTGTAGCATTGCGTTGGATACGATTCTTATTTCATTGTTATTACGGATTTCAATCGACATTTATAAATCAGTGGGCGGATATGAATAAAATCGGTCTGTACCGTTTGATGGAGTTTTAAATATATTTACTTTAGTTTATTATTAAATTTATCTTTTCAAGATTGCGAGTTTGGTCCTAATAGTCCGATGTGTTTTAAAAACGGGAAGGACGTCATGAGAAATTTTGGAATTAAAGAAGTAAAGAAAAAATTTAATTTTTTTAAAATTTATTTTCATTTTGGCTAATATGGATTACTTACAGGACGATATGTTTAATAACCTTTTTTACCTCATTATTATCATAATAGTAATAAAAATAATAAATTATTTATTACTTATAATAAAAGTTAATAAGTAAAAATGGGATTAAATTAAAGCCGTTTATTTTTATATAATAAATTGATTCATAAATAAAATATTTGTATAGAAGATATTTGTGTCAAATTTATTTATTTATTATTCGGTCGAGCCACGAGTCAGAATTGCCGGAAGCTTGACCTTCCGTGTTAGAATTATAGCTTTACATGTAGGTTTTACCTCTCCGAGGGGACTTTGTACCCTAGGAGGGGTTATACAACCACCGTGTCTGTCTGTCTGTGGGTCTGTCTGTCAGGCCTGCGGGGCAAAGGGTAATCACTGCGTACGCAGTTTCTTAGAATCAGGGAAAAGGTTTTTCCAAAAGCGCCCTCTTTTTGTCATTGGGTGTAGTATAATTTTTTAATCAGCCGGGATTCGAACCCAAGCCCTCTTGAACGACAGGTGAGCGTTCTACCGCAGAACCACGGATACACTTACGCTTCACTGAAAATTAAAAACTCTTCCGAGGAGAGGTATATTTTGGCTTGCCAACTTGTTTATATCATGGACACTGTATCTCTAACCGGACGGGAAAAGCAGCCTAAAAGAGGTACCCCCTCACTGTCCGTTTGCGCCCTACTTCGTATTAGCTGAAATAGTCGGCCGTACTCGATTCGCAGGGCCGTCAAGGTCATTCGGAAGAATGTAAACCCCCATTTCAAACGGAACGTTTTGTCGACCACGTGACGAATTATATGGCCTTGACAGCCCGAAACTTTCAAAATTCTTGAACCTCCCCCCCTTTACAGAGAGACGGTGGCGGTGGCAGGTGATTTTGTATGGTGGAAGCTACAGCTTTTCCCGTCCGGTTAGAGATACAGTGTCCATGTTTATATGGAGACTCACCAGTTAGAGCTCTTAAAAAGTTCAGTTATAGAATAATATGTTTGACGCAAGCTTATGTTTTACACAATAAGGGGGCGCTAAAAGCCCAAGCTATATGTGTCCAATGTAATAGATTCGATCATAACCCCAGGTTGTAAAGGAAAAAAGCTCTAGTACAGGAAATCGGGAAACCACGGTTAAATTCATTTCGTTTCTGTAAAACTTGGTGTCGTTGTAATCGATTTCTGACTACTAGCGATAGTTAGACCGGGATCTTTTTATGGTGAGACTAGCGCACTTGCCTATCTTTGCCATATAACACGTTCGTCAGAATCGTAGTCTGCTCCTGGTAGGAGAAAAGGCAGTACCAATCAGCCTTGGAAATAACGGTGGTCAAGTGGTCAAAGACCAGTTAATTAATTGCTCAGACCAGTTTATTTATTTAAAATTTGGGGGTCACTGGTCACCGTGTCCAGTTTATGAATTCGAAATAATAACAGAAAAACAGAAGGTGACCAGTTTCATAATTCCAAATAATAGGAGATGACCTATTAATTTAAGGTTTATATCAATTTTGATTTCCGTATTCACTGGATTTATATGTACAGCGACTCCACTTACTACCGCCGCGGCCGCACGTCGAGGTTTTATGTAGAGTCCATTCGCTCGCATCTCTCGAACGAGTCGAGCTGTCTAACCCCCCTCCGGCCTCAAACCCTCAATCCTCTAGTCTCGCTTTCCCCCAAGTACGGTGGGCTACCCTGGCTACGCGGTAACGGACTGGGGACTCTGGAGTTACGGGGCTTAGAGAAAGAGAGATAATACGGTAAATTACGAGGGTCTTCTAGGCTATGGTAGTAGTCTTAGGTGAGATAGTACTATATTGTACTATTCTTGTGGTACTCATAAAATAAAGTTAACTATTTTGAATACGTGTAAAGTTAATGTTACCAACATAATCTAACTTCTAAACATGTAGTATAGGTTTTTTTAGGCTTATAAATGACATTAGAACATTTTATATAAGACCAGTTTAATCATTCATAAGCTAGGGGGTCACTGGTCATAAGGACCAGTTTAATAATTCATATGCTAGGGGGTCACTGGTCATAAGGACCAGTTTAAAATAAAACCTTATTTCCGAGGCTGGTACCAATAGATGAAACACCACTGTGTATCGTCGCGCCCTCCAACAACCGTTAGAGAGACTAATGAGATTTTAGCGGGTAAATTATGGTATAAAGGTAGTACACTACGAGGCGTTACCTATCAAAACTTAACATTTTAATATATTATATAGCTCTTGTTTAAATATTAGAATTTATATATTCTAATTACATATTATTATGAAGATAATCAGAATATTGGTACCATAAAATAACTTGTTTTAAATCATTTCTTGGAATTTGGGGTATTACTTGTAAAATGTTCGTACACTTCTGTTTCGACCGAAATCTCCATTTCGATTGCTTCAGAAAAGAATTTGCCATCACAGATGGCGCAAAACCGCTTAGTGATATTTTTTCCCACAGGCGTACGCAGCCTTTAAAGACCTAATCATTGTGTCCCTGTATTCTTATTAAACGATTTTTGCGCCTTTATTTTCTCGAATTTCTCGACCCTCAGATAAATTTCAGGTTCGGCTCAAACCAAGCTCACTCCTATGCGGGTGTGAATTTGCCTAACAAGTTGCGGAAAAAGCGGGACTACGCTGACCTCTCCATTAAAATATCCTGACTTCTAGACTTGACTGAATGTATCTAGCATACAGAAGCAAGCCTTCCAATTTAAAATACGCCTTTCGTGTCAAAAATATTAGTGCCCTTGGATTAATGTTAAGAAATTTAACTTGGTCGTGATGTTCTGGGATTTCAGAGTAGGATAAGAAAAGTTATGTCACTTTACTCCGGTTCAGCGCATTTTTTCTTAAATTAAAAAAAAGGAAATACAAAGAGAGTCAAATAATCCCATTTAAAATATTATCTTTGTCTAGTTTCCATTAGGGCGGGTAACGGCGCGTCACTAAACTTTAGTAATAAAAATAACAAAATTACGCATGCTATTGGAAACTATAAGCTTACGTACCACAAAGGCATCATTCGTTTACGTATCAGAAAATCTTCCTTGAAATCGCCAAGAAGCAATATTTCCGCGAACCAGCAAGTTACGGTTTATATAGTGCTTGTTGAAAACATGGCAATTTTTCACTTTTAAGGTTAGCAAACGAGTGTTTCTTTTTAAACCCGTTGAAAGCATGGAAACCTTTCACCTGTACGGTATGTAACAAGTGTTTCTTTTTAACGGGTGGGGTGCATTTGGCCGACTGCCCATTTGGTCGACTTTTCAGTCTGCCAAATAATCAGAACATATGGCCGACTAATCTTTTAGCCAAAATTCTGGTCGGCCAAATGAGCAGCCCATTTGACCGACTACGCATTTGACCGACTGCTCATTTGGGCAACTGTTCATTTAACCGACTGCTCAGTCGGCCAAATGAACGGCTCATTTGACTGACTGTTATATTATAGCTTGTCATATACTATGTCTTTAGTGTTAGAACGGGCAATGTATCCTAAGTATTGATGCTTGACGGCGCCGCGCATTCACTTCTCTGGGCCTTCTATAACGCGACCTAGTATCGTCCAATCCAATATTAAAGCAACCTAACCGGAAAAACCAAGAGATTGAAAACGCGTCAACACCTTTGATCTCGGAAGAATGAACTTTCTATTTCAGTCGGTCAAATGAACAGTCGGCCAAATGAGCAGTCGGTTAGATGAGCAGTCGGCCAAATGAGCAGTCGGCCAAATGAGCAGTTGGCCAAATGAGCAGTCGGCCAAACGAGCAATCGGCCGGATGAACAGTTGGTAAAATGCACTGTTTATTTGGCCGACTGAGCCCACTGGCTCTCCGTTTCGTATCCGTCCTGCCTTCCACAAGGCATTGTCTCCGTTACGAAGCAAAGGCTTGTGGAAGGTAGGACGGAGACGTTACGAAGAGCAGTGAGCGCCTGGCTTGAGAAGTCGGCCAAATTGACAGTCGGCGTAACGAGTATTTTGTGGTCGGCCAAATGAGAAGTCGGACAAACGAAACTCTCCCTTTTTAACCAGGTATCTTTTTCTGACATATTAAGTCTTAGCAAAAACACAACGTTCTGTTAACAAGTGAAATGTTTAAATTATTTCAACAAGCACTATTTAAACAATAACTTTTCGGAAATTTTATTTCTTGGTTATTTCCTTGAAGATGTTTTATTTAAGCGCCTATTTGATACCGTTCCGTTACGTATCGTGACGTCACAATCCATTATCCGCAGATGACTCTGGAATCTAGAACCGTGTACCGATAAAAAGAGGGATTCATGAGCTGCCGCCAAAAACATCCGCAATCCAACCTCATATAATAAAATTACTCTGTTAAAAGACTGCCGTTTTCCTCATTTAAAATAACTACTTTTAGCGAAACTCGTGGAATTTATTATAGGCCTACGGGTTTTTAGCTTTCACCCACGGCCATTCCTATTTGTCATTGTAGCTGGCTTTAGTTTTGGAAGTAATGGCGAGCTCTGAGGATAGTAGAGATAAAGAGAAGAAAACCGATTTGGAAGACGACGAATTAATTTCCATACTTGATAGTAAGTTCACTAAAGCTAATTAAACCTAAGAATAAATTAATTATTTTAAAAATTAAGGGTTTTATACCATTAATAAAACTCTAATCACCATTTACCGAGCCTTGGTTTAGTTTATGGTTATTACTTGGGTCTTGGGCTAGATTTTTTAATTTCTTTAGTAAAACAAATATTTAAACTTACTGTAGTATATTCCCGTAATTTTCTGAAACATGTCTTTTTATCTAAATAATAGATGCCTTAGAAGATTTTGATAAACCTTTGGTATTGCCCGGTCAGAGTGCTTCATCAAATTCCACAAACACTGCTGTATCTGAGGTGAGTAAAAAATGTCATTTGCATGACCCCACAAGCCTTCAGAAGTAATCATTGTTAAGTGTTAATGGAATATTATACCTTCTAAGGCCACACAAAATGCAGGGAGTGAAACTTCCAAAGATTTAGAAGGAAATGCTAATTTCACACAATTTGAAGAAGCTATGAAATCATTTTTAGATGAAGACCCAGCATTTAGAGATCAAATGCAAAAGCTAGCTGATGCAGCTATTTCTGGTAATACTTACATTCAATTTAATTTAAGTCATTTATTTAGCGTGATAGTGTCCATCCTGTTAGATATTTTGTTAAATGAAGTAATTTCAAATGAACTTAAAGGGAGTATGAACTAAATAACAAAATTGTCCGCTAACACAATCTATCCCTTGTTTTGAACGTATCTAGCATCAATCATCCCTAGCTTCTGTAAAACCTTATGGAAGAAATGTGAAATTCGTTAAACCATCAAATTTATACTCCCTTTAACCATAAACATATAATATATCTATTAATGGAGAAGTAAGCCATAAAGATGAAACATGCACTTTCGCAGGCTTCATGCAGTTTCCAATGAATCAGGCTTACTACTGAACCATATTGAATTTATAATGGGTGTTACTCTGCCTACCAATGGCAAATTTAAAAATTACATCCCTATTAATAGTTAAAACCTTACCCTGGTGTAATAGATTTAGAAAGTATTTGGAATTCCTCCCCTTTTAATTTTATTTTCTATAACATTTTGGGAAGCTGCCGAGGTACATGCTTCAATCAAATAACATTAGTTGTAAGAGTTAAATATATTATATACTTCTGACATTATGGAATTTTTAGGCACAGGACCAGATGATGAGGCATTTGCAGCGTCATTAGCAGAAACTCTCAAAGGAATTGCGGATAATGCTCAAACTCTTTCGGTATACAAAGTGGCTCCATCACCTTAACAAATAGTTAACATTTTTGTACGATTCATACAACAGGAAAACCCATCGGAGGAAGAATTATCTAGAGTTTTAGGGAATTTAGGTTTAGGTGGAAATCAGAGTGAAGGTACAATGCCAGATTTGATACCCCTAATGCAAAATGTGATGCAAAGTCTGCTATCCAAAGATTTGCTATACCCAGCTCTCAAAGAAATTGTTGATAAGGTAAAACCTTTTATAATGTCTGGTGTTTTGTTTTTACAAAAAAATAATTATTTCACCTTTTAGTACCCAGATTGGTTGGCAGTAAATAGATCTAAATTAGAAACAGAGGCCTACGAGAAGTATAATCACCAATATGAACTCATGAAGCAAGTGTGTGATGAATTTGACACTGAACAGACTACTGATTCGCAACAAATTAAGACAGCTCGATTCGAAAGGATTTTACAGCTGATGCAGAAGGTATTATAAATTTCTTTGTGGATGGGGGATAAATTAATTTTTTTTTTTTTAAAGATGCAAGATTTAGGACATCCACCAAAAGAAATAATTCAGTTAGCTGGAGAAGGTACAGACATACCTCTAGATGAGCAAGGAAATCTAAGGTTACCAGGAATGTCTGGTGAACAATGTAGTGTTATGTAATTATTTGTAGGAATAATCATAAGGATGTATATATTTCTTAATTGCTTCTCTCTGCATTTGTATTATAAAAATAGTTGAAGGTGACAAGTTAAAATAAATACATTATTTTCATAGGAATTTTTTTTATTACAAATACAATGCTCATTGAGCTACATCATCTCCCTTTGTTGTTCTTGTGTAGATAACTTGACTGTGATGTTTCACTACTTGCTTTATTAAACCTGAAAAATATTATTATGAGCTTATATCAAACTTGGGCTAGAATGGTATTTAATTTACCTTTTTGTAAAAGTTCGTCTAAAGCTTTCCTGGCCAAGGAGCCTCTGACTTTTAACCTTTCAGACACAACAGATGGGGTGATGAGCTTATAGCTTGGTACTTCTTTGTATAATTTATCATAAGTTGCCTTGTCAAAGAGAACCAAATTGTTCAACTTGTCACGGACTTTTCCCTTGGACCACTTCTGCAATTCGAATGAGTTACGGTTATACAAATGTTTCGGACAATGATTGTAATGATATTCAACTTCAGTGGACAGGTTAGTGATGATTTTAGTCTTTACTTTACAGCACATTTCTTTATTTTTCTTTTATTAATATCCGTTGTGTCACAATATTACTTAACATGGGATTGCTATACCCATTTAGCCAAAATAGGGCTGCAGTATCAAGATTAAGGCTTTACAAATAACACCGTTTTCAAACCACCAAATTGAATCATATCAAGCAATATTTTGACTCGTTGGCGCTAAAACCTTGAATTGGGCTAATAAGTTGGGTTTTGGTTAAGACCCAGTGTACTGCACTACGTTAGTACGATTATAGTTAAAAAAAGCTTTAAAGTAAGACTTTTCAATTAAGTTCAGTCCTCTGTCCACCCATGCTGCATATCCCTTTAACTGTATGTAAGGTAGCTTATCGTGAGAATGTGAATTAAATCCTCTGCAATAAGGTACCATAATTGCTATTCCTATTTTACGCTGCCAATACACTGCATTGAAACGCTAATGATTGGGGATGAAATAGGTTCTTACTAAATAGAGCATTGTAAAATACAAACCTTCTTCTTGGCCTTGCCACCAGAAGATCCTCCTTCTTTTTTCTTTCCACCTCCCTTAGGATCACCTTTCTTCTTTTGGTCCTGTTTAGGAGGCTGTTTAAATAAAATACATTTATTTTTTAAGATGTGTAGTTTGGTTATTCCAATAAATTATGACGACCATGTGGCGGAGTGGCCAAGGCCTAGGAATATCATTATATTCAACTAACAATTATAATATATCTTTCAAATAGTAATTTGTAATGAAAACATTACAAAAGTTTAACTGTGAACATTACATTCATGTATAAGTACTTAGAAAATATAATAAAACGAAAATAATTTACCATCTTTATTTTTCAGATGCCCACGTTGCCAACGATGAACACTGAGCAGATAACACGCCAAGCAAAAAGGTGGACTGATATTGGCGAGATAATCCGTGGACTCACTCTTAAAGCCCCGTAGAAAATTCAATGAGTGATATGGTGAGCAGCGACCTCGCAATATTAAATTTTTAATTTTAACACTTGAAGTAATTTTTGATTTTAAATAATTATATTTTAATTAATTTTGAGAATAATACATGGAAAAAGTAGAAGGGAGGGCAGATAATCATAAACACTAGATATACGGTTTGACATAAAGATGGTGCTATAATCGTTCTTTATCTGCTTATTTTGCGGAATATTTGAAATGACGTTTTTGCGCGCGAGACTACTAGGCCTACTATATTTCTACGCTGAACAGCCTTGTTTACTTGCTTTTTTTCCCACCAACCAGGGGTACGTCAAGTTATTAAGATTTCTTGCCAGAAATGCAAGATTTCTTGCGATCTTGCTAACTTGACGATTTTCAAAACCGGAAACAAGAACTTTTGATCTCACAAATCTTGCGAGATTCCCAAGATCGCTTTCGAGGTAGTTTTTAAGAAGATTCAAGATGGCGTCGAATGCCAATGAATTATTTGGCGTAGCTCTAAAAGATGATATTACGGGAATAAATTATAATTTTGAGGTTTCCACCGAAGAATTCCAACGACTTGTAAATGGTAAATATATTTGTAATTGGTTTGGTCGTTTTTTTTAAATTAAAGCAACGTTTCGAACTATTATTTCCAAAAAGGCTTAAAGTTGTATTACTTATTTTACAAATCCAGCTTATCGAAGAAAATTGACAGACAACTTGACACTTTTTTTAAATTCTTTTAACTTGACGCGCCCATGGCGGGCTATTTTCACGCGCAAAATGAATTTGCATTGGAAATAGCGAAAATTATTTATTGTCATTTTGGATAGTAGCTCACCCTCGAAAAAAAAGCGGAAATCACAACTGACACCTTTTTTTGACCATAGACTAAGGAATACTTGAAACACATGTAAATAAATAAATAAAACCAAAAGTGAAAAGAATATTTAGGATAAATATATTATTTTAACTTTTTAAATTAAATATTATTAAGTTAAAGAAATGGGAACCGATGGAGGCCACTTCGGTTCCGTTCCGGTTCCATGTAGAACCGAAGGAGAACCGAAAAACCGAATACTTTTCGAATTTTCTTTGCTATTACTTTTGAAAAAGCCACGATAAAGAATAAATAAACCACTGACAACAGTGACAAGTGACAAGGACTATTATGTCTATAAAATTGTCTCAATTGGAAGGAAAAACCGTTTTATTTAGAAATCACTTAATTTAGTTTTGTCCAAACTATTGGTGTTTATTTCGCCGCGTGCTCTATGTTACTTCCAAATATGTGGAAATAAGCGAAAATAGCTTTACAGTTTTCTCCCCAATTTTGGTTTCGGTTCACGGTTCGGTTCCGCTCTAAAGACCTCTACAGCCTTCAAAACTATGTGTTCGAATATGGCGCCTTCGCGTAAAAATCCCGTCTCAAACGCGTCTATTTTTCTTTACTTAATTTTTATAAGGTTATATTTTTTTAAACTACGAATTATACATAAATATATTGAGGAAAGATAGTTTAACTTACTAAACCTTGTTTTTTTTCTAAAAAGGAAAGTGGAAAACTGAAAAAAAAAAAAATCCGCGATTTCGCTTGTATTCCTCGCCTTTGGCGCTAGTAGGATTTTTGTCGTACGAAGTTGGCCGTGGTTTAACTAAAGAATGTTTCGATGGTTAACATCTCAACGACAAGTTCACGTTATCTCCAGGGCCATGCATAGGGGAGGGGGGGGGGGGGCGAGCCCGTCGAAACTTTTCCCATGCAGGTTTTTTAAGGTATATGGAGGTGTACATTATACCCGAGTTTGATCAAAATCGGTGATTATCACCTCGGGTCATCTCCTTGTCAGTTTCGCCATGTCTTTCCTCCATGGTTTCGCCCATGCATTTCACCCGAGGCCGCGAGACCTCTAAGCCCGGCCCTGGTTAACTCTGGGTGTACTTTTTTAAACCATTACCCTCATTCTTAACCAGGGAATCGGATAATTGTTTGTAGCGCCATCTATATTTTTGATAAATTCCAATATGGTATTGGACAAACCATTTATTTTCCCCTGGATAGAAATGACGTTTCCGATTTGCAGCGGGACGCCCCTATTTTTAAATAAGAATATATAGATGGCGCCGAAGTCGTATGAGCCCCATCTTTTGGGGCAGAACTTCAGCCGCCTGACAGTTAATTATGAAACCGAATTCCGGTACTCCTGTAGGCCATAGGTCGTCGAAAAATTTGTTCTACTGTCTCAACTGGAAGAGGTGGACTGGGCAGTGTGGGCACTAGGACAAAATCCCAATTTTTGCTTTGTGGACGGGTCACTTTACTAAAACGTTTTCAGTTGGTCTTTATGGTAAATTTGATTATTATTATCAAGTTTCCACTGGAATAATTTGTCTCCGTTCACAAGATCTCTAGTCTCTACAGTAAATTGTAAGTCTTCGGTCACGGAAACGCTGGAAACCGGAAAAGGTCCAATCTCCATTATCCACTCCAAGATAAAGTCTTCTTTTTTCCTAGGCCTCCAATCTCCACAGATTTAATAAGTCTTCAATTTCGGATGTGGGAGACCAGAGACTGGAGGCCGGAGCCGTCCAAGGATGGTAGATTTTTGAAATCTAATAAACAAAATCACATACACTTGGAAGTACTCATTTTAACGATTTGAATCTTTTGCTACGCAAAAACGTAAGAGTGAAAAAGACGAAACGGCCGAAACAATGATATGTTTAATTTAGAAATTCGTGGACAGATGGCGCGTCTGCGCCACGAAAATGATTTACTCGCTTTTCATTCTGGAGATTCTTATTTTGGTACCGAAAGCTAGATTATGGCTGGGTCGCCTCGAACTTGGTGTAATGTGTACATAATATCCTGACCCCAACATTAAGATGACTACTGTAGCTTTAATAGGCTTCTACTTTTGATTAACGATTTTAGAAACGGAATTTTATAAACGAATTTTTCTTATAAACTTATTCCATGGAACTTGGAAGAGGCAATGGCGGGCGGGAGGAGGGTGGATGGTTGTTTGAAAATTTGTCATTCCGGCGCTCAGGGGTGCGAATCGTGGGGCTATGATTAATCGACTAGAGAAATTAATGCGCATTTTCCTGGGTTTTACGAGCCCAAAAAAAGAGAGAAACGATTGACGCAGATGGATTTATTGTCGAGATTCAGGCGCGTCTCAAAAATGTGTCCCTCTCCGCTTTTCGCCTTCCTAGAAACGAAAGGCGTGTCAGTTTGTCCATTTTTAAGAGCGAAGCCGATCAAGAGGGAAAAGACAAGTTGACTAATTGGAAGATGGGCAGGTCGCTAATGGTAATCACACCGCGACCGTCTTCGAAAAATACAATTAGGAGTCCCCACACACACCTCAACCATGATCGGACGATTGTGCCCTCCGCTACAAGAATTTCAAATGAGCATAATACATCGAAAAACTTCAAATCCAAATTTAATGGTCATATCCACTTAAAGGGAATATAACGTCTAGTATTTCTGTATCCCCCAATTATAGGTTCCAATATTTGACATTTTCGGCGCTTTTTAAAGTAAGCGTTGAATCTTATATATCCTTTAACAAGAATATCGCGGCTCTATTAACACCGTTCTACCAATGCACATAGAGAAACTACCGGGGCTATAACCACGCCGAACGGGATTTTAAACACAATAGAGTCAAAAAGTAATGCCAGAATTGTTTTAGGGGCCCCAAATTCTACTTCGCACAGGGACCCCAATAGTGTTAATGTAAGTGTAAGTCGTAGCGGGTAATTTGAAATTGAATGGCTAGGTGCCATCGCTAAGACGTTTCCACCCGAGAAAAATGGAAAATAAACTTAATTGAAGGTGTATTTAAGAATCTCGGATTCGTTATCACACTCCATTTCTTGGATAGTATAAAATGCTCGTATTTAGATGATAAGATTAATAGGGTAAGTGAACTTCTATCCTTAAACGCTCCAAGTGTATGTATATAATTTCCTCCTATTTCCTTTAATACTAATGTATTTTTTATTATCGTCTACACACTTAAGTGTCCGGCCATATAGGCATTTTGCGTTTTAACTCAGTTGCTATTATCAAAGTATAATACTCGTATTATGTAGTTTTAATACCATTACGCTTTAGCAACCTCAACGAATAACAGTATACAGGGTGTAAACATTAAAAACCGATCCAGTGCTAATAAGTCCAAATTTAATATTAGTACGGATTTGAAATTTTCAGGTCACGTAGCTCGTGCAGGTGGACATTTGAAACGGAAAATTTCAATGTCCTTGAACCACCCCTTCAAGGTCATTCAAAATCTATCTCTAGAACCCTTAGAGATACAACATTGGTTTCAATTAGAAAAGTGTTCCCCGTCAAATTTTAGGTCGAAATAGCTTTCATCATACTAATTACACCAATAACAAGTCGAGGGATTTTAGACAAAACAAAAAGGTTGTGATGAAAATAATGTACCAGAGACCAGGGCTAATAACTCAAAAAGTACTCATGCTAGAGTATCAAAATTTGCTTGACATTCTCATCTGGTAAGGGTCTTTAGAATTTATAAACTCGGAAGACCTTCAAATCATGGTTCAAGGTCATTCAAAGTTTATCTCGAGAACCAATGATTCCTGAAATTTTCAAATTCGTAGTTAAAACACATTTTGGGTTATTAGCACTGGATCGTTTTTTGTTTACACCCTGTATACACTCTTTCCTTGTGGCTTCGGTATTGAATTTCGCGTGAAAGGGGATGCCGTGCTTCGGGTAATTATCGAGCGAATTGAGGCTTTTACGACGGTCGGCTGATTTTTCAGTTAATCCTTCGAATTATAAAATAAAGGTGGAACCGGTATATATTACCGACGGTGCACCATATGGCAATGTTTTTAACGGTTTAACACTGATTTTGATTGTTTTTAAAGCTCTCGAATTTGTCACGAATATCCGTGTAAATCCCAGGGAAATCTGATACCGCAGCGGTCGCGCGGTTCCACCGAACAGATCTCTCTTTGTCCCCTTTCTATTATACTTGACTCTCCCAATAACACCATTGTATTGAAGACAATACGGTGGTCGTGATGTCCATATAGTACACTTACCAATTACAATCAAGCGCCTGCCAATTTTTCCCGGCACCCAAAGCTCAAAGGCTCCTTTGGGAGGCGCGAGAGAAGGTTTGATCTATGCCAGAAAAAGATCACTATCAGAAGTTTATAGAATATTTCTTACGAGATAAGTAACCATCTCGGGCATTAAAATAAAAACTTGAGGTTAACGGTAATAGCAAAAGTAGCATAAAACCCTAAAGTGTGTCAGAACGGTATGGTAGTTAATGAGAGTTTGTTGCAAAGTAAAAAAGGGAAACGAAGGGGGGTCGGAAAATATATCATCAAAATCGAGGTACTTCAGCGCCGCCGAGTGAGGCGTTTTAGAACGTATGTCTACGGGCGAGTAAATCGAAGAGAGAAAATCGCGCCAGACTAAAGACTAATTATAAAGTTGCTAGTACTATTCCAACTAGTAGGTTATGTAGTCTATAGTGTGACTAGGTCTCCTTAGAAATTTTAATAGGCGCGAAGGTACATCTGACACACTTTTGGGTCTTATGCTACTTTTGGTAATAGTAAGTGTCTAGTACTTCGCTAAAGGCTGGTTTTCACTAGGGCAAAAACGCCACGACGGTGAACGTCGACGCGAAAATTTCCCGTTAGGCCTAGTGTCGACTGTCACCGTTGTGCCATTTTTGCCCTAGTGTAAACCAGCCTTAAAAGATTCAAAACGTAAAAGTTACATTTAATAATAAATCATATTTTACCGATGAAATTGTATAAGAGAATCAATAGATAACGCACTATTGTTTTCCTAAACGTTTTCATTAAATCAACGGGAGCCTGCGTATAGAGCTATAGCATGTTTCAAGCGAATAACGTCTCTCGTAAGAGAAATATACTTCTGCTACTATATATGCCCTTACATTAGACCCCGACGCCGCCGAACAATTTTGAACGGCGCGCCGACGGTTTATAATATTTTTTTTAACAGGGCTACCAAATTTTCCGTTGATATCAGTCTCTTTGTTGTTTTAACAAAAAAAAAGTTCTTTCTTTATCACGTCTGTTGGTATTTAGTGTGTACTCTTAACGTTTTAAACTCCTAGAAAAGAGATTGCTAAAACGTTCTACAAATATAATAGCCGCGCCACGACGCCGCCGCCAATACATTTTGGTTCAACGCCGCGGCTGATAAAAAAGTCGCGTACGCCGATCGCGCCGTTGCCGCCGATGGAAAATCCCCGAATCGCCGCCGCCGGTCAAAATTTCGTGGCGTAGGGGTCTACCTAACATACATTTAACACTGGGTACAGAAGCTAACTCCAAGTTTTTTTCCTAATTATAATATACAAAGAGTCTAGTAATAGAATTTCACGTTTTACATCATTCGAAAAATAATAATATATTTTTTTTTTCGGGCATTGAGTACAAATCTGAAAAAGAGGGAGAAAATGTACGTCTGTAGTAATTGTGGTGTGGCTGATGGATAGCACTGACCGTTTAATTGATATTCGGAAGGCAGATGTTCCGCGCTGATAGTTGATACGTCTAAAAAGCGTAATTGAAATAGGTCTACGACTATCATCGCGTCGCTAAGGGAGAAAGAGAGATGGCGCTTTTGTCCAGTACAGAAATACTCGTATAGCCGTGTGCCAGGCGAGCTTTCCTAATGGATCCCTATTAATGATCGACGCGCCACTGCATTTTAGCCTTTTTTCTTTGTACCCTCTGTTTTTTTAATATTGCAGTAACTTTGACGCCTTCGGAGGTGCGTTGATTTAAACCGCCCTGTAAATTACATCGTTGGCACCTTGTAATTAAGTCTAATTTCACGACGTGTAAAACATGGGATCTCGGTTGTCCGATTCCAATACGTATCCTTAAACATTTCTATGTTATTATTAAAATAATATTAAATTATACATAACTAATTACACATTCCTATAACTAAAATTTTAATATTAGTTTGCCTAAATGTAACTTTTGTAAGTACACCATGAATGTAGTCACACATTCTAAACTACGAATTTAATATTAGTTTGCCTAAATGTAACTTTTGTAAGTACATCATGAATGTAATCACACATTCTACACTACGAATTTAATATTAATTTGCCTAAATGTAACTTTTGTAAGTACATCATGAATGTAATCACACATTCTAAACTACGAATTTAATATTAGTTTGCCTAAATGTAACTTTTGTAAGTACATCATGAATGTAATCACACATTCTACACTACGAATTTAATATTATTTTGCATAAATGTAACTTTTGTAAGTACACCATGAATGTAATCACACATTCTACACTACGAATTTAACATTAGTTTGCATAAATGTAACTTTTGTAAGTACACCATGAATGTAATCACACATTCTACACTACGAATTTAATATTAGTTTGCATAAATGTAACCTTTGTAAGTACACCAGGAATGTAATCACACATTCTACACTACGAATTTAATATTAGTTTGCATAAATGTAACTTTTGTAAGTACACCATGAATGTAATCACACATTCTAAACTACGAATTTAATATTAGTTTGCATAAATGTAACTTTTGTAAGTACATCATGAATCTAATCACACATTCTACATTACGAATTTAATATTAGTTTGCATAAATGTAACTTTTGTAAGTACACCATGAATGTAATCATACATTCTACACTACGAATTTAATATTAGTTTGAATAAATGTAACTTTTGTAAGTACACCATGAATGTAATCATACATTCTACACTACGAATTTAAAATTATTTTGCATAAATGTAACTTTTGTAAGTACACCATGAATGTAATCACACATTCTAAACTACGAATTTAATATTAGTTTGCATAAATGTAACTTTTGTAAGTACACCATGAATGTAATCACACATTCTAAACTACGAATTTAATATTAGTTTGCATAAATGTAACTTTTGTAAGTACATCATGAATGTAATCACACATTCTACACTAAGAATTTAACATTAGTTTGCATAAATGTAAGTTTTGTAAGTACACCATGAATGTAATCACACATTCTACACTACGAATTTAACATTAGTTTGCATAAATGTAACCTTTGTAAGTACACCATGAATGTAATCTCACATTCTACACTACGAATTTAATATTAGTTTTCATAAATGTTACTTTTGTAAGTACACCATGAATGTAATCACACATTCTAAACTACGAATTTAATATTAGTTTGCATAAATGTAACTTTTGTAAGTATATCATGAATGTAATCACACATTCTACACTACGAATTTAACATTAGTTTGCATAAATGTAACTTTTGTAAGTACACCATGAATATAATCACACATTCTACACTACGAATTTAACATTAGTTTACATAAATGTAACCTTTGTAAGTACACCATGAATGTAATCACACATTCTACACTACGAATTTAATATTAGTTTGAATAAATGTAACTTTTGTAAGTACACCATGAATGTAATCATACATTCTACACTACGAATTTAAAATTATTTTGCATAAATGTAACTTTTGTAAGTACACCATGAATGTAATCACACATTCTAAACTACGAATTTAATATTAGTTTGCATAAATGTAACTTTTGTAAGTACACCATGAATGTAATCACACATTCTAAACTACGAATTTAATATTAGTTTGCATAAATGTAACTTTTGTAAGTACATCATGAATGTAATCACACATTCTACACTAAGAATTTAACATTAGTTTGCAGAAATGTAACTTTTGTAAGTACACCATGAATGTAATCACACATTCTACACTAAGAATTTAACATTAGTTTGCATAAATGTAACCTTTGTAAGTACACCATGAATGTAATCACACATTCTAAACTACGAATTTAATATTAGTTTGCCTAAATGTAACTTTTGTAAGTACATCATGAATGTAATCACACATTCTACACTACGAATTTAATATTATTTTGCATAAATGTAACTTTTGTAAGTACACCATGAATGTAATCACACATTCTACACTACGAATTTAACATTAGTTTGCATAAATGTAACTTTTGTAAGTACACCATGAATGTAATCACACATTCTACACTACGAATTTAATATTAGTTTGCATAAATGTAACCTTTGTAAGTACACCAGGAATGTAATCACACATTCTACACTACGAATTTAATATTAGTTTGCATAAATGTAACTTTTGTAAGTACACCATGAATGTAATCACACATTCTAAACTACGAATTTAATATTAGTTTGCATAAATGTAACTTTTGTAAGTACATCATGAATCTAATCACACATTCTACATTACGAATTTAATATTAGTTTGCATAAATGTAACTTTTGTAAGTACACCATGAATGTAATCATACATTCTACACTACGAATTTAATATTAGTTTGAATAAATGTAACTTTTGTAAGTACACCATGAATGTAATCATACATTCTACACTACGAATTTAAAATTATTTTGCATAAATGTAACTTTTGTAAGTACACCATGAATGTAATCACACATTCTAAACTACGAATTTAATATTAGTTTGCATAAATGTAACTTTTGTAAGTACACCATGAATGTAATCACACATTCTAAACTACGAATTTAATATTAGTTTGCATAAATGTAACTTTTGTAAGTACATCATGAATGTAATCACACATTCTACACTAAGAATTTAACATTAGTTTGCATAAATGTAAGTTTTGTAAGTACACCATGAATGTAATCACACATTCTACACTACGAATTTAACATTAGTTTGCATAAATGTAACCTTTGTAAGTACACCATGAATGTAATCTCACATTCTACACTACGAATTTAATATTAGTTTTCATAAATGTTACTTTTGTAAGTACACCATGAATGTAATCACACATTCTAAACTACGAATTTAATATTAGTTTGCATAAATGTAACTTTTGTAAGTATATCATGAATGTAATCACACATTCTACACTACGAATTTAACATTAGTTTGCATAAATGTAACTTTTGTAAGTACACCATGAATATAATCACACATTCTACACTACGAATTTAACATTAGTTTACATAAATGTAACCTTTGTAAGTACACCATGAATGTAATCACACATTCTACACTACGAATTTAATATTAGTTTGAATAAATGTAACTTTTGTAAGTACACCATGAATGTAATCATACATTCTACACTACGAATTTAAAATTATTTTGCATAAATGTAACTTTTGTAAGTACACCATGAATGTAATCACACATTCTAAACTACGAATTTAATATTAGTTTGCATAAATGTAACTTTTGTAAGTACACCATGAATGTAATCACACATTCTAAACTACGAATTTAATATTAGTTTGCATAAATGTAACTTTTGTAAGTACATCATGAATGTAATCACACATTCTACACTAAGAATTTAACATTAGTTTGCAGAAATGTAACTTTTGTAAGTACACCATGAATGTAATCACACATTCTACACTAAGAATTTAACATTAGTTTGCATAAATGTAACCTTTGTAAGTACACCATGAATGTAATCTCACATTCTACACTACGAATTTAATATTAGTTTTCATAAATGTAACTTTTGTAAGTACACCATGAATGTAATCACACATTCTAAACTACGAATTTAATATTAGTTTGCATAAATGTAACTTTTGTAAGTATATCATGAATGTAATCACACATTCTACACTACGAATTTAACATTAGTTTGCATAAATGTAACTTTTGTAAGTACACCATGAATGTAATCACACATTCTACACTACGAATTTAATATTAGTTTGCATAAATGTAACCTTTGTAAGTACACCAGGAATGTAATCACACATTCTACACTACGAATTTAATATTAGTTTGCATAAATGTAACTTTTGTAAGTACACCATGAATGTAATCACACATTCTAAACTACGAATTTAATATTAGTTTGCATAAATGTAACTTTTGTAAGTACATCATGAATGTAATCACACATTCTACATTACGAATTTAATATTAGTTTGCATAAATGTAACTTTTGTAAGTACACCATGAATGTAATCATACATTCTACACTACGAATTTAATATTAGTTTGAATAAATGTAACTTTTGTAAGTACACCATGAATGTAATCATACATTCTACACTACGAATTTAAAATTATTTTGCATAAATGTAACTTTTGTAAGTACACCATGAATGTAATCACACATTCTAAACTACGAATTTAATATTAGTTTGCATAAATGTAACTTTTGTAAGTACACCATGAATGTAATCACACATTCTAAACTACGAATTTAATATTAGTTTGCATAAATGTAACTTTTGTAAGTACATCATGAATGTAATCACACATTCTACACTAAGAATTTAACATTAGTTTGCATAAATGTAAGTTTTGTAAGTACACCATGAATGTAATCACACATTCTACACTACGAATTTAACATTAGTTTGCATAAATGTAACCTTTGTAAGTACACCATGAATGTAATCTCACATTCTACACTACGAATTTAATATTAGTTTTCATAAATGTAACTTTTGTAAGTACACCATGAATGTAATCACACATTCTAAACTACGAATTTAATATTAGTTTGCATAAATGTAACTTTTGTAAGTATATCATGAATGTAATCACACATTCTACACTACGAATTTAACATTAGTTTGCATAAATGTAACTTTTGTAAGTACACCATGAATATAATCACACATTCTACACTACGAATTTAACATTAGTTTACATAAATGTAACCTTTGTAAGTACACCATGAATGTAATCACACATTCTACACTACGAATTTAATATTAGTTTGCATAAATGTAACTTTTGTAAGTACATCATGAATGTAATCACACATTCTACACTACGAATTTAATATTATTTTGCATAAATGTAACTTTTGTAAGTACACCATGAATGTAATCACACATTCTACACTACGAATTTAAAATTATTTTGCATAAATATAACTTTTGTAAGTACACCATGAACGTAATCACACATTCTACACTACGAATTTAATATTATTTTGCATAAATGTAACTTTTGTAAGTACACCATGAATGTAATCACACATTCTACACTACGAATTCAATATTATTTTGCAGAAATGTAACTTTTGTAAGTACACCATGAATGTAATCACACATTCTACACTAAGAATTTAACATTAGTTTGCATAAATGTAACCTTTGTAAGTACACCATGAATGTAATTACACATTCTACACTACGAATTTAAAATTATTTTGCATAAATGTAACTTTTGTAAGTACACCATGAATGTAATCACACATTCTACACTACGAATTTAATATTAGTTTGCATAAATGTAACTTTTGTAAGTACACCATGAATGTAATCACACATTCTACACTACGAATTTAATATTAGTTTGCATAAATGTAACTTTTGTAAGTACACCATGAATGTAATCACACATTATACACTACGAATTTAATATTAGTTTGCATAAATGTAACTTTTGTAAGTACACCATGAATGTAATCCCCGTTTTTAATTATAATCTAAATACAAACGAAGAAAATTGAAATTCGCAAGTTGAGTACCCGATTCTTCGTTTCTCAGAGTATTCAGAATCGGTACTAGCAAAAATAATTTTTTGTGTAATGATAAACATTAAGCAATGAAAATGAAATTTTTATATTATTCTATTCCAATCTTGAATAAAATTTCTTGTAGACTTAGAAAGATAAGAAACGGTTCTGGTTATGTTAAGTACCGGAAAACTGGTATATGAATGGTCAGTACCCAGTCCTTCTCAGAATTCGGGTTTTCCAGTACTGGACTCATGACTTGGAACCATTATATAAATTTGTTGGTTTTTTTTTCGCTGTCAGAATAAAATGTAAGTGATGACGTAGAACTAAATGTCATAACCATTATCAGTACACAGGCCATGGAAAAGTCTGCAAATTTTATGGTGAAAAATGTAGTTAATTTAATTTTATTTTATTAAATTGAATTTGAAAGTTCAAATATAGGTAAAATATGTTAATTATCTTTGGAAAAGTGATAGAAATTTTCTTAAAATAATGGCGGAAAATCTGAAGAGTTAAGCCCAGTTCACACTACATTTAATTGGACCACTTAATGGTATCCAACTAATTGTAAGCGAGAAAATTGTATAGTGTGAACAGAAAAAGTGGGCGTTATTGTTACAATTTTTCTGTTCACACTATACAATTTTCTCGCTTACAATTAGTGGGATACAATTAAGTGTCCCATTTAATTGTATAGTGTGAACTGGGCTTCAGTGAATTTGAATCCGAAAATATCGTTTGCAATCCATCAGTCGACGATATAAGAATACAAGGCGTAAATGACGATAAAACCCTTTTTACATTTTCCATCTTATCCCCTATACGAAGATGGTCTTCGTAATCAGAATTTCATGTAATCTTCTTTACAGAACCAAAATTTAACATTAACTCGGGGCGATTTGACAATTTACGCAGATGTTAAACGCGCCGAAAGTACATATACACAGCTTCATAGAATCGTGTTATTAAATTAGTTAATTTAACTTTAACACGCGATGACGGTTTTCCCTCCGCGAGTTGAGGAAAAAATCCAAAATATCTAAGAAAAAAGAGAAAAAACAATTATCAGTATTTCCAAAGCATTAGCAGGATACATTCCACGATTAATTACGGAGTACAGAACTCTGCGGATTCCGCGAGTACCCGCTACGCAGACATATCGCTGCTGCCCTTGGTCAGCTGTTTGTTATAAGTTCGAAGACCTCCTAATCAATGCATCATTATGCTAAATTGATGTTGAAACCAAACACTGCTTTTCGTTGTTAGATTTATGGTATTAAACTCAGTGTAGCCAACTGTAGGGTCCCCGGTTTCAAGGCTTATAGGCCATCAGCGGCTGCGTTCAAGATCACGGCCGGTCGTATCACTCGCGCCACTCGTGTGTCTAATTACAAAGTGAAAATGATACAATGATAATTAAGGAGCATCGATGTCTTTGCCTTTAGGCCCGTGTCTTCTTGGTTTGCCTTTTTTAATTCATGCCGACACGCGAGATGACTTTGCCCCCAAACAAATGACAAATTTACAGGATTGCATCGATGCAGTCGCGACTTGGAGAACGAAAGCGTTTACAAAATAATTACAACTAGTAAAAACCATTACTTCAACCATTATAAGTGTGAGCAGAAGTATATAAGAAGTATTCGTAAGATTAATGTTATTCGCGTCCCGGTGATACTTCAAAATTAGTTTCGGAAGTTCGTTATTATAGGGATTTTTAAAAGCTATTTTATCGGAAAAGTGTGGTCTATTAATTAGTAGAGCAAAAACACGAGAACCACCAATGGTCTAGAGAGTGAGGAGTAAAAACGCGAACAAGTAAAGAGTCTCTTTACTTGTTCGCGTTTTTACTCCTATTAATTAGTATAAGAGGACTAACCCTTTGCATTAAAAACTAAGCAATTAATTAAAAATAAAGACCACTGTTGCATAGTAATATTTCACTATGCATCAGTGATCTTTATTTTTAATTAATTGTTTAAGTATGGTCTATTATAAAGTAAATATTGTTTATTCTAAATTTTGAGCCATGATTCTTTCGTACTAACAAGGAGATTACCCGAGGTGTAACTCACCGATTTTGTTTAAATTCAGGGATTAAGTAGACCTTCACGTAACTTAAGAAACCCCAAAGGGAAAAAATGCGATGGGCTTTAGTTTTACCATGGCAACCGAAAACGGTTTTGACAACTCAAATATTCTATGTAAATTAACATAGGAAAATTGAAGATTCCTAAATTATTCAATTTTTTTTTAAACAAAGGTGGTTAATTGTGGGTAAATATCAAATTGTGGGTAAATATCAAATTTGATATTCACCCAAAATTAACCAAATTGGTTTAAAAAAAAATTTTAATAATTTCATAACGGGGGACCCTTAGAATCTTCGATTTTCCTATGTTAATTTACATAGAGAAATATAATATTTTAGTTGTCAAAAACGTTTTCGGTTGCCATGGTAAAACTAAAGCCCATCGCATTTTTTCCCTTTGGGGGTTTTTTAAGTTACGTGAAGGTCTACTTAATCCCTGAATTTAAACAAAATCGGTGAGTTACACCTCGGGTATCGGAGTATAGACGTTGCAATATTTCTAAAGTCGTTTTTATCCTCGAAGCCTGTCTCATAACAAGTTTAAATACAGTAGTAACACCCACAAATCGTTCTTCAATATAGTTTTCAATTATAGATGAGATAATTTGTATTTGAATTTGAATTACAAGCGTGAAACAGGGATTGATTAGGTCGGGTACGATCATCTTTAGAAGCACTGGGACACTCGTGTCGCGGCTTTTGGATACGTACGAGCGGCCATGCACGACGGGCCAAATCAAACGGAGGAGGACCCCTGAAAATGATACCATTTCCTGTCGTTCGCGAACAATTTACCGGAAGCTTATCGCGTATTTCTAAACACGAGAGAATGACGTCACTAGACGTCTACGTACTATCCTCAAAATATATTCCAGGATCGCTCTTAGATCTGCAGGTAATGACGAACGTTTCGCGTTCAGAATTGAAGGAGTTGGTGGTGGTCAAGGTTGGTAGGCAGTGCGCTATATCGCGCTATTGGGCGAGGGTGACCGTTTCTGATCGACGCGTTTATTAAGTCGAAAAAGAAGGTAAAACAACCTTGACTATGACTTGAAATAACATTTTTTTGAGGGGCTATAGGAGGTTAGTCCTATAAACTCAAACCAAGCCCTTTTAACTAAGTGAGAAATATACGTGAATAATATTTGGCCTGATGAATTTTAATACGATGAGACCCGTGGGCTCGATCAATGACGAACTTGTAACACCAGTCTGTTGGGCTTTCGAGAGGGGCGACTTCGAAAGTGTCGAAAAGTATCAAGTGCGGACAGCTGCTGTTACGTGTATATTTTGACGTCCGACTAATTGGTGTAAATTTTCGGCTTTGCGCAGTTCGGGAGTAAAACAGATGTGACAATTAGTAGCAGACCTCCCAAAACATTCGGACACAATCGGTCGCCTCCGGGGAGCGATTAGTAACGGAAGGTAGGTAGATATGGCGCACCTCAGTGAGGACCAAACACTCATTTCGCCCGTATATATACGCCACAGACGGAGAGCAACCAAAAACCCGAAGGGGACTATTTTTGTCGGTTAATAATACGACTTAAAAAGCGTGTGGTAATGGATCTCCGCTATTAGCGAGTTAATCAACATTTTCATCGGCTCACTCCACTTTTTGGCCGCCTGAAACTCCAAAATGACCCATACCTCCGCCGCGTTTTCCTTTGCTTAACAAAATATTAATAGTAATAGTAATATCGTAAGTAACGTAATAACAATAAGTATGTCACCAGGCTTTTGCACAATTATGCTCACAGCGAAACATACAACTCAGTTCGATTGCGAGTTCAAGTCGGAGCTGAGCGAAAGTTTTAGTGTCTGGGCTAGGTTAGGCTAATACCCTTGGCACCATCTTAGGCCCCAGTCATCTAGCGACTTTTAATGTCTTTAAATAAGGTGGCCGAGTTATATTGAGTAGGAGGGTGGTGGCAAGTCCTTCATGCCACGCGAGCCAACAGCTCTCTACAGTCACTATTTCCGTTAACCTCAACAAGTTTTCATGTTGAGGTGAGGGGAAACTGAAGAACTCGGTGGAAAATCCCTTTTAAGCAGTGGAAAGAGAACTTTCAAATTCAACGTGGAAAGAGTTATGCCGAGTTTTCAACCAGTGCCACAAACTGCGATCGAACCCGGTTCCTCTTGCTGCTGGGCGATAGTGTCAGCGTTAGTAAGAAAATTAGCGTTAAACAATAGGCAGTATCATGTTTGTTGTGATTAGTGCTTCAAATTCGCATCTTTTGAAACCTATTTTTCATCTGATTTCGATATCTGCCTTTAAAACTCGTAAACAGTTAGGTTTAGTTTCGATATCTGATAAGAAATAAGATCCCATCTGATCCGGTAACTTTAAAATATGCGTTATAGTGATAACTGATAGACATTCTTAGCTCTTATCTGTGCATTAAAAACATATCAGGACAACTGTTTTTACTTATTTTTTATGTTTTTTTTTAATGTAGAGGTCAAGGTCGATTGACAACCATATTCTAGATCTCATCCGAAAGTGCCACAGATACACGGATCTGATAAATTCATATAAAACAATTATCCAACTTTCAAACTGAAAAGGAAATATGATTTTTCCAGATAAAGACGGCAAAATCCGAATCCGATATCTGAACTGACTTAAAAAATCTGTTTCGGTTTAAAGCGCGTATTTGACCAGGTTCAAAGTTTTTCCATCTTTATATAAATTAAGTTTGGAAGTAGCAGATATCCGTAATTCCAGTCTTACAAACCCGTCGCGATGAAATGAAAGCAGCTAGAACCTCCCCATCGATCCTCCAGTCCGTAACTACTTAGGCATTCACGAAAATCGCAAAAAAAAAATATATTTGTCCCTAAGACGAATTTGGTAGCGCGAAAAATACTATAATGGTGAATAATTATTATCCATTAGCGAATTTATGTTCTAGTTGTATTTTTTTTAACATTATTCCAAGGCCGAGTAGAATCGAAAACCTACCATTATATCGGCTTTGTATAAGCTCCAACGTATCATTTAAAAACCTAAAACGTCCCCGAGAAAAAAAAGACGATTCTATATTCATGCGCCTCCTTCGCCCTAAGAAAATAAGTTGATTCTTCAACAACGCCTACTTTACCCCCAAAGCGGCGTTCGATGTAAACTACCAGGTGAGTCTTGTTCGCTATTTTAGTAAATTATCGTACTTGGTCGTAATCTGTGTGTTTATAATGAGAGTTTAATATAGCGAGAAGACGACATCGATAATGAATTTATTCAAATCGTCCCCCTGTTTGGATGGTGGAATTCTCGACGGCGACAAAAATAGAAAGCTTTGCCCTTTTATATCATCAGACGAGAATAATAATTCGCGGTTCTGAAGGTATAATGGCGTTTAATTTATTGAATGTTTCAAACGATATTGTATGAAATTATCATTATTTTCGGAAATTCAAGAACGTATTGTTTGTTTATATATTTTAATAATGGTACATTTTTTAATTTCTCGAGTATTACAAAGCGTTTGGTTCAATTTTTACCGGGCGTTGGGTACGATGTTAAAATTGAAGGATGAAATCCGCATCGAGTATTTTCTTAGGTATTTGTGATGTTCGATTTCGTGGCTTTCCAGTAATTTTATTGTTAAGAATTATTGAGATCAGCCAAATTGATTTGTGCTATAACGTGGTAGAGAAATCAACGTTCCAACATTGGTTTGAGTATTAACGTACGGAAAGTAATTATTAGTCACGGTAAAAAATTTGATGAGCAACTTATCTCGAAGAGTTTTGTAGGTCACAGTTGTTAACCCGGCTATCCACGAGAGCGGTACCTACTGGTACTATACAGCGTATTCGTGTTCTTGGTGTGATAGCGCCGCGTTATTTCACTTTCAATAACATAAAGGAACCCCTACATTGGGGCGATTCTCGGGGCCTGGTCTCTCGTGTTCCGAAACAGCCACACGGTTCTATAAATTTGTCACAAAGTTATTTGGTGCTGAGTTTGGGCCTACGGTTTTCCTTGGTCGTGACGGTGTTTCTTTTCCGAACTACTTGACGAGGCGGCCGTGGAACTGCCCTGCGCGGAGGTGGCCGGTTTGGCCGGTGAAAAGGCCGAATTGACGCCGCCCATTCGAACTAAAGGCGTTTGTATCGACTGACTAGATTGGGAGCCTCCCGGTGGTGGTGGCGGTGGTTCCGGCGTTGACCTTCCCGAACTCGGGGTCGGAGAAGATGGTGGCGAAGCCATGGGTGCTGACATGGATGCCGACATGGACGCTGAACCCGGCTTCAGCAGGTTCATTCTTTGGTGCCTCCTCCATTTCGCGCGACGATTCGAAAACCAAACCTGTTTTCAATTGATTGGTTTAAGTTAATTTCGTTCGGATAATCGAAGTTTATTCGGGATATCTCACCTGGACCCTGGCTTCGGAGAGATTTGTCTTGGAGGCTAGTCTTTCTCGGGTACTGACGCAGGGGTAATGCGTCTTCTCGAACTCCTCCTCCAGAACTTCCAACTGCTCGGGGCTGAACGTGGTCCGGTTGCGGCGAAACTTGGGACGGTCACTACTATCCGATGATCCATCGTCATCTTTATCTGTTATCGTAAAAGATTGTTTTAATAAAGTTCCAACCTAACGTCATCTTACAAATTTGGCCTATTTTGGACCTACACGAGTTTCAACTCTAACGCTAGACTAGTTTTATTTCTAATTATCTTTTTATAAGGAAATACGAGTTACAAAATAAAGATAATGTTTACCAAATCCTAATAGTCCTAACTCTGCCGGATCCCTTAGGCCAGAAAAAGCGCCCAATCCTACTAATCCCGGATGCGGCAGGCCTAGATGGCCCGGAAAAGGTTGTGTCCAAACGGGAGGCCTTCCGGTCGAGGTAGAGGCGGCTACCGAATTAAATGAAAAGAATCAATTGAATCATCTTAATCGAAATCCCTTTTAAATATGAAAGTTGACTGAGTAATTACAATTGATAGGCGCCGCTTGAAGTGACCAAGGAAAGGCGGCCGCAGCTGCGTACGGGTTGTAGATCCCCGCGTAGCCGGCTGCCCTGGCGAACTCAGTCGCGGCTCTCTCGGCGGCTCGATTCCTCAGAATGCGATTGATCGAACTGACGCTCGGCGCCGTATTATTCGTGCATACACCTGCCATAAAGAGAACCTCGAAATAAATATACACCGTTATACTTTGATATTTTTATCTCGTTACAATAAAATATTCGAACCTTGATGGTCTCATAGCTAGCACCAAGTTCACCCGATACCGCGTAATAAGGTTAAAACATAGGGTAAAGTCGGCACATCTACCTATACTAACAACGGTTTTATAACGTTGGTGGGACCACACCCAACCGTGATACCCGATATCAATTTAGCAATCAAGCCGCGAATTTCTAAATATTTTTCTATAGATATTGTCGGTGCGCGGGCCAGCCAATCCACACCTTCTTATTAAAACGGATCGGCGCAAAAGGGAAGAGACATTTCCAGGTGGAAAAAAATTACCACTAATAATCGGGTTGGTCGTGACAAACTTTATAATAACAGACGGTGGAAAATTTCTACCCGAAAATAGCGCGCGGAGAACAAAAACGAAACCTTTTTTTAAAGTGGCGGTTGTAGTCGCGGCGATTAAATTTAGCCTATTAGGAAATTATAATTATCTCGGACTTTAAAAACTAATTAAGGGTCGAACATCTCGATAACGACTTAATTAGTCGAATTAGTCTTATTACGGGTGCTGTCGTTTTGCGCCAATATTTTGAAAAGGCATTTTCGGTGAAATAAGGAAGCGAGTAGCTCGGAATTTAACCAGCCCAAAATGTCTATAATAATAATTCCGAGCGCCTCTTTCACTGCAGGTTGCTATTTAATTATACTTAAAATCAGCCCCCGGGTTTTCGTGCAACCGTAAGAATTGATATCGAAGATTTTTTCTATAGGCTTCCAGCATTATTCAAATATCGGCCGCGTTCAAAATATATGGCCGCAGTGGCTACTATTAAATTTCCATCCATCATCACGCGTTAAAGAGCTTTACCGATGCTGCTAAATACCGTCCAGCCATGCCTTATCGAAGGCACGGCCGTCTATTATAAGTATAACATTTAGGAAAGGCGGGACATATACGATATGAAGTTGCAAATTTCGTATTGGTTGGATATTCCCTGGTTTTAACCCGCGCGAATTCGGTAGACCTGGAATTATTTCTGTGGAAATTCGCCTCGTTATTATTATAATCCGCTTTGCATACTATATATCTTCGACGGAAATCACTGGTTTCGATCAAAACGCACGATAAAAACGAATTTAGTTGAACGTTTAAAACCATAGTCGGATTCACGATGGATCTTTTTGAAAATAATGTCGCCACCATTTTCTTCTGGGTACAATTGGATTATAATTAAATTGAATAATACGCTATAAAAGTAGATTTTCCTTTCGTAGAGTGATAAAGGTAATTTCATTTTACTTGGCGAAAGTTTAGGGGGCATTTGCCACTTTGTTGAGGGTCTAGCGACACTATTAAAATGATTACGTAATTGCATAGCCGACGGATATTTGACAAATTACACTCTCGTATACACGGTATGTTTACCAACTCCCCTGTTGAAGTTTCTACGAAAACATGCCTTATTATTTCCGCTTCATTAGCGATACTTTCATTTCAGGTTCTGATTTTAAAGATGTTTCTCAAATTTGAGGGATCAATTCTTGTTTGTTATGGAACAAATGTGCTTTACTATCTATCCTATCACGAGTTCGAATCCTTCGAAATGTCAACCGCGATTGTTTTCTGAGATGCCCAAAAGGGTAATTCATTTTTATTACGTTATAAATATTTAATAAATATAATTTACACAATACTTCGTAGTTTATCTCTTAAAGGGAGTAAAAAATGGTCTTCTTACTAGCGCTATTACTTGTTGTTAACGTAGCTAGCACCCATAATCCCTTGCATTGTGACCACAGAATATTTTAAAATCCTTTAAAGGAATAGTTCTTTCTATAAAGTCATTACGCTTGCCAAACTTGTTTTAATGTATCGCTTTCGTCACGAGATACGTAGGAGTTCAGTTCAGTTTTGAAGGTTAGATCTTTATAAAAAGGGTGACTCGTCGAATTTTAATTGGCTATCCTAGTAAAACGTCACTTCTACGTCACGATTGATGCGCCCAATACATCTAAACAAGGCCAATGTTACTTTATAGAAAGGCCTATTATAGGAAATTTCAGTGACATATAGGTAAATATCAAATTTCGAAAAAAGAAAATATCTAAGGGTAAAATATCAACTATTTTAATTTCTGTAAAATTTTGAGTTCACAAATAGGGTATTATAGGAAATTTAATGAAATTTTAGGAAAATAAAATATAGGAACTGTGGTCATCATGCCCTAGCTTCTGGTAAACCTAGAGGCAGAAATGTGGAGTTTTTTTGCATACCCCCTTTAAACGGATCTTCCGAAAAAGGTAATTGATTATTATCGCCATTATTTTAAAAACCACTAATAAAAAAACAGGTGATACTTTGCCGTATTATATCGCGATAAAAGTAATATTCATTTTATACAAAGAGTATAAAGATTAACAAAGAAGGGCTTCCGAAAGCCTGTCTACCAACTAATATAGCGTCAAAAATCTTTAATAATAGGTTTTGGAACAGTCGGAGTTCGGCGCTCGAAAACGACTGGGACTGCGTATATTCCACGCTGGAAATAAATTACACTTACGAAGGGGGGATGGCCCACCTTTACAAATGAGGATCTACCGAAAAAAGGTGATTTTCTTACGGAAGGTATATACGCCTTTCTCCGTCTATTTGGCGTGGTTTTTTGGAGCATTGTCGAAGTCCATCGCGTTCGAGAAGAGAAAGTCATTGAGCATCGAATCTGTCGGCTCTCTCCGCGCCGATCCATCACCGTAGTAATGACGATAATTAGCGGCTACCGAAGACGCTGGCCCCGGCAAGGGTTCATATTCGGCGAAGAAAGAGGGGGAAATATAGTTAAAAAGACTAAAAAGCGTCGGTCTTTCGCCCCTAGGTGTCAGGTGGAAAAACTGTTGATAGACAAAAAAAATGGTTTTTCTCTTTTTTGTGGCCAAGACGAATCTTTTTTCCGACCGCCTTCTTTATTCTTAGATCCTACATTATAATAGAGATTTTAGACTATAAACTACGTCAAAGACGGACGGTATAGACTGTACCGCCATCCCGTTTCGAACTTCGATGTCCCGTGACACCTAAGCATTTGAGTTTTATTTTGCATCCAGACAACGCCTAAGGTGTTTTTTTACCTAAAAAGAACGTTAATATCTATTTTTTCTTTTAGTTGTAGACTGGTAGACGCGTTCCGATTCACTCTCCTTAATGCGTGATTATCGGTTCGAAATGAAACCGTTATTGCAATGTTTCTCAGAATCCGAATTTTCTGTTGTGTTGCGTACTAAAAAACCAATATCACCAACTCTTTGTTGAACACAACATGTTGTTTTATGTTTATTTTCACAATTTGCTTATCTAGATTGAAATACTTTAAATTTAAAACGTTTTCAATTCAATTTCATTTATTTAGAAATGATGACTTATTTTATTCTCAAATATTGACTATTTTTATAAGCGTGGTCCCTACGCGCTACGACTAACTTTTAACATAACTATCCTCTCGGGTTCGATTTCAGCTTGTTGCAATGGGTGAGACCACTCCTTCTGCGTAATTATCTCCCCGCTGCTTAAAGGGATTTTCCACCGATTTCTCCTTTCCATAAAACTTGTGGAGATTAACGGTAATAGTTAGTGTAGGGAGCTGTTGGCTCGCGTGGCATGAAGGGCTTGCAATCACCCTCCTACGCGTTGTAACCCGGCCATCTGTTTAAGGCATTAAAAGTCGCTAGAAGGCTTGGGCCTAAGGTGGTGCCTTGGGTATTAGTCTAGCTGATTATTATTCAAGATATATGAAGTTCAATACAAGTTAGATATTTGTCATAGCTATAATTAGTCCACCTCAAAGGTAAACAATGTTTGTCCAAGTACCTCGATGTATAATAATTGTTAAAATGAGTGATACGAGAGTAATAAGTGGTGACCATAAGTATATGTTTTTCCCCCGTTCCAAGCCATAAGGAAATTATTTTTAAATAACACATTATCGATGTTTACTCATCGGTTTTTGCGGTCGGTTTTGGTGATAATGAGGTGATCTGGGCTTTTCGCCGGTCTATTCTGGTTTCCTGACAGCGAGAAAAGTGGTCAGAAGATGAATCGTTTTTACCGGTATAGATCCTTCTTAAGCCCCCATTTCACCCCAAAGGATAAAGAAAAAAAGTTTTTTTCTTCACGCGGCTCTTCCCCATTCATCGTCACGATAAATAGAGCTTGTTACGGAGTACCCGCCCTAATGTGTTTATTCCGTCTCACCCTTTACTTAATTCGTTTTTTCCGCAACGAGTGACAGGTGCGAACTCTCGTCAGCGACTACTTTTTGGGAAGATGGTATAGACGTTCAATTTTTTTTAGTAACAGGAAACCGCGTATGGTAGAAGCTCTCGCGGTTATAATCTAGTTTGGAATATGATGAATTCGCGGTTACATAGTATAATAAACCGTGTATAAGATTGGTTCGTTACTATCCCTCCTCCTGTCGCTATCAAAAAGCATTAAGTATAGTGCTTTAGTCGGGATAACCATTGGTTGGGCGATTCGATGGGGTCATCTCGCGTAATGACCGATGTTATTCTCGGGCGGATTTAGAAAAGACAGATGTTAGGACGCGCGGCCACCGTTGTTGCGTCGCCACGTTCAAAAAAAGTGTCCAACGTGATATTTCCTCGCGTATACCTCTACCTAATTGTCGCAGATGTTCCTCGTCTTAAAGGGAAACAAGTGTTAGGCCCGTACACACGCGGAGGTGACGCGTTAGAGAGGGGGGTAATCAAGTCCAAATTTGACACGATGTTCTACACGATGTTTCACAAATTGGAGGGTGGGAATGGCACGCAAATATTAAGAGTTCTAACTGATGGAAAGATGGGAGCGGATAGAAAAAAATGCTTCTGTTCTCGCGCAGTCGCCGGTGCCAATAGCCAGGAAATGATTACCGACACGAACGTAATTAGTTCTTTTAAAGTAATTCGCCACAAGGTATCTCTCGGTCGCGACGTCTTTGACGCAATTCGGATGGACTAATTACAGCTTAGGCGACATCCACGGGGAGCGGGGAGGTGAGAGATTTGAATGAGGGCATGGGTTAACTGGTACTTCGCTCTTAGGCGGTTCGTACCCTCTCCGCGCTTCTTATCCGACTGTCGGCTGATTCACCACTTCAAAGAGCGACGGTTAGTTTTTCCCGTCTGATCTTCGCCTCCCAGCCCGCGCTGTCACACGGTGAACCGCGCGTCTTAATTTTTCCACCAGAGATGCCCAGGGTCGAAGGGGGACGGTCCCCCGAGATGTTGCGTTTTAGGCGCCTTCAAATGGATTTAAACGACGATTAATTTACCGCCGAAAGAAGTTGGCGCGCGAATGGAACAATGATTCTGACGAAGTTCATTAAATTTTAAATTTAATTCCTGGACTTTTACGACAAGCCTTCTTTGGTACGTATCTAATATGCAGATTAAACCGGGTTTGTCCTACATTGATTCGCGCTAAGAACAGACGTTGATCGTCCTCCGCAGCCGCCTCTGAGAAATGACAACGGAAATCGTTCTTTCACATGGCATTTTTTGTTCTTTGAGGCGATTAAGGGGGCGTGCCGAAACAAAACCGAAGGACGTCATTCAATTTTCGGTGTTCGCGTAAATGCTTTAAAAGCGATGTTCGACAATGGTGAAAACTAGTGTCCGAATAAATTAGGATTTTTCTACGATTAGAGTTCCTAATATTTCCATTGAATCGAGTACGTGTGAAAGGGTGGCCAAGGTTACCACGTTTACCGATACGCTGAAATTCTAGCATTGAGGTTTCTTAACTATTAAACAATGAAAGTATATAAGCACGTAGGATTTGGTATAGCATTTTAAATGATCGAATGGCGTTGCAAATTATTATGGGTCCGAAGTCTAAATAGTGGTTTGAATGTCAGAAAAATTATACAAACATATTTGGCGAATATTAAAATATCGTAATTATATTGAAACTTAACCAAACAAAAACAACCTATCAAAACCGAACCCAACGTAACAAAACCGAACCCAACCTAACAAAACCGAACCCAACCCAACAAAACTGAACCCAACCTAACAAAACAGAACCCAACCTACCAAAACAGAACCCAACCTATCAAAACAGAACCCAACCTATATCAAAACAGAACCCAACCTAACAAAACCGAACCCAACCTACCAAAACCGAACCCAACCTTACAAAACAGAACCCAACCTTACAAAATAGAACCCAACCTTACAAAACAGAACCCAACCTATCAAAACAGAACCCAACCTATCAAAACTGAACCCAACTTAACAAAACCGAACCCAACCTTACAAAACAGAACCCAGCCTTACAAAACAGAACCCAACCTTACAAAACAGAACCCAACCTTACAAAACAGAACCCAACCTTACAAAACAGAACCAAACCTTACAAAACAGAACCCAACCTAACCAAACCGAACACAACCTAAGCTAACTAGTGTAAATGATTTGAACATAGAAACAACAGATTCAGACATAAGAAACGAATAGGTCATTAAATTCGGACATATTAAACCCATTTCTTAGAGTGTAATAGCGGCGTGACGTATGTTGACGTCACCCATGCTTTTTCCTATAGAAAAAAGCTGCACTCTAAATGGCGGCCATGGCCCAAAGTTACAGAGCGACACTACTCTATTCATATTAGGAAAAATTAATTTCAGGCATTTACAACACCATTCTAACAAATGAATTTTGGACATTATCAACACCATTCTGACAAATGAATTTCGGATATTAGCAACACCATTCAGAAAAATTAGTTTCGTACATTAGCAACACCATTCTGATAAATTAATTTTCGACATTAGCAAAACCATTCAGAAAAGTGAATTTCGGACATTAGCGCACCATTCTGACCAATTAATTTCGGACATTAACAACATCATTCAGACAAATTAATTTCCGACATTAGCAACACCATTCAGACAAATTAATTGCAGAAATTATAGCAACACCATTCATACAAATTAAATTGTGGTCATGAAAATAACTATACGAGGAATATATATTTAATAAAAAATAATAATAATCAGCTAGGCTAATACCCAAGGCACCAACTTAGTCCTAAGTCATCCAGCGACTTTTTATATTAAAACCGGGTATGGTCTTTACTTTTTGAAAAAACATATTTTTTTAAAAATAATTAAACAGAGCAAACGCTAATCGCGCCAATCCTAAGCTGTATAAAGTTCATCAATGTCAAATATCCTTTGGCATTTACAACTAAAACTATTTCGCGAACTCTTACGAGGCCCCACTTTGGAATAATGGCGTTGGAACCTGGGGTACTTGCTCCTCGCAGTGGCAGAGCTAAGACACTCTAGGCCCCCGACGAAATTATTTTTGGGATTTAAGTCGGTAACAATTCAATTCAATTATATTCTATTTTTTAAGTTTTTTGTATTTTTGGTTAGAGGGCCAAATCAACTTGCGACTTATAGCCCTCTTACAATATCAAATAATACGGTTTATGTCTAACTAATACAATATGAATTAACAAAGTAAAATAAAATAATTCAATAATAAATAAAAACTAAGTTAAATAAAAACTAAGTTAAAACAAAAAACGGTATAAACTAGGAGTTGGGTCTACTCAGTCTCAAAAATTATTATTCTAGCATATTGGGGCCCTCCTGCATTGCGGGGTCTGCGGGGGCCTTATTTACGCCACTGGGTTCTCGTGGCCATGACTTAAGGCCCATTTTCACGCTCGCTGGTAGCGGATAAAAATCGTCAAAATTCGCATCCGCCACTCGCAAGCGTGAAAATAAAGCTAAAATATCTGTTTGAAACAGATCAACGTGGAAAGTGAAAAAGTGTGTAGCGGAAGCGGATTTTGTCGATTTTTACCCGCTACCAGCGAGCATGAAAATGGGGCTTTAAGACGGTTTTGATAATATCTTAGATTAAACGGGTGAAAACATACTTGGCTAATGTGGCCGGTAGAAAATGATGAAGAGCATTCTTACCCTCGGAGATGAGTCTTTCTCGGATTTCCCAGGCGAAAATCGTCGGGTTCTCTCGTTTGTACGTTTCTATCCTGGACACGACGGTCGGAGTGGCCACTTTGGGTTTGCTTCCACCGATGACACTCGGTCGAACGGTGCTACTGTCGTAATAACGACCTATACACGTACAAAATCGTTTTCAATAAAACCTTCCACGTAAATCATATAAATATCCCTTTTAATTATCGTAATATTTACCAATAATTTTATTAACGGCGTTTTGCGAAGAGAGCAGTTGTCGCGCGATTTCGTACGAGCGCAGACTGTACGTGGACAGGTCGGGGAACACGCGACTGGGATCGCTGGGTCCGGCGATCGGAGGTCCCGCCGAATGTGGTTCGCTTCCTGGAAATCGAGCGGCGCTCATGTACAGTGAACTCAAGTTATCTGCAACACCAAGTATATGTTAATGTAGAACCCGCAGTCGAAATGATCGCGCGCTGTATACCTGCGTCTTTGTTCGGGGAATACCACATGCTTAGAAAATATCCCTAATAATCTCTCCCGCAAATTAAATTAATCTTTTCCCTTTTGAATTTCGGGCGAAAGTGATCTCGTTTTGTTACAGTGATGGCGTGACCTTTAAAACCGGTAGAGGGTAAATCCGGCGATATGGGTGTTAGATTGTTTCGGACGAGATGTTGACCCCCTGAGGGACCAATCTCTTATAAGAAGCGATCCATCATCGAATTTTCTTTCACTCTCGGTATAGTTCTCGCTTTTGAAAGGGAGGAGTTGATGGGGAGGCTGTAAGTGAGCGGGCGAACCCGTGCCGAGGTGTCAATTGCCGCTATTGATCCCGGCACGCCACTTTCCGATACGGAGAAACCGCCGTTGCTCGATTTATCCGCCCATCGAGTAACGCCCGACGAAATAACTGACTACAAATTTCATTATTTTATCAACTAAACACGAACTTTGAGGACGGCCAATACAAAATATCGACCTATTTTTTTCCTTCTGGCCCAAAACACTTTTATAAACCGTTCGAAACCTTTTTTTCGTTAACCGATGAGATTATTTTTAATCCAATTGGGAGCTTTTCTTCGAGGAATATACCGCTACGTCTTGAGTTTACGAAAGTTGCCAACAAAAGACATATACGAACCGTTAGTATTAATTCGCTGCTAAGGTTTAAAGCTTTTTAAACAAGCTATTCGTAATACGGTAAGGGGAGGGGGTCGCCTATAATATCACGGGCCTATGAATATTTAACGAGATCTGGGATTGGACGCCGCGGATTGAGAGCGCAGTGGTCTCCCTTTCTGGTCACATTTGAGCCAAATGACGAGATACGGAGCGAAAGGCGGCGAGAAGGTGCCAGTTTGCGTCTTTTTGCCCTAACTGTCAACTATCCGCGATAACCCTGGCTGGACTCGGGGTAGATGGTCCCCTAAGGGCCTGTTACAACCGCGGGAATATTATTATTATTATGGCGTATAGCGGCGGACTGCTGGAATACGCAAACCGCTCAATAACAGAGACGCGGTTAACGATATCTCTCTGCGTGGCCGTTTTCTAATTAGGAGGGAGATTTAACGGGAAAAACGCAATCTTGCCCGGATCATTTTCTGACTATTATATATTTAAAATTATTCTCGCTCTGGCTTTTGATATTACTCGTGACGCTTTACCACACGCGACTATGTCTAATTTCGAGCCGCGTGATTGTGATGATATCGGGGTAAATAAAAAATAAACAAGCGGTTCTCGTTCCGTATTAATTAATGTCAGAATATATATATATATATATATATATATATATATATATTCTGACATTAATTAATACGGAACGAGAACCGCTTGTTTAAATAACCCCTTAAATAGTCGACGAAAAGGAATTGGTACTTACTGGGCATCATGGCTTGAAGATTTCCGGAGAAGAATGCTTCCCCGACGGAGGCTGGAGCGGATGATCCGGGATGGAAGAGGTTGACCCCGGGTGAACCGTTTGGGCGCAGATCGGGGGCTCGATGGGGCGAGATGGAGTTCGGCAGCGCCGTCAAGGGCGAGGGAAAGTGAACCATGGAGGTCAGATTTGAGGACGAACGACTAGCGTCGATGTCGTTCGCGTCCGTCGTTGTGGGGAACACGGCGGCGGATGGAGAGGATGCGGATCTGGTGGCTGGCGGGTCCGTTCTCGGAGTGCAGACGTTACTTTTTGGCAGACTCAGGTCCATCAACGCTCCGATGGATGGGAGGGGGGAAGCACCGGCTCATGCCCCCTCTTTCCTCGACACCCCTGCCGCCGCCGCCGCCGCCGTTAACTCGCCACTCCCGCTCTTCACTAACTGTATTTGGCAAAAACGCCGAATGTTAATTAGACGCAAACTTTACCAGTGTCCCGCCCGCGATCGCGCGGTTAATTGAGCGTGATATCGAGTATAAAATCTGCAACAGTCGCGATTTCTCGACGAGGGTGTGGACGTTTATATTAAAGCGGTCTAAACAGTGTTTAAGCGGGGATTAGATTTGGCCCGGGGCATTCGTGGCTGGCGTATGCATATCGCGCGTCCGAGCCTTGTCTCCGCTATCAATTAAAACGGGCGCGCTTGCGCCGCGACAGTCTCCGATAAGGCCGATCTTTGTTTCAATACTTATAAGGCGATCCGCGGAAATTTTTTCGAGGATATTGTTGTAATGCCTCGATTAGAAAAATAGCGGATATTATTCGCCGTAAAACGCCGGCGGCCGTTCTGAATACAACCCAAATTTTTGTTCGAGCTCCGAATTAATTATTGCTTGTTAACAATTCCGGTTACGCGTTTTAGGCTTTATACTCGCAAGCCAGCGCGCGTCAGCTAAAAACGGCTAATTAAAAAAAATAAAAAATTTGCTATCAAAATTATCCCGGCTTTATTATATATCCAGCAGCCACCCGCGTATGTACTGAAACGGGATTGTTTCCAGAATTTGTTTGACCTTTTCACTCTTAGATTATTTCGCTACACGTTTCCCTAATTATAATTACCCCTCGAATAATGCTAATTAATTGATATACACCCAATTATATATTTTTGTTTTCTACAAATCTATATTATAACGTGTTTAAGAGAAGAAAGCTAATTTGCATAGAAGTATTTATCAGAAACCGGAGTTAATGCTGCGGTTTTTTTAATGTTTCTTCTCCTTTTAAGGCGCGCCTCTTTTTTCGGGAAAATTTGGTAAAAGTTTTTAATTTAAAACATCGTCCGTCCACGTGTTAAAATTAATTTCCGCGACGCTAATTAATGCGTATTGGTAAACCCGAAAGAATAATTTAGGATAACTTTTTGATATTAACGATCGTTAGATTACCGGATATTATTGCCTAAGGTGAGGGGATGGTAAAGTTTTCGTTGATAGCGGCAGGGAGGAGGGTCTTCAAAATGTCGGGCCATTGTGGTCTCTCGTAATAAATGATGGAGCGATCACGCCCTTATTGAAAAATTCTTTTATTCACGCGGTTCCATTTATTGTTTTTATAATGAAGAAACGCCAAAGGAGGGAATTCTGGGGGAAGAGGAATGCGTCGCCCATCGAGCGCGTTTTTTTAATATTAATAATCCGTAGCAAATTGGCCGTTTAATTTTTCGGGGAACCTCAAGAGCCTGTCCCAACTTACCGCAACTCTCGGGAACGCTGCAGCAGCGGGGAGGACCCACTCGCCGGACGAGCAAGCCTGATCCGGACGCCCCAAAATTAGTCCTCTCTCTTTAGTGCGGCAAGCATTTTACGAACCTCGCTCTCTCTCTCGCTCTCTGGTAGAGTCTTCTTAGGTACGACGATGCGGAGAGGGATGGGGTGGGGTAAGAGATGATCCGGGCCACGGAGGATGAAGAGGAGCTGGGACGAAGTGGCGGGGGGGAATAAAAGAGGAGGAGGTGACTTTTATCGGGATGAAAAATGTCCCTGTCGATGGAAAAGATTGTCAACCGAGCGATTTAGGATTTGCGCGGCGTCTTCGTTCGACGCGTGGAACTGAATGAATAAAATGTCTCTTTTCGGTCTATCGGCGCGTATGACGGGGATGATCTCTCGGAGAAGCGCGACCGAAAATCATCGAAGACGGCGGTTGCGAACCCGTTTTTCCCGTCGATGTCGCCCTACGGCTACCGATGTCCCCGAGGGGGAGGGGTCGGTCGAGCAACTTTCGGGCGCATCTGTGTAGGGTGCCAAAACGCCGCTTCTTTCCGTCGCCCTGATCCCGCAGATGGGGAAATAATAGGCCGACTGCGCGGAGAGACCCCGCGACGAAAGAAGAGAAAAAGAGGGCGGGGATCTCAGAAGTCTACATTTCTTTGAGCGTCTCGGAATATCTCCCTTCTGTTAATTAACCTTCTCCGCGTGGCCGCTGCTCGGAGCTATTTAACCATTACACGGAATTATTACGACAAGATCTTTTGATTCGATGGAATAAAAATGAAATTACGAGAATTCCGCGCGATATATCTTCCATTATCTGTCACTCTTGCGAAGTATTAGGAACATTTCTTTCGGGGATGCGGGGGGGAGCTGACTTACATCGTTAATGTTCTTCTCAACTGGCTCGACAAACAGGTCTCCCGTCTCCTAATGGTTGTCGCTCTCTCTCTTAACCGTCTTATTCGTTTAACTTTCGAGGGGTCAAATCCGTATTAATCAAACTGACTTCAATTCCATTACTGCCCCCCAAATGACCAAATTGCAAAATAGTTTTCACTGTCCATACGTAACCTTTGAGCGGTCATTGTGGTAGTTTTGGTTGTTGGTTGTTAAAAGCCAACTTGAATGGAAAATTTAAATCGACATTTTCATATGTAACAAAGATGTCGTTTATGGATAGTTTGTTACAGAGTAATTGGGTAACCGATAGATTGACTAGTGTTCGGCAGTCGATTAATTTTTATCCATGAATAAAATAACCTCCGCTATATTTAAATAATATTTATTTAAATAACCAATAGTTGAATAAAAATTGTAAAATGTTTAAATAATCGAAGGTGAATAAACCTATTATTTAAATAAAATAGGGATGTTAATTTTCCGGAAAAATAAAATGCGGAAAATTTTCCAGAAAAGTTTCCGGAAAATTTTCCGAAAATCGGAAAAATAAAAATTTGAAACATAAATTACCTTTAAGGGTTTTTAATGTGTTTAACTTTTTATTGATATAAAATGTCTAAAATCAGTAAACATACTACAAAACATTAATAGCGTTACATTGTTAATCAGTTTAAACTAGTCTAGAGGTTTAGTTTTACTTTCAGATTCGAAAAAATGAGGCGAAAATACCGCTTTATTTCAATTTGCAAACAATATATTAGACTAATCATGGAATGAAAACTTTTTTTATTTTTTTTTCGGAAAAATACGGAAAATTTTCCGGAAAAAAGGCCTCGGTCATTTTCCGGAAAATTTTCCGACTTACAACACTAAAATAAAACAAACAATTATTTAAATAAATACCACTTTTATTCAAATTAATGCTTGGTTGCGTAAAAAACATAATTAAATAAGTTAAAATGATATTCGTTTTACCAACGTTTTTTTTTTAAATAAATCGGAAAATTGGTGGATAATTTAATAAACAATTCCGAACACTAAGATTGACAAGAAGAATTCGTCATCAATGCCGTACGCAGGCCCTACAAAAGAAGGAGGTACATATTACCAGGTCCCGTTAAGTCTGGGGACCCAGGTTGGGACTCTTTTACCTTGATTGAAATTGTGAAAATGTGTAGCTAGAAAAAATCGTTTTCATTTTCTTACTCCTTTCATAGATAATCTTTCTTATTGCAGCACCAATTTTTACTAAATAGTTTCGCAACAACTATTAATAATTTAATATTTATGGTAAATTATTTATGTATGCAATTGGAATGTCTATTTGTCCATGACTACCGTACTGCAAATGCGCCTGGAGAAACTATTTTCTAATTCATTGGCCAACCAACAAAAAGATGACGGAAATTAAACTAAACGAGTATAAATTTTAGAAACCCCAATTCGTTCATGTAACTACGCCTCAATTGACGTTTTTAGATAATTCGATCCAAGGCTTAATGGAGAATAGGTGCTAGCGAAAATCACGGATGAGCAGTATTCCTTAGACTCAGCGGCGTAGGATCCGGGGTATTCAAGGGGGGCAACTCCCCTCCCAAATAGTTAGCAAGAGGGATAAACTAATGTAATTGGCCTTCCAGGTTTTTGGTGAGTTAAAAACTACAAATTGACTAATTCAAAATTTTAGGCTAATAGAGAGATTATTAACCTATTTTTATGTTAAAGAACAACTTAAATCCATACAACAATTTTCGGAATACAAAAGATATTAAATATTTTTTCTTTTTAAAAAATCTGCCCCCCCCCCCTGACAATAGGGTTTGAGCTGCTTTGCTCAAACGTTCCTACGCCATTGATTAGACTTTTCAAGTGTGTCCACACCATTTCTTTTGTTGGTCTCTCATCTATACAAATTGGTCGTTTATTCATATTTGTTGTCGGCTAATATTTTTTAAACATTTTATTAACAAAGAATAGCCACTGTCCAAGCGTTTTTGAAGGCAGTATGTTAATCGAAAAATATCATCCGCTATAGCAATCGCTACGACTTGTTTCTAACTTGAAAAAATTTGCGAATAAGTAGATAAGTCCATTAGGAAAAGGGATAAAAAAGCTAAACCCTAAACAAATTTTAAGAAATTTAAAAACTTACAAATAGCTCGTACAGATAGGTCTTCGAGCAAACCAAAAGACGCGAAACTCGGACCAAATAGATCTTCGAGTGCAAAACTAGATTAAATTAAATAAATTAGCCAGAAATTAAAACTACTACTTCTACTTATTCACTAATCTTTTCATCTTTTGCATTGAAGTCCATATGTGGTTCCTTTTAACGTTACATTTTGTTTCTAACTTAACTAGCACCAATTATCCTATATTATCTTAATCCTGAGCGTAAAAATATTAAATTACGTTATTCACCATAAACATGTACTTTTATATTTCTCTTAAATTTCCCTTGGAAATCGTCGAACAGAGTATATAAATAATGGGCTATGTCAATTCCCATGCACGAGTCGCCTTTTACCCGACAGTAAATTGAATACTGTTTTCACCTCGGACTACACCGTAAACGAGATTGCGGGTGACAATTCTGTATCAAATAAGATGGGGACATTTACCATTCCGACTCGATATTTTATCATTATTTGGCCAAAATAGGCCTAACTAATATTTGGCCAAAATAGGCCTAACTAATATTTTACTCGTGGTATTATTTATAAAAATTTAATGACACAAATAAATAAAGGTGGAAATAAGTCGAAAAATTTTCGTGCCCCGTAGCAATATATCAAGCTCTTTCCCGCGTGTATTGCTCGGCAAAGTCAACGTTTAGGCGTAGTTGGAATAATATTTTTGTATTTTTCCTTTAGTTACGAAACGTATACTATCTGAAACTCATTTCATGGTCTTAATTAAGTACAACGCAATAGCTAAAACTCCGTCGACACGTAATAGCTAATTTTAAATCGGAAAACTTCATTTTCCGAAAACTATCTCTTTATATAATTTCTCGAAAACAGTCGCCAGAAAGCGCTCATATTCGATCTAAACTCCGTTGTTTTGCCTCGAATTTAATGGTACGCTGATTAAAATAGTCCACTCGGACTCGGTTTTAATCGCTTTAAATTCTATTGTTTGGACAAAGTTTTGGTTTTAGCAACTCGCACGCAATTAGAACTTGGATGTTATTCCCTCCGATATCGCCATATAGACCTAATCCGCGCTCTATGGGTAAATATTGAGGCCATTTTTTTACCTTTCAGCGTGACTGCGGAGTATGCTACGCGGTACTTTAAACCATTACGTTATCGATTTGCAACGCCAAAAACTGGTGCTTATTGGCGGAGTCGATTACGGCATGCGAACCAACCATTTGCCCGAAATAATGGATCAAAGTTTCATTTCCCCCCCTAGTAATGGGGCTTCCTTGCCAAGCACGCGGGCAACTTTCGGAGTGTTTCTTTAAACCTATATTCTATCGACGCCAAATACGGCACGACATTATTCGATCCGGAAGGCAATTTTAAAACTGACTCGAAACCATTGTTAAATTTAAACCATATGTAAATCCCAACAAAATACCGGGTTTACACTAAAAGAGAGATTTCATTTTCTCCGATTTTCGCGAAACGAAAAAGCTAATAAACTCAAGGTAAACTCAAATTACACCGTGCGCGGGAAAGGGGGGAAACGCGCCAAAAGGGGGATTAATAACAAAAAAAGTAAAAAGACAACGGAGATAATATTGAGCGGGATTAAACTCCTCCCGGTAGTAATGGCTAAGTTTTGAACGGGAGCTCGCGATTGGCGATCTAGTTGAATTAGAGTAGCGCACGTGAGTGGAAGGGGGAGGCGCTTCCTTTCCCCGCGCGCGCTAGTCATTACCCGGCCGCGCGCGCTCAGGCTCGAACGGGCCTAGGCTTCGCGCTCGGCTTTAAAAAACCGAGCATGTCCAGCGTCATTCGTTCCGCGTGCGTTAGCGCTGCCTTTTAAATGGCGCGGGGGGGGGGGTTAATGTAGGCGTGGGCTCCCCCCTTTTTAATGAGTTAAGGAAAGTTGGCTCCCTTTCAAAATAGCAAGTGAAATCACCGAGCGGGGGGTAAGCATTGCTACAAAAGGGGTTTGCAAATAAGAAATAGCAGTCACTGCGATACACGGTTATAGTCCTTGGAAGAGCAAGCGTTAAGCGAACAGCGAGAATATGAAATAGACCCAGAAGTGTCCGTCTAGACCATTACAATTAAATACGTACCCTGTGGCGGATTATTTAATAGGCTGGGTTGGCTTGAACCTATGGGTAGAGCTCGGGGAAACGGATAAATTAACCGCCAAAATTTCAATTAATCATAAAAAATTCGATTAACTGTTTATTTATGGATATTATTCGCGACTATTATACGATTTAATACGCAATAAATAAGTTGTTATTCGGATAATTTTCGGTTATCTATATAAAAGAAATGAACGGAAAATTTCTTATCTGAACGCCGAGCCTTACCTATGGGCCTGGAACGAGCATTGAATAGTCTTAGTCGATATGACGGATTTTCGGCGGCGTTATCCTACTGCCATATTTCCAGAGAGAAGTGCTGCCAGACACATTTTTCTAAAATCCCTTTCCACGTTGATGTATTTAAGGGACGTTCCACTCTGAAAATATAGCCGACGATTACGTAATCAGAGATTTCCCGCGAAAAACGCCGCAAATTTGCGAGACTTGTGCGGCGTACATATCGACTAAGACGAATCTCAAAAACAATTCGGCGGCGGGAGCAAAATTTATCGGTGACGGCGGCGGCGGCGCGCCGAAAAGTAAATCACTCGGTGGCGGCCGTTCGGCGCTGTACTCACACCTACGGGCCCGGATGGTAGTAAATCTGTCCCTAGCTGCGTGGCTTCCCAGGCTCGACGCGGATTACATTGGACACGAATTTCCCGCATCAAAAAATTTACCGAGTAAATTTAGCATGAAGAGGTAAAATGCTAAAATTACACTGCGTAAGGATATTTTATTCATTTATTGATAAATCATATTTTACCGATGAAATTGTATTAGAAAATCTACTATTTTTTCTGTCCAAACTTTTTTGAAAAATGAACGTAGGTACGTGTTTCGAGCGAATAATAATAATAATCCGCTAGGCTACTAACCAAGGCACCACCTTAGGCCTAAGTCATCAATCGACTTTTCAAGCCATTAATTCAGGTGGCCGGGTTACAATGCGTAGGAGGTTATAGCCAGATAGGTTGATGAATATATATATTATATACTTTTGATTGGGTGAACTGCGCCGGTGACAGTTTGATATGGCAGTCTTGCGAATGGACTCGCGATCGGTACTTTGCGAATAGGATAATATTACTTCTTTCGCTCTATAAATAATGACGTGACTTCTAATGTTTGGGATGCGTGTCCGTACAATCAATCGATTTCGAATTGAAATATATTCGAAAAGCACGTTTTAGTTGTTCGTTTGCCCTCAATGTTTTATTTTACTTATATTTTGTCATACGCGGTTATAGGTTTGTTGACTATTGTATAAATTCACCCTATCTAAATAATAAAAAGATTAAGCTCCACAACGCATTTGCGCAGAAGCCAAAGCGCTGTCAAAGATTCGACAAGTGTACCGCTTCATTTCCCTATAGAGACTTGGCACTCCGAAGCTTTGGCCATGGCCGCCATTGTGGTATTATTTTTCTCCCCACGATAAAAAACTATTTAAAAAAAACTGTGACGTAGCACTGCCAAGTCCCTATTGTTGAAGATTGACACGAAATATGGTTTTTCATATACGTATTACCGGGATTGACTAATTTTCTGAATTTCTGGACGTCTGGACTGCTGAATTTTGAAGGATTCCTCCTACATAGAAGCTACTATCTTATAAACCGTCTGGACCAAATTGACTAATTTGCTGAAGTGCTGAATTTCTGGACCGGAAAATTTTATTTTATTTTCGAATAGAAAAATTTTCCGGTCCAGAAATTCAGCACTTCAGCAAATTAGTCAATTTGGTCCAGACGGTTACAAATTAGTCAATTTTGTCCAGATGGTTTGAAAATTAAAGAAAGTATATTCGAAAATAAAGTAAAATTTTCCGGTCCAGAAATTCAGCACTTCAGCAAATTAGTCAATTTGGTCCAGACGGTTACAA